>NC_086453.1:331074993-331791660 GCF_028390025.1 Pseudophryne corroboree
CAATGTTTTTTTCAGTTTTTACACTAAACAGACCCTTTCCCATAGATAACCATGCACAGATCTCACTGATCCGTGCATGGTTATCCAAACTTGACTGGAAAAAGCAGGTCTATTTTTTTGCTGCTTTTTTTAACGAATCGAAAAAAAACAGACCCGCACTTGAGCACTCAGAAACTAACACCCAAATACGAATGAATAGTGAATGCCCGTATTGTATGAAATAACAGCCGTGTTTGACCGATGGTCTATTCATTCGTATTTCGGAACTTTGCAAATGAAACCATTACGAATAGTCCAAACACTGCCGAGATTGGTGCTTAGTGAATTCCCGGATTGGGACTTAGAAAAAAAAAAACACAAAATGGACAAACTCGAATTCTTAGTAAATATTGGCCCATGTGTCTGTCTTTATCACCCCTGTGTGTCTCTGACACCTCTTTTCCCTCACCATGTGGCTGTCTTTATCATCCCCTGTGTGTCTCTGACACCTCCTTTCCCTCACTATGGCCAATATTTACTAAGAATTCGAGTTTGTCCGTTTTGTTTTTTTTTTTTCTAAGTCCCAATCCGGGAATTCACTAAGCACCAATCTCAGCAGTGTTTGGACTATTCGTAATGGTTTCATTTGCAAAGTTCCGAAATACGAATGAATAGACCATCGGTCAAACGCGGCTGTTATTTCATACAATACGGGAATTCACTATTCATTCGTATTTGGGTGTTAGTTTCTGAGTGCTCAATTGCGGTCATATTTATTTGTGAATCAGTAAAAAAAGCGGAAAAAAAAAATAGACCTGCTTTTTTCAATCGTGTTTACATGTGTTGCAACTCAAAAATCAATCACACCTGAATTAGGATGCCTATAAAAGGATCTTAGGCCCATTTCAATACACCTACACTCAGAAATGGCAGCAGGACTGTGGGCCAGTGATATTTTGTGTGCTGTGGGATTCCTCAGACTCAGAAATCAGCCTGTAAGTACCCAGGGCCAAGAAACTGAACATAGTCAGCAGGTTGTACAGGTTCCGCGGAGGCTGCGCAGGCCTCGTTTTTTTAGGGGGCGTTTAAACTTGAACGCATTGTCCGATGATAAGGTCATACAGATGTTCCGTCTAAATCGTAACAACATTTTCTGTCTGTATGACCTTGTCAAACTGGGCCTAGACCCTGAGACAGCACGCTCTCGCTCTGTCTCAGGCCTGCACAAACTCCTGGCTGTGTTGCACTTTCTGGCTACTGGCAGCTTTCAGGCTGTGTCTGGGGATGTCATAGGAATCTCACAGCCCTCATTTTCCAGAATCTTAACACAGGTGATGTATACCTTACTACCTCTTCTGTTTTTTGTTTGTTTTAATTTCTCGGTGGCCAGTTCTGTCCTAAAATCTCATGTTTATTGTTCTTTAAAATATACACACAGGTGTTGGCTGTTTTGCAGCCCCACATAGAGGCCTCAATCTGCTTCCCTACCCAGGAGTCTCAGTGGCATACCGTCAGGGTAGATTTCTATGAGCTGGCTGGCATGCCCAATGTGCTAGGAGCCATAGATTGCACACACATTCAGCTGAGACCACCTAGGGGCAGGCAGCACATATATACTAATCGCCATTTCGAACATTCCACAAATGTGCAGGTGGTTTGTGATGCAAATCTCAAAATAATGAGTGTTGTTGCTGGTTACCCTGGGGGCTGCCATGACTCCTTCATCCTCAGTCAGTCATCCTACTTTGATAAGTTTGAGGACGGACAAATGCCAGAGTGATGGCTGATGGGTATGTAATTTGATATGTGTAGGCCTGCGTATACTTTGTCCAAATACAGGTGCAGATGTATTAACCTGTAGAAGGCATAAGGAAGCGAGAAACCAGTGATATGTGCAAGGTGATAAAGGCACCAGCCAATCGGCTCCAATATGTAAATGAATATTTAGGAACAGATTGTCTGCTGCCTTTATTACCTTGCACATATCACTGGTTTATCACTTCCTTATGCCTTGTACAGGTTAATACATCTGCCCCACAGTGTGTTACATATGTGTTGCTGTATCTTAACATGAATCACGTTACTATATCTGTCTTTTAGGTGATGGAGGATATGGCTGTTTCTCTTGGCTTCTAACTCCATTGTCCCGACCTGATATCCCTGCTGAACACAATTACAATCATGCACATAAGTCCACGCGGAATGTGATAGAAAGATGTTTTGGTGTGCTGAAATCTAGGTTTCGGTGTCTGGATAATTCTGGTGGCCTTTTGTTGTATAGTCCCTCCAAGGTGACTCAAATTGTGTTCTGCTGCTGCTTTCTTCATAACATGTGTTTGCAACAACATCTGCCACATGTTGAGGAGGAGGAGGAGGAGGAAGAAAGTAGCCAGCAAGCAGAGGAATTAGAGACATCTGGTGATACTTGGAGTACAGATGTAGGGAGGCAGGTTAGGCAAGAGCTCATCACTCGCTATTTCTAAGGTAAGTTTTGTTTGCTTATTTCATTTGTTGTGTAATCATAAATAGATGTTTTGCCATTTTTATTGGCAAAACCATTACTCAGAATGTGTCTGTCTCCTTGACACATACAAACATACCCTCGCTTTATGCAAAACAAATGTCGCATGTGTAGTATTGTGTGTATTTTAAAACTCAAAACAACAGATTATGAGTGGCATGCATTAAGTCTGGATAAGTGATCGTAAACTTGCAGTGCTAATTTATTACAAGCACACATAACCCATTTAGTATTTTACTTTATCATTGTGTGTAACGTCCTAATGCACAGGTTCACAAACTCAGCCCTCAGGACCACACACAGTGCATGTTTTTCACATAACCCAGTAGAAGCACAGGTGTATGAATTACTCACAGACATATGTTAAAAGGTTCACAGGTGGAGCTATTTATGTCACTTGTGATTCTGTGAGTAGACCTGCAAAACATGCACTGTGTGGGGTCCTGAGGGCCGAGTTTGAGAACCTGTGTTCCCAAAAATCACTCCTCAACATATAATATGTTAGCCTTTAGGAATACATGTGTCCCTATATGTGATGCTCCATCATATTTAAGGGACACAAACTTACTGTAATCATAAATAATTTATTTCCTAATGTTTGATGCAGTAAACTTGCTGATGTGTAAGTAAATACAGTTTGCCACATATATACATTATTATACACATTCTTTGTTTTTTGGTTAAAAAGTTCTTATTTGTTGGTTTCTGCATCATGTGTAATAACATTCTTACTAATTTTTAACACACACAAACATGCCCCAACAATACTGACATTCATTTTGTCAATGTTTTAAAAAAAATTCAATGCCAACATATTAAAAGCTTTTTACGCAACTCAATTGTGTTCTTCTTGTAATGTTGTATAGAGAAGAAAGGTAAAATAGTTATCAATAACATTGTAATTTGGATTGTCTGCAGGAAATGAGAATGATTGGAATCTAGAAAGAGTAATGATTAGAAAAAAATCAAGTGGTCTGTTTACTTCCTGCAAAAGACATTCTGCCTGGCTGCCAATTATTGTGTCTGCAGGAAATGAGAATGATTGGAATCTAGAAAGAGTAATGATTAGAAAAAATCAAGTGGTCTGTTTACTTCCTGCAAAAGACATTCTGCCTGGCTGCCAATTATTGTGTCTGCAGGAAATGAGAATGATTGGAATCTAGAAAGAGTAATGATTAGAAAAAATCAAGTGGTCTGTTTACTTCCTGCTAAAGACATTCTGCCTGGCTGCCAATTATTGTGTCTGCAGGAAATGAGAATGATTGGAATCTAGAAAGAGTAATGATTAGAAAAAATCAAGTGGTCTGTTTACTTCCTGCTAAAGACATTCTGCCTGGCTGCCAATTATTGTGTCTGCAGGAAATGAGAATGATTGGAATCTAGAAAGAGTAATGATTAGAAAAAATCAAGTGGTCTGTTTACTTCCTGCTAAAGACATTCTGCCTGGCTGCCAATTATTGTGTCTGCAGGAAATGAGAATGATTGGAATCTAGAAAGAGTAATGATTAGAAAAAAATCAAGTGGTCTGTTTACTTCCTGCTAACATGTATGTGCGGCTCCATCAACATTTCCCTCCTCCAATACAAAAAAATAATGGTAAAGAATAAATGTGCATACAAATTTTATGTTGTTGTTTGTACCACTTATAATTAATGATGTTGTATAAATTGTCAAGGAGCTAAGTGTTATATATTTTTTGCCAAACATACACTTACTAGCTATTTTGAGTTACTTATCACAAATGTCTAACTTGTATTTTTTTCATGTTTTTTTTGGTGGCTGCTTGTCCTGCCCTTTGCCTTTAGCACTGTCATGTTGTCGTGCTCTGGTGGAGCGTCTTGGTGGTGATGAGACTGGCGTGATATTTGAAGTAGTCGTACCAGAACTGCTGCTTGTTTGCTGTTGGTGCATGCATCTGAGTGTTTCATTCAGTTTAGTGAGGGTGGCATTGAGTTCACGTGTAGCAGCATTTTGATTGTCTACTATTCGGAATAAACTTTCATTAATCTTTTGATTGTTTTGAAAAATGTTCATATAACTTTGCTGTTGTCTGTGCTGTTCTTCCATTAGTCTGTGCTGTTCTTCCATTATGCGCTGTAAGTTGCCCATGACCTGTGTAATGTCTGTACGCATGAGTTCCATGGTATTGCCTATTCTGGTTGTTTGCTCATTTTGTCTACTCAGATTTCTTGATATTCTTCTGAGGTGAGATGATAGGCTTGCAAACATTTGTGTCTGCCTACGCAGGCAATCTTCAATAGTGGCCTGCTGTCTAGCCCAAATAGTCCAAAACACCTGATTAGGGCCTTGTGTTACTGGTGTTGTTGGGCTGTGTTGTGGTGGTGGTGTGCTTTGCTGTGGTGGTTTACTCACAGGTGCTGGGGGGCTCATTCCTTGCCTTAATGGCTGCATTTCTAAGATGTTTGTCTCCTCCATGTCACTGTGTTGCTGTTGTTGCGGAGGGATGCTGTTCCCAGGACTAGAAGCTGAAATGTTAAACAAATCTCCGTTAGCTATCCATATGTTTGAGAAATGTAAACAAATCACTACACATGGAACACATGCCATTCACTGTTGCTTTAAACTATTCTGCCTAGCAACATCATCACTCATAACTTAAATACATACATATGCCTGTTTGTGGCAAATGTGTCTGGTTACTTAATTGTGAAAGCAAACACTTTAGTTTTATTGTAGCTCACACATACTCCACCATAAAAACACATTGGAATCCATAATGTGTTACCTTATAGCTTTGATCAACCAAACATAGTAATGTTTTTATATGTATTTTGCAATGTTACCTCAAACACACATGTGAAATTTGGATAAACAACCTTACTTTTTTCAATAAAAAAAACATGTTTTTTGTTGCAGCATCTTACACACAATGGCATACTGTATGGCTCAAGTGGACATACATATCTTTACTGGATGTGGACAAGGCCATTTTACTTGGATTCCATTTCAGGTTTTACTTACTGCGGTAAGTATCTACGTTTTTGATGTGTTTTGACTTAATGCGGTTAAGAATAATTTTGATTACGTTCTGAAATTTTAAACATTTATTTCAGTTTGATACTCACAATCAAGATGAGGGGAGTGTGGATGACATCTTGGAGGTGTGTCCAAAATTTGGAGTGGGGGACAAAACATACGGACGATAATCTTCGTGGCGGGGTAGCCTGCTGTGGTTGACCCGGGACATATGACCTTGCTTTCTTTTCGGCCACAGGTTTTTTGTGGTGATGTCTTACAGAAGTCCCACTTCTGCTGCTCCATACTTCTTTTGATGGTCCTTTTAATGAAAGTGCAATTTTGTTATGGCCATT
Organism: Pseudophryne corroboree; assembly: GCF_028390025.1. Taxonomy (NCBI): domain Eukaryota; kingdom Metazoa; phylum Chordata; class Amphibia; order Anura; family Myobatrachidae; genus Pseudophryne; species Pseudophryne corroboree. The sequence goes on from NC_086453.1 coordinate 331,080,826, forward strand.
CCTTACAAACATACCCTATACTACAATGGACACTTTACCTGCATCCGCAGCGTCATCATCATCAGATGTGATAGGAGTTACTGGCCGACGAGTAGTACTGCTTTTTTCAAACACTGTATAAAAAAAAATAAAAAAAATATTCATGCTATTGTTGATACATCCACCCATTGTGCTTATAAACATTTATTCTTTAAGAAATGCTTGCTTTATTTTTTTTAAAAACATAAGGACCGGAAACAAAAAAAAACAGTACATAAAACAATAAACATTGTCCAATAGACATATGCACTATGGAAAAATCAACACAGGAAAACATGTACAGAACACTGACATAGGCCACAAGTTAAAAAAAAAACATTACCACAAAACACACACATCTTCATTTTGTATTGAAAGGAAAAATATTACAGATGCAATATATAAATTGCTCTGTGATGTGGCACTCCAAACATACATTACCACTATATGAGCCAAACCAAAATGCATAAATATTTTGAAAATTACACTGCAGTGTGGTGTCACGGTACAAATACAATCTAAAAATTATCAAAGAAATAGTGTTATTTTTTAAAAAAAAATATTACATTATCTAATAATGACATTACACATGTAAGTAGTTTCCAAACCACTTTCCACTACTCCAGCCTCTAACATGACAACCACTGTTTTTTACACATTGCACATGGATCACATAAATATAAAACATAGTCACAATTATTTTTTAAAAAAGGACCAAAAGGAAAACATCATTGCAGGACAATTCAGAGACACACCAACTCCAAACTACACATGCAAAATATCTTTCATAAAAACACATGACATAGAATAAAGTAAGATGTTACATTACACTCCGCATGGGCTCCTCATACTCCAGATATCTTGCAATATAGGGCTGCCCACCATCGGTTTTTCGAGCCGACTTAGCCTCCTTGGCCATTTTGGACTTGACACGTCGCTTTATGTCATAGTACCGTTTGCGGCATGTGTCCTCCGTCCGCTTGACCACCCCCTCACTATTGAAAGCAGCAACTACTTTCGCCCACAACACCGTCTTCCTCCGTGTTGGCACCTTGGCGGACTCAGGGCCAAATAGCTGCCTCTGATACTTCATCAGCTCACGCACCAATGCCACATTTTCAGCAAAACTAAACTTAGCATTCCGCCCAGTCTTAGTAGTGGTGCGTGGCTGCGGAGCACTCTGACTGTCACTGTCACTTGAGGCTGCTGCAGCAACCTCACCCACCTCCTCCACCTCACTAACCTCACTAACACTCACCTCCTCCACCTGACCGACCTCCTCCCCCTCACTCACACCCTCCACCTTACCCACTTCTGAGTCACACATAATTGTGTGTCTAAACAGTTAACACAGGAAATAAAAAGACAAACATTACACTCCTCCACTACCACTACACAACTCACACACACACACACCCACACAAACACACACACACACACACACACACACACACACACACACACACTGACAAGGGACTATAAAGAAAAATAACTTGGACTAAAAATGAGACAAAACCACAAAATACAAGACAACAAGAATGACAAGACGACTTTCAAACACAATACCACACTCAGAAATCGCTACCAACACTCCTCACCAAACCACAAATTCACCTACCTCCACAGCACAACCTCCCTCCTCCTCACCACTAACTAAACCCACGAGGTGCGGACAGTTTGGGGCGTATTTATATGGTTGCGCACAGACACTCCTACCATCTGAAACACAACCAATCACGAACGGGGATGAAAATCGAAACTGAAAGTGAAAATGCGGCCGCGGAAAAAAACAACCCTGCTGCGTTTAACTTAGGGAAAAAAACAGCAAATACAACAAAAACGTACGCAAACAACAATGACGGCCGTAAATGTGCCAAAAAAACCAACTGGCATCGACATCGGAAAACACGAAAACCATAAAGTCGACTGCTTCGTAACTTTGCGTATATGGATTCAAAAAGTTGCATGAAAATGCACCCGATACAAAACGAGTTTAAACACTACACAAACCGTATCAAACACAAATATTAGTAAATATTGCCCTATGTGTCTGTCTTTATCACCCCCTGTGTGTCTCTGACATCTCCTTTCCCTCACCATGTGTCTGTCTTTATCATCCCCTGTGTGTCTGACTCCTCCTTTCCCTCACCATGTGGCTGTCTTTATCATCCCCTGTGTATCTCTGACACCTCCTTTCCCTCACCATGTATCTGTCTTTATCATCCCCCTGTGTGTCTCTGACACCTCCTTTCCCTCACCATGTAGCTGTCTTTATCATCCCCTGTGAGTCTCTGACACCTCCTTTCCCTCACCAAGTATCTGTCTTTATCACCCCCTGTGTGTCTCTGACACCTCCTTTCCCTCACCATGTATCTGTCTTTATCACCCCATGTGTCGCTGACACCTCACCATGTATCTGTCTTTATCATCCCCTGTGTGCCTCTGACACCTCCTTTCCCTCACCATGTATCTGTCTTTATCATCCCCTGTGTGCCTCTGACACCTCCTTTCCCTCACCATGTATCTGTCTTTATCACCCCCTGTGTGTCTGACACCTCCTTTCCCTCACCATGTATCTGTCTTTATCACCCCCTGTGTGCCTCTGACACCTCCTTTCCCTCACCATGTGTCTGTCTTTATCATCCCCTGTGTGCCTCTGACACCTCCTTTCCCTCACCATGTGTCTGTCTTTATCACCCCCTGTGTGTCTGACACCTCCTTTCCCTCACCATGTATCTGTCTTTATCACCCCCTGTGTGCCTCTGACACCTCCTTTCCCTCACCATGTGTCTGTCTTTATCATCCCCTGTGTGCCTCTGACACCTCCTTTCTCTCACCATGTGTCTGTCTTTATCATCCCCTGTGTGCCTCTGACACCTCCTTTCCCTCACCATGTATCTGTCTTTATCATCCCCTGTGTGCCTCTGACACCTCCTTTCCCTCACCATGTATCTGTCTTTATCATCCCCTGTGTGCCTCTGACACCTCCTTTCCCTCATCATGTATCTGACTTTATCACCCCTTGTGTCTCTGACACCTCCTTTCCCTCACTATGTGTCTGTCTTTCTCACCCCCTGTGTATCTCTGACACCTCCTTTCCCTCACCATGTACCTGTCTTTATCACCCCCTGTGTATCTCTGACACCTCTTTTCCCTCACCATGTATCAGTCTTTATCATCCCCTGTGTGTCTCTGACACCTCCTTTCCCTCACCATGTGTCTGTCTTTATCATCCCTTGTGTATTTCTGATACCTCCTTTCCCTCACCATGTGTCTGTCTTTATCATCCCCTGTGTGTCTCCTTTCCCTCACCATGGGTGGGATGTACTAAAGAAAAAATGAGGTAAAACCCCCGAAAATTGGGTTTTTACCGAATTTTCAAATTTACTAAGATCCTACTGCTGCGTTTTCGCCGTACAAGGTATTGCCATCTTTGGCTAGCGATACCCTATAGAAGCCTATGGGCTTCTGATCGCTGACCGCTGCGACCCGCCGCCTCCGCCGCCCCCACCGCAGATGCCTTTCCCCGGTATACCTTCCCAGAATGTAATCTCCTCCTACCCATGGCAACGCAGCCGGAGGTCCTTCCGGCTGCATGGGGGAGGAGGAGGCGCCAGGGACAGCCTGCTGCTGCTTCCCGGTGTCTAGGCAGTCTGGAGAGCTGAGGGAGATGACAGAGATCCCCCACAGACCACCTCACAAGTATCGCGGGGGGCCTCCGTCACCGCAATGCGATATTGATCGCATATGTTAGTACATATGCGATCAACATCGCTGAGGTAAGCGGCGAGGGGCGGCGATGTATCTTAATACATCCCGCCCCATGTATCTCTCTTTATCATTTCTGGTGTGTTTCTGACACCTCCTTTCCCTCGCCATGTGTCTGTCTTTATCATTACCTGTGTGGACACCCAGACTGGCAACATGGTGATCAGCGGTTGCGGGCACTCGTTTCACACTTTATGGAGATAGCCAGTATAAATAATACACAGGGACCGTGCGCCATTATGGGGGCGGGGCTTCCGGAGAGCAGGACCAGAGGCTAAATGGCGCCATTTCCTGCTGCTGCTAACGCTGCACGTGGAGATTGCTCCTCCAAGACCCTCTGAGCGAGGGCATAGTTACCATAGGTGCAGGCAGTGCAGCTGCTATGGGGCCCAGAGCTGAGAGGGGCCCAACTTCCCTATCAAAGTTACATGTGTTATATACATTTTCACTATTAGGTGGTATGTAGGGGTGCTTTCAAACTATTTTCTTGGTGCCTGCAATATATCTAGGTATGCCTCTGGACTTGCTCATTGTAGTGTGGTAAAAAAATAAACTCTAGGGCATTTTAATTAGAGATGAGCAGGTTCGGATTTACTCTGTTCTTTGACGCCAGAATTATCGCCATTTCTTATTTTCTGGATTTTTCTTATTGTCTAACCAAAATATGTGATGTCCGATAGCCAATAAGGAGATTCAGGTAAATCCGAGTAAAACCGAACCCACCCATCTCTAATTTTAATGCCAAATAATATGAACCGGGGCTCTGCAATAAGGCACAATATGAACGGGGAGCACTATATATCATAATGTGAATTGGGGGAACTGTGCGGCATAATGTGTACTGGCAGCATTAAAATTTGACATAGGGTGAACTTGAGCACTACTGTGATACATAAAAGAAACTAGGGCACTACTATGGGGCATAACATTAAATAAGGCTCTACTATGGGTCAGAGAATGAACTAGGGCACTATTATAGGGCATAACATTAACAACAGCTGCAGAGAAGTGTCACTCTAGAAGCATTGGGAGAGAGGCCCCTTCAAAATATTGCTATGGGGCCCACAAAGTTCTGGTACGCCACTGCCTCTGAGTCACCATTGTAACTGCTACCAGGCGGTTACAGTGAAGAGGGAAGCTCATAATCAACAGTTCGACCGCTGTGTGGAAATTTACACATAGAGGCAAAAAGAAGAAGAAAGAAAAAGGATCTGTTTAAGGTGCACTTGTTGTTAAAATGTAACATTTATTGATGAATTTTAAAAGTGGATAACATCACACTGTAAGGAACAACATTTTATGCAAAATATTTGTTAAAAAACATATAAAGTAGTGTAAAGATTGACTATGATGTGAATAAAGAGAGAAAAGTTAATAAAGATATTGAGTTTAAAAAAGCCTAAACTTCTTTATTGTGTCTACTTTTTCCTAGTGTATAAATGTATATTGTGACTAATATTTAGCCTTGTTTCAATACATGTTACTATTTATATAAAGATTTGCAACAAATGTTGCTGTTTCGGCTCCAGCAGTAATTCTTGGCAGTTGGCCAACATTCCTACCATTTATTTTAAACCCTACTGGCGCTCTTCACACCGTCGTAAGGGGCTACACCCCCTTAACCCTTGCACACCCTTGTGGTGTGCAATATTTTTATTATATGGAGTATTACCTCCAATCATAATTGTGTGAGTGGTTAAATATTGCACGGACAAAGGGCGTGCAATGGTTAAGGGGTCGAAGCCCCTTGCAACGGCATGAACAGTGCACGCAGGGCCTGATGAATCACCTAGTAGGTGCTTTGGTCGGGGAAGTTGAGGGTGCGGGGAAGACGTGGATGGGATCCGTGGGTGCCGCGGGAGGGGCGGTTGCGGTGGTGCCACAGTTGGGGGAGGGGCTGGTGCGGTGTGGTGCCACGGTTGGGGGAGGGTGCGTGGCTGCCACGGCTGGTGGTCCGGAGCCACTGCGGGTGGGGGAGGAGCAGTTGCAGGAGTGCCCCGGGTGGGGCGGATGTGGTGGTGTGGCAGGAGGGGCATGTGCGGGGTTGCTGCGGGTGGGGAAGGGGGTCCTGAGCTACTGCGGGTGCTGGTGGGGGTGTGTGGGGGTGCCGCGGATGGGGCCCGGAGGTACTGTGAGTGGGGGAGGGGCGGGTAATGTTTATCTTGCTTTTCCTGTCAGCAGCTAAACTGCTGTCCTCCCTTTGGCAGTGGCTCTCCCGGAGACTCGCACAGCAGCCAGTCACTATTGTTAGCGGCGGTGTCCCAACGCGCCGCATTACAGGGAAGAAGATGCACTCAATAAACTACAGCTCCCAGCAGCCTTAAGGGCTGGAATGCTTTGGGGCTAAGGGCTGCTGGGAGCTGTAGTTTATTTAGTGCGTCTACTTCCCTGTAATGCAGCGCGTTGGGACACTGGTGCTAACAATACTGACTGGCTGGCAGAACTGAGTGACTGGCTGAATCAATGTAAAAGGTGAGAGTGCTGTGCAGTGTCAGTGTCAGTGACACTGCACACAGGCCCGGCGCTAGCCACTCAGCAAAGGGATGCAGTGCAGGGAGGCACCAGGAAGGAGAGGCATTCTCCCTGCTCTGCATCCCTGTGCTGAGCTGCTGCTGCCGGCTGCTGTCACACATGCAGCGGCGCCGGAAGCACAAAACCTCCTCTCCCGCTCGGCACCGGCAGCACAAAACCTCCTCTCCCCTTCCCTTCCCCTATGTGACATTCAGTGGCTGGCCGGGAGCCAAAGGGGGCTGAGCTAGATGGAAAAAAATAGGCGGAGCTACACAGGACCATGCTGCAGCAGGAGGATGAGCTGCTACAGCTTCAGCCAGCCAGACTTCATTAGGTAAGTGTCTGGAAAGAGAGTGAGTGTGTGTGTGTATATACAGTGTCTGTGTATACTATATATATGTGTGACTATGTATGTGTGTAATGTATGTACAGTATGTATGTGTGTGTGTGTGTTTGTATATATATATATATATATATATGTGTGTCTGTTGTGTGTGTTTGTGCGATTGCTGCATAATGTGTGTAAGCATCACTGGTACAGGGGGCGTTACATGTTTAAGTGGCACTGGTTACAGGGAGCGTTATGTGTCTAAGCGGCACTGGTACAGGGGGCGTTACGTGTGTAAGCATCACTGCTACAGGGGGCGTTACGTGTGTAAGCATCACTGGTACAGGAGGCATTACGTGTGTAAGCGTCACTGGTACAGGGGGCGTTACATGTGTAAGTGTCACTGGTACAGGGGGCATTACGTGTGTAAGTGTCACTGGTACAGGGGGTGTTATGTGTGTAAGCATCAATGGTACAGGGGGGCGTTACATTTGTAAACGTCAATGGTACAGGGGACGTTACGTGTGTAAGCATCACTGCTACAGGGGGTGTTACTTGTGTAAGCGTTACTGGTACAGGGGGCGTTACTTGTAAGCGCCACTGGTTCAGGGGCATTACATGTGTAAGCATCTCTGGTACAGGGGGCATTACATGTGTAAGTGTCTCTACTACAGCGGGTATTATGTGCGCTGTGCGTTTGTAAAGTATGCGAGGGTGCAAATTTATAGTTTGCAGGGGGGCGCCGAACACCCTAGCACCGGCCATGACTGCACACCCACTGCACTGCACAGCACTGTCACCTTTTACATTGATTCAGCGTCCAGACATTACCCTCCGCAATATCACCCGCTCTATCCGTTACATTAGCCATCTCGGAGTTTCCAGGACGGCAGGCCAGGTGCTGTGTTGCGGAGTCAGGGCCTCTGGGGATCTGGGCGCGGCTGTGGTGGGGAGGCACTTCTGTGACATCACGCGCAGAGGAGGCTTCGGGGCTCAGAGAGTATGCGGCGCAGGGAGGGCTATGAATGCTGCGCTGCGGCTAGGGAGTGGGGATTGTTGATAGCAGAGGGGGCAGGCGGACTGACAGCAGGACATAGGCCCTCATTCCGAGTTGTTCGCTCACTAGCTGCTGTTAGCAGCCGTGCAAATGCTAAGCCGCCACCCTCTGGGAGTGTATCTTATCTTAGCAGAAGTGCGAACGAATGGATCGCAGCGCGGCTACAGAAAAAAAATGGTGTCGTTTCTGAGCAGCTCCAGACCTACTCCTACCTTTCGATCACTTCAGACTATTTAGTCCCTGTTTTGATGTCACAAACACGCCCTGCGTTCGGCCAGCCACGCCTGCATTACCCCAGGCACGCCTGCGTTTGTATCTGACACGCCTGCATTTTTCCACACACTCCCCGAAAACGGTCAGTTACCTCCCAGAAATACCCACTTCCTGTCAATCACTCTGCGGCCAGCAGTGCGATTGAAAAGCGTCGCTAGACCTTGTGTGAAACTGCATCAGCTGTTGTGAAAGTACGTCGCGCACAGTGACCGAAAACAGCTAGCGAACAACTCAGGATGACCACCATATAGGACGCTGCAGTAAAAGGATTGTTTCCCTATCTACAGCACAGAGACTTGCTGCAGATGCAGTGGCATACCCTTCAGTTGCACCTTTTTGGCAGGTACAGTCCCTTTTTTATGGTCTGTACCGATGTTTGACTCTCCAAGCTTCCATTGAAAGTATAGGAAAAGGAGCATGGCCACGCTGCTGTACCCGAGGCCATGCCCCCTGTTCGAAATTTTATCAATGTTTATGTGTAAATTGTAGGAGGATATGTTGCTGCAGATGCAGGGGGCCTATTTCGGGGTGTGGGGCTGGAGCTGCAGCCCCATCAGTCCCATTGCTAATCCTGTTCTGTCAAAACACAGCAGGCAAAGGGCAGAGCCTTCCATTGGATGTAACCTGTGTGGGAAGGCATTTCTCGCCCAATCAGCTGTGGACTGGGTGTGAAAGACCTTCCACTAACCCAACGAGAGCTCCTAGTCATGCTCAGCGTTAGAGGTCCAGGCATAGAGTCACATGGCTATTATATAGGAGATATTTTGGAATATTTGGTAGCAATAAATTATAGCTGTAGGGATATCAGTGGCGTGCGGTGAGGTCAGTGACTGGTGAGGCACTACAGCCATAATGTCCACCGAATCCTGCCGATGACCCCTACTGCCGCCGAGCCAATGCCTGCTACTGCCCCTGAGCCAATGCCCGCTGCCACCACCAATGCCTTACAAACTCGTCCACCATCACCTGACCTAGCCCTCCGCAACTAAATTGCATCTCAGTCCGATGCCTACCTGCTCATCATACTTGTGATATATTGTACATTTTATAGAAAAAAAATTAAAATTAGTGTTTGGGACTGGGAAGGGAGTGGGAGGAGAACATGAGTGCAATTGTGTTGTCCAGGGCTTCCAATAACTTAATGGAAAAGGGTCTGAATGGGTTAAAAATTAAAAAAAAAAAAAGCATGAGGTCCCCCCTCCTAAGTATAACCAGCCTCGGGGTCTTTGAGCCATTCCTGGTTGTTTAAATACTGGGGGGAAAAATTGGACAGGGGGTTCCCAGTATTTAGAGGGGCTCTTAATCCGGTACTGTTTCCAAAAATATGGGGGACAAAAGATGTAGGGGTCCCCCATATTTTTAAAACCAGCACCAGGCTCCACTAACCAGGGAGATAATGCCACAGCCGGGAGATTATATTGGTCCCTGTGGCCGTGGCATTACCCCCCCCCCAACTAGTCACCCCTGGCTGGGGTTCCCTGGAGGAGTGGGGACCCCTTAAATCAAGGGGTCCCCCCTACAGGCACCCAAGGGCTAGGGGTGAAGGCCGAGGCTGTCCCCAGCAACCCTGGGCGGTGGGTGCTGGGCTGATAGCCATAAGTGTGTAAAAAAAGAATATTGTTTTTTGTTGTGGATCTACAAGGGCCAGCAAGCCTCCCCTGCTTGCTGGTACTTGGAGAACCTCAAGTACCAGCATGCGGGGAAATAACAGGCCCGCTGGTGCCTCTAGTTCTACAACAACAAAAAATATCCAAATAAAAACACAACACACACTGTGAAAGTAAAATTTTATTAAAACACACTTACACACTAACACATACTGTACTTACCTACATCCCACGCCAATCACGTCCACTTGTCCATGTAGAATCCAATAGGGGTACCTGTACAAATGAGATAGATTACTTACCTACATCCCACGCCGATGACGTCCAACCTGCAAAAATGAAAATTATACTTTATACAGGAGGAAGGGGAAGAAGAGAGGGAGAGAGGGAGGGAGAGGGAGGGAGGGGAGAGAGGGAGAGAGAGAGAGAGAGAGAGAGAAAACCCACACACTAACCTGCCTATTATGCTGCAGCTGCTGCCGCCGGGCCGAACGGCAGGGGAGAGAGCTGCTGGATGGGATTGGAGGGGAGAGTGCAGAGTGCTGCTGTCTGGGTCGGGAGGGAAGACAGCTGCTGGCTGTGACGGTAGGACGGAGGAGGAAGGACAGGGGAGAGTCGAACTCACTCCTGCTTCAGCCCCTCTGCCACTTCCACCTCCAGTTCCGCTTGTTGGTGATTGGACATCAGGGCCAGCACTGGATCCGCTGTCCAATCACAGGTGCCTTGCTGACATGATGGTGGTGTCCCTGTCAGCGAAGCACTTGATTCAGTGCCGCATTCCCCATCATTTTTAAATGGACTTTTACAGCCAAGTGCTTGGCCCAGCCCCCCGCTCTGTCCCGTTATCATCATCTATGGAGGCACTGCTATCAGTGCCTCCCAAACTCATTTAAATAGCTAAAATTATTGAAATTAAATACAGAAGATACTTATGATACAGAATATGTGTCATAAGTATCTTCTTTGTATTATTTTAATAATTTATCACAGGGGAGGCACTGCCTCCCCTGACTGCACGTCCCTGAGGGATATCCTATATCAAACACCCCTTATTAACATTCATATGTACATACAGTGGTAGTTAAATACATTCCACTATAATTTGGATAATAATTCTGCTATAAACAAACCGAAAATTGGAGATAGATAATCCAATAACATACACAGTACCTACAGCCGTAATAATATCAATAGGCAGCTGCACTGTATATATAATATAATTAGGTCACTGAACATTCAACGCAAATAGTGCACATCTCCTTAGTAGCACATGCTGTATTTTAATATAATATATAGCTGTATGATACAATTATATTAATAATAAGTGGTATATTCTATCTCACATATGGGGGGTGATTCCGAGTTGTTCGCTCGCTAGCTGCTTTTAGCAGCATTGCACACGCTAAGCCGCCGCCCTCTGGGAGTGTATCTTAGCTTAGCAGAATTGCGAACGAAAGATTAGCAGAATTGCGAATAGAAATTTCTTAGCAGTTTCTGAGTAGCTCCAGACCTACTCACAAATAGCAATCAGTTCAGTCAGTTTCGTTCCTGGTTTGACGTCACACACACGCCCAGCGTTCGGCCAGCCACTCCCCCGTTTCTCCAGACACTCCCGCGTTTTTCCCTGAAACACCTGCATTTTTCCGCACACTCCCAGAAAATGGCCAGTTTCTGCCCAGAAACACCCACTTCCTGTCAATCACACTACGATCAGCAGAACGATGAAAAAACGTAATTACGCCGTGAGTAAAATATCAAACTTTTGTGCGAATTTACAAGGGCGCAGGTGCGCTGCGTACATTGCGCATGCTCAGTTTGCGAGTAATCGCTCCGTAGCGAAAAAAAATAACGAGCGAACAACTCGGAATGACCCCCATAGTTGTATAATATGGTCTCATTTTTCAGGATCCGATAATATAAGATAATATAGCGTGTGCTGCTCAGGAGCTATGCTGCTGCAGACCACTGACAGGCTCTTCAGCCCCCCCTGTTGGTCTCTCACAAACGGACTCTTCCTCAATCATTACAATTTGACTCTGATTCTGAACTACCAGAGTTTGAAGGAGAGGCTGAGGTGGATGAGGATAATTCCCTGTCCCCAGGAGTTGAGGCCCTCATCTGTGCCATTAGAGAGGTGCTCAGTATCCCCGATAAGGAGGAAGAACAGACAGAGAAATTGTTTTAATGTGAAACCAAAGTCGTCTGCAACCTTCCCGTTTTCTAAAGAATTAGATTCCATGGCTAAGGCAACATGGATGAATCCTGACAAAAAGTTTATTAACCCTAAACAGGTGTTAAATTCATTCCCTTTCCCTACAGAGGATAGGAAAGTCTGGGAATTTCTGGAAAAGTCTGGGAATTTCCACCGGCAGTGGATACTTCTGTGTCAGACTGTCACATAAGATTGTTTTACCTGTACCTGGGGCTGTTTCTTTTAAAGACCCAGCTGATTGCAAGATTGAAACCACTCTTAAATCAGTTTACACTGCAGCGGGTGTAGTTCAACGCCCTACCATAGTATGCGGCTTGATTTCTAGAGCCATGATAAAATGGTCTGATGAGATCCTGAAGGGGCTGCTTACACTACCTCAGGAAGTGATAATTACATTACTCCAAGATGCTGCAAACTTTATGAGTGAGGCCATCAAGGTATCATTAACGGCCGTACCACTGCTATGGCAGTATTGGCTTGTAGAGCCCTGTGGCTGTGACAATGGTCTGCAGATGCTGATTCTTAAAAAGTTGTTGAGAACCTTCCTTTTACAGGTAATGCCTTGTTTGGGGAAGAGATAAACAAGTGGATATCTCAGGCAACTGCAGGTAAATCTACATCTCTGCCCCGCCTCCTGTTAGGCGTCCCTACCCTGGACCCTCCCTGCAGTCCATTCGGGTGGCCAGATTCAGAGGCAAAGCCAGAGGTGCCTCCAATGCTGCTAGAGGAACTTGTGGAATACTCCTTCTTTCCGGTTCTACCGGTTAAAATGCTCGGTAAACTAATGTTTCCTTTATGTCGCACATGCGCTGAGTCTGGACAGGCAGAGTCGTGCGAACATAGTGATGAGGATCGAGCGCTCGTCGGTACGTGGTGTACCGTAGAAATAAATTTAGCAGTTGACAAGGGCTACATAGTGTGTAAAATCTATGAAGTGTGGCATTTTGATGAACGATCTGACGATTTGTTTTCAGGTTACATTAAAATGCATCTTAGGGATAAACAAGAGGCTTCTGTTTATCCCAATTGGTGTACAGACTCTGAGAAAGGCCAGGCGTATATAGACACCTATCAAAAAAATGAAGGTGTGTCTTTACGACCCAATCACATAGAAATCAACCCCGCAAAAAGACACATTTCAAGATTGTTTTTAAACTCCTTATGGGGAAAGTTTGGTCAACGTAATAACATGCCCAACACTTGTCTAGTGTCTGATCCCGACAAGCTTTTTGAATATGCGTTTTTACCTCAGTATGAGGTGTCTGCTTTAGACTTTATCGATGATGATACTGTCATGGTAAATTGGAAGTACGCCAAAGATCATTACACCCGAACAAGTAACTGTAATATTTTTATAGCTGCGACTACAACATCACATGTTAGGATTGAACTGTACAAACTATTGGATAGATTACTAGAATGTTGTCTTTACCACGATACAGACTCTCTTAATTTTGTCAGCAGGCCCGGTGATTAGAATCCGCCATTGGGAGATTATCTAGGCGAACTGACTAGCGAAATACCGGCCGGTACGCATATAACAGAGTTTGTCTCATCAGGCCCCAAATCATACGGCTATCGTCTAAATAACGGAAAGACCAAATTAAAAGTTAAAGGTATCACGCTCAAAGTTGATAATGCACAACATGTAAAATTTGACAGTCTAGGAGAGTTGGTCTTAGATTACCCTTTAAACCCCGAAATTGACGACCATAAAAAAATTGTGATACGTCAATCCAGCATAGTGCGGTTTAAAAAGTATTGTCAAATTGAAATGCGCATGCTGCAGAAAACGCAAAAGTGCATTTACACTAAACGGAGGCTTACAGATAACTTCACAATGCTTCCGTTTGGTTATTATGATGGATATCAGACTGCAACATCCCTTTTCATGTATTTTAGCAGGCCCCTCCAATTCAGGTAAAAGTTATTTTGTTAAAATGCTGCTGCAAAATACCGCTACACATCTATCGCACATTCCCGATAATATTGTTTGGTTTTACACTTGCTGGCAATCTATGTATGATAATTTGCTGCGTGATTTCCCCGGTATGCGTTTTATAGAAGGACTGCCTGAGACTTTTAACGACGACCAACTTTTTCACCTGATAAGGTTAACTTAGCTGTGATTGATGATCTGACGGAGTCTGCTAGTAATAATACAGAGATTGAGAAAGCTTTCACAAAGTATGTATATCATAGAAATCTGAGCATCTTTTACCTTGTGCAAAATGTGATTTGTCAGGGTAAAAAGAGCAGAACTGTACATTTAAATACAAAATATATGGTTCTTTTCAAAAACCCTAGGGATTAATTGCAAGTGACAACACTGGCTAGACAAATGTATCCCGGTAAATCAAGGTTCTTTTTAGAGTCTTTTGAAGACGCGAGCAGTGTTCCTTATGGGTATTTACTGGTTGATTTAAGAAACAACACGCTTGATGAGTACGGTTTACGAAGTGGTTTATTTCCACCAAATACACCAGTAGCGTAAGTCCTTAAAAAGCATGCTTCTAAAAAGCTGTAATTCTACAACTTTTAGTCATTTATCTTAGCACCACTAACAGTGAGCATGTCGATGCGTTTACATCGTAATTGGACGCTTTTAAAAGTGCTAATAAAGGCGACACCGACTCAAAGAAATGCTATTTTATCCAGTGCTTCAAACGATTTGGTGACAACCATTTGTGAGATAGCCCTCAACATACTTAAAGGTAAAATACCATTTTCACAACGACAGTTGAAGTACTTTAAAAAGAAGCAGGCCCTTATAAAATCGCTTTGTAATAAGAAAAGCAACATTGGTAAAAAGAAGCGGTTGGTGAACTCATTGCTTGGTTTTGCCATACCGTTAATAACGGGTCTCCTGACTAATCATTGATGGAATACGCTGAGAAAATGTATCTAGAGCCTCAGCAGCAGTTAGAACGTTTACGCAACAAACCAGTTAATGATGATATACGTAAAACAGTCACGCAAGGTCTGGATGTGGAAATCATAAACATACTACAGAATAATGATTTATCGGAACATGATAAAGTAATCTGATAGAGAAATGTCATCTTTAACTCTTTTAACGCCCAAAATGTCAACTGATCCTCAAACAAACAACTCTGATCAGTCAGACGGTTCTGACTCTGTTTATCACGATGTTGTGGATGGCGTTAATGCCCAGTATAGGAAGAACTCTGAAATTCTTTTGAGTAAAATGGCAGGGTCTAAACACATCACAAACTGGTATGCTAAAGGTGAGTTTCTGTATAAAGTTAACGCTGTACAGGGATCCAACATATTAGATTTAATAAGACACACCAGGCAAAGCCACAGCGTGTCGAGCCGTAAAATGCCGAATGGGTGGAGTGAAATTATGCACGCTATGGCTGAATTAAATATCCCATCCACTGTAGTCGGCAACACATCAAATAGAATGTACCTAGACCATTCTGTTGATGATGACTTTTTATTAACTCCAGCACTAGAAGCGTATAAAAAAAGGCACTTAAATGTTTTAAGCAGCCCCGGTTTAACAACGACTCACGGTTACTTAATGCCTAGGAAACGAACTGTAGGATTGTTACAGGATTCACTGTGGTTGAGTCTATGATCTATTTCTATTTTATATTGTTTTTAAGCGTTGGCATTGTAATAAAGTTTAAAAAAGTTTGTTTATTATAGTTATGAAACATTGTATATAAAATGCTTCAAACACTGGGGGAAATGTACTAAGCCTGAAAAGTGATAAATATCACTGTGATAAAGCACCAGCCAATCGACTCCTAACTGCCATGTTACAGGCTGTGTTTGAAAAATGACAGTTAGGAGCCGATTGGCTGGTACTTTATCACTGTGATATTTATCACTTTTCAGGCTTAGTACATCTGGCCCCCTGTACTGATTACAATTGTTATAATATTGCAACGTTAATGTATCTGTAAATATACTTGTTATGTTACAATAAAATATCCTTATGATTTATAATGGTCTGTTTTGTTCTTTGTTTCTAATCTGTGTTTTTGGAAGAGGATCACACTCGCACAACAACATAAAGTTTAAAACCATTGTTTATTATAGTTATGAAACATGTACTTAAAATGTTTCAAACACATGGATGATTACAAGTTACACTTTTCTGTATACATTATCCGTATAGCGACTCAATCAATGACTTTTTTTCGGCAGGCGACTTACAAACATTGCAACTAAACGGTCATTACATTTTGTATCAATACTAAATCGGGTCAGAATTTCCTCATATTTGTAGTTTTTACACATCATAAATATTAAGTAAATACAGTATTGACCACATACAGCACTTGAAAAATCTTGTAACCAATGGTTTTGGTGACAAATACTTTTTAAATAAAAAAATAATAACTTTATGATATTCTTTGGAAAAATGTGACTGTCCGGCGAGAGACTGTAGGAATCAAAGATGTAACAAATGCCGTGTTCATTAAAATAAATGGCTGATTGAATAAGTGGTTGATACAGCCGCTTACTGTCGCATGTTACAACACGTTCAAGTGGATCATACACTAGTCTTAATCCGCCATCCAGTGTATGTCGCCCAATTTCCGCATTGATTACGTCCAGTAGCGCATCGATTGTTTTATAAAATCCGGGTTGTGAATTCCACAACTAGATTGGAAAGCATAACGTCCTAAGTTATTTGTAACCTACAATCTTGTATATCCAAAGTATTCCACGTGTGTGGATAATGTATCTCTGTAAGAGCGACTTCCCACTCACTGCTTAAGTGTATGGACTTTGCAAGTTTTGTTGTATAGTAGGAAATCTTATTATGTGGGAAAGTATCCGATGAGGCATTGCTGTGTAAGGTTATGTAGAACGACTTGTCATCCATCGCTCATCTTGGTTAGATAGTGATGCGCTTTATATATCTTTTATCTCTGATGCCGCAACTCAACTGTTAAATGTTGAGGGGTACCCACGCCACTTGACTAACACGTATTTTTGACCTCTGACCGTCTTATTTTTTAAAATCTTTTCCACTTTGTAAATTCTTTTATAGTTTTTGGGTATGCTTTGAAGTTCTTTGGGGCAAAAACTACCTGTTATAACTTCACCGTACAGATCTGTCAACTTATAAAGCGGCTTAAGACCTTTAGTGTTCACACTCTGTATGATGAATATTTCCTCATAATAATTCTTTTTGTAACCTTTCTGAATTATATCCTTATATTTGGATATGCGCACATGTTCACCGGCGGCTAAACGCAGCGTGTGTTTACCGGCTTTAAAGTAATTGCCGTACATCGTCTTGAAAATCCTCAAAGCGTTAGAGGGTTTCACTTCACACTGAGCACACTTAATCGTTCTGTGGTACTTATTATTATAGCTGTATATAAAGTCCTGTAAAACATCTATATATCTGTAAGTATTCTGCGCTTTGAAATAGCGCCACATCCGTGTTTTTAAAGTTCTATTAAAGCGTTCTATGACAACCGCCTTTACGTCATTATTAGTCATAAAATGATGTATATCGTATTTTTCTAACACTTTTTTTTAAAGTTTTGTTTAGAAACTCTTTACCGCAGTCTGTTTGTAGCTTCTTTGGTACTCAACTCTGCTGAAATATTTTTTCAAAAGCATTAGCGACGGATGTAGCATTCTTAGTCATTTAGCTTTCAGCCCATGAACTCTTACTGAAAATATCGATGATGGTTAGTATGTACTTAAATCCATCGTTGTACTTTGCTAGATCTATGAGCGAAACCAAGTCGCATTGCCATTGTTGATTTATATCCGATACGCGGATCATGTTCCTTTTATAGTTTTTCCTGACCGGCTTATGTAATGTATACATACAGTCAGTGCCAGATTAAGGTCGACATGGGCCTGAAGCTGAGATTTATGAAGGGCCTATTGTGTGCCACTGTGGGGGCTGGGAAAATTGCTGCAGCAGAATGACTGATGTGGGGGTGTGACCAGTACTGTGGGTCTGTGGTCTACAGAGGGTGTGGCCTGTGCTGTGTGTGTGGCTATCGCTATGGAGGGCATAACTGGTGCACACCTTCAACTACTTTATAGTGGAGCTATAACAAGAAAAAAAAATTTTTTTGTGAAAGTGGCGATCTGTATTGTTTGACTTTTATTGAGTGCTAGAGTAGTTTAAATTAATAAAAAAAGAAAAAAATCCAAAATTGTTCACTGTTATTGCCATATTTATGTAAGTGTTCATCCCACATTTATAGCACTGTATTAAATTAATAAATTAACTGCCTTCTTAGTTGCCATCTTTTTAGAAAATTAAAGAGCTGGAATGGCAATACTGTATCAGGTCGGTAATGGTTTAAAGCCCCGTACAAACTGTGCAATGCGCTCAATGAGCAACATCACACATTATGTTCCCTCCATGCCCAGGCCACCCGACATGGGCATACACACTGTGCGATATTGCACAGTGACATCATGCCGTGCCCGGGCCATGCTTGCAGCTTTGGACGTCAAGTCCAAATTGAGCTGCATGCACGGCCGATAGCGAGGGTCATTAACAACCCCCAGGAGCACGCATCAACCGGCGCATGCAGCATACACACTGTGCGATATCACAAACGATAGTACTCAGAAAGGTGAAAAGTAGCAATATCGTCTGTTTTATCGCACAGTGTGTATGCACCTTAACTTACTGCATTGCAGATGTTCATGCGTGAGCTGGTTTAAGCTCTCAGTTTTATTTTTTAATTAAAAAATACAAATAAAATGTAAAAAAAAATGTTTAAGATTATAAAAAAAACATCAAAAAAATCTTTAGATATAAAAATATATTAAAACAAAAACAAATTTAAACTGTCGTTGCCATCCTGAGATAGCGATTATAAATCAAGTAATAAGGTGGTGCAAATACCATTACAATACTAGTTAAATAGACTTCACCATGCAAGTATTAACTTTTATTCAGACTTTTGTGTTTATTATTATTATTATTATATTATTATTATTAGAGATAGCTAACAATTTTTTTTATTACCTTTAATGTTTATGGCAAAGAACAATTATGCCTTTGAAAGATCTACCCCTTGTACATTGAAATTGCACTCTCTGAAAATATTCTTCATTTTCAACCTTTGTGTGATTAAATGTTTAGTATAATACGTATAATACAGACAACATCTTAGGGGGTCATTCCGACCCGTTCGCACGCAGCGGTTCATCGCTGCGGTGCGAGCGGATCGGAACTGTGGTGGCCACATTGCGCACGCGCGTCGTTGCCTGGCGACGACCGTCGCTGGGCATCGACCAGAAGAAAGATGAAAGTGATCGCTAGCGCGATCGCAAGAAGATTTATAGTGGGGAGGCATTTTGGGGCGGATAGTCACCGTTTTCCAGGCGTGGAGATCCGAACGCAGGTATATCAAGGCATTTGGTGTGCGGATGTCTGACGTCAATTCCAGGACCTTCATCGCTGGATCCATCACACAGGGTAAGTAACTGCAGGGCTGGTCTACTTCTGCACAAAACTTTTTTAGCATAGCTGGTGTGCACAAGCGATCGCAGCCCTGCTATGCTAAAATACACTCCCCCATAGGCGGCGTTTAGTTGATCGCACGAGCAGCACAAAGTTGCTACGTGTGACCAACTCAGAATGACCCCCTTAGTGACCACCATATAATGCAGAGCATTCACCATGTTCATGTAGTAACCTTTATACACATTGTGCTAGACAACAATGGTGAATTGAGAGAGAGAGAGAGAGAGAGAGAGAGAGAGAGAGAGAGAGAGATGGATGGATGTAGGAGGCAGGCACAGTATGAAGAAACACATAGCATGTTTGGGCAGTACTAATGGGAACAGCAGGAGATGGGGGGCTGTAGGAGGGTATGAAGGGGGCAGAAGTGATGGGAACAGCAGGAGATGGGGGCAGTAGTGCAGGGGACAGGAGGGTATGATGGGGACAGTAGTGATGGGAACAGCAGGAGATGGGGGCAGTAGCGCAGGGGATGAAAGGGGGTAATAGTGATGGGAACAGCACGAGATGGGGCAGTAGCAGATTATCATGACTCCATTATAGTGTGTCCCAGTCTGGTTATTTGGAGGCCTGAGTTGCAAATGCTGCTCAATACAGAAGAGCGTTCTGCAAGCAGCGCTGTCTGGAACAAACGGTCAGACTCCAGTGCTGCTTGCTCCCAGTACAGTAGTAACTGCACTGCTGTCACTATCTCCTGTAAGTGTGACTGATGTCTGTCCTCCTATTTTATTAAAGTACCTGCTGTCGGGCTGATTGCTCCTTAGTTCCCCGGCTTCATGGGTCCCAATGGGCAAGAAGTTCAGGGAGATGCTGTGTGGCTCGTCGCTCTCCACTTCCTGGTTTGCTGGTGGCAGGCCCGGCAAAACAGACATTGCTGCAACTGCTAGGTCCGAGTGCCACCTCCAGGCAAACTGCGCTGTGTGGCCCACTTGGCATCCTGCTACATACAGCCCTGCCATTATATATATATATATATATATATATATATATACACACTTTACACACTTTAAGCAATAGGGGCCCCCTTATGTAAGTGTCCAAGCCCCCCTGGAGCTTAATCCGCCTCTGCACACTGGCTGACTGAGTGACAGCAGCAGCTGAATTTTCATGACTTCAGATGTCAGGAAAATGGACAAAGCCACTGACTGCCCAGGGGGCGGAGCTAATCGGAGCTTTGGGCGGAGCTTCAGGCTTCCAGGGGGAAGGGGGGTGACTCCAGGCTCAGTGTGGGCTGGAAGGAGTGGAGCAGTGAGTGGAACTTACGGTCTGTGAACAGAACCTTGGATCAGATGGCATGGGAGAGAAAAGGCAGCACAGCTGCAGAATGCCCAGGGGGCAGAGCTTATCGCGGTTTGGGAGGAGCTTAGCATGGACGTGATCTGAGCTTCAGGTAACATGGGGGCGGGTGTACACACTGCACTGCAGGCAGAGGGGAGGGTGTAGGTGGAGCATTGGCCAGGGCGGAGGCTTATGCTGTTGATGAGTGATGACAAGAGAAAGGTATTTCTCCTGTCATCGCTGGCTGGCTGCATTGCAGGAGACTCTTTTGGCCTATTTTCAATGGGGGGCCTGGAGCTGCAGCTCCATCCGCCCCATTGTTAATCCGGCCCTGCATATAGTATCTTGTTTTTGCAGCCATTCATTAATATTGCTACTATTAAACACATCTTTATTCGACACATAAAACTTATCAACGCCGCTATATCTCCCTGGGTTTAATACGGTGTAATATGCATTCTTCATATGCTTTTTTCGGTTAGCCGATCATCGTAACACGCCGGATCTTTTGTTCACAGGCATAGCAGAATACACTTTTATAGATATCACACTCGAATCCAATAAACATCATTAATAGCTTGCATGCTCATTTTATAAATCAATTGGAAATAACATTTACTGTTGCAACTAAGAGTTAGCAATACACAAATCAATTGGAAATAACATACACTGATGCAACATCTAAGAGTTAATACACAGGAGGTTTTCCAATGATTAAACGCTGCTTATAACTAATTTGTAAGCTTATTTTATATATGTAAAACACTATCAAAAGGGATGAACAGTGGGCGTGTCATGGGTGTGGTAAGGGGTGTGGTTTGAGGCGGATCTGGGCATATTTAGGGGCGTGTCGACCTGTCACCTGAGTTTGACGGAACATGGTGCTCTATCTACTAATTCCTCTTCATTCAAATAAATTGCCCCTTGTGGATATTATCTCTCCATTTTTGGAGAAGGCTACTCTTATAATTCAAAAACCTATTATCCAGATATGTGATCCTTTCCTTATGATACAAAAAAGGGAAATTTAACCCAAATCAAAAGCAGTTTCATTAAAATTTTATTGAGCTACTTTTAAAATGTGGTGTGCTGGTCTCTATACATATGCAGAGGTTTGTGTTTAATTGGATATTGTATGTATGTATGTATATATATATATATATATATATATATATATATATACACAAACAGAAAACCCTGCACTCTCCTTGGCAGCTTCATTCACCTTAATGTTTTAATATACATCTGAATAAACAATGGGGTTTTGGTTTATGAATTGTACAATGCATGTAAGCTTGCGGCCCACTCCACGGGACCCCATTTCACCGCAAGTCCTACTCTATCAGCTAAACTTTCACATAGATTTTATAGAAACCTGGCAACTGCTGTCTCATAGGGGAAAATGTGCTTATCTGGTTTAAAGCTTACCTGTCACACTTATGGCTTTTA
Source organism: Pseudophryne corroboree (assembly GCF_028390025.1). Taxonomy (NCBI): domain Eukaryota; kingdom Metazoa; phylum Chordata; class Amphibia; order Anura; family Myobatrachidae; genus Pseudophryne; species Pseudophryne corroboree. The sequence continues at coordinate 331,102,816 of NC_086453.1, forward strand.
AAATGTAAGACAGTCACCAACACAAATGACTACACAAGTGTGCTTACCTGGTTTACAGCTCACCTGCCAACAGACTACTGGCTTTCAAAATGAGACAGTCACCAACACACCTAAATAGCAGCTGATCCAGGTTAAAGGTAAATGAGCTTAGGGGTGCATGAGAGAGAGATATGGTCACAAATGTGCCAATTATAAATTAACCCTGTTATACAAACAAACGCGAGGAACCACTGCACTCGCCATTCCCAGGGGTTGGGGTGCGGTGGGCTGTGACCACCAAACTCAAATATACACAAACAGAAAACCCTGCACTCTCCTAAGCAGCTTCATTCACCTTAATACTTTAATATACATCTGAATAAACAATGGGCTTTTAGTTTATGAATTGTACAATGCATGTAAGCTTTCAGCCCACTCCACGGGACTCCATTTCACTGCAAGTCCTACTCTATCACATAAACTTTCACATAGATTTTATAGAAACCTGGCAACTCTTGTCTCATAGGGGAAAATGTTCTTATCTGGTTTAAAGCTTACCTGCCACACTTATGGCTTTTAAAAGGTAAGACAGTCGCCAACACAAATAACTACACAAGTGTGCTTGCCTGGTTTACAGTTCACCTGCCAACAGACTACTGGCTTTCAAAATGAGACAGTCACCAACACACCTAAATAGCAGCTAATCCAGGTTAAAGGTAAATGAGCTTAGGGGTGCATGAGAGAGAGATATGGTCACAAATGGGCCAATTATAAATTAACCCTGTTATACAAACAAACACGAGGAACCACTGCACTCGCCATTCCTAGGGGTTGGGGTGCGGTGGGCTGTGACCACCGAACTCAAATATACACAAATAGAAAACCCTGCACTCTCCTAAGCAGCTTCATTCACCTTAATGCTTTAATATACATCTGAATAAAAAATCTATGTGAAAGTTTATGTAATAGAGTAGGACTTGTGGTGAAATGGGGTCCCGTGGAGTGGGCCGCAAGCTTACATACATTGTACAATTAATAAACCAAAACCCCATTGTTTATTCGGATGTATATTAAAGCATTAAGGTGAATGAAGCTGCCAAGGAGAGTGCAGGGTTTTCTGTTTGTGTATATTTGAGTTCGGTGGTCACAGCCCACCACATCCCAACCCCTGGGAATGGCGAGTGCAGTGGTTCCTCGTGTTTGTTTTTATATATATATATATATATATATATATATATATATATATATATACTAGGTGATTCATCGCGCCCTACGGGCGCTCTTCACACCGTCGCAAGGGGCTACGCCCCCTTAACCCCTAAACGCCTTTTCGGCATTCAATATTTGTATTATATAGAGAATTACAATTGCACGACGAAAGGGCATCAGATGGTGAAGGGGGCGAAGCCCCTTGCGATGGGGAGGGGGCGGCAGATGGGGGAGCGGTCCAGATGCTCTGCGGTTAGGAGAGGGGCAGGTGCAGCTGTCGCAGATGGGGGAGGGGTTCCGGAGGCACTGCGGGTGGGGAAGGGGGGGTTTCGCGGGTGGGGTAGGGGGTCCGGAGGTGCCGCAGGTGGGGGAGGGGCGGGTGTAGGGGTGCCGTGGATGGGGGAGAGGGTCTGGCAAGCATTGGTAGGTATGAGTGTACAGCAGATATATGTGTGTATGGAGGGGGTACATAGGGTAGACAGGTATGTGTGTGGGGGTGTAGATGTGTGTACAGCAGGTATGTATGTGTGTATGGAGGGAGTACATAGAGCAGGTATATACACAGAGTGTGGGCCGGGGAGGGGAGGAGGTGCTGCAGCCGCTGTGTATTGCGGGTCACTTGCTTGTCTCTGTGTCTCCATGCTTCGGCACCGGCTCCCCGCTCTCATCTCTCAGCTCCCCGCTCTCATCCTCCCTGGGCGGATCCATCCTCTGCTGCTGCCGCCTCAGACTGCGCCGGCTCCCCGCTCGCATCTCTCAGCTCCCCGCTCTCATCCTCCCTGGGCGGATCCGTCCTCTGCTGCTGCCGCCTCAGACTGCGCCGGCTCCCCGCTCGCATCTCTCGGCTCCCCGCTCTCGTCCTCCCTGGGCGGATCCGTCCATCTGCTGCTGCCGCCTCAGACTGCGCCGGCTCCCCGCTCGCATCTCTCGGCTCCCCGCTCTCATCCTCCCTGGGCGGATCCGTCCATCTGCTGCTGCCGCCTCAGACTGCGCCCGCTCGAATCTCTCGGCTGCCCGCTCACATCCTCCCTGGGCGGATCCATCCTCTGCTGCCGCCGCCTCACTCACCGGCTGCCGCCACGTCAGACAGCTGCGGCCCGTTACCCGTCCTCCTCCTTCAGTCAATTACACAGTGCCAAGTTGACTGCCGCCACGCCCCACTGACAGGTGATTGGCAAACAGCTCCGAGGGATCACAACCCCTCTTCAGACACTCCGCCAATCACACGACTGGGGTCATACCTAGATGCCTCCTTATTAGCCCAGATCTGTGACTCTGACTCCGCCCAGCATTGTGACTCACAAAGTCACAGAACTGGGCTAATATATAGAAGATATATATATATATATATATTTTTTTTATATATATATATATATATATATATATATTGTGGCAGAAGAGGTACTTTGTCCTGGGGGTGGATGGGATGTGTGGATGGACCAGGTTCCCATCCATTTGACCAAGACCCGGTCTTATAGGCTTCTTAGCCCAAGAAGCTGCTTTATCAGCCAGCACCTGGGAGATGGGTTTAAAGCAGAGTCTCTCCCATGAGTCAGGGCTTCTGAAGGCATTTAGTGTCCAGGTGATAGGCCTGTTAGGGACAGTTGGATCTGAAGGGCTGGGCCACTAGTGTCAGGATGCCAGGACCTGAAGGGTTCCTTATTTGGTAAGAGGGAGTGAGGCAGGGCCTAACCTCCCTGGTAGTTTATACTATAGACAGTGATCTTTATGTATATCTTTGTTTTTGAGCTACCTGAATAAAAGGTATTTGTTGTTTTTGCACAAGCCTGGAGTCGGTCGCTGGTGGAATTTTTGTAGCAGAGCACATTCTAGCGAGACTCCTTTTACAATATATATATATATATATATATATATATATATATATTGTACATATATACACAGTCCCTGCTGACAGCTTTGCCTACCTCAGCAGCCGCAGGATCCCCACTGTTCCCCCGCTCTGTGTTTGGCCGCAGCTGCAGCTCGCAGTTCACGCTGCCCGCAATTGCTGCAGCAGCAGAGTAACAAGTCTCCCTAGATACACTGATTCTCCCATCCATCACCGGCCGCCTCCTCCGCCGTTATCCTCACTGGCTGTAGTGACCAATAGGTGAGTTGGCCCTATGTGTGGGGGCCCGGGACGACCACCCCTGTTGCACCCCCGTTAATCCGGCCCCGATTTTATGTATTCTGACATGTTCTGTCTTCAATGACAGTCTTGTAGGCATAGCATACTTTTTAAAATGAGATGTGTGAGACAAGTTTGGAACAGAGTTGGATTTTTTTGTAATTACTAACTAAAGTAGGAAATATTAAATGTGTTTATTCCATTTAACAAATGCACCTCATAAAGAAATAATAATGTTAGTACAAAGATACTAAAACAATGGTGAGGTTTCTGCATGTGATACTGTATATCAATCAATGTTTCATTTCCAAAGATCACTTCTGGGTTGTCAGAAGCATAAGAATCTAGAACTGGTATTCACCCCATATATATGATGAAGTTTATGGGATCTAGAATCCATCTTGTACTAATATAAGACAGACATCCTGACTCTCATAAGGGCCTTTTCTGTTAAACTTGAAAGCAAGTTTAAAAATGATAAAGATGCAAAAAGTCTGTGGAAAGGTATTCAAGATATCTCTGACTACAAAGTTAATAAGAACCCCTCTCATAAAGAGGTTGACAGTTCCCTAGGGGAGACATTAAACATATTTTATTCCCGGTTTGATAACATGGCTGTTTCCCCTGTTGACTGGGATGGGAATCTGGAGAACGCAGAGCCCCTGGTACTGGATGAATTGTCTGTTAGACGGTGCTTCGCCAGTTCTAAATCAGGTAAGGCCCCCGGCCCAGATTGGATTCCGGGAAATGTTATTAAGACATGTGCTGAGCAGTTGGCTGGGATTTTTACTATAATTTTTAACCTTTGTCTTGCCACTTGTCATGTGCCTAAGTGTTTCAAGTCATCTATTATTGTCCCGGTCCCCAAAAATGGTAAGGCCAGTGAGCCAAACGATTACCGACCAATTGCTCTGACATCTCTTATAATGAAGGCCTTTGAAAGATTGGTTATGGGGCACATAAAAAAAAGTATCCCAGCCAATCTGGATCCTTTTCAATTTGCATATAAAGCAAATAGGTCGACAGATGACGCTGCTATCACCTTGATTCAACGTGTGGCTACCCATCTAGAATCCACATGTTCCTCTGCGAGAATTCTGTTTGTGGATTACAGTTCAGCATTTAATACAGTAATCCCAACATCATTAGTGTCTAAATTATCTCAGTTGGGATTGAACAACTTTGTATGTAGATGGATCTTGGATTTCTTGACCAACAGGCCCCAATCTGTTAGACTGCACAATTCCCTGTCAAGCGAACTTGTAATCAGTACAAGGGTGCCTCAGGGTTGTGTACTGAGTCCCCTGTTGTACTCTCTGTTTACCTATGATTGCCTCTCAAATTCAGAGTCAGTTCACATTATTAAATTTGCCGATGATATCGCAGTCGTAGGTTTAATAAGTAAGGACGATGAGTCAGAATATAGATCTGAGGTCGCTAGGTTAGAAGCTTGGAGTCAAACTAATCATTTAATTCTAAACGTAAAAAAAACGAAAGAAATGATTGTAGATTTTAGGAAAACTCACAAGCAGCCCTCTTGTCCTATAGTTGTAAATAATCAGGTTGTGGAGACAGTTGAGTCCTTTAAATTCCTGGGCATTAACATCTCCAATGACCTGTCTTGGGGTATCCATACACGATGTGTTGTTAAAAAATCCCAACAACGCTTGTTCTTATTGAGGAAAATGCGTATGGCGGGAATACGTAAGGAGATTTTAATAAACTTTTATTCAGCAATTTTAGAGAGTGTCCTCACATATGGGATTATGGTATGGTTTGGGAACTGTACTGCCGTAGAACGTAAGTCCCTTCAGAGAGTGGTTAAAACTGCAAGTAGAGTAATTGGAGTCAGCCTGCCCTGTATTAAGGATATATATGAAAAAAGGCTCCTCACTAAGGTGAGAAGTATTTTGGAAGATCTATCTCATCCAAATGGGGGGATGTTTTCTGTATTGCCATCTAATAGGCGTTACCGTTCTATTCTTTGTCGGACTAACCGGTTAAGGGGTAGTTTTTTCCCAAAAACAATAAACATGTTAAACCAGATAGGACCGAGATAAATTGACAATTGGGAATGTCTTGGGTTCAGGAGTGCTCTTTTCGTTCTGTTCTTATGGTCTCTGTATGTGCTTGCTTTTTAGTTTCGTTGATTGTTCATTGAACTATTGATGACAATAAAGTATTATTATTATTATTATTATTATTATTATTATTATTATTTGGTTTGTTATACAGTATTTGACTTTCCCAGGAAATCGGTATATATTTACTATGATCCAACTATTTACCGTCTACTGAAACACCTCTCTCATCACATAGGCTGCTCATGGGAATTTAGGTGTTAGTATCATACTCTTCTAATGTAGAATAAATAATCAAAGTATATTTAACAGAGGAAAACAAACACTTAAGTATATTTAATTTTACTATAACTGGTAAACAAAAATAGCAGTCCTTTAATTACAATTCACCTTTAGTGAGCTGTCAATGGGTTAGGGACCTCATTCAGCTCGGATCACTATTGAGACAGAAATTGCGATTTTCTCAGAACTGCTTCTGCTAAAAAACACACCCAGGAAGGTAAAAAAATGCCCACCGATGCATTCATAAATTTACATATGCATTCTCAATATTGTGATGCATATGCAGAAATTGAGTACCATTGACAATACCAGTTGACCCTTGCATATGCAGAATATATGTGACTTCAGTCAAATCGGTGCCATGTTTTTAATCACAGCAATCGCAGCTGACGTCAGTTGCACACCCTGAAAACGCCCATAACATGCCTGAATTTCCCAACCACTCCTCACAAACATCATGCAAGCTCCCACAAATGATCAATTCCTGGCAATCGCTATGTGATCGCACTTTGCTGGGCCTGCGATCACATTGCGAATGCATTTTGGGATTTGCGCATGCACGATGCAGTCACAACGCATGGCAATTTATGAATTTGCAATTTTGCATGGTTATGCCTTGTAAATGATTGCCCCTTTAAAAAAATGCCAGAGATCGTATGGCAACTCCGGCGATCTCGGATGCCATTACATACCGCTGATAAAGTCCTGCCGGCATCCCGCACCTCCGGCGATCTTGGATGCCATTACATCCAGCCGATAAAATCTTGCCGGCATCCCGCACCTCCGGCGATCTCGGATACCGTTACATCCATGGTAGGATGTCATGCTCCTGTCATCTTCAGCTTTGACGTGACTAAAGAGGGATCTACATTGTGCAATTACCAGTGCAATCAGCCATTTATTAGCTGGTTATACCGATAATTGTACAGCATGCTGCCACAACCAAGACCCAACTATCATAAAAAATCTTACAGCAAGCCTGATACATCTGTTAGTAGTGGACTTATGCTGGGTACTCACTACCAGGTAAATTCTGCTATTTTCTTAAATGATCTAATCCGACAGAGTAATTATCGGATGAGTGAGCAATTTCAAGCTCAGTGTGTGCTACCTTCAGATCTCATCAATGGGATTGGGATTTGGCATTCTGTTTCCATTCGATTTCCATTCTATTTGGGTTGAACAGATTTACTAAAGACTAAATTGAAATGTCAAATGACTTTTAAGTACCCAAAAGCACATAGGGCAGTGTGGAAGTAGTAATAATGGATGTCCAAGGTTATGGTATGTTCTGCACAATGCAAATCTCCACCTGACTGAGATAACCCTGGAGAATCAATCAGAGCACCATCAGCAGCTTTATAAGTTGAATAGTGCACATATTTATACTTATAGATATTATACTTATTCCATGAATGTGCAATAGATAGAACCAGAGCACAATATTGGACAATTTGACTGAAAAATATATAGAAATTTAAAATCATGAGTGTTGTAACTGGCTATCCTGATTCAACCCATGATGCCTACATCCTCAGCAATTCATCCCTGTCTGCAGAAATTCTTGTGGGACAAATGCCAGAGAGATGGTTGTTGTGTTAAATACCGGTATGTGCTAATAAAGCAGCTAATAATAATTGATATTATATTATTCTAATTTGTTCCCCTACCACCAAAAAAAAGTTATTTAGGCCATGGCTGTTGCTCTTGGCCTCTGACTCCTTGGTCAAATCCACAAACTCCTGCTGAGCATAAGTATAAAGAGGCACATATAGCCACCCAATCCATGACAGAATGCATCTTTGTTTTTGTTTTTTAATATTCGGGAAGGCATATTATTATATAATTTGGCAAAAATGTTCGATATTGTGCTCTGCTGCCGTCTATTGCATAATTGCACATTAAATAAACCATTCCTCAAAAATGATGCATTAAACAGGGAACTGACAATGGGGGGTCATTCAGATCTAATCGCTGGGATGCGATTTTTGCTGTACTGCACTCAGATAGTCGCCGCCTACTGGGGGATTGTATATTTGCTGTGCAAGTGTGCAATGCAATGTGTACGCTGAGCTGCTAAAATGCAGTGTGTGCAGTCTCTACGCAGAACAGGACTTACTTCTCTAGTGCGATCACAACAGGCTGATCGGGGCTGGAGCCGACGTCAGACCCCCTCCCTGAAAATGCTTTTCTGAACACTCCCAGTAAACGGTCAGTTAACACCCACAAATGGCTTCCTCCTGTCAATTACTTTGCGGATGCTTGCTCGAACCGATTTTTCGCACAATCCCGCCACTGACCAGCGATGCCCTTTAGTGTTGTCTGACGCACATGTGCATTGCGGTGCATACGCATGCGCATTTAGTATCTGCCCACTGTGCGAAAACACACAGAAGCGATCAGATCTGAATGACCCCCAATATGTGCACAGAAAGTGGAAGGCAGGCAGGAAGGCAGATTAGGGCTAAGCTTATTGTCAACTATTTCAGCTGTTAGTATATATCATCACTTAGGTTTTACCATATAAAACAGTGTAAACAGAGAACTCCCCCTATAATTAGTGTGCATGTGACCAATAGGAAGCAATGAGACAGTTCTGTTTGATTTTGCATTCAATTTTGCAGGGGATTTTAATGGGGATTTGATTTGCGATTTGGTAAGGGATTTCATAAATTCAACTCAAAATCCCTTCCCAAAATCAACCAACATCGAATTTGATTTGAAAATCAAATGCAAAATAGATTTTTAGTAAATAAGGAAAATTTTAAAAAATGTACAAACTCAAAAGGAATCATTTTTAATTGATTTTGAACATTCATAAAGTGCTTTTCAAAATTGAATTTTAGTAAATATACCCCAGATCCCAATCACTGATCTGACTGTTATACTGTAGGTGCGTTTGAAACCTTTTATCAGATAATGCTCCTGCATACATACTATTTATATATTGGGCGATCAGTCTGTTATCGTGTACTATGCTATACTCACAATCAGAAAAAGAACTGCAAAAATTACAATCGAGCGATATTTACAATTCAGCGCATGCACCATGCCTGCACTGCGCGTGCGTGCTCTATCAAAGTGCAATAGCATTTCAGAGGGATGTAATCACACTTTGAGTGACACTGGCGGGTGTCAGGGGGGCGGCGACGCAGGCTTGGCTGGTCCATTTTTGGGGCTGCCGCATGATGTTACACGCAGCCGCTTCGATGGAAAAAATGTCAGCCATGTGCTTGTCGCAGAGGGCACCCACATTTGCTGCAACCGCAATCTAATTGTGGAATTATCGCAATTATATTGTAGCCGCAGCTGCTGGGTGGCGGGTAATATGCTGGGCAGCCCCTCAGCATGCGACAGAAGCAGTTTTAGCAGAATCTAAAACTGCTACTCTTACTGAATCAGCTCCTGGGTCTTTATGCAAGTGAAATTGAATTACTTTATCTGAAAAGGACCCCTAACATCACATAATTTGGGGGCTTATTTTGTTGCTAGAGTATTATCAACCTCAATAACATTAATTTCCAGTAATTTCCAGTTAATTTTGTCCACATCACAGCTCACAATATTGTTTTCACCAATATTGGCCAATGGCTGTAGCGAGCTGGCTGGCTACTAAGCAACAGAGCAGTGGCACAAACACACAGTAGTTTATAGCACATCTATGAATTACTGCCATGCAGCAGTGGCAGAAATAAAAAGTGGTGCATGATGGAATTGTATTTGGGCCCTCCCACCCACCCTTATGTTTGATATTAAAAAGAACATGCACACTTTAACAAACCAAGCACTACAGTGACAGGGACTACCAATTCTGTGACTAAAGTGCATGGTTTGTTTGAGGCCCCACGAAATGAGCTACCAATTGGCTTAAGGCAACAGCTCTACAGTGGTATTGCCATCTTAATCCTCACCCTCATCATTGTGTACCTAGGGCCTAATTCAGACCTGATCATAGCAGCAAATTTGTTAGCAGATAGGCAAAACCATGTGCACTGCAGGGGAGGCAGATATAACATGTGCAGAGAGAGTTAAATTTGGCTGGGTCATTTTGTTTCTGTGCAGGGTAAATGCTGGCTGCTTTAATTTTACACTGCAATTTAGATTTCAGTTTGATCACACCCCACCCAAATCTAACTCTCTCTGCACATGTTACATCTGCCCCCCCCCCCCTGCAGTGCACATGGTTTTGCCCATCTGCAACGATCAAGTCAGAATTAGGCCCCTAAGCCTCACACAATATTCATTCAACCTCGCTGGAATCCACCATTACAGAAGTCTCTGTACTTTGACATAAGTGCAGGGAAAGGTCTGCCTTATGGAATTTCCAGTTAATTTTGATGAACATCATCTTTTCCACATTTTGAGGAAGTAGCCTCCTACGCCATTTGCTCACAAGGTACCCGGCTGTGCTGAAAATTCTTTCCAAGTACACACTGGAAGGTGGGCAGCTTAAGTAATGCAAAGCCAGTTTCTACATGGGCCTCCAAATTGCATTTTTTTTTCTTACAGTACTGTGGGACATATCTATTTGTATGGTGTACTGAAAATATTCCTCCACCATTCTCTTAATGGTGACCATATCAGATGGAGTTTTGGTAGAGGTGTCACTAATGTTAGGCAGTTATTTTAGACCTGACCAGTTGTCAAAATGTTGTGTTGAATTATCTGCATCACAACTGAGTCTTTTGGGAAAGTTGATTTTATATCCTGGCTGATGCCGAAGAAATGGAAGGAAGAGATGATGTAGTGCTATATGTCACTTGAGCTGCCAACCTGTTCACCAGGAGCTCTTTTAAGATCTGGAGCAGTTGGAAAGAAAGAAAGATACAACATATGACTTAAACCTAGGATCAAGCATGGTTGCCAAGATGTAGCGATCCGATTTAACCCTTGGATCCTGGAGAAGCAAATAACGGACTTGGGGGATCATTCTGCCTAGAGATCAACTCTGCCTGGCGGTCACTGGGTGGGAGGGGGTGGCACAGCGGCTTTTGGTCGTCATTTTGTGGGCACATTCCGGCCAACGCAGGCATGGCTGGACTGTGCGGGAGGTGGGCCGCAGTGGCTGCATAACATCACACGCATCTGCTGCAAGCCGGGCAGCGACGAGTAACTCCTGGCCAGCATACAAAAGCTGCACTGGCTAGGAGCTACTGTTGAAGTACAAAAGCATTGCCGCCGTGCAATGATTTTGTACTTCAGCGATGGAGCAGGGACTGACATGCGGGGCAGGCTAGCCCTGTGCTGGGCGTCCCCTCCCAAATGTCTTTGTTCCTGATCATAGCTTTGCTAAATTTAGCACAGCTACGATCAAGTCGGAATCATCGCCTGATCTACAAGTCCAACATACTTTGCGGATTCGCTTTGTCTTATCTCCTCCTTCAGTTTCTCCAGCTGATTTTCCAAAAGCCTAATTAGAGGAATTACCTGACCCATGCTAGCAGTGTCTGAACTCATTTCACATGGTAAACTCATTCCTTATGGTAAATGTTCCGAGGGATAGTAGGAGTAAGATGAATAGTTTCAAAACTATATAAATATATATATATATATATAAAATAAATTATATATGTGAGTCAGTTCACATGTCTAGAGGATTCAAATTATAGGCATCTGAAGTGAGTGGAGGGTTGTGCTGACTGTTCAATGCAGGGGTATTGGGTTGTGCCATAGTATATTCAGCACAAGACTGTAACTGCTTTCTGCACACGACTTTAACTGCACGAGCCGGTCCCTATTGAGGGGAGCTGTGCGCCGTGAACGGGAAACATCTGGGGCATGAGGGCTTCCACACTGACTATAAAAAGGGGGAGAGCAGCGTTGGTTGGGGTTGTAATGAGTGGGACGCTGAGGAGTCCGCTTCTCTCCCCTCTGCGCTGCACAGAAAGAGCTGTGCTGTAGACATAGCGGCATCAGATGGAGAGGAAGCATCTTACCTCTGTCACAGTTCCTCGAAGAGATGACCGGCAGCCGCTGAAGGTACCGGCTACATTGAGGCGGAGAGCGGAAGTGCAGTTACCCGAGGAAGAGGCGTCGGCATTGGCTGCGTCTAGCCAGGATGGAGCGGCTACCAAAGAGGCGGCACTGACTCTAGCTGCTGCAAGCCAATGAGGTGGCTACAAGGAGATGGCTGAATGCGTGGCTACCCGAAGAGGCAGCTCCGGCATTGGCTACGTCTAGCCAGGGAGGCGGTTACCCGGAGGACGGAGAAAGATGCGGCTACCTGAGGAGGCGGCGCCGGCCCCGCTCTGAAAGGCTAGAGAGGAGGGGAAGGGGTGTCCGTTCATGACAGCTGGAATCCAGCCTACTGTAAAGCACCCCTCACGAGCCAGGGAGAGAGAAAGGCAGCTCCATTTAAAGCAAATACACAGAAGAATAGAAAGCAGGTCAGCTGTTTTTCTCCTGTTTCACTCCAAGATCAGTTGGGTGTCCCCAGCCTCCTAGCTAATCACGAGAGCGGGGGAGAGCTGTGAAGGGGAGCAGAGTGAAGATGCAAGCATCCGTCCATACCAGCCAGCTGTGCAATAGAGTGGGGGAGTGCTGTGAGTAAGGGTAAAGAGAGCAAGTAAAAGTAAAGAGAGAAATCCAAAGCCCTCCAATCGGTGAGCAGAGGGAGGAGCCAAGCTAGATCGGGATTGGCCACTAGCTGGAGCTGTGGCTGAAGTCAGCTAAGGTCTGTGAAATCTACATTACACTGCATCCTCACCACCCTTATAGATTATACAGACACCAGACAAGTGGTCATACAAAGGATAAACTTTAATGGGTACTTACTGACTGCTCAATAGGATATAGTACCTTATTACCTCACTACATTAGTTTATGAAGAGGAGGCTAATTATAGGAACTTTGTCGGGAACAATTACATATTGAACTCTTTGACTTTTGCCGGTTCCCTAATACTTACCAGTAAGGAATGCAGACATATTTATGTTACAGGAGGGAAGGTGATATATAAAACAGGAAAAGATCACTTAAGTTAAGCAGTATTTATCCCTCTTTTGGACAGCTAATATTTCACAGACTATGAGTTGAGACCCTATATTAGTAACTTCTCAGTCCAGAGAGATTTAAAGTGAGAGGACAGAGACACCTAGGCCAATATTTACTAATATTCGTGTTTGAGTCGGTTTGTGTAGTTTTTAAACTCGTTTTGTATCGGGTGCATTTTCATGCAACTTTTTGAAACTATATACGCCAAGTTACTAAGCATTCGAGTTTATTGTTCTCGTGTTTTCCGATGTCGATGCCAGTCATTTTTTTGGGGCACAGTTACGGCCCTCATTGTCGTTTGCGTACGTGTTTTTGTTGTTTTTGCTGGCTTTTTTTCTAAGTTAAACGCGGCAGGGTTTATTTAAACCCCGGCCGCATTTTCACTTTTAGTTTCGTTTTTCATCCCCGTTCGTGATTGGTTGTGTTTCAGATGTAGGAGTGTCTGTGCGCAATCATATAAATACGCCCCAAACCGTCCACACCTCGTGGGTTTAGTTAGTGGTGAGGAGGGAGGTTGTGCTGTGGAGGTTGGTGAGTAGTTTGTTTGGTGAGGAATTGTTTGGGCGATTTCTGAGTGTAGTATTGTGTTTGAAAGTAGTCTTGTCATTCTAAAACTAATGTGTTTGCTTTCACAATGAAGTAACCAGACTCATTTGCCACAAACAGGCATATGTATGTATTGAAGTTATGAGTGATGATGTTGCTAGGAAGGATATCTGAAAGCAACAGTCAATGACATGTGTTCCATGTGTAGTGATTTGTTATAATTTATCAAACATATGGATAGCTAACGGATAATTTTTCTAAATTTCAGCTTCTAGTCCTGGTAACAGCATCCCTCCGCAACAACAGCAACATAGTGACATGGATGAGACAATCATGTTATAAATGCAGCAATTAAGCCAAGGAATCAGGCCCCCAGCACCTGTGAGTACGCCACCACACCAAAGCACACCACCACCACAACACAGCCCAACCACACCAGTAACACAAGGCCCTGATCACGTGTTTTGAAGCATTTGGGCTAGACAGCAGGCCACTAATGAAGATTGCCTGCGTAGGCAGACACAAATGTTTGCAAGCCTACCATGTCACCTCGGAAGAATAACCAGAAATATGAGTAGACAAAATGAACAAACCACGAGAATTGGCAATACCATGGAACTCATGTGTGCAGACATTACACAGGTCATGGGCAACTTACAGCGCATAATGGAAGAACAGCACAGACTATTGGAAGAACAGCACAGACAACAGCAAAGCTATATGAACATTTTTCATAACAATCAAAAGATAAATTAATTTTTATTCCGAATTGTAGACAAGCAAAATGCTGCTACACGTGAACTCAATGCCACCCTCACTAACCTCAATGAAACACTCAGATCCATGCACCAACAGCAAACAAGCAGCAGTTCAGGTACGACTACTCCAAATATCACGCCAGTGTCCTCACCACCAAGGCGCTCCACCAGAGCGCGCCAACACGACAGTGGTAAAGGCAAAGGCCAGTCCAAGCAGCCAACCCCAAAAAAATACAAAATAGATACACCGATCTCTGTATAGAGAAGAAAATAAACACAGTTAGTAAGTGTAGGTTTTTCACAATATATATAACACTTACCACCTTGACAATTTGTTGAACATCATTAATTATGTGTTACAAACAACAACAGGATTTTTGCCAACACATTTATTCTTTCACATCTTAAAATTTTTTGTGAGGAGGAGAAAGTTATTTGATCTGCACATTGATGTTAGCATACAGTAACAAGACCACTTGATTTTTTTCTAATCATTACTCTTTCTAGATTCCAATCATTCTCATATCCTGCAGGCAGACTAATTGCCAGCCATGCAGAATGTATTTAGCATGCAGTAACAAGACCACTTGATTTTTTTCTAATCATTACTCTTTCTAGATTCCAATCATTCTCATATCCTGCAGGCAGACTAATTGGCAGCCATGCAGATTCATCCATGACCAATACAAATTACAATGTGTTTGTTAACGCTTTTACCTTTCTTCTGTATACGACATTATAAGAATAACACAATTGAGTTGGCTAAAAAGGTCGTAATATGTTGTAATAGCATTTAGATAATTCAGTGCCAAAATGAATGTCATTATTGTTGTGCCATGTTTGTGTGTGTTAAAAATGAGTATTCAGTTTCGTACACATGATGCAGAAACAAATAAATGGTATTTGTATTTAATGAGCACAAATAATGTGCATAATAATGAATATATGTGGGAAACTGTGTATTTACTTACAAATCAGCAAGTTTACTGCAGCAAACATTACGAAATAAATTATTTTTGATGATACTAAGTTTGTGTCCCTTAAATACGATGGAGCATCACACATAGGGACACATGTATTCCTCAAGGCTAACATATTATATGTGGAGGAGTGTTTCATTAGGACACAGGTTCTCTAACTCGGTCCTCAGGACCCCACACAGTGCATGTTTTGCAGGTCTCCACACAGAATCACAAGTGACATAATTATCTCCACCTGTTACATTTTTAAAAAGTGTCTGTGAGTAATTCATACACCTGTGCTCCTACTGTGCTACCTGCAAAACATGCACTGTGGGACAAGTTTGAGGCCCTGTGCATTAGGACGTTATACACAATCTTAAAGTAAAATACTAAAACAAATACTTTGTGGATTATGTGTGCTTGTAATAAATTATCAGTGCAAGTTTAATAACACTTATCCAGACTCCATGCATGCCACTCATAATCTGTTTTGAGTTGTAAAATAAACACAATACACATGCTACATTTGTTTTGCATAAAGCGAGGGTATGTTTGTATGTCTCAAGGAGACAGACACATTCTGAGTGATGGTTTTTAAAAGAAAATGGGACAACATATATTAATGCTTACATAACAAATGAAAGAAGCAAATAAAACTTACCTTAAAAATAACTATTTATGAGTTCTTGCCTAACCTGCCTCCCTACATCTGTACTCCAAGTATCACCAGATGTCTCTTATTCCTCTGCTAGCTGGCTGCTTTCTTCCTCCTCCTCCTCCTCCTCCTCAACATGTGGCAGATGTTGCAAACACATGTTATGAAGAAAGCAGCAGCAGAACACAATTTGAGTCACCTTCAAGGGACTATACAACAAAAGGCCACCAGACGTATCCAGACACCGAAACCTAGATTTCAGCACACCAAAACATCTTTCTTTCACATACCGCGTGGACTTATGTGCATGATTGTAATTGTGTTCAGCAGGGGTTTCAGGTCGGGACAATGGAGTTAGAAGCCAAGAGAAACAGCCATATCCTCAATCACCTAAAAAAAAAAAGATATAGTAACGTGATTTATGTTAAGATACAGCAACACATAAGTAACACACTGTGGGGCAGATGTATTAACCTGGAGAAGGCATAAGGAAGTGATAAACCAGTGATATGTGCAAGGTAATAAAGGCAGCAGGCAAACAGATCCTAACTGATAATTGACATATTGGAGCTGATTGCCTGGTGCCTTTATCACCTTGCACATATCACTGGTTTATAACTTCCTTATGCCTTCTCCAGGTTAATACATCTGGCCCTGTATTTGGACAAAGTAGACACATGCCTACACATATCAAATTACATACCCAACAGCCACCCATCTGGCATTTGTCCATCCTCAAACTTATCAAAGAGGGATGACTGACTGAGGATGAAGGAGTCATGGCAGCCCCCAGGGTAACCAGCAACAACACTCATTATTTTAAGATTTGCATCACAAACCACCTGCACATTTGTGGAATGCTCTAGATGTCGATTGGTATAGATGTGCTGCCTGCCCCTAGGTGGTCTCAGCTGAATGTGTGTGCAATCTATGGCTCCCAGCACATTGGGCATGCCAGCCAGCTCATAGAAATCTACCCTGACGGCATGCCACTGAGTCTCCTGGGTAGGGAAGCAGATTGAGGCATCGATGTGGGGCTGCAAAACAGCCAACACCTGTGTGTATATTTGAAAGAAAAGAAAACATGAGATTTTTGGACAGAACTGGCCACCGACAGTAATTAAAAACAACAAAAAACAGAGGAGGTAGTTAGGTATACATCACCTGTGTTAATATTCTAGAAAATGAGGGCTGTGAGATTCCTATGACATCCCCAGACACAGCCTGAAAGCTGCCAGTAGCCATAAAGTGCAACACAGCCAGGAGTTTGTGCAGGCCTGAGACAGAGCGAGAACGTGCTGTCTCAGGGTCTAGGCCCAGTTTGACAAGGTCATACAGACGGAAAATGTTGTTACGATTTAGACGGAACATCTGTATGACCCTATCATCGGACAATGCGTTCAAGTTTAAACGCCCCCTAAAAAAACGAGGCCTCCGCGGAACCTGTACAACCTGCTGACCATGTTCAGTTTGTTGGCCCTGGTTACTTACAGGCTGATGTCTGAGTCTGAGGAATCCCACAGCACACAAAATATCACTGGCCCACAGTCCTGCTCCCATTTCTGAGAGTAGGTGGATTGAAATGGGCCTAAGATCCTTTTATAGGCATCCTAATTCAGGTGTGAGTGATTTGTTAGTTGCAACACATGTAAACACGCCTGGAAAAAGCAGGTCTATTTTTTTGCCGCTTTTTTTAACGAATCACAAAAAAATACGACCGCAATTGAGCACTCAGAGACTAACACCCAAATACGAATGAATAGTGAATACCCGTGTTGTAGGAAATAACAGCCGTGTTTGACCGATGGTCTATTCATTCGTATTTCTGAACTTTGTCATTCAAACCATTACGAATAGTCCTAACACTGCCGAGATTTGTGCTAAGTGAATTCCCGTGTTGGGACTTAGAAAAAAAAACACAAATTAGACAAACTCGATTTTTTAGTAAATATTGGCCCTAGTGGGAATCCTTACAACTTCTCGGAAGTTATTAATTCAAGGATTGGGTACAGTCATATGTAAAAGCTACAAATGCCTTGCAAGGAAAGGAACTCTTGGATACCATTAGATAGCTAGCATCTAGTGACTATTTAAGTGTTATTTGATGGCTTCAATAATAAGATTCGTTCTCAAAGGATTTCTACGTATTTAAAAAAAATAGAAATTATATAGATATATTCAGCAGTAAAACCTTGTGCATGCCAGGAGAGGATTCATTGGTTATATATATGCATATATATATATACATAACAATTTTCTCTACTAACTGCAGTTCTCAGTTGGATAGGACTACGGGACGAGAGGGATTGTTGGGGACTGAGGGATATTGAATTCTTTATATTTTTGTGGTAAATTGTATTAATTCGGTCATATAATTAACATCTGTTAACCAGGAAATGTATGATATATAGCGCTAAACCCATGGTATTATTTACAAATGTTGACAAGGGAATGTAAAATGTATGAGTAGATAGTAATTCAGTATATATTAGTAAATACGCTTATATAATGTCTGATGTGTACTGTGTATCATACTTACCCGTATGTTGTGAGTATAGTGTCAAACGTCCAAAGGCAACGAAAAGCCAGAGTCTTCCTGTCAAAGATAAAAAACCAAGATATACATCAGAGTTTAGGGTTATCCCAAACTGAGCCCGTTTTCTATAAATAACACTAATAGAATAAAAGTTTGGGTGGAGGCACTCTAGAATTTAACTAACAGAAAATCCCTAGCCAGATATTGGGTTACAGATAATTTGAAGGGTTTCAGCACTTTGCACAGGCTGGAAATCATTCTCCACTGTGTTGCAGAAAGGAACATTCCCTCTCCTCTGCCAATGTCATGGCTTGTTGTATAGCTACGGATTGCATTTTACTGTTCCTCCATGCACTAAAACAAATAAAGGGTGGAGTTTCACCTTGTTACCACCACTTGCTTCAGTTGATGGCAGGAAAGTATGAACTGTTCTTGCAGGTGCTGCAATATCTTGCATGCTGTTGCTGAATACTGAAAATGTACCTACATTTTTGGGCCACAGACAATATGTCCTACATGTCGCTGTCATTTTTTTAAACAGCCTATACCACCAAATTAATCTTGTGAGCAAAACAGGGGATGGATTGGAATTCACCCAGCTGTAATGCTTTCACAGTATTTGTGGCAATATCAGAAATCACAAATCCTGAGAAGAGTCCAAGCGGGGTCAGCCATGTTGCTATGACATCCCTTAGATTGTCAGTGCTATGCCTCTTAGTGAAGCCAGTGATACACAGAGTCGCCTGTCTCTGAATGAGCTGGTGTTATCTATTACATACTGCTTCTGCTGCAGGCAAATATCCCAACCAGTGGGCTGTCACAGTCATGACATCATTAGTTTGTTCACTGCCACTTGTCCAAATATCTGTGGTTAAGTGGACAGTGGGTACAGTTGCATTTTGTAGGCCAATAATTAGGTTTTTTTTTAGCATCAAGGTACAGCCAAGTAATGGCTTTTCTTGTAAAATGAAATCAAGATGGAATTTGTTACTCGGGACACAGGACCTTGATTAACTGTGTAAAACCCAGTGCATTAATGGCATGCGTATTTAATACTAGCATAGCTGTCATGACGTCAGTGATTCGCTGCGCGACTGGGTGAGAGTTGCCCCTTGAGGAAGGTGCGCTATTTCACCGCATGTTTGATAAGAATATCTTTATACTATGAGATCTGCTGCTTATGTAGTATGCAGTTTCATAAAATTGAATTGAGTCATATTCAAAAGGGGGTGGGCTGGTCTATATACATATGCAGAGGTTTGTGTATATGGCTATTGTGTGGACCCTCTGATGATGGACAGATAAGCTTTTAAAACTTTTTATTCTTATACGTTTGCTAAATGCTCAATTTGTCGTGGATTTGTATGTATCTTTTAATAAAACGGTGTATTACTTTACTAAATTATTGTGGAGATATATATTGGGAATGCTATATAGCCCAATAGCACTCTTACTAGCACAGTGTAAGATTGCAGGCAGGAAAAAACAGTACACACTTTTTATTCTGTTTCTTGTTACCATGAGCAACAATTGGTCTGAGGACTGAAGACTGCACTTTAGAGATAAGTGGTTTCTGAATCCTCCCAGCACATGTGTATATAAAAACTAAATTCTTTTGGCATTAATAGGCGAGACTACTTCCATTTCATATCATTATATATGTAAATGTGTGTATATATATATATATATATATATATATACATATGAAATTTCCCAGATTTGTCACTCTGTGACTTTGTGGCTAACGGCTGGGCATGGCTAGGAGCTCTCATTGGGTTAGCAGCAAGTCTATCACACCCAGTCCCCAGCTTATTGGGCGAGAAAACGCCCTCCCACACAGGTTACATCCAATGGGAGGCTCTGTCCTTTAGCTGCTGTGTGCTCCCAGAGCAGGCTTAACAATGGGTTGATTCTATATTGGAGTGGGAGAAGGGACCTTCTGATGTACCTAGGGGAGGAGACACATCACCAGGGGGAGGAGCTATGGCCAAACAAGGTACCCGAAAAGTACCCTCGCCACCTGATTAAAAAAGGTAATAGTTGGTGGCGTGGATAGTAGAGAAACTATCCCGCTGGCCTAGCTTCTCCCCCTTGTGTCATGGCTCCTCCACATGATGGAATAGGTCCCTTAGCCAACTTGAATCTAGCATCAACCATTAACCATGGGGCTGATGGATCTGCAGCTCCAGCTCCACACCCCAAAATAGGCCCAATGCATCTGCAGCAACACACCCTCCAACAATTTACACATAAAAAACGCTACAAATTTGAAAAGGGGCGTGGTAATGGGTACAGTGGCGTGGCCATGCCCCTTTTCCTATACTTTCAATGTAAGTTTGGAGAGCCAACAATCAGTACAGACCATAAAAAAAGTCTGCGCTGTAGATAGGGAAAAAAATCCTTTTACTGCAGCGTCATTCTGACCTGATCACTCGCTGCAGTTCATTGCAGTGCAACGATCAGGTCAGAACTGCACATGCGTCGGCGCCGCAGTGCGTTGCCACATGGCTGACAGCCGACGGCTGTCGTTGCCTAGCGATCACCTCTGCCTAATTGACAGGCAGAGGCGGTCGCTGGGCGGGAGGGGGTGGCACAGTGGCATTTGCCCGCCAGTTTTGTGGCCGCGGTCCAGCCAACGCAGGTGTGGCCGTACCGTGAGGTGGCCGGGCCGCAGCGACTGTGTGACGTCACACACAGCCGCTGTGACCCAGGCAGCGATGAGTAACTCCCAGCCAGCTGCAGGAGCTGCGCTGACTGGGAGTTACTCTTCAAGTACAAAAGCATCGCCGCTGTGCAATGCTTTTGTACTTGTGCGGGGGTGGGGGGGGGGGATCCGGCCTGACATGCAGGGCGTACTAGCCCTGTGCTCGGCATCCCCCCGCATGTCAGTGTAAGTGATAGTAGCTGTGCTAAATTTAGCACAGCTACAATCAGGTCGGAATCACCCCATATGTCCTGCTGCCAGTCTGCCTGCCCCCTCCGGCATCAACAATCCCCACTCCCTAGCCACGGCACATGTGGAACAAAAGCTACTGAATCCACCAGCATCGATGTGTATGAAAGCGGTGCAGCGGAAGGCTTTCATAGCCCTCCCAGCGCCGCATACTCTCTGAACCCCGGAGCCTCCTCTGCACGTGATGTCACAGAAGTGCCTCCCCACCACAGCCGCGCACAGATCCCCAGAGTCCCTGACTCCGCAATACAGCACCTGTCCAGCCATCCTGGAAGCCCCGACATGGCTAATGTAATGGATAGTGTGGGTGATATCGTGGAGGGTAATGTCTGGACACTGACACTGCACAGCACTCTCACCTTTTACATTGATTCAGCGAGCCAGTCAGTTCTACCAGCCAGTCACTATTATTAGCGCCGTGTCCCAACGTGCCGCATTACAGGGAAGTATACGCACTAAATAAACTACAGCTCCCAGCAACCCTTAGCGCCAAAGCATTCAGGCGCTAAGGGCTGCTGGGAGCTGTAGTTTATTGAGTGCATCTTCTTTCCTGTAATGTGGTGCGTTAGGACACCGGCGCTAACAATAGTGACTGGCTGCTTGGCTGCTGTGCGAGTCTCCCACTGCCAAAGGGAGGAAAGCAGACTAGCTGCTACCAGGAGGAGAATCAGGAGAAGCATTACCCGCCCCTTCCCCACTCTCAGTACCTCCGGGCCCCATCTGTGGCACCCCCCCTCCACCACCCACGGTGGCTCCGGGCCCTCTCCCCCACCCGCGGCACCCCAACACCCATGGTGGCTCTGGACCCCCACCCGCAGCACCCGCCCCTCCCCCATCACTGCACCAGCCCTCACCCACCTGCACCACCCCCACTACCACTCCTCTCCCTCCCATGTCACCCCCAGCCCTCCTCCCCCATTCTCGTCTCCCCTGCATCCGCCACTCCCCCAACCACAGCACCTACTAGGTGATTCATCTGGCCTTGCGTGCACTGTTCACCCCATCGCAAGGGGCTACGACACCTTAACCATCTCACGCCCTTTGTCTGTGCAATATTTAACCACTCACACAATTATAATTGGCGGTAATACCTCATATAATACAACTATTGAATGCCACAAGAGCATGCAAGAGTTAAGGGGGCATAGTTTTGTCCTTCAGACTTTGCTTTCGTCAAAGAATGCTCTCTTTGCAGCAATTACATAATTGCAAACCTTTGGCAATCTAGCTGTTAATTTGTTGAGGTAATCTGAAGAAATTTCACCCCACGCTTCCTGAAGCACCTCCCACAAGTTGGATTGGCTTGATGGCTACTTTTTGCGTACCGTACGGTCAAGCTGTTTCCACAACAGCTCAATGGGGTTGAGATCTGGAGACTGTGCTGGCCACTCAATTACAGACAGAATACCAGCTGCTTGCTTCTTCCCTAAATAGTTCTTGCATAATTTGGAGGTGTGCTTTGGGTCATTGTCCTATTGTAGGAGGAAATTGGCTCCAATCAAGCGCTGTCCACAGGGTATGGCATGGCGTTGCAAAATGGAGTGATAGCCTTCCTTATTCAAAATCCCTTTTACCTTGTACAAATCTCCCACTTTACCAGCACCAAAGCAGCCCCAGACAATCACATTACCTCCACCATGCTTGACAGATGGCGTCAGGCACTCTTCCAGCATCTTTTCACTTGTTCTGCATCTCACAAATGTTCTTCTGTGGGATCCAAACACCTCAAACTTCGATTCGTCTGTCCATAACACTTTTTTCCAATCTTCCCCTGTCCAATGTCTGTGTTCTTTTGTCCATATTAATCTTTTCCTTTTATTGGCCAGTCTCAGATATGGCTTTTTCTTTGCCACTCTGCCTAGAAGGCCAGCATCACGGAGTCACCTCTTCACTGTAGACGTTGATACTGGCGTTTTGCGGGTACCATTTAATGAAGCTGCCAGTTGAGGACCTCTGAGGCCTCTATTTCTCAAACTAGAGACTCTAATGTACTTGTCTTCTAGCTCAATTGCTCAATCTTGCATCGGGCCTTCCCACGTCTTCTCTTTCTACTCTGGTTAGAGCCTGTTTGTGCTGTTCTCTGAAGGGAGTAGTACACACCTCTGTAGGAAATGTTCAGTTTCTTGGCAATTTCTCGCATGGAATAGCCTTCATTTCTAAGAACAAGAATAGACTGTCAAGTTTCACATGAAAGTTCTCTTTTTCTTGCTATTTTGAGAATATGGGGGTGATTCCGAGTTGTTCGGTCGCTAGCTGCTTTTAGCAGCATTGCACACGCTAAGCCTACGCCTACTGGGAGTGTATCTTAGCATAGCAGATTTGCTAATGAAGGGTTCGCTAATTACCCCGCAGTTTCTGAGTAGCTCCAGACTTACTCTGCCAGTTCGACGAGCTCAGTCCTTTTTTCGTTCCTGGTTTGACATCACAAACACACCCAGCGTTCGCCCAGCCACTCCCCCGCTTCTGCAGACACTCCTGCGTTTTCAACTAGCACGCCTGCGTTTTTCCGCACACTCCCATAAAACGGACAGTTTCCGCCCAGAAACACCCACTTCCTGTCAATCACACTACGATCAGCAGAGCGAAGAAAAAACTTTGTTACGCCGTGAGTAAAATACCAAACTTTTGTGCTAATTTACTTGGCGCAGGCGCACTGCGTACAATGCGCATGCACAGTTTGCGACTAATCGCTCCGTAGCGAACAAAAATAACGAGCGAACAACTCGGAATCACCCCCCATAATCGAACCCACAAAGGTGATGCTCCAGATACTCAACTAGCTTAAAGGAAGGCCAGTTTTATAGCTTCTCTAACGAGCAAACCTGATTTCAGCTGTGCTAACATAATTGCACAAGGGTTTTCAAGGGTTTTCTAATCATCCATTAGTCTTCAACCGCGATTAGCAAACACAATGTACCATTAGAACACTGGAGTGATGGTTGCTGGAAATGGGCCTTGGCCCTCATTCCAAGTTGTTCGCTCGGTAATTTTCTTCGCATTGCAGCGATTTTCCGCTAATTGCGCATGCAATGTTCGCACTGCGACTGCGCCAAGTAAATTTGCTAAGCAGTTTGGTATTTTACTCACGGCATTACGAGGTTTTTTCATCATTCTGTTGATCGGAATGTGATTGACAGGAAGTGGGTGTTTCTGGGCGGAAACTGGACGTTTTATGGGAGTGTGTGAAAAAACGCTACAGTTTCTGGGAAAAATGCGGGAGTGGCTGGAGAAACGGGGGAGTGTCTGGGCGAACGCTGGGTGTGTTTGTGACGTCAAACCAGGAACGACAAGCACTGAACTGATCGCACTGGAAGAGTAAGTCTTGAGCTACTCAGAAACTGCACAGATAAATCTTTTCGCAATATTGCAAATCTTTCGTTCGCAATTTTGCTAAGCTGAGATTCACTACCAGTAGGCGGCGGCTTAGCGTGTGCAATGCTGCTAAAAGCAGCTTGCGAGCGAACAACTCGGAATGAGGGCCCTTGTGAAGATACCGGGTTCCAAATAGTGATGTGCACCGGAAATTTTTCGGATTTTGTGTTTTAGTTTTGGATTCGGGTCCGCGGCCGTGTTTTGGATTCGGACGCGTTTTGGCAAAACCTCCCTGAAAATTTTTTGTCGGATTAGGGTGTGTTTTGGATTCGGGTGTTTTTTTTATAAAAAACTCTCAAAAACAGCTTAAATCATAGAATTTGGGGGGCATTTTGATCCCATAGTATTATTAACCTCAATAACCATAATTTCCACTCATTTTTAGTCTATTCTGAACACCTCACACCTCATAATATTATTTTTAGTCCTAAAATTTGCACAGAGGTCGCTGGATGGCTAAGCTAAGCGACACAAGTGGCCGACACAAACACCTGGCCCATCTAGGAGTGGCACTGCAGTGTCAGGCAGGATGGCACTTCAAAAAAATTGTCCCCAAACAGCACATGACGCAAAGAAAAAAAGATGTGCACCAAGGTCGCTGGATGGCTAAGCTAAGCGACAAAAGTGGCTGACACAAACACCTGGCCCATCTAGGAGTGGCACTGCAGTGTCAGGCAGGATGGCACTTCAAAAAAATTGTCCCCAAACAGCACATGATGCAAAGAAAAAAAGAGGCGCACCAAGGTCGCTATGTGACTAAGCTAAGCGACACAAGTGGCCGACACAAACACCTGGCCCATCTAGGAGTGGCACTGCAGTGTCAGGCAGGATGGCACTTCAAAAAAATTGTCCCCAAACAGCACATGATGCAAAGAAAATAAGAGGCGCACCAAGGTCGCTGGATGGCTAAGCTAAGCGACACAAGTGGCCGACACAAACACCTGGCCCATCTAGGAGTGGCACTGCAGTGTCAGGCAGGATGGCACTTAAAAAAAAAATTCCCCAAACAGCACATGATGCAAAGAAAAAAAGAGGCGCACCAAGGTCGCTGGATGGCTAAGCTAAGCGACACAAGTGGCAGACACAAACACCTGGCCCATCTAGGAGTGGCACTGCAGTGTCAGGCAGAATGGCACTTCAAAAAAATAGTCCCCAAACAGCACATGATGCAAAGAAAAAAAGAGGTGCACCAAGGTCGCTGGATGGCTAAGCTAAGCGACACAAGTGGCCGACACAAACACCTGGCCCATCTAGGAGTTGCACTGCAGTGTCAGGCAGGATGGCACTTCAAAAAAATTGTCCCCAAACAGCACATGATGCAAAGAAAAAAAGAGGCGCACCAAGGTCGCTGGATGGCTAAGCTAAGCGACCCAAGTGGCCGACACAAACACCTGGCCCATCTAGGAGTTGCACTGCAGTGTCAGGCAGGATGGCACTTCAAAAAAA
This sequence comes from Pseudophryne corroboree, assembly GCF_028390025.1. Classification (NCBI taxonomy): domain Eukaryota; kingdom Metazoa; phylum Chordata; class Amphibia; order Anura; family Myobatrachidae; genus Pseudophryne; species Pseudophryne corroboree. Next base: position 331,128,716 of record NC_086453.1, read on the forward strand.
TTGTCCCCAAACAGCACATGATGCAAAGAAAATAAGAGGCGCACCAAGGTCGCTGGATGGCTAAGCTAAGCGACACAAGTGGCCGACACAAACACCTAGCCCATCTAGGAGTGGCACTGCAGTGTCAGGCAGGATGGCACTTCAAAAAAATTGTCCCCAAACAGCACATGATGCAAAGAAAAAAAGAGGCGCACCAAGGTCGCTGGATGGCTAAGCTAAGAAACACAAGTGGCCGACACAAACACCTGGCCCATCTAGGAGTGGCACTGCAGTGTCAGGCAGGATGGCACTTCAAAAATATTGTCCCCAAACAGCACATGATGCAAAGAAAAAAAGAGGTGCACCAAGGTCGCTGGATGGCTAAGCTGAGCGACACAAGTGGCCGACACAAACACCTGGCCCATCTAGGAGTGGCACTGCAGTGACAGGCAGGATGGCACTTCAAAAAAAAAGTCCCCAAACAGCACATGATGCAAAGAAAAAAAGAGGCGCACCAAGGTCGCTGGATGGCTAAGCTAAGCGACACAAGTGGCCGACACAAACACCTGGCCCATCTAGGAGTTGCACTGCAGTGTCAGGCAGGATGGCACTTCAAAAAAATTGTCCCCAAACAGCACATGATGCAAAGAAAAAAAGAGGCGCACCAAGGTCGCTGGATGGCTAAGCTAAGCGACACAAGTGGCCAACACAAACACCTGGCCCATCTAGAAATGGCACTGCAGTGTCAGGCAGGATGGCACTTCAAAAAAATTGTCCCCAAACAGCACATGATGCAAAGAAAAATGAAAGAAAAAAGAGGTGAAAGATGGAATTGACCTTGGGCCCTCCCACCCACCCTTATGTTGTATAAACAGGACATGCACACTTTAACGAACCCATCATTTCAGCGACAGGGTCTGCCACACGACTGTGACTGAAATGACTGGTTGGTTTGGGCCCCCACCAAAAAAGAAGCAATCAATCTCTCCTTGCACATACTGGCTCTACAGAGGCAAGATGTCCACCTCATCATCATCCTCCGATTCCTCACCCCTTTCACTATGTACATCCCCCTCCTCACAGATTATTAATTAGTCCCCACTGGAATCCACCATCTCAGGTCCCTGTGTACTTTCTGGAGGCAATTGCTGGTGAATGTCTCCACGGAGGAATTGATTATAATTAATTTTGATGAACATCATCTTCTCCACATTTTCTGGAAGTAACCTCGTACGCTGATTGCTGACAAGGTGAGCGGCTGCACTAAACACTCTTTCGGAGTACACACTGGAGTGTGGGCAACTTAGGTAAAATACAGCCAGTTTGTGCAAGGGCCTCCAAATTGCCTCTTTTTCCTGCCAGTATACGTACGGACTGTCTGACGTGCCTACTTGGATGCGGTCACTCATATAATCTTCCACCATTCTTTCAATGGTGACAGAATCATATGCAGTGACAGTAGACGACATGTCAGTAATCGTTGCCAGGTCCTTCAGTCCGGACCAGATGTCAGCACTCGCTCCAGACTGCCATGCATCACCGCCAGCGGGTGGGCTCGGAATTCGTAGCCTTTTCCTCTCACCCCCAGTTGCGGGAGAATGTGAAGGAGGAGCTGTTGACGGGTCACGTTCCGCTTGACTTGACAATTTTCTTACCAGCAGGTCTTTGAACCTCTGCAGACTTGTGTCTGCCAGAAAGAGAGATACAACGTATGTTTTAAATCTCGGATCGAGCATGGTGGCCAAAATGTAGTGCTCTGATTTCAACAGATTGACCACCCGTGAATCCTGGTTAAGCGAATTAAGGGCTCCATCCACAAGTCCCACATGCCTAGCGGAATCGCTCTGTTTTAGCTCCTCCTTCAATGTCTCAAGCTTCTTCTGCAAAAGCCTGATGAGGGGAATGACCTGACTCAGGCTGGCAGTGTCTGAACTGACTTCACGTGTGGCAAGTTCAAAGGGCTGCAGAACCTTGCACAAGACAGAAATCATTCTCCACTGCACTTGAGTCAGGTGCTTTCCCCCCTCCTTTGCCTATATCGTTGGTGGATGTTTAGGCTTTTGCTGCTCCTCCATCCTCTGAAGCATATAGAGGGTTGAATTCCACCTCGTTACCACCTCTTGCTTCAGATGATGGCAGGGCAGGTTCAGGAGTGTTTGGTGGTGCTCCAGTCTTCGGCACGCGGTGGCTGAATGCCGAAAGTGGCCCGCAATTCTTCGGGCCACCGACAGCATAACTTGCATGTCCCTGTCGTTTTTTAAATAATTCTGCACCACCAAATTCAATGTATGTGCAAAACATGGGACGTGCTGGAATTTGCCCAGATGTAATGCACGCACAATATTGCTGGCGTTGTCCGATGTTACAAATCCCCAGGAGAGTCCAATTGGGGTAAGCCATTCTGCGATGATCTTCCTCAGTTGCCGTAAGAGGTTGTCAGCTGTGTGCCTCTTATGGAAAGCGGTGATACAAAGCGTAGCCTGCCTTGGAACGAGTTGGCGTTTGCGAGATGCTGCTACTGGTGCCGCCGCTGCTGTTCTTGCTGCGGGAGGCAATACATCTACCCAGTGGGCTGTCACAGTCATATAGTCCTGAGTCTGCCCTGCTCCACTTGTCCACATCTTCGTGGTTAAATGGACATTGGGTACAACTGCATTTTTTAGGACACTGGTGACTCTTTTTCTGACGTCTGTGTACATTTGCGGTATCGCCTGCCTAGAGAAATGGAACCTAGATGGTATTTGGTACCGGGGACACAGTACCTCAATCAAGTCTCTAGCTGCCTCTGAATTAACGGTGGATACCGGAACCACGTTTCTTACCACCCAGGCTGACAAGACCTGAGTTATCCGCTTTGCAGCAGGATGACTGCTGTGATATTTAATCTTCCTCGCAAAGGACTGTTGGACAGTCAATTGCTTACTGGAAGTAGTACAAGTGGTCTTCCGACTTCCCCTCTGGGATGACCATCGACTCCCAGCAGCAACAACAGCAGCGCCAGCAGCAGTAGGCGTTACACGCAAGGATGCATCGGAGGAATCCCAGGCAGGAGGGGACTCGTCAGAATTGCCAGTGACATGGCCTGCAGGACTATTGGCATTCCTGGGGAAGGAGGAAATTGACACTGAGGGAGTTGGTGGGGTGGTTTGCGTGAGCTTGGTTACAAGAGGAAGGGATTTACTGGTCAGTGGACTGCTTCCGCTGTCGCCCAAAGTTTTTGAACTTGTCACTGACTTATGATGAATGCGCTGCAGGTGACGTATAAGGGAGAATGTTCCGAGATGGTTAACGTCCTTACCCCTACTTATTACAGCTTGACAAAGGCAACACACGGCTTGACAAATGTTGTCCGCATTTCTGTTGAAATACTTCCACACCGAAGAGCTGATTTTTTTGGTATTTTCACCAGGCATGTCAATGGCCATATTCCTCCCACGGACAACAGGTGTCTCCCTGGGTGCCTGACTTAAACAAACCACCTCACCATCAGAATCCTCCTGGTCAATTTCCTCCCCAGCGCCAGCAACACCCATATCCTCCTCATCCTGGTGTACTTCAACACTGACATCTTCAATCTGACTATCAGGAACTGGACTGCGGGTGCTCCTTCCAGCACTTGCAGGGGGCGTGCAAATGGTGGAAGGCGCATGCTCTTCACGTCCAGTGTTGGGAAGGTCAGGCATCGCAACCGACTCAATTGGACTCTCCTTGTGGATTTGTGATTTCGAAGAACGCACAGTTCTTTGCTGTGCTTTTGCCAGCTTAAGTCTTTTCATTTTTCTAGCGAGAGGCTGAGTGCTTCCATCCTCATGTGAAGCTGAACCACTAGCCATGAACATAGGCCAGGGCCTCAGCCGTTCCTTGCCACTCCGTGTAGTAAATGGCATATTGGCAAGTTTACGCTTCTCCTCCGACGATTTTATTTTAGATTTTTGAGTCATTTTTTTACTGATATTTGGTGTTATGGATTTTACATGCTCTGTACTATGACATTGGGCATCGGCCTTGGCAGACGACGTTGATGGCATTTCATCGTCTCGACCATGACTAGTGGCAGCAGCTTCAGCACGAGGTGGAAGTCGATCTTGATCTTTCCCTATTTTTGGAACCTCAACATTTTTGTTCTCCATATTTTAATAGGCACAACTAAAAGGCCCCTCAGGTAAACAATGGAGATGGATGGATACTAGTATACTTATGGATGACGAGTGACTGCCGACACAGAGGTAGCTACAGCCGTGGACTACCGTACTGCGTCTGCTAGTAAAGACTGGATGATAATGATATAAAAAATATATATATATCACTTCTGCAGGACAGGTATATATTATATAATGACGGACCTGCTGGACACTGTCAGCAGACTCCTAAACTACTAGTATGAAGAAGATAGAAAAAAAAAACCCACCACAGGTAGGTATACAATTATGGACGAGCACTGCCGACACAGAGGTAGCTACAGCCGTGGACTACCGTACTGCGTCTGCTAGTATAGACTGGATGATAATGATATAAAAAATATATATATATCACTACTGCAGGACAGGTATATATTATATAATGACGGACCTGCTGGACACTGTCAGCAGACTCCTAAACTACTAGTATGAAGAAGATAGAAAAAAAAACCACCACAGGTAGGTATACAATTATGGACGAGCACTGCCGACACAGAGGTAGCTACAGCCGTGGACTACCGTACTGCGTCTGCTAGTATAGACTGGATGATAATGATATAAAAAATATATATATATATCACTACTGCAGGACAGGTATATATTATATAATGACGGACCTGCTGGACACTGTCAGCAGACTCCTAAACTACTAGTATGAAGAAGATAGAAAAAAAAAAAACTCACCACAGGTAGGTATACAATTATGGACGAGCACTGCCGACACAGAGGTAGCTACAGCCGTGGACTACCGTACTGCGTCTGCTAGTATAGACTGGATGATAATGATATAAAAAATATATATATATCACTACTGCAGGTATATATTATAATATAATGAATGACGGACCTGCTGGACACTGTCTGTCAGCAGAATGCGTTTATAGAATAAAAAAAAAAACACCACACGAGTGTTTAACTTTTTCAGGCAGACAATATACTGGTGGTCACTGGTCAGTCACACTGGCAGCAAAAGTGTGCACTGTTATGTACTCCTGCTATAACTGCTCCCCAGTCTCCCCCACAATTAAGCTGTGTGAGCAGTGAGCACTCAGCACAGTCAGATATACATAGATGATATTATCAATCATGCAGCACACTGAGGCTGAGCACAGATATGGTATGTGACTGTGTATCGTTTTTTTTCAGGCAGAGAACGGATTTTAAATAATAAATAAAACTGGTGGTCACTAGTATAACTATCAGCAAAATTCTGCACTCTCTGAGTACTCCAGTCCTAATGCTCCCCAAAATTACTAAAATTAAATTACTGGTAAATCAAGTGTCCACTCTCTATCTAAACGAAGAGGACGCCAGCCACGTCCTCTCCCTATCAATCTCAATGCACGTGTGAAAATGGCGGCGACGCGCGGCTCCTTATATAGAATCCGAGTCTCGCGATAGAATACGAGCCTCGCGAGAATCCGACAGCGGGATGATGACGTTCGGGCGCGCTCGGGTTAACCGAGCAAGGCGGGAAGATCCGAGTCTGCCTCGGACCCGTGTAAAAAGGCTGAAGTTCGGGGGGGTTTGGATTCCGAGGAACCGAACCCGCTCATCTCTATTAACAATGTGTAGAGTGTATTTCTGATTAATTTAATGTTATCTTCATTGAAAAAAACTGTGCTTTTTTTTTTAAAAAAAGGAAATTTCTAAGTGACCCCAAACTTTTGAACGGTAGTGTATGTGTGTGTGTGTGTATATATATGTATATATATATATATATATATTAGTGATGTGCACCGGAAATTTTTCGGGTTTTGTGTTTTGGTTTTGGATTCGGACGCGTTTTGGCAAAACCTCCCTGAAATTTTTTTGTCGGATTCGGGTGTGCTTTGGATTCGGGTGTTTTTTTTACAAAAACCCCTCAAAAACAGCTTAAATCATAGAATTTGGGGGTCATTTTGATCCCATAGTATTATTAACCTCAATAACCATAATTTACACTCATTTTCAGTCTATTCTGAACACCTCACAATATTATTTTTAGTCCTAAAATTTGCACCGAGGTCGCTGGATGGCTAAGCTAAGCGACCCAAGTGGCCGACACAAACACCTGGCCTATCTAGGAGTGGCACTGCAGTGTCAGACAGGATGGCACTTCAAAAAAATAGTCCCCAAACAGCACATGATGCAAAGAAAAAAAAAGAGGTGCACCAAGGTCGCTGGATGGCTAAGCTAAGCGACACAAGTGGCCGACACATACACCTGGTCCATCTTGGAGTGGCACTGCAGTGTCAGGCAGGATGGCACTTCAAAAAAATAGTCCCCAAACAGCACATGATGCAAAGAAAAAAGAGGCGCAATGAGGTAGCTGTGTGACTAAGCTAAGCGACCCAAGTGGCCGACACAAACACCTGGCCCATCTAGGAGTGGCACTGCAGTGTCAGACAGGATGGCAGATTTAAAAAATAGTCCCCAAACAGCACATGATGCAAAGAAAAAAAGAGGCGCAATGAGGTAGCTGTGTGACTATGCTAAGCGATCCAAGTGGCCGACACAAACACCTGGCCCATCTAGGAGTGGCACTGCAGTGTCAGACAGGATGGCAGATTTAAAAAATAGTCCCCAAACAGCACATGATGCAAAGAAAAAAAGAGGTGCACCAAGGTCGCTGGATGGCTAAGCTAAGCATCACAAGTGGCCGACACAAACACCTGGCCCATCTAGGAGCGGCACTGCAGTGTCAGGCAGGATGGCACTTCAAAAAAATAGTCCCCAAACAGCACATGATGCAAAGAAAAAAGAGGCGCAATGAGGTAGCTGTGTGACTAAGCTAAGCGACCCAAGTGGCCGACACAAACACCTGGCCCATCTATGAGTGGCACTGTGGTGTCAGACAGGATGGCAGATTTAAAAAATAGTCCCCAAACAGCACATGATGCAAAGAAAAAAAGAGGCGCAATGAGGTAGCTGTGTGACTATGCTAAGCGACCCAAGTGGCCGACACAAACACCTGGCCCATCTAGGAGTGGCACTGCAGTGTCAGACAGGATGGCAGATTTAAAAAATAGTCCCCAAACAGCATATGATGCAAAGAAAAAAAGAGGTGCACCAAGGTCGCTGGATGGCTAAGCTAAGCAACACAAGTGGCCGACACAAACACCTGGCCCATCTAGGAGTGGCACTGCAGTGTCAGGCAGGATGGCACTTCAAAAAAATAGTCCCCAAACAGCACATGATGCTAAGAAAAATGAAAGAAAAAAGAGGTGCAAGATGGAATTGTCCTTGGGTCCTCCCACCCACCCTTATGTTGTATAAACAGGACATGCACACTTTTACGAACCCATCATTTCAGCGACAGGGTCTGCCACACGACTGTGACTGAAATGACTGGTTGGTTTTGGCCCCCACCAAAAAAGAAGCAATCAATCTCTCCTTGCACAAACTGGCTCTACAGAGGCAAGATGTCCACCTCCTCCTCATAGTCCGATTCCTCACCCCTTTCACTGTGTACATCCCCCTCCTCACAGATTATTAATTCGTACCTACTGGAATCCACCATCTCAGGTCCCTGTGTACTTTCTGGAGGCAATTGCTGCTGGTAAATGTCTCCATGGAGGAATTGATTATAATTCATTTTGATGAACATCATCTTCTCCACATTTTCTGGAAGTAACCTTGTACGCCGATTGCTGACAAGGTGAGCGGCTGCACTAAACACTCTTTCGGAGTACACACTGGAGTGTGGGCAACTTAGGTAAAATACAGCCAGTTTGTGCAAGGGCCTCCAAATTGCCTCTTTTTCCTGCCAGTATACGTACGGACTGTCTGATGTGCCTACTTGGATGCGGTCACTCGTATAATCCTCCACCATTCTTTCAATGGTGACAGAATCATATGCAGTGACAGTAGACGACATGACAGTAATCGTTGGCAGGTCCTACAGTCTGGACCAGATGTCAGCACTCGCTCCAGACTGCCCTGCATCACCGCCAGCGGGTGGGCTCGAAATTCTTAGCCTTTTCCTCGCACCCCCAGTTGCGGGAGAATGTGAAGGAGGAGCTGTTGACGGGTCACGTTCCACTTGACTTGACAATTTTCTCACCAGCAGGTCTTTGAACCTCTGCAGACTTGTGTCTGCCGGAAAGAGAGATACAACGTAGGTTTTAAATCTAGGATCGAGCACGGTGGCCAAAATGTAGTACTCTGATTTCAACAGATTGACCACCCGTGAATCCTGGTTAAGCGAATTAAGGGCTCCATCCACAAGTCCCACATGCCTAGCGGAATCACTCTGTTTTAGCTCCTCCTTCAATGTCTCCAGCTTCTTCTGCAAAAGCCTGATGAGGGGAATGACCTGACTCAGGCTGGCAGCGTCTGAACTGACTTCACGTGTGGCAAGTTCAAAGGGTTGCAGAACCTTGCACAATGTTGAAATCATTCTCCACTGCGCTTGAGTCAGGTGCATTCCCCCTCCTTTGCCTATATCGTAGGCAGATGTATAGGCATGAATGGCCTTTTTGCTGCTCCTCCATCCTCTGAAGCATATAGAGGGTTGAATTCCACCTCGTTACCACCTCTTGCTTCAGATGATGGTAGGGCAGGTTCAGGACTGTTTGCTGGTGCTCCAGTCTTCGTCACGCGGTGGCTGAATGCCGAAAGTGGCTCGCAATTCTTCGGGCCACCGACAGCATCTCTTGCATACCCCTGTCGTTTTTTAAATAATTCTGCACCACCAAATGTAATGTATGTGCAAAACATGGTACGTGCTGGAATTTGCCCAGATGTAATGCACGCACAATATTGGTGGCGTTGTCCGATGTCACAAATCCCCAGAAGAGTCCAATTGGGGTAAGCCATTCTGCGATGATGTTCCTCAGTTTCCGTAAGAGGTTGTCAGCTGTGTGCCTCTTATGGAAAGCTTTGATAAAAAGCGTAGCCTGCCTAGGAACGAGTTGGCATTTGCGAGATGCTGCTACTGGTGCCGCCGCTGCTGTTCTTGCTGCGGGAGGCAATACATCTACCCAGTGGGCTGTCACAGTCATATAGTCCTGAGTCTTCCCTGCTCCACTTGTCCACATGTCCGTGGTTAAGTGGACATTGGGTACAACTGCATTTTTTAGGACACTGGTGACTCTTTTTCTGATGTCTGTGTACAATTTCGGTATCGCCTGCCTAGAGAAATGGAACCTAGATGGTATTTGGTACCGGGGACACAGTACCTCAATCAAGTCTCTAGTTGCCTGTGAGTTAACAGTGAATATCGGAAACACGTTTCTCACCACCCAGGCTGCCAAGGCCTGAGTTATCCGCTTTGCAGCAGGATGACTGCTGTGATATTTCATCTTCCTCGCAAAGGACTGTTGGACAGTCAATTGCTTACTGGAAGTAGTACAAGTGGTCTTCCGACTTCCCCTCTGGGATGACGATTGACTCCCAGCAGCAACAACAGCAGCGCCAGCAGCAGTAGGCGTTACACTCAAGGATGCATCGGAGGAATCCCAGGCAGGAGAGGACTCGCCAGAGTTGACAGTGACATGGCCTGCAGGACTATTGGCTTTCCTGTCTAAGGAGGAAATTGACACTGAGGGAGTTGGTGGTGTGGTTTGCAGGAGCTTGGTTACAAGAGGAAGGGATCTAGTGGTCAGTGGACTGCTTCCGCTGTCATCCAAAGTTTTTGAACTTGTCACTGACTTCTGATGAATGTGTTCCAGGTGACGTATAAGGGAGGATGTTCCTAGGTGGTTAACGTCCTTACCCCTACTTATTACAGCTTGACAAAGGCAACACATGGCTTGACACCAGTTGTCCGCATTTGTGTTGAAATAATTCCACACCGAAGAGGTGATTTTTTTTTGTATTTTGACCAGGCATGTCAATGGCCATATTCGTCCCACGGACAACAGGTGTCTCCCCGGGTGCCTGACTTAAACAAACCACCTCACCATCAGAATCCTCCTTGTCAATTTCCTCCCCAGGGCCAGCAACACCCATATCCTCATCCTGGTGTACTTCAACAGTGACATCTTCAATTTGACTATCAGGAACTGGACTGCGGGTGCTCCTTCCAGCACTTGCAGGGGGCGGACAAATGGTGGAAGGCGCAAGCTCTTCCCGTCCAGTGTTGGGAAGGTCAGGCATCGCAACCAACACAATTGGACTCTCCTTGGGGATTTGTGATTTTGAAGAACGCACAGTTCTTTGCTGTGCTTTTGCCAGCTTAAGTCTTTTCTTTTTTCTAGCGAGAGGATGAGTGCTTCCATCCTCATTTGAAGCTGAACCACTAGCCATGAACATAGGCCAGGGCCTCAGCCGTTCCTTGCCACTCCGTGTCGTAAATGGCATATTGGCAAGTTTACGCTTCTCCTCAGACGCTTTTAATTTTGATTTTTGGGTCATTTTACTGAACTTTTGTGTTTTGGATTTTACATGCTCTCTACTATGACATTGGGCATCGGCCTTGGCAGACGACGTTGATGGCATTTCATCGTCTCGGCCATGACTAGTGGCAGCAGCTGCAGCACGAGGTGGAAGTGGATCTTGATCTTTCCCTTTAACCTCCACATTTTTGTTCTTCATTTTTTAATGTGTGGAATTATATGCCAGTATCAATAGCAATGGCCTACTACTATATTTACTGCGCAAAACTAAAATGCACTACAGGTATAGAATGTAGATGGATAGTATACTTAATGGATGACGAGTGACGACACAGAGGTAGGTACACAGCAGTGGCCTACCGTACTGCTATATATAGTATACTGGTGGACACTGTCAGCAAACTGCTAAACTAGTCTAAAAATATGCACCACAGGTATACAATGTAGATGGATAGTATACTTAATGGATGACGAGTGACGACACAGAGGTAGGTACAGCAGTGGCCTACCGTACTGCTATATATAGTATACTGGTGGACACTGTCAGCAAACTGCTAAACTAGTCTAAAAAAATGCACCACAGGTATACAATGTAGATGGATAGTATACTTAATGGATGACGAGTGACGACACAGAGGTAGGTACAGCAGTGGCCTACCGTACTGCTATATATAGTATACTGGTGGACACTGTCAGCAAACTGCAAAACTAAAATGCACCACAGGTATAGAATGTAGATGGATAGTATACTTAATGGATGACGAGTGACGACACAGAGGTAGGTACACAGCAGTGGCCTACCGTACTGCTATATATAGTATACTGGTGGACACTGTCAGCAAACTGCTAAACTAGTCTAAAATGCACCACAGGTATAGAATGTAGATGGATAGTATACTTAATGGATGACGAGTGACGACACAGAGGTAGGTACACAGCAGTGGCCTACCGTACTGCTATATATAGTATACTGGTGGAAACTGTCAGCAAACTGCTAAACTAGTCTAAAAAAATGCACCACAGGCATACAATGTAGATGGATAGTATACTTAATGGATGACGAGTGACGACACAGAGGTAGGTACAGTAGTGGCCTACCGTACTGCTATATATAGTATACTGGTGGACACTGTCAGCAAACTGCAAAACTAAAATGCACCACAGGTTTAGAATGTAGATGGATAGTATACTTAATGGATGACGAGTGACGACACAGAGGTAGGTACACAGCAGTGGCCTACCGTACTGCTATATATAGTATACTGGTGGACACTGTCAGCAAACTGCTAAACTAGTCTAAAAAAATGCACCACAGGTATACAATGTAGATGGATAGTATACTTAATGGATGACGAGTGACGACACAGAGGTAGGTACAGCAGTGGCCTACCGTACTGCTATATATAGTATACTGGTGGACACTGTCAGCAAACTGCTAAACTAGTCTAAAAAAATGCACCACAGGTATACAATGTAGATGGATAGTATACTTAATGGATGACGAGTGACGACACAGAGGTAGGTACAGCAGTGGCCTACCGTACTGCTATATATAGTATACTGGTGGACACTGTCAGCAAACTGCTAAACTAGTCTAAAAAAATGCACCACAGGTATACAATGTAGATGGATAGTATACTTAATGGATGACGAGTGATGACACAGAGGTAGGTACAGCAGTGGCCTACCGTACTGCTATATATAGTATACTGGTGGACACTGTCAGCAAACTGCTAAACTAGTCTAAAAAAATGCACCACAGGTATACAATGTAGATGGATAGTATACTTAATGGATGACGAGTGACGACACAGAGGTAGGTACAGCAGTGGCCTACCGTACTGCTATATATAGTATACTGGTGGACACTGTCAGCAAACTGCTAAACTAGTCTAAAATGCACCACAGGTATACAATGTAGATGGATAGTATACTTAATGGATGACGAGTGACGACACAGAGGTAGGTACAGCAGTACACTCTGCACTGTACTACTCCTATATAATATTAATTATACTGGTGGTCCCCAGTCCCCACAATAAAGCAGCACACTGTGAGCACAGATATGGAGTGTTTTTCAGGCAGACAACGTATACTGGTGGTCACTGTCAGCAAAACTCTGCACTGTACTCCTGCTATAGCTGCTCCCCAGTCCCCACAATTATGCAGTGTGAGCACTCAGCACAGATATATCATGCAGCACACTGAGCACAGATATGGTATGGAGCGTTTTTTTCAGGCAGAGAACGGATAAAAAAACTGGTGGTCGCTTATCAGCAAAACCCTGCACTGTACTCCTAACAGCTGCTCCCCAATCCTCCCCACAATTAAGCAATAAAAAACAAACAAGAATCAACTGTCTTCTACAATAAACGGAGAGGACGCCAGCCAAGTCCTCTCCCTATCATCTCCAATGCACGAGTGAAAATGGCGGTGACGCGTGGCTGCTAATATAGAATCCGAATCTCACGAGAATCCGACAGCGGGATGATGACGTTCGGGCGCGCTCGGGTTAGCCGAGCCATACGGGAGAATCCGAGTATGGCTCGGACCCGTATAAAAAGGGTAAAGTTCGGGGGGGTTCGGTTTCTCGGAAACCGAACCCGCTCATCACTAATATATATATATAATTTAGAGATGTGCGGTGGGCACTTTTCGTGTTTTGTGTTTTGGTTTTGGTTCTAATTCCACTTTCGTGTTTTGGTTTTGACTTGGTTTTGCCAAAACCATCCTTTCGTGTTTTGGTTTTGAATCTGGATGATTTTTGAAAAAAACATAAAAACAGCTAAAATCACAGAATGTGGGGGTAATTTTGCTCCTACTGTATTATTAACCTCAATAACAATCATTTCCACTCATTTCCAGTCTATTCTGAACACCTCACACCTCACAATATTGCTTTTAGGGGGTGATTCCGAGTTGTTCGCTCGCTAGCTGCTTTTAGCAGCATTGCACACGCTAAGCCGCCGCCTACTGGGAGTGTATCTTAGCATAGCAGAATTGCTAACGAAAGCTTCGCTAATTTTCTCGTAATGTTTACCCCACAGTTTCTGAGTAGCTCCAGACTTACTCAGCCATTGCGACCAGCTCAGTCCTTTTCGTTCCTGGTTTGACGTCACAAACACACCCAGCGTTCGCCCAACCACTCCCCCTTTTCTCCAACCACTCCTGCGTTTTGCAACTCGAACTCCTGTGTTTTTCCGCACACTCCCATAAAACGGCCAGTTTCCGCCCAGAAACACCCACTTCCTGTCAATCACACTACGATCAGCACAGCGATGAAAAAGCTTTGTTATGCCGTGAGTAAAATACCTAACTTTTGTGTAAAATAACTAAGCGCATGTGCTCTGCGAACCTTGTGCATGCGCAGTAAGCGACTAATCGCAGTATAGCGAAAATCGGCAATGAGCGAACAACTCGGAATGACCCCCTTAGGCCTAAAAGTTGCACCGAGGTGGCTGTATGACTAAGCTAAGCAACAGAAGTGTGCGTCATAAACACCTGGTCCATCTAGGAGTGGCACTGCAGTGTCAGAAAAGATGACACTACTCAAAAACTAGTGCCCAAACAGCACATGATGCAAAGAAGAAAAAGAGGTGCAATTAGGTAGCTGGATGGCCAAGCTAAGAGACACAAGTGTGCGGCACAAACATCTGGCCAATCTAGGAGTGGCACTGTAGTGTCAGACAGGATGGCATTTTTCAAAAACTAGGCCCCAAACAGCAACTCATGCAAAGATGTAGAAGAGGTGCAATGAGGTAGCTGTATGACTAAGCCAAGCGACACAAACAATTGGCCCATCTAGGAGTGGCACTGCAGTGGCAGACAGGAGGGCAGATATCAAAAAAAGGCCCCAAACAGCACATGATGCAAAGAAGGAAAAAAGGTGCACCGAGGTTGCTGTATGACTAAGCTAAGCGACACAACCACCTGGCCCATCTAGTAGTGTCACGCAGTGGCTGAATGTCGAGAGTTGGCCACAATTGTTTGGTACACTGACAGTATCTCCAGCACGCCCCTGTCATTTTTAAAAAATTCAGCAATTGGTGGACTTATACGGCAGTACCCCAGGACTAATACAGCAGTACCCCTGGACTCATACGGCAGTGTCAGACAGGATGGCACTTTTCAAAAACTAGGCCACAAACAGCACCTCATGCAAAGATGTCGAAGAGGTGCAATGAGGTAGCTGTATGACTAAGCCAAGCGACACAAACAATTCCCACTGGAATTATACATCCAAATCACTGGAATTATACATCCAAGTCACTGGAATTATTCTGTAAGTCCAAATCACTAGAACTATACATCCAAATCACTGGAATTAAATGGCAAAATCACTGGAATTATACGTCCAAATCACTGGAATTAAATGGCAGTACCACTGGACATATACGGAAGTGTCAGGCAGGATGGCACTTTAAAAAAATAGTCCCCAAACAGCACATGATGATATGAAGAAAAAAGGTGCAAGATGGAATTGTCCTTGGGCGCTCCCACCCACCCTTATGTTGTATAAACAGGACATGCACACTTTGACAAACCAATAATTTCAGCGACAGGGTCTGCCACATGACTGTGGCTGAAATGACTGGTTTGTTTGGGCCCCCACCAAAAATTGAAGCAATCAATCTCTCCTTGCACAAACTGGCTATACAGAGGCAAGATGTCGACCTCATCCTCATCCTCCGATTCCTCACCCCTTTCACTGTGTACATCCTCCTTCTCACAGAGTATTAATTCATCCCCACTGGAATCCACCATCACAGGTCCCTGTGTACTTTCTGGAGGCAATTGCTGGTACAGGTCTTCCCGGAGGAATTTATAATTCATTTTTTATGAACATCATCTTCTCCACATTTTGTGGAAGTAACCTCCTACACCGATCGCTGACAAGGTTACTGGCTGCACTAAACACTCTTTCGGAGTACACACTGGAGGGCTGGGCAACTTAGGTAAAATAAAGCCAGTTTGTGCAAGGACATCCAAATTGTCTCTTTATTCTGCCAGTATACATACGGACTGTTTGACATGCCTACTTGGATGCTGTCACTCATATAATCCTCCACGATTCTTTCAATGGTGACAAAATAATATGCAGTGACAGTAGACATGTCAGTAATCATTGGCAGGTCCTTCAGTCTGGACCAGATGTCAGCACTCGCTCCTGACTGCCCTGCATCACCGCCAGCGGGTGGGCTAGGAAATCTTATCCTTTTCCTTGCAGCCCCAGTTGTGGAAGAAATTGAAGGAGGAGGTGTTCTGCTTGAGTTTACAATTTACTCACCAGCAGGTTTTTGCACCTCTGCAGACTTGTGTCTGCCAGAAAGAGAGATACAACGAAGGTTTTAAACCTAGGATTGAGCACGGTGGCCAAAATGTAGTGCTCTGATTTCAACAGATTGACCACCCTTGAATCCTGGCAAAGCGAATGAAGGGCTCCATCCACAAGTCCCACATACTTTGCGGAATCACTCCCTCTTAGCTCCTCCTTCAATTTCTCCAGCTGCTTCTGCAAAAGCCTGATGAGGGGAATGACCTGACTCAAGCTGGCAGTGTCTGAACTGACTTCACGTGTGGCAAGTTCGAAGGGTTGGAGAACCTTGCACAAGACAGAAATCATTCTCCACTGCACTTGAGTCAGGTGCCTTCCCCCTCCTTTGCCTATATCGTAGGTGGATGTTTAGGCTTTAATGGGCTTTTGCTGCTCCTCCATCCTCTGAAGCATATAGAGTGTTGAATTCCACCTCGTTATCACCTCTTGCTTCAGTTGATGACTGGGCAGGTTCACGAGTGTTTGCTGGTGCTCCAGTCTTCGTCACGCGGTGGCAGAATATCAAAAGTGGGCCGCAATTTTTCGGGCCACTGACAGCATCTCCTGTACACCCCTGTCATTTTAAAAAAAATTCTGCACCACCAAATTCAATGTATGTGCAAAACATGGGACATGCTGGAATTTGCCCAGATGTAATGCACGCACAATATTGGAGTCTAATTGGGGTAAGCCATTCTGCGATGATGTCCCTCAGTTTCCATAAGAGGTTGTCAGCTGTGTACCTCTTATGGAAAGCTGTGATACATAGCGTAGCCTGCTTAGGAACGAGTTGGCATTTGCAAGATGCTGCTACTGTTGCCGCTGCTGTTGTTGCTGCTGGAGGCCATACATCTACCCAGTGGGCTGTCACAGTCAAATAGTCCTTAGTCTGCTCTGTTCCACTTGTCCACATGTCCGTTGTTAAGTGGACACTGGATACAACCGCATTTTTTAGGACACCAGTGACTCTTTTTCTGAGGTCTTTGTACATTCTCGGTATCGCCTGCCTAGTGAAGAGGAACCTAGATGGGAATTGGTACCGGGGACACAAAACCTCCTTCAATTGTGAAAATCCCACTGCACTAATGGCGGATACCGGATGCACATCTAACACCAACATAAGTGTCAAGGCCTCAGTTATCCGCTTTGCATCAGGATGACTGCTGTCATATTTCATCTTCCTCACAAAGGACTGTTGGACAGTCAATTGCTTAGTTGAAGTAGTATACATGGTCTTCCGACTTCCCCTCTGGGATGACGATTGACTCCCAGCAGCAACAACAGCAGTGGCAGCAACAGCAGGTGTACCACTCAAGGATCCTCCGGAGGAATCCTGGTTAGGAGAGAACTCCTCAGTCTTGACAGTGACATGGCCTGAAGGACTACTGACGTTCCTGACTGAGTAGGAAGTTGACATTGAGGGAGTTGGTGGTGTGGCTTGCAGGAGCTTGGGTACAGGAGGAAGAAGGGATTTAGGTGTTAATGGACTGCTTACGCTCTTACCCAAACTTTAACAATTTGAAACTGACTTATGATGAATGCGCTGCAGGTGACGTATAAGGGAGGATGTTCCTAGGTGGTTAACATCCTTACCCCTACTTATTATAGATCAACAGAGGCAACAGATAGCTTGACACCTGTTGTCCGGATTTGTGGAGAAATAATTCCACAACGAAGAGGTGTCTTTTTTGGTAGTTTGCCCAGGCATCACAATGGGCTTCTTCATCCCACGGACAACAGGTGTCTCCCCCGACGCCTGACTTAAACAAACCACATCACCACCAGAATCCTCGTCAACTTCCTCCTGAGCGCCAGCAACACCCATATCCTCATCCTGGTGTACTTCAACAGTGATATCTTCATTTTCAATATCAGGTACTGTACTGTGGGTGCTCTTTCCAGCACTTGCAGGGGGTGTGAAAATGGTGGATGGAGCCACCTCTTCCCATACAGTGTTGGGAAGGTCAGGCATCTCAACCGCCGACACACTTGGACTCTCCTTGTGGATTTGTGATACCATCTGAGAACGCACAGTGTGCTCTTTCCAGTTTAACTTTTTTAATTTTTCTAGCGGGAGGATGAGGGCTTCCATCGTCATGTGAAGCAGAACCACTAGTCATGAACATAGGCCAGGGCCTCAGCCGTTCCTTACCACTCTGTGTCATAAATGGCATATTGGCAAGTTTACGTTTCTCCTCAGACCAAATTTCTTTTTTTAGATCTTTTTGCTGAACTTTTGGCTTTTCGGATTTTACATGCCCTCTACTATCACATTGGGCATCGGCCTTGGCAGATGACGTTGATGGCATTTCATCATCTATGTCATGGCTAGTGGTAGCTGCTTCAGCACTAGGAGGAAGTGGTTCTTGATCTTTTCCTATTTTATCCTCCAAATTTTTGTTTTCCATTATTTTTTTGGAGTTATGTAACACAATATGTGGCACAGGAATGACAGATGGCTGATGACCAGGACACTACCACTGGTCTGATGCAGCACAACACAGCAACACTGCAAGGGACTTGTTGTTGTTATTATTATTATTATTATAATACGGCAGCAATGGACATATAGCAGCAGCGTATACCACTGTGACTGCCTGTTCACTGGAATGACTGATGGCCAGGACACTACCACTGGTCTGATGCAGCACAATATAGCAACACTGTGAGGGACTTATTTATTATACAGCAGCGCTGGAGATATGGCAGAAGAGGACACCACCACTGTGACTGATGCAGCACAACACACCACCACTGAACTGATGCAGCACAACACAGCACCACTGGACAGCACTGGACTTATGGCAGCAGAGGACACAAGCACTGTGACTGGACAGATTCAGCACAAGACATGGACACTGAGAGAACGGAGACTCGTCCTCTCTCTACACTCTCCAATGCCAGAGTGAAAATGGCGGGGACTCGCGGCTCCTTATATGTAATCACAACCCCGCGAGAATCCGACAGCGGGATGATGACGTTTTGCCTCGTTCTGGTTTCCGAGTCAGGTGGGAAAACCCAAGCCTGGCTCGGGAACCGGACTTGAATATTGAAGTTTGGTACAGTATGGTTCTCTGAGAACAGAACCCGCTAATCCCTAATATATATATATGTATATATATATATATATATATATATATATATATCCAAATCACAGAACAAAGTCCCGGGAAGCCGCACTGACACTCTCCATTGATAAAAAGCAGGTGTCCGGTTGAATAATGAATAATAGAGTCACATGCCAAACACTCGGGATGAGGTTTAAGACAGAACCTTGGGCCCGTACAGTGATTTCACTGGGGACCCCCGTCAGATGAGATATAAATATATGTATATATATATATATAGAGTCACATGCCAAACACTCGGGATGAGGTTTAAGACAGAACCAGCACTCTGCGTAGTTTTCAAGACAAGTTTTACTCCAAACTGCACGGCACGCAAGCACTTTTTGACATGGCAGCTAGACACTTTGCCTGGTTATTCCCCTGAGGAAGGTTACTTACCAAAAACGGCTGTTTGGGAGTTTTCCAGTGTTGAAATACCACCTTGATGCGATGAGTATATGCCTTTGTCGATTTATGCTGATGTCAATGTGACTATTCAATGAATGAAGTACAGTTTGGAGTAAAACTTGTCTTGAAAACTACGCAGAGTGCTGGTTCTGTCTTAAACCTCATCCCGAGTGTTTGGCATGTGACTCTATATATATATATATATATACATATATTTATATCTCATCTGACGGGGGTCCCCAGTGATATCACTGTACGGGCCCAAGATTTCTATTGTCGGCCCTAATGACCGCCCCTGTCGCACCCCCATTAATCCGGCCCTGATTTTATGTATTCTGGCATGTTCTGTCTTCAATGACCGTCTAGTTGGAAAGCATTCTTTTTGGAATGATATGTGTGAGACAAGTTTGGAACAGAGTTGGATTTTATGTAATTACCAACTGTAGTAGAAAATATAAAATGTGTTTATTCCATTTAACAAATGCACCTCATAAAGAAATAACAGTGTTAGTACAAAGATACTAAAACAATGGTGAGGTTTCTGCATGTGATACTGTATATCAATCAATGTTTAATTTCCAAAGATCACTTCTGGGTTGTCATAAACATAAGAATCTAGAAATGGTATCCACCCCATATACATGATGGAGTTTATGGGATCTAGAATCCATCTTGACATCATGACTCTCATATCTTTGGTTTGTTATATTTGACTTTCCCAGGAAATCTGTATATATTTACTATGATCCAGCTATTTACCGTCTACTGAAACACCTTTATCATCACCTAGGCTGATCATGGGAATTTAGGTTTAAGTATCATAATCTTCTAATGTAGAATAAATAATCAATGTATATTTAACAGATGAAAACAAACACTTAAGTTTATTTCATTAAAATAGAACTGGTAAACAAATATATCAGCCCTTTAATTACAATTCACCTTTAGTTGACTGTCAATGGGTTAGGGACCTCATTCAGCTCGGATCACTATTGAGACAGAAATTGCGATTTTCTCAGAACTGCTTCTGCTAAAAAACACACCCACAAAGGTAAAAAATGCCCACCGATGCATTCATAAATTTACGTATGCATTCGCATTGTTGTGATGCATACGCAGAAATTGAGCACCATTGACAATACAGGTTGTGTATCCCTTATCCAAAATTCAAAATCCCTAATTTTTGGGTCTCCTACTGAGATAATGACATATATATTATATATTATGTGTATATATAGATATATTATATAGATATCTCCTATATATTAGCCCAAATCTGTGACTCTGTGCTGGCCGTAACGCTGGGCGGAGTCACAGATGTGGGCTAAGCTACTGACGTCACACACCCTTCTCCCCCCTGACCCGCGCCGAAGATGTGAGGGCGGGAGGCGACGCTCTGTCTGAAGCCGAGCGCCTGTCACTCCCGCTCCCCGCCTGAGCCCCGGCGCCTCTCTCCTGCCGTCTGCCCAGTGAGGAGAGAGGCAACCCTCCGTCCGGACCTCCAGGTACAGCGGGTCCCCGGCTGCCAGGGGGGGGGGGGGAGGAAAGATGTGCCTGGCGCCCTGGGGGGGAGATGTGCCTGCCGAGGGGAAGGTCTGCCTGGCGGGGGGGACATGTGCCTCGCGGGGGAGATGTGCGGCTCACGCGGCAGCGGGGACAGCGCACACTGCTGTGCTCCCCAGCTGCCGAGGGAGGTGTGCCTGGCGTGGGGGACACACATGTGCCTGGCGTGGGGGACACACATGTGCCTGGCTGGGGGGACACACATGTGCCTGGCTGGGGGGGGGGGAAAGATGTGCCTGGAGGGGGGGGGGGATATACTGTACATGTGCCTGGCTGCGGGGGAGATGTGCCTGGCTGGGGGGGGAGATGTGCCTGGCTGGGGGGGACATGTGCCTGGCTGGGGGGGACATGTGCCTGGCTGGGGGGGGACATGTGCCTGGCTGGGGGGGGACATGTGCCTGGCTGGGGGGGGACATGTGCCTGGCTGGGGGGGGGGACATGTGCCTGGCTGGGGGGGGCAGGGGAAATGTGAGGCAGAGCGCCTCACGCGGGAGCAGGGACACCCCACAGTTACCCTGACACTGCGCCTGGGTGGCCTGCGGACCTGCTGCTGCTAATGGACAACCACCCCCAGCGCCTCCTTACCCCCTACCCCACCTGTGGCACCCCCACACTCGCCCATCCACCACCTTCCACCATCCGCTGCACCACCACCCCACCCCCACATTCCGCGCCTCCAGACCCCCCAGCCTCTACAGACACCCTCCCCCATCCACCGTCAACACCCGCAGCCGCACATCCCCCACACGCAACGGCTCCTTAACCCATACCGCACCTGCAGCACACCCGCAGCCACCCATCTACAACCCGCACTGCCCTCGGACCCTTCCACCATCCGCCGCACCTGCCACTCCCCCACACGCAGCGCCTCCAGACCCTCTACACCACCCACGCACCTCACTCCGCTGCCCCTCCCTCATCTACAGAACATCCCATCCGCACACCCCCATCCGCAGGAGACCCACAACATCTACAGACATCCTCCCCATCCGCAGTCATTCCCCGCAACCAACCCCACCCGCACCACCTCCTGACCTCCTACCCCACTGCACCCACCCCTCAACCACCTGCAGCGCCTCCAGACCCCCTCCCCCATCTGCCACACTCCCGCACCTGCTCCTCCACCACATGCATCGCTTCTGGACCCCCTACCCCACCCTCAGCGCACTCACCCCTTCCCCACCCGCACCACCTTCTGACAGCCTGCCCCACTGCACCCGCCCCTCCACCACCCGCAGCACCTCCCAACCCCATCCCCCATGTGCTGCACCTGCCCCTCCCCCACACATGGCGCACTCGCCCCTTCCCCACCTGCAGCGCCTCCGGAACCCCATCCGCCAGATCCCCGTTCCTGCCCCTCCCCTACCCGCCGCACCTACCCGCTGCTCCTCCCGACCCCATCTGCCAAACCCCCCTACGCCACGCGCGTCACTTCCGGACCCCCTACCCCACCCGCGGCGCACACGCCCCTTCACCACCTGCAGCGCCTCCGGAACCCCCTCACCCATCCCCCAGATCCCCGTACCTGCCCCTGCCCCTACCCTACCCGCGGCACCCCCCGCTCTCCCCCACCCATACCGCCTCCGGATCCCACTCCCCCGCACATCCCCACCCGCAGCGCCTCACGACCCCATCCGCGTTCTCCCCCACACCCGCTGCATTCTGTACAGTGTGCCCTGCAGGCGCTGTTCACACTGTCGCAAGGGACTACGCCCCCTTCACCATCCAACGCCCTTTCATTGTGCAATATTTAACCACTCACAAAACTAGGAGTGCAGGTAATACTTCATATAATACATATATTGAACTGCATACAGGGGTTAAGGGGGCGTAGCCCCTTACGACGGTGTGAAGAGCGCCCGCAGGGCGCGATGAATCACCTAGTATAATATAATATTAGAGACGTGCACCGGAAATTTTTCGGGTTTTGGTTTTGGATTCGGTTCCGAGGCTGTGTTTTGGATTCGGACGCGTTTTGGCAAAACCTCCCTTAAAATTTTCGGGTGTGTTTTGGATTCGGTTTTTTTTTCCCAAAACCCCTCAAAAACAGCTTAAATCATAGAATTTGGGGGTAATTTTGATCCTATAGTATTATTAACCTCAATAACCATAATTTCCACTCATTTCCAGTCTATTCTGAACACCTCACACCTCACAATATTATTTTTAGTCCTAAAATTTGGTCGCTGGATGACTAAGCTAAGCAGTGTCAGACAGGATGGCACTTAAAAAAATTGGCCCCAAACATCACATGATGCAAAGATAAATAAATAAAAAAGAGGTGCAAGATGGAATTGACCTTGGGCCCTCCCACCCACCCTTATGTTGTATAAACAGGACATACATACTTTAACAAACCCATCATTTCAGCCACAGGGTCTGCCACACGACTGTGGCTGAAATGACTGGTTGGTTTGGGCCCCCCACTGAAAAAAAGAAGCAATCAATCTGTCCTTGCTCAAACAGGCTCTACAGAGGCAAGATGTCGACCTCATCATTATCCTCCGATTCCTCACCCCTTTCACTGTGTACATACCCCTCCTCACAGAGTATTAATTTGTCCCCACTGGAATCCACCATCTCAGGTCCCTGTGTACTTTCTGGAGGCAATTGCTAATGAATGTCTCTACGGAGGAATTGATTATATAATTCATTTTGATGAACATCATCTTCTCCACATTTTGTGGAAGTAACCTCGTACGCCGATCACTGACAAGGTGACCGGCTGCACTAAACACTTTTTCAGAGTGCACACTGGAGGGGGGGCAACTTAGGTAAAATAAAGCCAGTTTGTGCAAGGGCCTCCAAATTGCCTCTTTTTCCTGCCTGTATACGAACGGACTGTCTGACGTGCCTACTTGGATGCTGTCACTCATATAATCCTCCACCATTCTTTCAATGGTGACAGAATCATATGCAGTGACAGTAGACGACATGTCAGTAATCATTGGCAGGTCCTTCAGTCCGGACCAGATGTCAGAATTCGCTCCTGACTACCCTGCATCACCGCCAGCGGGTGGTTTTGGAAATCTGATCCCTCTCCTGGCAGCTCCAGTGGCGGGAGAAAAGGAAGGAGGAGCTGTTGGCGGGTCACGTTCCGCTTGACTTGACAAGTGTCTAACCAGCAGGTCTTTGAACATATGCAGATTTGTGTCTGCCAGAAAGAGATATACAAGGTAGGCTTTAAACCTAGGATCGAGCACGGTTGCCAAAATGTAGTGCTCTGATTTCAACAGATTGACCACCTGTGAATCCTGGTTAAGCGAATGAAGGGCTCCATCCACAAGTCCCACATGCCTAGCGGAATCGCTCCGTTTTGCTCCTCCTTCAATCTCTCCAGCTTCTTCTGCAAAAGCCTGATGAGGGGAATGACCTGACTCAGGCTGGCAGTGTCTGAACTGTCTTCACGGGTGGCAAGTTCAAAGGGTTGCAGAACCTTGCACAAGACAGAAATCATTCTCCACTGCACTTGAGTCAGGTGCTTTCCCCCCTCCTTTGCCTATATCGTTGGTGGATGTTTAGGCTTTTGCTGCTCCTCCATCCTCTGAAGCATATAGAGGGTTGAATTCCACCTCGTTACCAGCTCTTGCTTCAGATGATGGCGGGGCAGGTTCAGGAGTGTTTGCTGGTGCTGCTGTCTTCGGCACGCAGTGGCTGAATGCCGAAAGTGGCCCGCAATTCTTCGGGCCACCGACAGCATCTCTTGTATGCCCCTATCATTTTAAAAAAAATTCTGCACCACCAAATTCAATGTGTGTGCAAAACATGGGACATGCTGGAATTTGCCCAGATGTAATGCACGCACAATATTGCTGGCATTGTCCGATGCCACAAATCCCCAGGAGAGTCCAATTGGGGTAAGCCATTCTGCGATGATCTTCCTCAGTTGCCGTAAGAGGTTTTCAGCTGTGTGCGTATTCTGGAAAGCGGTGATACAAAGCGTAGCCTGCCTAGGAAGGAGTTGGCGTTTGCGAGATGCTGCTACTGGTGCCGCCGCTGCTGTTCTTGCAGCGGGAGGCAATACATCTACCCAGTGGGCTGTCACAGTCATGTAGTCCTGAGTCTGCCCTGCTCCACTTGTCCACATGTCCGTGGTTAAGTGGACATTGGGTACAACTGCATTTTTTAGGACACTGGTGACTCTTTTTCTGACGTCTGTGTACATTCTCTGTATCGCCTGCCTAGAGAAGTGGAACCTAGATGGTAGTTGGTACCGGGGACACAATACCTCAAGAAATTCTCTAAGTCCCTGTGAACTAACGGCGGATACCGGACGTACGTCTAACACCAACACAGCTGCCAAGGCCTGAGTTATCCGCTTTGCAACAGGATGACTGCTGTGATATTTCATCTTCCTCGCAAAGGACTGTTGGACAGTCAATTGCTTACTGGAAGTAGTACAAGTGGTCTTCCGACTTCCCCTCTGGGATGATGATCGACTCCCAGCAGCAACAAAAGCAGTGCCAGCAGCAGTAGACGTTACACTCAAAGATCCATCGAAGGAATCCCAGTCAGGAGAGGACTCGTCAGACTTGCCAGTGACATGGCCTGCAGTACTATTGGCTTTCCTGTCTAAGGAGGAAATTGACACTGAGGGAGTTGGTGGTGTGGTTTGCAGGAGCTTGTGTACTAGAGGAAGGGATTTAGTTGTCAGTGGACTACTTCTGCAGTCACCCAAAGTTTTTGAACTTGTCAATGACTTCTGATGAATGCGCTCCAGGTGACGTATAAGGGAGGATGTTCCTAGGTGGTTAACATCCTTACCCCTACTTATTACAGCTTGACAAAGGCAACACACAGCTTGACACCAGTTGTCCGCATTTCTGTTGAAATAATTCCACACCGAAGAGGTGATTTTTTTTTTTGTATTTCAACCAGGAATCTCAATAGCCTTATTCATCCCACGGACAACAGGTGTCTCCCCGGGTGCCTGACTTAAACAAACCACCTCACCATCAGAATCCTCCTTGTCAATTTCCTCCTCAGCACCAGCAACACCCATATCCTCATCCTGGTGTACTTCAACAGTGACATCTTCAATTTGACTATCAGGAACTGGACTGTGGGTGCTCCTTCCAGCACTTCCAGGGGGTGTGCAAATGGTGGAAGGAGCCACCTCTTCCCGTCCAGTGTTGAGAAGGTCAGGCATCGCAACCGACACAATTGGACTCTCCTTGGGGATTTGTGATTTAGAAGAATGCACAGTTCTTTGCTGTGCTTTTGCCAGGTTAACTCTTTTCATTTTTCTAGCGGGAGAATGAGTGCTTCCATCCTCATGTGAAGCTGAACCACTAGCCATGAACGCAGGCCAGGGCCTTAGCATTCCTTGCCACTCCGTGTCGTAAATGGCACATTGGCAAGTTTACGCTTCTCCTCAGACGCTTTTAATTTAGATTTTTGGGAAATCATATTTCTGAACTTTTGCTTTTTGGATTTTACACGCTCTCTACTACGAGGTTGATGGCATTTCATCGTCTCTGCCATGACTTGTGGCAGCAGCTTCAGCACTAGGTGGAAGTGGATCTTGATCTTTCCCTATTTTACCATCCACATTTTTGTTCTCCATTTTTTAATGTGTGGAATTATATGCCAGCAATAGCCTACTGTACTGTCCTACTTTATACTGCTTACAACAATGCAGCACAGATATGGATACTTGAAGTGACACGGAGCTGCAAGATACAGCAATGGATTACTGTACTGTAAAACTATATACTGTTGGTCACCAAAATGCTGCACTGTCCTACTATATACTGCTCACAACAATGCAGCACAGATATGGATACTTGAAGTGACACGGAGCTGCAAGAAACAGCAATGGACTACTGTACTGTACTACTACTGGTGGTCACAAAAATGCTGCACAGTCCTACTATATATTGCTCACAACAAGGCAGCACAGATATGGATACTTGAAGTGACACGGAGCTGCAAGATACAGCAATGGCCTACTGTACAACTATATACTGTTGGTCACCAAAATGCTGCACTGTCCTACTATATACTGCTCACAACAATGCAGCACAGATATGGATACTTGAAGTGACACGGAGCTGCAAGATAGAGCAATGGACTACTGTACTGTACAACTATATACTGTTGGTCACCAAAATGCTGCACTGTCCTACTATATACTGCTCACAACAATGCAGCACAGATATGGATACTTGAAGTGACATGGAGCTGCAAGATACAGCAATGGCCTACTGTACTGTACTGTACTACCACTGGTGGTCACCAAAATGCTGCACTGTCCTACTATATACTGCTCACAACAATGCAGCACAGATATGGATACTTGAAGTGACACGTAGCTGCAAGATACAGCAATGGCCTACTGTACTGTACAACTATATACTGTTGGTCACCAAAATGCTGCACTGTCC
This sequence comes from Pseudophryne corroboree, assembly GCF_028390025.1. NCBI lineage: Eukaryota > Metazoa > Chordata > Amphibia > Anura > Myobatrachidae > Pseudophryne > Pseudophryne corroboree. Next base: position 331,155,971 of record NC_086453.1, read on the forward strand.
TACTATATACTGCTCACAACAAAGCAGCACAGATATGGATACTTGAAGTGACACGGAGCTGCAAGTTATAGCAAAGGCCTACTGTACTGTACAACTATATACTGTTGGTCACCAAAATGCTGCACTGACCTACTATATACTGCTCACAACAATGCAGCACAGATATGGATACTTGAAGTGACATGGAGCTGCAAGATACAGCAATGGCCTACTGTACTGTACTACTACTGGTGGTCACAAAAATGCTGCACTGTCCTACTATATACTGCTCACAACAATGCAGCACAGATATGGATACTTGAAGTGACATGGAGCTGCAAGATACAGCAATGGCCTACTGTACTGTACAACTATATACTGTTGGTCACCAAAATGCTGCACTGTCCTACTATATACTGCTCACAACAATGCAGCACAGATATGGATACTTGAAGTGACACGGAGCTGCAAGATATAGCAATGGCCTATTGTACTGTACAACTGTATACTGTTGGTCACCAAAATGCTGCACTGTTCTACTATATACTGCTCACAACAATGCAGCACAGATATGGATACTTGAAGTGACACGGAGCTGCAAGAAACAGCAATGGACTACTGTACTGTACTACTACTGGTGGTCACCAAAATGCTGCACTGTCCTACTATATACTGCTCACAAAAATGCAGCACAGATATGGATACTTGAAGTGACACGGAGCTGCAAGATACAGCAATGGACTACAGTACTGTACTACTACTACTGGTGGTCACCAAAATGCTGCACTGTCGTACTATATATAATATATATAATAGTATATACTGGTCACACAACAATGCAGCAGATATTGAGCACTGATGATCAAGATACTGTCTACAACTGAGTCTGACACGGAGCTGCAAGATACAGCAATGGCCTACTGTACTGTACTACTATAATTATATACTGGTGGTCCCCACAAAGCAGCACACTGAGCACAGATATTTGTAGCACACCGAGCACAATTATGGAGCTTTTCAGGCAGAGAACGTAGATATTTGCAGCACACTGAGCACAGATATGGAGCGTATTCATGCAGACAACGTAGATATTTACAGCACACTGAGCACAGATATTTGCAGCACACTGAGCACAGATATGGAGCTTTTCAGGCAAAGAACGTAGCCACGTCCTCTCCGTTCAATCTCCAATGCACGAGTGAAAATGGCGGCGACGCACGGCTCTTTATATGGAATACGAATCTCGCGAGAATCCGACAGCGGAATGATGATGTTCGTCCTCGTTCGGGTTAACCGAGCAAGGCGGGAAGATCCGAGGCTGCCTCGGACCCGTGTAAAATAGGTGAAGTTCGGGGGGGGTTCGGATATCAACGAACCGAACCCGCTCATCTCTATGTAATATATTTATGTGTCTGTCATTATCTTAGTAGGGGAGCCAAAAATGTATGATTTTGGGTAAGGGATACTCAGCCTTTACCAGTTGACCCCTGCATATGCAGAATATATGTGACTGCAGTCACAGCGGTGCCATGTTTTTAATCACAGCAATTGCAGCTGACGTCACATACACACCCCAAAGACGGCCATGAAACGCCTGCATATTCCCAACCACTCCCCACAAACATCATGTAACCTCCCATGAACGATCAGTTCCAGACAATCGCTTTGTGATCGCATTTTGCTGAGCCTGCGATCACATTGCAAATGCATTTTGGCCTTTGCGCATGCGCAATGCGCTCACAACGCATGCCGATTTGGGAATTTGCAGTTTTGCAAATGAAGCTGAATCAGGTCCTAGATTTGCTCTTTCTTGAGAACTGTCTGTATTTTCAATTAGATGGATATATAGGGTGGGATGTAATATGGTCCGAGTTCGCCAGAGGTGAGGGATGCTGTTCGATATCGGTGGTTTATTTTCAGTAAACAATCACTCACAAGGCATTGTTTTAGCTCGTTATACCTATAATTGCACAGTATACGGCCACAGGTTTGGTATGAAATACCTACAATAAAAATCCTGACGGTCAAAATCCCGACAAGGTCAAAATACCAACATTTAAAATGTCGACTGGTCAAAAAATCAACAAGAGTTTTTGATTGTTTTTTTTTGGTGTGTATGTCGACATAGGTCAACATGGGCACCGTGTAAGTGTACTGCGTCCCCTCACATGGCTCGCTGCGGTCGCCATGCTTCGGGCATGGTGCCTCGCTGTGCTCGGCACACTATTATATTCCCGCTCCAGGTCCACCGAGATGGTAACATATGTACAAGTCGGTTTCAATGAAAAAATCATGAAAAACTCATGTTGACTTTTTGACCTGTCAATATTTTAAATGTTGGTATTTTGACCTTGTTGGTATTTCAAATGTCGGTATTTTGACCATGTCAGGATTTTGACCTTGTCTGGATTTTGACCGTCGGTCAATGGTTGTCGGTATTTTGACCGTTGAGATTTTGATTGTAGGTAAATTGACCGCATCCCTACTGCCACAACCAAGACCCAATTATCCCTCTGTGGGGCATAAAAAATCTTTTAGCATGCCTGATAGATCTGATAATTTGTACTAGGATAGTGGATTCATGCTGGGTACACACTAGCAGATAAATTCTGCTGTTCCCTTAAATGATCTAATCTGACCGAGTAATTATCGGATGAGTGAACAATTTCAAGCTTAGTGATTGCTACGTTCAGATCTCTTCAATGGGATTGGCTGATTGGGAAAGAGACAGCGTGTGCAGCACATCAGAACCCTAACTCTGATCTAACCGTTATAGGCGCGTTTGAAACTTTTTATCAGATAATGCTCCTGCATACACACTCTTTATATATTGGGCTGATCAGTCAGTTATCATGTGTACTATACTCACCATCGGAAACAGAGCCCAAGGTCTAATGGTAATAGCCTGTGGGAAGCTACTTAGTGCGAGTCTGGCTGGATTTTTAAAGCGGCAATCATTTACACAGCATAACCAGGTTGGTTTTAATATAAATGATTGCCACTTTAAATATACAGCCAGATTTGGATGAAGTTCTGCACTTTCTGCTTTTCGCACAGTATTACATTTTGCACATTAGATACGTGTTCTGTCTATCTAATGCTGGGAATATACTTATACAATTATCTGGCAGATCTGTCGCATATTAGGGGATCACCAAGATGGCTGACCAATAGATATGACGGGCATGCTGAAATCTTCCAATATGACCAAAAGAGTTGATAATTAATCTGCTGCAACGTGCAGCATATGCACTACCAACTTCTTGATATTTCCCCTGTTCTTTTGCTGGGGAAGAATGGGGAACTGTTTCCTCCCCCCATGAAGGATCCCAGATATCTCGCAGTGTATGGCCTTGATATCTGATGGGTTTCAGCTTGTCAGATTAAATGTCTGTCCATCTGGTAGATATTTTATCTGACAGTGTAATGGTGGGTACACACAACACATCGGGGGGCTGGCATCGGCAAGTGCATACACACTTGTCGATGCCGACAGTGACAACCGATGATTGGAGGGGGGGCGGTTGTTATGCTGCATTCAGCAGCATGGCATTGCTAGTACAAAAGATCTAAGGCTGCCGCTAGCGAACTGCAGGTGCACGCGTCGGCATCGTTATAGCTCATACACACGGAACGGTGTAAACGGAACGGTGTCATTCCGATCGATCGTGAGTGCCCACATCATAGGTATCATCGTTCCATGTGTATGCCCAGCATAACTGATACCAAGGATATATAAAGCATGTGGAGTTAACATGATAACTGAAAACAGCAGCGCACCTGACCAGTGCAGCTCTAATGATAATCAGTAGATGACACTTCACACCCTGTGAATCAATACAGAGTTTTGCAATAATTTAACCTCAGTGCATTGGGCTTTGCTCTGACAAGATTCTCATATGATGAAAATCAACATTTACTGACATACAAAAAACAAACAAAATAAAACATATGATAAATGAGGTGTGTTGGATTAGACTTCTCCCTCGAAAATAGAAAAGCACAATATCCAGTTACCAGCTGATTTATCAACCCTTAAATGATGAGTACAAGCTAGCAATGAGCAGAGAGGATATATAGGGAAGGGGCCCTAGACTGCACACCCTAACTGCAAGTAATGAGAGGTGATACCTTGATGAGACCTATAGTGCCACATACAAAGAGAAAGAATGCAGGTGCACTATTCAGATATTATAGGTTGAGTATCCCTTATTCAAAATTCAAAATCACACATGTCTGGTTCCCCTACTGAGATAATGACACATATATACACTGCTCAAAAAAATAAAGGGAACACTAAAATAACACATCCTAGATCTGAATGAATGAAATATTATTATTAAATACTTTGTTCTTTACATAGTTGAATGTGCTGACAACAAAATCACATAAAAATTATCAATAGAAATCAAATTTATTAACCCATGGAGGTCTGGAATTGGAGTCACACTCAAAATTAAAGTGGAAAAACACACTACAGGCTGATCCAACTTTGATGTAATGTCCTTAAAACAAGTCAAAATGAGGCTCAGTAGTGTGTGTGGAGTCCACGTGCCTGTATGACCTCCCTACAATGCCTGGGCATGCTCCTGATGAGGTGGCGGATGGTCTCCTGAGGGATCTCCTCTCAGACCTGGACTAAAGCATCCGCCAACTCCTGGACAGTCTGTGGTGCAACAGTCTGTTGGTGGATGGAGCGAGACATGATGTCCCAGATGTACTCAATTGGATTCAGGTCTGGGGAACGGGCGGGCCAGTCCATAGCATGAATGCTTTTGTCTTGCAGGAACTGCTGCCACACTCCAGCCACATGAGGTATAGCATTGTCTTGCATTAGGAGGAACCCAGGGCCAACCGCACCAGCATATGGTCTCACAAGGGGTCTGAGGATCTCATCTCGGTACCTAATGGCAGTCAGGCTACCTCTGGTGAGCACACGGAGAGCTGTGCGGCCCCCCAAAGAAATGCCACTCCACACCATTACTGACCCACTGCCAAACCGGTCATGCTGGATGATGTTGCAGGCAGCAGAACATTCTCCTTGGCGTCTCCAGACTCTGTCACATGTGCTCAGTGAGAACCTGCTTTCATCTGTGAAGAGCACAGGGCGCCAGTGGCGAATTTGCCAATCTTGGCGTTCTCTTGCAAATTACAAACGTCCTGCACGGTGTTGGGGTTTAAGCACAACCCCCTGTGGATGTCGGGCCCTCATGTGGACGTCGGGCCCTCATACCACCCTCATGGAGTCTGTTTCTGATCGTTTGAGTAGACACATGCACATTTGTGGCTTGCTGGAGGTAATTTTGCAGGGCTCAGGCAGTGCTCCTCCTGTTCCTCTTTGCACAAAGGCGGAGGTAGCGGTCCTGCTGCTGGGTTGTTGCCCTCTTATGGTCTCCTCCACGTCTCCTGATGTACTGGCCTGTCTCCTGGTAGCGCCTCCATGCTCTGGACACTATGCTGACAGACACAGCAAACCTTCTTGCCACAGCTCGCATTGATGTGCCATCCTGGATGAGCTGCACTACCTGAGCCACTTGTGTGGGTTGTAGACTCCGTCTCATGCTACCACTAGAGTGAAAGCACCGCCAGCTTTCAAAAGGGACCAAAAACATCAGCCAGAAAGCATAGGAGCTGAGAAGTGGTCTGTGGTCACCACCTGCAGAACAACTCCTTTATTGGGGGTGTCTTGCTAATTGCCTATAATTCCCACCTGTTGTCTATTCCATTTGCACAACAGCATGTGAAATTGATTGTTAATCAGTGTTGCTTCCTAAGTGGACAGTTTGATTTCACAGAAGTGTGATTGGCTTGGAGTTACATTGTGTTGTTTAAGTGTTCCCTTTATTTTTTTGAACAGTGTATGTATATTATATTATATATCTATATAATATATTTATATACACACATAATATAATATATATTTCCTCCGGGTACTCCGGTTTCCTCCCACACTCCAAAAATATACTGGCAGGTTAATTGGCTTCTAACAAAATTAACGCTAGCGTGAATGTGTGTACATGTAATAGGGAATACAGATTGTAAGCTCCACTGGGGCAGGAACTGATGTGAATGAGCAAATATTCTTTGTAAAAGCACTGCGGAATATGTATGCGCTATATAAATAACTGGTAATAAGTTAATCAATTATATATATATATATATATATATATATATATGCACTGCTCAAAAAAATAAAGGGAACACTTAAACAACACAATGTAACTCCAAGTCAATCACACTTCTGTGAAATCAAACTGTCCACTTAGGAAGCAACACTGATTGATAATCAATATCACATGCTGTTGTGCAAATGGAATAGACAACAGGTAGAAATTATAGCCAATTAGCAAGACACCCCCAATAAAGGAGTTCTGCAGGTGGTGACCACAGACCACTTCTCAGCTCCTATGCTTTCTGGCTGATGTTTTGGTCACTTTTGAAAGCTGGCGGTGCTTTCACTCTAGTGGTAGCATGAGACGCAGTCCTCAACCCACACAAGTGGCTCAGGTAGTGCAGCTCATCCATGATGGCACATCAATGTGAGCTGTGGCAAGAAGGTTTGCTGTGTCTGTCAGCGTAGTGTCCAGAGCATGGAGGCGCTACCAGTAGACAGGCCAGTACATCAGGAGACATGGAGGAGGCCATAGGAGGGCAACAACCCAGCAGCAGGACCGCTATCTCCGCCTTTGTGCAAGGAGGAACAGGAGGAGCACTGCCAGAGCCCTGCAAAATGACCTCCAGCAAGCCACAAATGTGCATGTGTCTACTCAAATGATCAGAAACAGACTCCATGAGGGTGGTATGAGGGCCCGACATCCACAGGTGGGGGTTGTGCTTACAGCCCAACACCGTGCAGGACGTTTGGCATTTGCAAGAGAACACCAAGATTGGCAAATTCGCCACTGGTGCCCTGTGCTCTTCACAGATGAAAGCAGGTTCTCACTGAGCACATGTGACAGACGTGACAGAGTCTGGAGATGCCAAGGAGAATGTTCTGCTGCCTGCAACATCCTCCAGCATGACCGGTTTGGCAGTGGGTCAGAAATGGTGTGGAGTGGCATTTCTTTGGGGATCTGCACAGCCCTCCATGTGCTCACCAGAGGTAGCCTGTCTGCCATTAGGTACCAAGATGAGATCCTCAGACCCCATGTGAGACCATATGCTGGTGCAGTTGGCCCTAGGTTCCTCCTAATGCAAGACAATGCTAGACCTCATGTGGCTGGAGTGTGTCAGACGAAGGCATTGATGCTATGGACTGGTTTGCCCGTTCCCAAGATCTGAATCCAATTGAGTACATCTGGGACATCATGTCTCGCTCCATCCACCAATGCCACGTTGCACCACAGACTGTCCAGGAGTTGGCGGATGCTTTAGTCCAGGTCTGGGAGGAGATCCCTCAGGAGACCATCTGCCACCTCATCAGGAGCATGCCCAGGCAATGTAGGGAGGTCATACAGGCATGTGGAGGCCACACACACACTTCTGAGCCTCATTTTGACTTGTTTTAAGGACATTACATCAAAGTTGGATCAGCCTGTAGTGTGTTTTTCCACTTTAATTTTGAGTGTGACTCCAAATCGAGACCTCCATGGGTTAATAAATTTGATTTCCATTGATCATTTTTGTGTGATTTTGTTGGCAGCACATTCAACTATGTAAAGAACAAAGTATTTAATAAGAATATTTCATTCATTCAGATCTAGGATGTGTTGTTTAAGTGTTCCCTTTATTTTTTTTGAGCAGTATATATATAATATATATATATATATATGCAAAGAAAGGGGTGGTGTCTAAGGGAGCTAAACACATAGATATCATCCAGAATTTGACCACAAATCACTTTAAAATAATTTTTTAATATATTTATATAAAAGTATTCGAAAATAACAGTGAATAAAAAATGGCTGACATGATCAAAATGCAGACATCAGATATGGACACCATATAATGCGGATAATTGGTAAGTCCAATGTGGTTTTCTTAATTGGTACATATCCGATGTCCTTATATCCGAACCAGAAACACGACGCGTTTCGTCCAACTAGACTTCATCAGGAGCTCAATATCTAAACAATAAATAGATCAATGATATATGATAATATGCACAATAGCAAGGTCAGGCCATAGTGGTCAAAAGGATAGTGACAAATAATTGGATGGCAATATATACATATATGAGCATGCATATACATACCAAAAAAGTCGGAAGAACATAAAAGAATAGATGACCAATTAGTGATCGTATTAGTCCCACATCTGAAAAAAACATAATATATAATATATATATATATATATATATATATATATATATATATATATATATATATATATATATATAATATTTCCAAACCCTATCGGGTGAATTAAACTAAAACATTTCTAAAATGAAATGATGAGGTAAATAAAAGGAGAATATGAGTCCATTGGATATGTTTCAATAATTAATTTCAACATCATTTGGTAATGTCTATTATAACATTGTAAGAGAGAATCCAAGATGGAGGGGGTGAAGCATGAGGAGGACATTGAACATACATAGCAATAGAAATACAGAGTATCAAATGACAAATGTTGTACATACCAGTAAATCAGGATTTGCAATAACAGATGTAATAAAAAGTGCACTGATTCCACAGCAAGATTTGAATAGAATATGCCTATGGTAAAAATATTGTCTTAGTATAAAATAAATATATGTAATCAAAAAAATCCTTCAGCCAGTAAGAATGTTAATACATACCAACTCAGTAAGGCAAACAATAATACAATAATGCCGAGTTCGGTATAATCCACAATTTCGTTTTCGTGGATAATCCCTATAATAAAGATAATGGTGTACTCATGACCTATTCATTCTATAAATATGCATCGAATATAAATCTATGTAAATTAATTACCATGACAGCTTAATTGATTGCACCCAATTAGTTAATTGCCATGACAGCTCAATCAATTGGGCCTAATTGGCTAGGAGGTATGAAACCACTGAGCTCATATAATGAAAATAATAAAAAAAACCTCTAACAGCGTGATGTTAATAGTTAATCTCTATTATAGATATCTAAATCAAATGATTACGGATATCATTACCATCCACAGCCTAATTAGCTAGGAGGTGTGAAAACCCATCTGTTGATATAATAATGATATGAACATAATGTGAAAAACCTTTAGCCTTTAGCATGGTGTCATTAGTAAACCTCTACTGTGGATGTCAAATCAGGTGATTACTGATATCATTACCATCCACAGTGGTTAGCTAGCTCCAGTATTTAAAAGTAGCAATGGCTTTTACCATAAAAATTAGACACATTTCATTACTAGAGCCAGTTAAAAACCATTCAAGCTTTCAGAATAATAACATAGTTACAGAAGTATTTCTAAGTGTAAGGAAACATCTGTGAGTCAGCACAGCCTTTAAAGAAACAAAAAGTAGTAACATTGTAACTTACTCAGCAGGAAGAGTGGCTTCTCCTAGTCATCAGTGAAAACACTGTGCTGATCTAGGGGTTATATACCACACCTTCAATTACCTCATATCCTGAGAACCTGGAAAAAAAAACAAAAAAACAAAACAACAACCCTATTTAAAATCACCCATGAGCCTGATAACATTCAGTATATAAGGGGGTCAACTATATTATAAAGGCTTAATCAAATAAGTTTATTAATTTATATAAGAAGTACTATGTGAAAGCAGTGATAATAAATATATTTCAATAGCTCGGCGTGCATTCTGCCGACGTCACTTCTGGTCCTGGTTGGCGGGAGTGACGTTTATTGACAACCACTACACTTTATAACAGTAACAGCAATATCTATGGGTCCTGTCTGAAACCAGCTAAGTAGGGACTTAGATTTGGACCTAATCCAGCAGTTATATATATATTCCTGATAATGATGGAGCTCTAAAAACTGAGTTTCTTTGCGCCGACGTTACTTCCGGTCCCGGTTGGCGGAAATGACGCCAGCACATCAAAAATGGTCTAAAAAAGTAGGTTCTCTCTGACCCACTGCCATACGGAACCCGCCCACCCTGTCCTGTATATAAAAGAGGGGGAATACCCTGCGTAAACTGTGTGAATTCAGCACACATCTATTTGCACTGACGTCACTTCCGTTCCCGGTTGGCGGAAATGAAGTAGCGGACTACAGCAGTCTATTGCCGCTGGTTGGCAGAAGTAGCCAAGACTGCAATACTTTATCTCCTGCTTGCGTTTTTAATAAAGCAGCAGTGACAGATGTAAAAATGACATATATAGTGAATGTGCAGGGAAATATAATACATAGGAACAACGATAAGTGAAATGATGCATAACTGATATTAGTATATACTAAGTGACATGTATAATAGAAGTGCAGTGAATATAAAAAGTAATATATAAAGATATTAAACATAGGTGGAACAATAAATAACAGATTATACCAGCACATATGTTACATAAACTGATGAGAATGGTCCCACATGGACTAATCCGGCTGGTCTGACTAAACATGGATATCCTATATAAATAGGGATACTAATTACGTGACCCTTAATATAAGTGACTATAAAATGCTATCTAACCTATAAAGACATATGATATTAAATAAGTGGTGTTTGCTACTAATATTAGTGAAAGCACTAGTGGATACATCTTTAATGAAGGAACATTATGTCTATGAATGTGGGGCTGTATGAAATGGGACAAAAAAAACGAGGACTGTGGGGCAGATTTATTAAGCTCGGTGAAGTGATAAAGTGGAAGGTGATAAAGGACCAGCCAGTCAGCTCCTAACTGTCATTTTTCAAACCGAGCCTGTGACATGGAAGTTAAAATCTGATTGGCTGGTCCTTTATCACCTTCCACTTTATCACTTCACCGAGATTAATAAATCTGCCCCATAGTAACTTATTAATGGGAATGCTGAAGTGCTGAATTATCTGCCCCATGGGTGACCAAAGATAGAATGAACATACATGCCAAAGCGTATATGACCATAGAATAAGAAAAAACATCTAGATAGTAAAAAAACCTTAAAAATATATATGAAAAAAAATGCAATAAGAATGGCTGAAAGAACTGTTCAAAAAATAGCACGTATGTTGGCATCAAATATCAGAAAAACAAAATGTGGGGGATCAGCTGGGTGAACTTAGCATATGTTTCCACACTTACAGTAAAGGTCATATATTACAATACTATCATTATATGACCTTCTCAGACACATAATCAGTACAGAAAATGTCATAAAAATGATACAATATCACATCCTTCATTGTGACCATTAGGGGTTAAAGAATCTGATGTATAAATCCAGAACGTCTCTTTCTTAGAAAGGGTAAGGTCCCTACTGCTCCCCTTAGGATCTATCGGGATGTGTTCTAATACTGTGAAAGAGAAATTATTTTTATCTACCTTAGACTCATGTTTTTCTTTAAAGTGTCGGGGCAAGCTGTGTGTGAGAATTTTATTTTTAATGTTTCTTTTGTGCTCTTGCACTCTAATTTTCAGTTGTCTTTTGGTTTTTCCAATGTAAAATAAACCACAGCTGCAGGTGATTCTGTAAATAATGTACTCCGTGTTACAGTTCGCCAAATGGTTAACCCTATAAATCTTCCCCGTATCTGTTTTGTGGCTGAATGGTTTTCTCTCCATAAAATGGCAACAAATGCATTTCGAACAAGGGAAACAGCCTTTGGATGTAATGAAGGTACCACTATTGAGCTTAGTTGTGGTTCCTTCCTCTACTCTACTTGGAGCTACTATACTTTTAAAGTTTGTTGCCCTACGGAATACGAACTCTGGTCTAACCGGTAGTTCTGGGCCCAAAATTGGGTCCTTCTTCAAAAGGCCCCAGTGTTTCTCCATAATTTTTCTTACATTATAATTCTCACAATTATATTGGGTGATAAAAGGCCGAGCAGTCAAAGTCCTGTTGGTCTTGGATTTAACCATTGGTTCCAACATAGTCTCTCTTTCTCGTGAGGCTGCCCTATTCATAGCTGTGTCTAATGAGTCTCTCTTGTATCCCCGTTCTAAGAACCTATTGGTCAGAATGGAAGACTGTTCCCAGTAATCTTCTAGGGTGCTGCAATTGCGTCTATTCCTCAGATATTGGGCGTATGGTACACTCTGTTTCCATCTAGATAAATGACAGCTGGTTTGTGGGATATAGCTGTTGGCGTCCACATCTTTAAAGAATGTTTTGGTTTGAATCGTGCTACCTGACTGTCCAGTCAGTACCAGATCTAAATAATCAATACTGGTGGTATTGGTACGGTGGGTGAACTTCAAATTGAAGTCATTATCATGAATGAATGAAACAAATTCATTAATGCTAGAGATATCACCTCGCCAAATGAATAAAAGATCGTCTATATATCTTTGGTAGAAAAGTATGTTCTCATTATATTTGGACTGATAGATGAAAGTCTCCTCCCACCAACCCATATATAGGTTAGCGAAAGCTGGGGCAAATATACTCCCCATAGCGGTTCCCTGTAGTTGTAGATAATTCTTTTGATTGTATTAAAAAAAATTATGACTAAGAATAAAATTAATGCTATCCAGCAAAATTTCTTGACCTTTGTAGTCATATTCAGGTCACCTAGAAGCATTTTACTTATTGCATCCATTCCTTTTTTATGGGGAATGGTAGAATGCAACGATTGTACGTCAATTGTCAACCATCGCATATCATCCGTCCATGTGACAGTGCTTAGTTTATGAAGAATACTGGTAGAGTCTTTCAGATGAGACTTCAACTGTAACACATACGGTTGTAACTTGAGATCCAAGTATTGGGAGAGATTAGATGATAAGGAATTGATCCCTGCAATAATCGGCCTTCCTGGAGGAGATGTCTTACTCTTGTGTACCTTAGGGATATGGTAAAAAGTGGGAACTGTGGGAAACTTAATATAAAGAAAATCAAACTCTTCTTTACAAATGACCTCATTCTTCAAAGCTTCTGATAGAAGCAGTGATAGTTCTTCTTGATAGATTTTGGTAGGATTGTCTGGTAATTCGACATATGTAATATTGTCATAAAGTATTTTTGTTGCCTCATCTACATAGGCTTTTTTGGTTTGTAAAACCACAGCTCCTCCCTTGTCGGCACTTTTAATTACCAAGTCCTTGTCTTCCTTAAGTGTTTTTATAGCTTTCTTTTCTTGCGGATTGAGGTTTGCCTTGTATTTGTTATCAGAGACCTTGATAGTCTTAAAGTCATTCCTCACTGACTCATAAACAATTTCTATATGACTGCCTTTAGATTCCACCGGATAAAATTTCGACGGAAGCGAAACAACCGCCTTCCTATCATTACTCTTATTTTGTATATTCAATGGATTTTTGAGGAAATGCCTCTGGATGGTTAAATTACGTACGTATTTGTTTAAATCTATAAATAAGTCAAACTTATTTATGTGCATGTCCGGAGCGAATTTCAAACCTCTGTTTAATAACGATTTCTCCGCTGTGGATAGTTCTCTCTTTGTGATGTTGATAATCCCAGACGTGGTTTCTCCTGGTGGAAAAGTGCCCTTCTTTTTTGGGGGGGCTTTTTCCTGCCACCTCTAGTTCCTCGTTGTCTCCAGCGAAACTTCTCTTTAGTCCTTGTGGAGAATCCATACGGATGTGCAGCATTTCTGTTTGTTGTACAAGGGGAAACCGCGTGCCCCTCTTCTCTTCTAAAAAACGTCTTTGTGGAAAAACTTCTGGAGTAGGAGATCTGAGGATGTCATACCTTTCTCTTCTTGGTGGATATCTATCTCTGGGGTCCTCTTGATACCTACGTGGTCTATAATGATTCTGATACGAAGGTATTCTATTTCTATGTGGTGGCCTATGGTAGTATCCAGGAGATTGGTATGGTCTCCGATTATTGTATCTACCTCGATTCGTGTTTTTAACATTAGGATTTACAAATTGTACTTGGTTGTATCTTGAATAATTATCCTGTTGGGTATTTCTATAATATTGGGACTGTAACCTACCCTTATTATCCTGTCTGTCCTCCGGGACTGGTGTATGATGGACCAGACCCAATATGTAGTCATTTTTGTCTCTAATAAATTTGTTATGCTTTTTGGATATGATCTCATTTTCCACAGTATCAAGTTTGTACTGTAGATCAAGTACATCCCTCTTGAACTCTTCACTTTCATCAAACTTGGCCGCTAAGGCTTCAATGTTTTTGATTTCTGTATCTAATATGTTCAGTTCTCTTTTCCTTTCCGTTATAATTAAAGAAATCAACTTAGATGAACAATTATCCAGTATGGCATTCCAGTTGCTGATAAACTCCTTATTCCCCCCTCCTATAGTAGGTGTTTTCTGGAGACGTAATACTCTGGGGATACGACCTACCTCCAGGTATTTTTCTAAAGTGATGATGTCATACCAACTCTTTAACTCTCTAATGGCTAATTTCACAACAGAGTTGAGATACCCATAGTAATCCTCATCATCGAAAAGGACTACAAGTTCTTCATTTTCAAAAATATTTTTAACCTTAGTAGACCTTTTAGATCTATCTCTGAATAGAGTCATGATCAGCTGCTAGATAGGTCTTCTAACAGAAAGAAATGGATGGAAATTGGGGTAGACCTAAAAATAGCGCTAAATGGAGAGCTCAACCTCAAAAAGTACTCCCTGTTAGACGGAATACAATAGTACAAATGCAAAGAAAGGGGTGGTGTCTAAGGGAGCCTGGTACAACAAACAGAAATGCTGCACACCCGTATGGATTCTCCACAAGGACTAAAGAGAAGTTTCGCTGGAGACAACAAGGAACTAGAGGTGGCAGGAAAAAGCCCCCAAAAAAGAAGGGCACTTTTCCACCAGGAGAAACCACGTCTGGGATTATCAACATCACAAAGAGAGAACTATCCACAGCGGAGAAATCGTTATTAAACAGAAGTTTGAAATTCGCTCCGGACATGCACATAAATAAGTTTGACTTATTTATAGATTTAAACAAATACGTACGTAATTTAACCATCCAGAGGCATTTCCTCAAAAATCCATTGAATATACAAAATAAGAGTAATGATAGGAAGGCGGTTGTTTCGCTTCCGTCGAAATTTTATCCGGTGGAATCTAAAGGCAGTCATATAGAAATTTTTTATGAGTCAGTGAGGAATGACTTTAAGACTATCAAGGTCTCTGATAACAAATACAAGGCAAACCTCAATCCGCAAGAAAAGAAAGCTATAAAAACACTAAAGGAAGACAAGGACTTGGTAATTAAAAGTGCCGACAAGGGAGGAGCTGTGGTTTTACAAACCAAAAAAGCCCATGTAGATGAGGCAACAAAAATACTTTATGACAATATTACATATGTCGAATTACCAGACAATCCTACCAAAATCTATCAAGAAGAACTATCACTGCTTCTATCAGAAGTTTTGAAGAATGAGGTAATTTGTAAAGTAGAGTTTGATTTTCTTTATATTAAGTTTCCCACAGTTCCCACTTTTTACCATATACCTAAGGTACACAAGAGTAAGACATCTCCTCCAGGAAGGCCGATTATTGCAGGGATCAATTCCATATCAAGTTACAACCGTATATGTTACAGTTGACGTCTCATCTGAAAGACTCTACCAGTATTCTTCATAAACTAAGCACTGTCACATGGACGGATGATATGCGATGGTTGACAATTGACGTACAATTGTTGTATTCTACCATTCCCCATAAAAAAGGAATGGATGCAATAAGTAAAATGCTTCTAGGTGACCTGAATATGACTACAAAGGTCGAGAAATTTTTGCTGGATAGGATTAATTTTATTCTTTGTCATAATTTTTTTGAATACAATCAAAAGTATTAGCTACAACTACAGGGAACCGCTATGGGGAGTAAATTTGCCCCAGCTTACGCTAACCTATATATGGGTTGGTGGGAGGAGACTTTCATCTATCAGTCCAAATATAATGAGAACATACTTTTCTACCAAAGATATATAGACAATCTTTTATTCATTTGGCGAGGTGATATCTCTAGCATTAATGAATTTGTTTCATTCATTCATTCATGATAATGACTTCAATTTGAAGTTCACCCACCGTACCAATACCACCAGTATTGATTATTTAGATCTGGTACTGACTGGACAGTCAGGTAGCACGATTCAAACCAAAATATTCTTTAAAGATGTGGACGCCAACAGCTATATCCCACAAACCAGCTGTCATTTATCTAGATGGAAACAGAGTGTACCATACGCCCAATATCTGAGGATTAGACGCAATTGCAGCACCCTAGAAGATTACTGGGAACAGTCTTCCATTCTGACCAATAGGTTCTTAGAACGGGGATACAAGAGAGACTCATTAGACACAGCTATGAATAGGGCAGCCTCACGAGAAAGAGAGACTATGTTGGAACCAAAGGTTAAATCCAAGACCAATAGGACTTTGACTGCTCGGCCTTTTATCACCCAATATAATTGTGAGAATTATAATGTAAGAAAAATTATGGAGAAACACTGGGGCATTTTGAAGAAGGACCCAATTTTGGGCCCAGAACTACCGGTTAGACCAGAGTTCGTATTCCGTAGGGCAACAAACTTTAAAAGTATAGTAGCTCCAAGTAGAGTAGAGGAAGGAACCACAACTAAGCTCAATAGTGGTACCTTCATTCCATCCAAAGGCAGTTTCCCTTGTTCGAAATGCATTTGTTGCCATTTTATGGAGAGAAAACCATTCAGCCACAAAACAGATACGGGGAAGATTTATAGGGTTAACCATATGGTGAACTGTAACACGGAGTACGTTATTTACAGAATCACCTGCAGCTGTGGTTTATTTTACATTGGAAAAACCAAAAGACAACTGAAAATTAGAGTGCAAGAGCACATAAGAAACATTAAAAATAAAATTCTCACACACAGCTTGCCCCGACACTTTAAAGAAAAACACGAGTCTAAGGTAGATAAAAATAATTTCTCTTTCACAGTATTAGAACACATCCCGATAGATCCTAAGGGGAGCAGTAGGGACCTTACCCTTTCTAAGAAAGAGACGTTCTGGATTTATACATTAGATTCTTTAACCCCTAATGGTCACAATGAAGGATGTGATATTGTATCATTTTTATGACATTTTCTGTACTGATTATGTGTCTGAGAAGGTCATATAATGATAGTTTTGTAATATATGACCTTTACTGTAAATGTGGAAACATATGCTAAGTTCACCGAGCTGATCCCCCACATTTTGTTTTTCTGATATTTGCTGCCAACATACATGCTATTTTTTGAACAGTTCTTTCAGCCATTCTTATCGCATTTTTTTTCATATATATTTTTAAGGTTTTTTTTACTATCTAGATGTTTTTTCTTATTCTATGGTCATATACGCTTTGGCATGTATGTTCATTCTATCTTTGGTCACCCATGGGGCAGATAATTCAGCACTTCAGCATTCCCATTAATAAGTTACTATGTCCTCGTTTTTTTTGTCCCTTTTCATACAGCCCCACATTCATAGACATAATGTTCCTTCATTAAAGATGTATCCACTAGTGCTTTCACTAATATTAGTAGCAAACACCACTTATTTAATATCATATGTCTTTATAGGTTAGATAGCATTTTATAGTCACTTATATTAAGGGTCACGTAATTAGTATCCCTATTTATATAGGATATCCATGTTTAGTCAGACCAGCCGGATTAGTCCATGTGGTACCATTCTCATCAGTTTATGTAACATATGTGCTGGTATAATCTGTTATTTATTGTTCCACCTATGTTTAATATCTTTATATATTACTTTTTATATTCCCTGCACTTCTATTATACATGTCACTTAGTATATACTAATATCAGTTATGCATCATTTCACTTATCGTTGTTCCTATGTATTATATTTCCCTGCACATTCACTATATATGTCATTTTTACATCTGTCACTGCTGCTTTATTAAAAACGCAAGCAGGAGATAGAGTATTGCAGTCTTGGCTACTTCTGCCAACCAGCGGCAATAGACTGCTGTAGTCCGCTACGTCATTTCAGCCAACCGGGACCGGAAGTGACATCGGTGCAAATAGATGTGTGCTGAATTCACACAGTTTACGCAGGGGATTCCTCCACTTTTATATACAGGACAGGGTGGGCGGGTTCCGTATGGCAGTGGGTCAGAGAGAACCCACTTGTTTAGACCCTTTTTGATGCGCTGGCGTCATTCCGCCAACCGGGACCGGAAGTAACGTCGGCGCTAAGAAACGCCATTTTTAGAGCTCCATCATTATCAGGAATATATATATAACTGCTATATATATATAAAACTGCTGGATTAGGTCCAGATCTAAGTCCCTACTTTGCTGGTTTCAGCAGGACCCATAGTTATTGCTGTTACTGTTATAAAGTGTAGTGGTTGGCAATAAACGTCACTCCCGCCAACCAGGACCGGAAGTGACGTCGGCGGAATGCACGCCGAGCTATTGAAATATATTTATTATCACTGCTTTCACATAGTACTTCTTATATAAATTAATAAACTTATTTGATTAAGCCTTTATAATATAGTTGACGCCCTTATATACTGAATGTAATCAGGCTCATGGGTGATTTTAAATAGGGTTGTTGTTTTTTTTTATTTTTCCCAGGTTCTCACAGGATATGAGGTAATTGAAGGTGTGGTATATAAACTCCTAGATCAGCACAGTGTTTTCAAGGCTGACTAGGAGAAGCCACTCTTCCTGCTGAGTAAGTTACAATGTTACTACTTTTTGTTTCTTTAAAGGCTGTGCTGACTCACAGATGTTTCCTTACTCCTAGAAATACTTCTGTAACTATGTTATTATTCTGAAAGCTTGAATGGTTTTTAACTGACTCTAGTAATGAAATGTGTCTAATTTTTATGGTAAAAGCCATTGCTACTTTTAAATACTGGAGCTAGCTAACCACTGTGGATGGTAATGATATCAGTAATCACCTGATTTGACATCCACAGTAGAGGTTTACTAATGACACCATGCTAAAGGCTGAAGGTTTTTCACATTATGTTCATATCATTATTATATCAACAGATGGGTTTTCACACCTCCTAGCTAATTAGGCTGTGGATGGTAATGATATCAGTAATCATTTGATTTAGATATCTATAAAAGAGATTAACTATATAATTAATCAATTAAATCAGTAATCATTAGATTTAGACATCTATAATAGAGATTAACTATTAACATCACGCTGTTAGAGGTTTTTTTTTATTATTTTCATTATATGAGCTCAGTGGTTTCATACCCCTAGCCAATTAGGCCCAATTGATTGAGCTGTCATGGCAATTAACTAATTGGGTGCAATCAATTAAGCTGTCATGGTAATTAATTTACATAGATTTATAGTCGATGCATATTTATAGAATGAATAGGTCATGAGTACACCATTATCTTTATTATAGGGATTATCCACAAAAACGAAATTGTGGATTATACCGAACTCGGCATTATTGTATTATTGTTTGCCTTACTGAGTTGGTATGTATTAACATTCTTACTGGCTAAAGGATTTTTTGATTACATATATTTATTTTATACTAAGACAATATTTTTACCATAGGCATATTCTATTCAAATCTTGCTGTGGAATCAGCGCACTTTTTATTACATCTGTTATTGCAAATCCTGATTTACTGGTATGTACAACATTTGTCATTTGATACTCTGTATTTCTATTGCTATGTATGTTCAATTTCCTCCTCATGCTTCACCCCCTCCATCTTGGATTCTCTCATACAATGTTATAATAGACATTACCGAATGATGTTGAAATTAATTATTGAAACATATCCAATGGACTCATATTCTCCTTTTATTACCTCATCATTTAATTTTAGAAATGTTTTAGTTTAATTCACCCAATAGGGTTTGGAAATATTATATATATATTTTATGGTTTTTTTCAGATGTGGGACTAATACGATCACTAATTGGTCATCTATTCTTTTATGTTCTTCCGACTTTTTTGGTATATATATGCATGCTCATATATGTATATATTGCCATCCAATTATTTGTCACTATCCTTTTGACCACTATGGCCTGACCTTGCTATTGTGCATATTATCATATATCATTGATCTATTTATTGTTTAGATATTGAGCCCCTGATGAAGTCCAGTTGGACGAAACGCGTCGGGTTTCTGGTTCGGATATAAGAACATCGGATATGTACTAATTAAGAAAACCACATTGGACTTACCAATTATCCGCATTATATGGTGTCCATATCTGATGTCTGCATTTTGATCATGTCAGCCATTTTTTATTCACTGTTATTGTCGAATACTTTTATATAAATATATTAAAAAATTATTTTAAAGTGATTTGTGGTCAAATTCTGGATGATATCTATGTGTTTAGCTCCCTTAGACACCACCCCTTTCTTTGCATTTGTACTATTGTATTCCGTCTAACAGGGAGTACTTTTTGAGGTTGAGCTCTCCATTTAGTGCTATTGTTAGGTCTACCCCACTTTCCATATATATATATATATATATATATATATATTTCATTTTACGGGGCTCAGCAGCAATGGCTGTTGGGCTGAGCTTCTTGTTGGTATTGATAAGTGAGTTGGACCCCAGTAAAGTATATTTGCCTTTGAGAAGGGCAATTGTCCCTGCAAGTCTGTCTTTGTGTCTGCAGTTAAAGTAAGTCAATTGACCACTGATCAACTGCTATTCTTTCTGCCCCCATGTTTTTGATGCTTATATAGAGAAAAAATGTTTTCAGTAAATGGACTAACCATTTTTTTTGAAACGCCACTAAGTTATCATGTTATTCATTTTATATACGCTTTAGACTTAAGTTATTTAGGTATACCTATTTATGTGGCAGTCTGGCTTCTGCTGACATACAGTTTATAGATGCTCCAAGCATTAGAAAAACATTAAATATGAATAAATCTAGTGCAAGATCAGTATAATATAAAAATATGAATTTTCAAAGAATCCACTTACATTCTAACAATAAATAGCAGCAGATAACAAAAAGTAATATTACAAGAGATTAGGGATGAGCGGGTTTGGTTCCCTGAGAACCGAACCCTACCGAACATCACGTACCGAGCCCGGATCTGAGTCTGGCTCGGGTTTTCCCGCCAGACTCGGAAATCAGAAGGAGACAAAACGTCATCATCCCACTGTCGGATTCTCGCTGGCTTTGGATCCCATATAAACAGCCACGCGTCGCCGCCATTTTCACTCGGACTTGGAGAGCTCTGTCTCTCTGTGGATGGTGACGTGGGATTAGTATGTGCTCTGTTGGGGTGCTGCTGCAGTCACTGTTGTGTATCTGTGCATTGTTAGGGGTGCTGTCCTGGCTGTCACTGATGTTTCATGTGCTGCAGCTGTACATGTGTGTTGCTGTCCTGGCTGTCACTGTGTTGTACAGGGGGCAGGGACACTGTGAAATATAGGGGTGCTGATGTCTTAATAACATTACACTGGCCCTGTATGTTGTATATATTCAGGGGTGCTGCTGCTGTTAAAATAACATTACACTGGTCCTGTATGCTGTAAGTATACAGGGGCACTGTGAAAATAAAGGGGCACTGTTCTGTGTGCTGTAATAATAAAGGGGTGATGTAGTGGAAGATCATGAACCACTTCCAGTTCCTTGTACTAGGGCTGAATCTGCTGCTGCCACCAGTCATGACGCTGATGATGCAATTCCATCAACGTCGTTTGCTAAGGCAATGCCCAATGTCATAGAGGGCGTGTAAAATCCAAGAAGCAAAACTTAATAATCAGAAAAACAAAGAAATTATCTGATGGGAAACATAAAATTGGCAATATGCCATTCACTACACGACGTGGCAAGGAAAGGCTAAGGCCTTGGCCTATGTTCATGACTGGTGGCTCAGCTTCTCATGCTTAGCTTAGCCATCCAGCAACCTCGGTGCACCTCTTTTTTTCTTTGCATCATGTGCTGTTTGCAGCCTATTTTTTAAATCTGCCATCCTGTCTGACTCTGCAATGCCACTCCTAGATGGACCAGGTGTTTGTGCCGCACACTTGTGTCGCTTAGCTTAGCCATCCAGCTACCTCATTGCACCTTTTCTTCTTCTTAGCATGATGTAACTGTTTGAGGCCTAGTTTTTAAAAGTGCCATCCTGTCTGACACTAAAGTACCACTCCTAGATGGGCCAGGTGTTTGTGCCGCACACTTGTTTCACTTAGCAAAGTCATCCAGCTACCTCATTGCACCTCTTTTTCTTCTTTGCATGATGTGCTGTTTTGGGCTTAGTTTTTAAAAGTGCCATCCTGTCTGCCACTGCAGTGCCACTCCTAGATGGGTCAGGTGTTTGTGCCGCACACTTGTGTCGCTTAGCAAAGTCATCCAGCTACCTCGGTGCAACCTTTTGGCCTAAAAACTATTTTGTGAGGTGTTCAGAATAGACTGGAAATGAGTGGAAAAGAATTTATTGAGGTTAATAATCCCGCAGGATCAAAATTACTGTGATTTTAGCTGTTTTTATGTTTTTTTCAAAAATCATACAGATCCAAAACCAAAACCCAAATCCAAAACACGAGCGGGGATCCAGATTTAAAACCAAAACACGAAAAGTTCCCGCCGCCATCTCTACTAGAGATGTGTGTGGATCCCAATGTTTTGGCTTTGTTTGTAATCCATCATCATGCTTTGGTTTTTGTTTCAACTATCCTCAAGTGTTCTGGTTTCGATACAGTTTTTGTTTGGTTAAAAACTGGAAAAAATAATAATAATAATAATTTATAAAAATGTATAAAAATATAAAAAAACTTTAAAAATCATGTAATTTTTGCAATACATACCCCAAAAATTGGGTGTGGCCTCGCAACTTCATATTATCAAGCTATACATAAATATATTTTCACACCCCCTCTACACACAAAGGGGATCATTCCGAGTTGTTCGCTCGTTCTTTTTTTGTCGCAACGGAGCGAATAGTCGCTAATGCGCATGCGCAATGTCCGCAGTGCGACTGCGCCAAGTAAATTTGCTATGCAGTTAGGAATTTTACTCACGGCATTACAAGGTTTTTTCTTCGTTCTGGTGATCGTAATGTGATTGACAGGAAGTGGGTGTTTCTGGGCGGAAACTGGTCGTTTTATGGGTGTGTGCGAAAAAACGCTACAGTTTCTGGGAAAAACGCGGGAGTAGCTGGAGAAACGGAGGAGTGTCTGGGCGAACGCTGGGTGTGTTTGTGACGTCAAACCAGGAACGACAAGCACTGAACTGATCGCACTGGCAGAGTAAGTCTCGAGCTACTCAGAAACTGCACAGAGAAGTCTTTTCGCAATATTGCGAATCTTTCGTTCGCAATTTTGATACGCTAAGATTCACTCCCAGTAGGCGGCGGCTTAGCGTGTGCAAAGCTGCTAAAAGCAGCTTGCGAGCGAACAACTCGGAATGACCCCCAAAATTAGCAGCCTAAAACATTACAACCACAGTAGTGTTCCTTACACATAATTGGCCTAATTCAGACCTGGTCGCAAGCAGGCGTTTTTTGCACTGTTGCGACCAGGTAGTCGCCGCCTACAGGGGTAGGGGGTAATCGCTGTGCAGGAGTGCAAATGCATGTGCATAGAGCTGCACAAACAAAAGTTTGTGCAGTCTCTGCACAGCTCAGGACTTACTCAACCGCTGCGATGATCCAGCCTGGAGCTGATGTCAGGAACCCTCCCTACAAATGGCTGTACATGCCTGCGTTTCTTCGGACACTCCCTGGAAACGGTCAGTTGACACCCACAGGTGGCCTCTTCTTGTCAATCTTCTTTAGATCGCCGGTGCAATCACTTTCTTTGGTAAGTCCGTCACTCCCCAGCGTTCCTCGTCGCTGGGGGGACCTCGCGCCTGCGCTTTGCAGTGGTTACGTATGCGCAGTTCAGACCCGACCGCTGCTGTGCAAAAACGCACAGCAGCGATCAGGTCTGATTGACCACCAATGTCTCTAGTATTGTGCCAGATGCACATAATGACCCCAGTAGGGCAGTGCCAGATACACATGATATACCCCCATCAGTGCCAGATACACAAGATTTGCCCTCCAGCAGTGCCAGATACACATGATATGCCCCCCAGCAGTGCCAGATACATTATATGCCCCCCAGCAGTGTAATATACTGTAAATGATATACCCACAGCAGTGCCAGATACACACTATGCCCCCCCAGCAGTGCCAGATGCACATGATATGTCTGAGGAAGCTGCTGATTAAGCGATTGAAAGTGGGGCTATGCGTTACATTACGGCCCCTTTATTGTCTGGACTACAGACAGAGAGCTGACTTGCATGTGCAGGAAACCCACTCTGCCCTCCGTTTCTATATGGAGCACCAAACCAGAGCTGTGGAATAAGGATTCAACCAGCAGCCGGGAGCATCCTAATAAGGAGAGGTATATGTGTAGTACCTATGGACACTGCAAGATAAAGAGCCTTTATTATCACTATGCTGTGAGATTTCCAGCTAGAATATTCTCTCTGTGCACAGAGTTATAAAACTTCAGCGCTACAGTCACAAGTGAACCATCATAATCAGCATTAAAGTGATTCATATTTTCTGCTATATGGACAAATCCTTGAATTAGCCTCCTGGGGAGTGGTGTTATATACAAAAGCTCATACTATATAGCATTTTATATGTTATGGGTTTTTAATATGTTTTCTGTCCAGTTGAATGTGGGGTATATGACAGTAATATTTTAATAACTTGAATTTGTGTTTTTTAATACTTTACCAGCGCATGTGTTATTGAATTCTCTCTGATTTGTGTTTTTCTTTTAAGGGGTTGAGTATTCCCCTCTCTGACGCAACTGCTAGGTAAAGGGATTTTTTACAGGGTAAACCAGGCGCTTTGTTATTTTTCTGTCTGTTTACACGTGATATGCCCCCACAGTGCCAGATACACATGGTATGCCCCCACGGTGCCAGATACACATGATATGCTCCACAGCACCAGATACACATGATATGCCCCCACAGTGTCAGATACACATTATATGCCCCACAGTGCCAGATACACATTATATGCCCCACAGTGCCAGATACACATTATATGCTCCACAGTGCCAGATACACATGATATGCCCCCACAGTGCCAGATACACATGATATGCCCCCACAGTGCCAGATACACATGATATGCCCCCACAGTGTCAGATACACAGTATATGCCCCACTGTTCCAGATACACATTATATTCTCCACAGTGCCAGATACACATTATATGCCCCACAGTGCCAGATACACATTATATGCCCCACAGTGTCAGATACACATTATATGCCCCACAGTGCCAGATACACATGGTATGCCCCCACGGTGCCAGATACACATGATATGCCCCCACAGTGTCAGATACACAGTATATGCCCCACTGTTTCAGATACACATTATATTCCCCACAGTGCCAGATACACCATATGAGAAAAATAAAATACCCTTAAGACAGGGCTTATTTCGAGTGGGTGCTCAGGAGTCTGCTCTAGTGACAGTGTGTTCAGGAAGTGACAGTAGCAGCGTCCGTCCCGAGGCCTGCTTCTTAGCAGTGGCTGTGATGATGAGGGGGAGTGCTGTGGGTGGGCCAAAGCGAAACTATGTGTGCGCTGTGTGGCACTGGCATCTGGCAGCAGACGCTGGTGCCGCACAGCTTGCACATAGTTTAGCTTTGGCCCACCCACAGCACTCCCCCTCATCGTCACAGCCACTTCAGTGATCGCACTGAGCCCAAAATAAAGTGGGTCAAATGGGACCCATCACTTTTAAAAATTGGGGTCCTACCTGTCCTTTTCTGGGTCCCATCGGAATAAAGGTTCTTATTCATTTTTATTATTGATTCAAATATAAAAATTCAGACTTGATTTGGACACTACAAAAGTGCTGCAAGGGGGAAGATGGGGTGACAATGCTTCTGGGCTATGAAGCATAAAGGCAATCTGCACCAGAGCTGTAACTAGACATTGTGGTGCCCTTTGACAGAAAGTGAATTGGTGCTCTCCCACCCATATTCCAAATAAGGGACAGTGTGAGCCAACGTCGCACAGCAAAACTTTAGGGGAGTGTCTTTGTGGGGAATGGGCGTGGCCAAATAGTACCAATTCACATTACACCACACAGTAGTGCTGCTTATATACATTGCACCAGGTAGAACCACCTATACACACTGAGCCAGGTAGAGACCGTTCTACACATTGCACAAGGTAGAGCCCATTAGATTGCACCAGGTAGAGCACATTTTACACATCGCACTGGGTAGAGCACGTTATACATATTGCACCAGGTAGAACCCCCAATACACATTGCACCAGTTAGAGCACTTATACACATTGCACCAGATAGAGCATGGTATACACATTGCACCAGATAGAGCATGGTATACACATTGCAACAGTTAGAGCACTTATACACATTGCACCAGATAGAGCATGGTATACACATTGCACCAGATAGAGCATGGTATACACATTGCAACAGTTAGAGCACTTATACATAATGCACCAGTTAGAGCACTTATACACATTGCACCAGATAGAACATGTTATACACATTGCAACAGTTAGAGCACTTATACATATTGCACCATTTAGAGCACTTATACACATTGCACCAGATAGAGCATGTTATACACATTGCACCAGTTAGAGCACTTATACACATTGCACCAGTTAGAGCACTTATACACATTGCACGAGATAGAGCATGTTATACACATTGCACCAGTTAGAGCACTTATACACATTGCACCAGTTAGAGCATGGTATACACATTGCACCAGATAGAGCATGGTATACACATTGCAACAGTTAGAGCACTTATACACATTGCACCAATTAGAGCATGGTATACACATTGCACTAGTTAGAGCACTTATACACATTGCACCAGATAAAGCATGTTATACACATTGCACCAGTTAGAGCACTTATACACATTGCACCAATTAGAGCACTTATACACATTGCACCAGTCAGAGCACTTATACATATTGCACCAGTTAGAGCACTTATACACATTGCACCAGTTAGAGCACTTATACACATTGTACCAGATAGAGCATGTTATACACATTGCACCAGATAGAGCATGTTATACACATTGCACCAGTTAGAGCACTTATACACATTGCACCAGTTAGAGCACTTATACACATTGTACCAGATAGAGCACTTATACACATTGCACCAGATAGAGCATGTTATACACATTGCACCAGTTAGAGCACTTATACACATTGCACCAGTTAGAGCACTTATACACATTGCACCAGTTAGAGCACTTATACACATTGTACCAGATAGAGCATGTTATACACATTGCACCAGTTAGAGCACTTATACACATTGCACCAGTTAGAGCACTTATACACATTGTACCAGATAGAGCACTTATACACATTGCACCAGTTAGAGCACTTATACACATTGCACCAATTAGAGCATTTAGCAAGTATAGGATTAAAAAAAAGGACAATAAATTGTTCTAAACACATTATTATATAATACATTTTATATATGTAATGGGTTTATGATGCTGCTATGATAGGAGCCATAAACTGGATTTAGACACTACAAAAGTGTTGCGGTAGGAGGGAGGGGGATGGGGGGGCGAGAGGGTGACAATGCTGCTGATGTTATCATACCAGAGGTATGCATTCAGGATCCCAGCTGTTGGGATCCCAGCAGCCGTAATACCGGTGCCAGAATCCCTCCAGCCACCAGAATACTGACGCTGGCATCCCGATGATGATATCCCGTCAGGATCCTGAAGGTAAAGTATGCACTGCCACCACAAGTTTAGCGTGCCGGGGGGTGTTAGGTTTAGGCACAATCAGGGGGAGTTAGGATATGGGGTGGGGGAGGTTTGGGTTAGGCTGCAGAGAGAAGGGTTATGGTTAGGCACTAAGGGGGAGGGTTAGGTTTAGGCTGCGCGAAAGGGGGGGTTAGGTTTAGGCACTACTGAGGAGAAGATAGAGTTAGGCTGTGGAATGGGAGGGTTAGGGGTAGGGGAGGGAGGTTAGGGTACCCTCTGCACCCTTGTCAGCATTGCTGAAATCAGGATGCCTGCATCTGTATACTGAACGCCGGCATCCCGACCGCCGACTTTTCAGGCACTCGGTAAAGCCGCTGGGATTCGAGTCATGTTGCTTGTAATTTATGTGTTGCGTGATCAACTTCAGTGACACTTACTGTGCTGGCTGTCTTTGCTGGTTATTGCTGGTTACTGCAAAGACAGCCAGCACAGTGAGTGTCACTGAAGTTGATCACTCAGCACACAAATTACAGGCAGCATGACTCAAATCCCAGTGCCTGTACCGAGTGTCCTGTATGCTGAACAGCCCAGCAGCATTGTCACTCTCTAGCCCCCCCCCCACCCCACCCCATGCAACACTTTTGTAGTGTTTTCCAACCTGTTTGCCGGCACCATTCGGTCCCCATCTCCACCTTCCAACCATCGGATGTCACCAATATCAGCAGCCCCCTCAGCCACCACTGCAAGTCTAAACACCCTCTGCTAGGCTTCTCACCATTCCCCACAACACTTACGCTGTCACCGGCGCTCACCTCCCACTCACAGCACAGTTTAGTGTAGAGCCGTTTTCACTCTCTGCCCGGCCCCTGTGAAGCTGCTGCACATGATCAGGAGGGGGTCCACAGCCAGAGGACTGCAAAGGCTCCACCTCCGCTCTTTACATCCAGGAGGCTTCAAGACAACTGCTATGGGGCCACGGGACGGACGCTGCTGCTGGCTCCAGGCTCCAATATGGCAGCGAGAATGGTGGCACCAGTGCTTACAGTGACCCTAGACAGGTGGTGGAACTTACCACCCTCCCCACGGTGCCCATTATGCACCACAATAATAGGACCCCTTTCACATTAAAGCACACAGTATGAGCCGAAATTCACATTATACCACACAGTATGAGCCACATTCATATTACACCACACAGTATGAGCCGAAATTCACATTACACCACACAGTATGAGCCAAATTCACATTACACCACACAGTATGAGCCGAAATTCACATTATAGCACACGGTATGAGCCGAAATTCACATTATACCACACAGTATGAGCCAAATTCACATTACACCACACAGTATGAGCCGAAATTCACATTATAGCACACGGTATGAGCTGAAATTCACATTATACCACACAGTATGAGCCGAAATTCACATTATACCACACAGTATGAGCCACATTCATATTACACCACACAGTATGAGCCAAATTCACATTATAGCACACGGTATGAGCCGAAATTCACATTATACCACACAGTATGAGCCAAATTCACATTACACCACACAGTATGAGCTGAAATTCACATTATAGCACACGGTATGAGCTGAAATTCACATTATACCACACAGTATGAGCCAAATTCACATTACACCACACAGTATGAGCCGAAATTCACATTATAGCACACAGAATGAGCCGAAATTCACATTATAGAGTGACAGGGAGAGTGACAACAGGGACGTGGAAAATGACAGCAGGGACATGGAGAGTGACAGCAGGGACATGGAAAGTGACAGCAGGGACGTGGAAAATGACAGCAGGGACATGGAAAGTGACAGCAGAGGCATACAGTAGGGACTAGGGAGAGAGAAAGGCAGCAGGGTAAGATTACCTGTTTAGCAGCGGCGGTGGTCTGCGGTGCGGTGGATGAGTAGGCTGTGGTAGGCGTGGAGTGGAGGGGGCTGTGGGCCTTGGAGATAGTGTGGAGAGGAGGCTGTGGGCATGCAGAGGTCTGAGTGCGGGGGGGCAGAGGAGGCTGAGGGTGGCTGCAGTGGATCTGGAACCAGGCTGGCTTTATTATCCCTGCTGCCGCATCGAGCTCCTGTGACCTTGGTGCTAATATTTCAAAACTGCTGCGGTCCGGAAGCCAGTCAGCGTCAGATCTGAACTAGTAGTACCACGGTCACAGGAGCTCGATGTGGCAACAGGGATAATAAAGCCAGCCTGGTCCCAGATCCGCTGTAGCTGGGAGTCAGGAACCAGGGCTTCCAGTGCGGTGGTGATGGTAGGGGCAGAGCGACGGAGGGTGGACCATGAGCTCAGCTTCTTTGTCGGCCCATACAGTAATGCCCACAGCAGTAGCACCCCTTATACTATGCCCACAGTAGTAGTGCCCCTTATGCAATGCCTGCAATAGTAGTGCCCCTTATGCAATGCCCCCAGTAGTATTGCCCCTTATGTCCCCAGGAGTGGTGCCCCTTATGAATTGCCCCCTTTACAATGCCCTCATTAGCAGTGCACCCCATCAGTAATGCCCTTAATGGTAGTGCCCCTGTGTATTATTGCCCCCAGTAGTAATGTTGCCTGTAGTAATGCCCCCAGTCATTTAGCCCCCTGTAGTTTAGCACCAGTAGTTATGACCCCACTGGTAATGCCCCTGCAGTTATGACCCCTGTAATTTACCCCCCCTCCCTTTAGTTTAGCCTCCCAGTGGTAATGCCCTCAGTAGTTTTGCCCTCATGTAGTTTGCCCCATGTAGTTTAGCCCCCAGTGGTAATGCCCCCTGCAGTTGTGCCCCCAGTTGTTTAGGCCCTGTAGTTTATCCCCCATGTAGTTTGCCCCGTTAGTAATGCCTACAGTAGTTTGCCCCCTTGTAGTAATGCCCCACTGTAGTTATACCCCCAGTAGTTTAGCTCAGGTAGTTATGCCCCCTTGTAGTGTAGCCCCCAGTAGTAATGCTGCCAGTAGTTTGCCCCTTTGTAACTTGCCCCCTTGTAGTTTGCCCTCTTGTAGTATGCCCCCAGCAGTAAAGCCCCCCAGTAGTTTGCCCCTTTGTAGCTTGCCCCCTTGCAGTTTGCCCCCTTGTAGTTTGCCCCCGGCAGTAAAGCCCCCCAGTAGTTTTCCCCTTTGTAGTTTGCACCCAATACTAAAGCCCCCCAATAGTTTGCACCTCCAGTAGTATAGCCCCCCCCCCCTAGTAACAGCGCCGCTACTAGTACACATATGGGGGGGAGAGGCACCATACTTACCAAGCCCCGCTCCCGCCACAGACCTCTCTTGGTGCCCGCTGCTCGTCACTATGAGAGAGACATCATGACGTCTCTCCCATAGTGCGTACTGACAGAGCCGAAGGCAGGAGCTCAGTACTGAGCTCCTGCCTCCGGCTGCCGCTGTGCGGGGAGAGCCGGGCGCCGCTGATAACAGCAGGTGACCGGCATCTCCCTGCAGCGCCAGGACATCGGGTTAGGTGAACCGGGAGAGGCAGAACTGCGTTCTGTCTCCAAGTGGAACTGACGGAATGCAGTTCCGCCCCGTTCCGGCTCACTTTAACCCCTGAGTGGCGCCCATTAAGTGTGGTGCCCTGTTCGGCCACTCTATTGCAACGTGCCTGGAGCCGGCCCTTGGACCGAGTTTTGGTTCAGTGCAAAATTCCGCAAAATTCAGTTGGATTCAGATTTCTGGAGAACTGAACTGCACATTTCTAAATATTACTCATAATTCCTTATACTTATGCTTTTAATGGAACTTGAATGTACAGATGTGTCCACTTACATCTAGCCTGAAGACATAGGGAAGGGGACCTAGACTGCATACCCTAACTGCTAGTAATGAGAGGTGCTACCTTGCTGAGACCTGTAGTGCCACGCACAAAGAGAAAGAGTGCAGGTGCACTTTTCAAACATTACTATTTCGAATAATAATACATTTTGCAATATGAGTTTTTTTGCATAATCTTGGCCAAAATAACGGGCTTACCCACAACTTCATGGTAACCTCATAGTCGTGTAAGTCCCTAATACTCCAAGGGTTCAAGTCTAGGGCATGGGACACCCACAAAAAAAGCCCAGCCAAACCACTCCAAGGCTTCACACAAGTGAGGAAAATGAAGTGTGTGAGAAAGTTAGATAGATAAGAGCAGCTACTGCATGTGTTAGGAGTGTGAAAATTGTTACATATATAAAAAACAGACATCAAAAGTGCTAGAGAGTGCTAAAATAAGTATTATATTGTGATGCCCTGGAGCAGCCCAGCAAAAGCCTTTCAGGGGGACCCATGCCTCAAAACCCACCCCACAACTGACATATTATATAAACTTTTAGGTCTTACCTTCATTATGTCTTATTTGAAATGTGCAGCCAGATAATGCTAGGTTCCCTACTTTAGATCAATAAGTGACAAGTGGGGGAGGGGGCTAATCTAGGCTGAAGGGGTCTCAAACCTGTGTAGCTGTGGGTGGCTTTTTGCTGTTCCTCCATCCAAGAGTGGAATTCCACCGTATTACCACCTATTGCTTCAATTGGTGGCAGGGCAAATTGAACTATTCTAAGAGCTGTTGCAATCTCCAGCATGCAGCTGCTGAATGCTGAAAATGTCCCAAAATGTTCCAGCCCACAGACAGCATCTTCTGCTTGCCTCTGACATTTTATTTAAAAAAACCCCTGTACACCAAGTTGATTGTGTGAGCAAACATGGGACATGTTGGAATTCATCCAGCTGTAATGCTTTCACAATATTTGTGGCATTTTTAGAAATTACAAATTCTTAGGGGAGTCCAAGTGGGTACTTTGCAAAAGAAAAGAAAGTAGTCATATGGAATGGTGCACTACCCGATGATATGTGAAAATACACACATAAAATGTAACTTTTATTAGTATTCATTAAAACAGGTTCAGATGAGCAGGTTCAGATCTCTGAGATCCTAACCCCCCCTTCAGGATCCAAGTCCGGATTCGAGTCCAGCTTGGGACTTCCCATCAGACTCGTATTCCAGGTCGAGGAAAAACGTCATCATCCCGCTGTCGGATCTCGCACGTTTTGGATTTTATATAAGCGTGTGGCTGCGATTTTGGCTCCTGGCTAGGAGAGTGAGGGAGACAGACATCTGTCTGTCTGTGTGTGGTAGTGTACAGGGGTGCTGCTGTCCTGTGCTGTTCTGGGGTGGTGCCCTGTACTGTTAGGGGTGCTGCTGTCCTGTGCTGTACAGGAGGAGTGCTGTTCTGAGGTGCTGTCCTGTGCTGTTAGGAGTGCTGCTGTCCTGAGCTGTACAGGAGTGCCGTCCTGTGCTGGTAGAGGTGCTGCTGTCCTGTGCTGTACAGGGATGCTGTTTTTGGGTGTCCTGTGCTGTTTGTTGTGCTGCACAGGAGTGCTGTAAGGCAGAGCTGTTTCTTGCGGTGGGCGAGGCGTGCATTCGCACAGGGGCACCCGCTGTGGCTCTATGTGGCTCAGTTTGTGCTCCCTCTCCTCCCCGCCATTACGGGGGCTGGAGTTTTATGCAATGATGTGTTTGCATCATGACCAGTAGCATCCCTTGCCACAGGCAAGCAGGCTTTTTGCCTGGGGCACCGCTACCCTGAGAGCACCGACGCCGCCGTGGCAAGAGCCGCTACTAATCCACGCTCCCCTGCTGCAGCGAGCGCCGCATACGCGCCCACTGCAGCCGGCGTCGCTGACTGACGCTAGAGGTCAAAATTGACCCCTAGTGTCAGTGCGGTGCTGTTATGGGAGAGACTTCATGACATCTCTACCATAGAGAGAAGCCGGCGCCCGGAGACAGCAGCAGCAGCGGTCCGGAAGCAGGAGCGAGGCTGGTAAGTATTGTGTTTTTTTTAGGGTTTCAAAGTGACGCTACTACAGGGGACACATACTGGGGGCACTACTGCTGGTGGCACTACTACAGGGTACACATAAAGGGGGCACAGCTACAAGGGGCACATCTACAGGGGGCACTGCTACAGGGGGAACAGTTACTGGGGGCAAATTAACTGGGGGCACAGCTGCTGGGGGCACAACTACTGGGGCACAGCTACTGTGGGCACAGCTACAGGGGGGCACAAGTACAGGGGGAACAACTACTAGGGGCAAATCTACAGGGGGCACAACTACAGGGGGCACATACTGGGGGCACTGCTACAGGGTGCAAATCAACTGGGGGCACTACTATAGGGGGCACTGCTACTGGGGGCACAGCTACAAGGGGGCACAACTACAGGGGGCATAACTACTACAGGGGGATCAGCTACTGGGGGGAAATTAACTGGGGGCACAGCTTCTGGGGGTACAGCTACTGGGGGCACAGCTACAGAGGGGCACAAGTACAGGGGGATAACTGTTGGCACACCCCTTCCCTATGAAGAAGCCATGCCCATGTTTTGTGTTTTACCTGGAAGGGGGGCGCCACAGGAAACTTTCGCCCTGGGCGCCACAAGGTCTAGAACTGGCCCTGATCGTGATGTCATGTTGCAAGTGCGTCATTACACGAAACTCTGCCCCCGAGCGGAGTACTGATGACGGGGAGGAGGGGGAGCCAGGACACGCCGGTGGGCAAAAAAGGAGGAGGGATAGGCAGGCTGTCGTGGGCCGAAGAGCGGGATGGAAGAGGACCTCTGACCAGCGGATGCGGCTGCAAACGTAAGTATACCTCTCTCTCTCTCTTTGTAGAAGGAGACTCTGCCTGCTATAATGTGTAAAAGGGGGACTCTTGCATGCCGTAATGTGTAAAATGCGGACACTTGCCTGCCGTAATGTGGAAAATGGGGGCTCTTGCCTGCCGTAATGCGTAAAATGGGGACTCTTGCCTGCCGTAATGTGTAAAATGGGGACTCTTGCATGCCGTAATGGGGATTTAATGTATCAAGGGCATTGTGGTGTGTGGCATAATATGGTGCATAATTGTGTGGGGCTTAATATGGTAGAATTTTTTTATTCTGTGGTGGCCGTGATATGTTGGTGCATGGTCAAAAACTGGGGTCTGAGGTAGTCTTTACAGATGAGGCCACGCCCGTTTTAAAGAGGCCACACCTCCTGCCAAGAGAGCATCCGCCTGAGGGGTGGCACATTTTTTTTGTCAATGGGGTACATTTTAAAATCTTGCAAAGGGAGACAATTTGGCTAGAAACAGCCCTGTGTACAAGGGTGCTGCAGTCCTGTGCTATACACAGGCACTGTTCTGTGTGCTGTAAAAATAAAGGGGCACTGTCCTGTGTGCTGTAAAAATACAGGGGTGCTGTAAAAATAAAGGAACACTGTGGCCCTGTCCTGTATGGTGTAAAAATACAGGGTTGCTGTTAAAATTAAGGAACGCTGTGGCCCTGTCCTGTATGCTGTAAAAATAAAGGCATGCCGTAGCCCTGTCTTTTATGCTGGAAAAATGCAGGGGTGCTGTAAAAATAAAGGAATGCTGTGGTCCTATCCTATATGCTGATAAAATACAGGGGTGCTGTAAAAATAAAGGAACTCTGTGGACCTGTCGGGTGCTGTGAAAATAAAGGAACACTGCAGCCCTGTCCTGTATGCGGTATAAATACAGGGGTGCTGTAAAAATAAAGGAATGCTGTGGCCCTGTCCTGTATGCTGCAAAAACACAGAGGTGCTGTAAAAATAAAGGAACGCTGTGGCCCTGTCCTGTATGCTGTAAAAATAAAGGGGTGTTGTAAAAATAAAGGAACGATGTGGCCCTGTCCTGTTTGTGTTAACATAAAGGGGCAATGTTCTGTGTGCTGTAATAATAGGGGTGCTGTCCTGTGAAAATGGAGAACAAAAATTTGTAGGAAAAAATAGTGGAAGATCAGGAACCACTTTCTAGTACTAGTGCTGAAGCTGCTGCCACCAGTCATGACATTGACGATGCAATTTTATCAACTTCGTCTGCTAAGGCCGATGCCCAATGTCATAAAGTGCATGTACAATCCAAGAAGCAAAAATTAATAACAAAAAAAGAAATAATTTGATGAGAAATGCAAAATTGCCAATATGCCATTCATGACATGAAGTGGCAAGAAAAGGCTAAGGCCTTGAACTATGTTTATGACTTGTGGTTCAGTTACTCATGAAGATGGAAGCCCTCCTCCCTCTCAAAAAAGAAAAAAAAAATTAAGATTGTTAAAGAACAGGAAATAACTGTGTGTTCAGAGATATCGCAAATCCCCAAGGAGAGTCTAAGTGTGTCAGCGGTTGCGATGTCAAGGCCTGACCTTTACAACAATGTATGGGAAGAGGAGGCTCTTACCACCATTTGCATGCCCTCTGCAAGTGCTGGGAGGAGCACCGCCAGTCCAGTTACTGATATTGAGATTGAGGATGTCACTGTAGAAGTACACCAGGATGAGGAGGATATTGGTGTAGCTGGCACTGAGGAGGAAGTTAACAATGAGGATTCTGATGGTGATGTGGTTTGTTTGATTAAGGCACCAGTGGAGACAGTTGTTGGCCATGGGATGAAAAAGTCCATTGTCATGCAACATACCCAAAAAAATCCACCTCTTCGGTGTGAAATTATTTCTCTTTGAGGATAAGGATGTAAACATTGAAGGGGGTGAGGAATCAGAGGATGAGGATGACATCTTGCCTCTGTTGAGCCAGTTTGTATAAGGAGAGATTAATTGCTTATTTTTTGGTGGGGGCCCAAAAAAACCCATCATTTCAGCCACAGTTGTGTGGCAGACTCTGTTGCTGAAATGATTGCTTTTTTAAAGTGTGCATGCCCTGTTCATACAGCATCAGGGCCCAAGGACAATTCCATCTTGCACGTCTTTTCTTTGTCTGCCACATCATTTCAGGTGTGCTGCCCTATGTGGGGTGCTGCCCCCCTACCCTATCAGTCCAAGGGTGCTTCCTCACTGCCAATTAAGTCCCGGGGTGCTATTGCCTATCTGCTGTGCTGTGTAATTCTCCAGGAGTGCTGCATATGCTGTATAAATCCAGGGGTGCTGCATATCTGCTGTATAAATCCAGAGGCGATGCTGTATAATTCCAAGGGTGCCGCTTTACTTGATCCTAGGTTTAAACTAAAGCCTAGAGCAGAATATGAAACAAGTTTTAACATCACAAACAGATTTGTGAAAACATATAACCGCAAAGGTGAAAATGGAAATTCCAAGTTTGACAAAGAGTTTTCCAATAAAGTGGGGAGAGACCCCATTTGTGGCCAAACTCAGTCAGACTCAAAAGAGACAGAATCATAATCCAGTGAAATGTGACATGGCAACATCTCCTACTTCATTTTCTCTGGCAACTGCCGGAGAAAATTAGATTTTCCATATACACCTATGTCTATACAGTACAGATTGGTCCACGGTCATCTTGACTAGTTTTTTGTGCCTAGGCACAACATGATTTATTAGCATAAACCCTTCATCTATTGTTCTCAACTGCAATACAATACAGTGAAAAATACAGCAGGGGATTAAGTCATTACAGAAGGGGATTAAGTCTGACTGGCCAGTCTCAGTTAATCCTATTAAAGGTCAAGATAAATGTGGACCTATCTGTATGTCTGCCATTTAATTCCAGGGGTGCCCTGTCTGATCCCACTCATCTCTAGAAGATATACAGTATATTTTAGTGAGTACTTTGTACCCAGTATTAGAGAGAGGTTCTTCTCAATTATTTTATGTTAGGGACTCAAATGAATGGCACCAATTAGTCAACCTTAATTTTGATTTATTATTAATATTCCACATTTTGGGATTATTTACAAGATGTGCTTTTGTTGTACAAGGTTTTTTTTCCTTTATTTTGTAAATGTTTTCTACTTAATAATTGTACAATGTAAGGGCTGCGTGGGGTTATTGCAAGACCTTGCGGTGTTAGAAGAACTGAGTTTCAGTGATCTTGCATTGTATCAGCTTTCCATTGCACTGCAGCACTAGATGGGCCAGAAGCTCCTGTGAGGCACAAACAGTTACTTAATAAGGGCGCAGTATGGAGTCTCATGGTGGCTTACAGCCAGGAAGCTGTCTGTCATGCCAGACTGAGGCATGCGGGGGCACAGAGCTTAGCATTGCTTCCTCCCACAGTCCTACTTATAGTATGAAATTAGTTTTGACTCGAGTGGTAAGCTCAACTTGGGCAGAGGCTCAATAACAAAAAAATTCACTGC
The DNA here is from genome assembly GCF_028390025.1 of Pseudophryne corroboree. Classification (NCBI taxonomy): domain Eukaryota; kingdom Metazoa; phylum Chordata; class Amphibia; order Anura; family Myobatrachidae; genus Pseudophryne; species Pseudophryne corroboree. The sequence continues at coordinate 331,193,777 of NC_086453.1, forward strand.
ACAATCCTGCTTAGTACTATCCCGAAACCCACCTGAACTCAATTTGACCAATCCGGGTCTGCTGTGGTGGCTCCCAGGGGGTGCTAAAACATCTAAGGGTCTGCTTTATTTAAAAATAAAATATGAATACAATAAACAAGACACACAGGTATGCTCACATGTGTGTAACTGGGACACACAGGTATACTCACATGCGTGTAACTGGGAGCTGTGAAAAATGAAAAAAAAATGCATCTGCCACAAAATATGTAAATAAAAATGCAATTAAAAAATGGAAAAAAAAACCCCCACAAGATTTTCACAAAATAAGTCTCCAGATTCCGTGGAGAGGAAAATATCCAATCTTGATCCTGTGGTATAAAACAGTTTATTTGCATTCCAGCATTAAATTTAAGATTATCGTAATCCTTAAAAATGGAGAAGGGGGTACAAATTCAGCGGCTTTGGCCCCTAGTTTTTCAGGTTGTTCAGTAATGTGGTAATTATATATTTTCTTGGTTAAAGTCCTTTCTGTTCCACACCACGATAGCAGTGGAGGTGAAAGCCTGTGTGTTGTTCCTGATTGCGTCTGCCTCTCTAATTTTTAATCACATTCTTCACACTGTCCTCTCCTCTTGCCTCTTCTCATAATGTGAAAAGTCATCAAATATGGAGGTGGTATGTTTGTAGCTATGATTTGGAGAACTTGGCAAGCTTTTTCCAGGACGAGCACCTGTCACTGAAATTATGGGTTTATTAAACTGTGCATGCTCTGTTTATGGGTGGGTGGGAGGGCCCAAGGAAAATTCCATCTTGCGCCTCCTTTTTTTCTTTGTATTATGTGCTCTTTGCTGCCTAGTTTTTAAAAGTGCCATCCTGTCTACTACTGTAGTGCCACTCCTAAGGGTATATTTACTAAAGTCCCAATTTTGTCCGAGTTTTTTTTTTTTTTCTAAGTGTCAACACGCAAATTTACTAAACACAAATCTCGGCAGTGTTGGGGCTATTCGTATTGAGATACACTGCTGAACGCACAAATACGAATCAATAGACCATCGGTCAAACACGGCAGTTATTTAATACAACACGGTAATATACTAAGAATTTGTATTCTCAATCACTGCTGACAATAGCCAAACACTGCCGGGAAAGCATAGAATTCGTAAAGAAAATTGCGTGGGGTTCCCCCTCCTATGTCTAACCAGCCTCTGGCTCTTTGAGCCGATCCTGGATGTAAAAATACAGGGGGAAAAATGCGTAGAGTCCCCACATATTTATAGAACCAGCACTGGGCTCTGCGTCCGGTCCTGGTTCAAAAAATATGGGGGACACAAGATGTAGGGGTCCCCCGTATTTTTTAAACCAGCACCGGGCTCCTCTAGCCAGAGAGATAATGCCACAGCCGGGGGATCCTTTTATATAGGTCCCTGCGGCGGTGGCATTACCCCCCCAACTAGTCACCTCTAGCCAGGGTTTCCTGGAGGAGTGGGGACCCCTTATATCAAGGGTTCCCCCCTCCAGGCACCCAAGGGCCAGGGGTGAAGCCCGAGGCTGTCCCACTCATCCCTGGGTGGTGGATTGGGGGCTGATAGCCTTTGTGTAAAAAAAAAATATTGTTTTTGTGGTAGAACTACAAGTCCTAGAAAGCCTCCCCCGCAAGCTAGTACTTGGAGAACCACAAGTACCAGCATGTGGGGAAATAACAGGCCCGCTGGTACCTGTAGTTCTACAACAACAAAAATACCCAAATAAAAACAAAACACACACTGTGTAAGTAAAACTTTAATTTACATACATGCACACTTACACACTCACACATACTTACCTAGTGTCCCACAGAGCTCCTCGGTTTCCTTGTCAAGTAGAATCCACAGGGTACCTGTAAAATAAAAATTATACTTACAACCAATCCAGTGTAGATCTGTCCTCTTCTTATCCGACATAATCCAGGGATTTGAATAAATTAACAAACTGGAAACCCGATCCACGCCACTAAAGGGGTTCCATGATTGGCTGGTGGGAGCCGTGGATTCTTCTTGACAAGGGAACCGCGGGGCTCCGTGGGACACTAGGTAAGTGTGCGTGAGTGTGTAAGTGTGCGTGTATGTAAATTAGAGATTTACATACACGGTGTGTTTTGTTTTTATTTGGGTATTTTTGTTGTTGTAGAACTACAGGTACTATCTGGCCCGTTATTTCCCTGCATGCTGGTACTTGTGGTTCTCCAAGTACCAGCTTGGGGGGAGGCTTACTGGGACTTGTAGTTTTACCACAAAAAACAATGGTGGTCATTCCGAGTTGATCACTTGCTAGCAGTTTTTTGCAGCCGTGCAAACGCTATGCCACCTCCCACTGGGAGTGTATTTTAGCTTAGCAGAAGTGCGAACGAAAGGATCGCAGAGCGGCAGCAACGTTTTTTTTTATGCAGTTTTAGAGTAGCTCAATACCTACTCAGCGCTTGCGATCACTTCAGACTATTCAGTTCCTGTTTTGACATCACGAACACGCCCTGCGTTCGCCCAGCCATGCCTGCGTTTTTCTGAACACTCCCTGAAAACGGTCAGTTGACACCCAGAAACGCCCACTTCCTGTCAATCACTCTGCGGCCAGCAGTGCGACTGAAAAGCTTTGCTATACCTTGTGTGAACCTACATTGTTCGTTGCAATTGTACGACGCACGTGCACATTGCGCCAACTGCGCAGAAGAGCTGTTTTTTTGCCTGATCGCTGTGCAGCGAATGAATGCAGCTAGCAATCAACTCGGAATGACCCCCAATATTCTTTTTTTATACAAAGGCTATCAGCCCCCAATCCACTGCCCAGGGATGGGGGGACAGCCTCGGGCTTCACCCCTGGGCCTTGGGTACCTGGACGGGGGGAACCCTTGATTTAAGGGGACCCCACTCCTCCAGGGAACCCAGGCCAGGGGTGACAAGTTGGGAGGGTAATGCCACGGCCGCAGGGACCTATATAAAAGGGTCCCCCGGCTGTGGCATTATCTCTCTGGCTAGTGGAGCCCGGTGCTGGTTTAAAAAATACGGGGGACCCCTACATCTTGTGTCCCCTGTATTTTTTTAACCAGGACCGGACGCAGAGCCCGGTGCTGGTTGTATAAATATGGGGGGACCCTACGCATTTTTTCCCCTGTATTTGTACAACTAAGACCGGCTCAAAGAGCCCGAGGCTGGTTAGATATAGGAGGGGTGACCCCACGCAATTTTTATTTATATTTGACACTTTAAATACTGATCAGAATGAAGCCCTGCACAGATCTCACTGATCTGGCTGGGCTTCATTGTGTTATGTCCGGCAGTGTTTTACTAATCACTCCCGTAAAACACTGCCCGACAATATGAAGGACATCGACATCGGTGAGAAAAACTCGTCAGCTTAGTAAATTACCTTAGATGGATTCAAAAAGTTGCAGTAAAATACATCCGATAAAATTTGAGATCAAACTCCCTCCAAATCAGCACAAACACGAATATTAGTAAATATACCCCCTAGATGGGCCAGGTGTTTGTGCTGCACACTTGTGTCGCTTAGCTTAGTCAACCAGCTACAGTACCTTGGTGCATCCTTTTGGCCTAAAAACAATATTGTGTGGTGTGAGGTGTTCAGAATAGACTGGAAATGAGTGGAAATTAATGTTATTGAGGTTAATAATACTGTAGGAACCAAAAAGAAAAAAAAATGTGTAATTCTAGCTGTTTATGTTTTTTTTGTAAATCTAGATCCAAAACCAAAACCAAAACCTGAAAGGGTGGTTTTGCCAAAATCAATCCAGAGACAAAACATGAACAGAGAACCAGATCCAAAACCAAAACACAAACCCGAAAAGTGTACGGTGCACATTTCTAAACAATGACTCCCCCACCAGGATAGTTAAAAGGTAAAGTATTAAAAACTGTGCCAGGGGTCCTATAACTACACTTGCCAGCGTACCTTGAGTTAATCTTGATCTCAGTGAATATCACGCAACTAAATGTTTCCTGGATGAGAGTGTATTCCTTGCAAATATATGATTGTTATTCCGATGACCCAAAATATCTAATTCATATATGTGTGTTTATACTTGGCTTGTGTCAATAAAAAATGCCCTTATATTAATCATGTGTTATCTTCATATGGAAAAATACCAACCAATACTCTCCTGACAAGAGAGAAAATAGAGAGCTAATGAGTCTACATATAGCTTGAAGGTTGATGCAAAGTATTATTCCAAAAAGGAAGCTTGGAGGTAATCAGAGCTAGAAGTACCTAAACTGGCCTTGAGAATATCCAGTCCCAAGGTTTTCTGTGTTATAGATTAATAATAATTCACTAATGGAACACCAAATCTCCAAGCACTGTTCCCAATGTTAACACATCCACTTCCAGGGTTAGTACATCTCTTGAGTACCCAAGCGGGGTAAGCCATTTTGCAATGACATCTCCTAATTTTTCTAAGAAATTGTCAGTGATATCTCTCTTAGTGAAGGAGGTGATACACAAAGTAGCCTGTTTCTGCATGAGATGGCATTGTTTGTTTGCTACTGCTGCTGAAGTGATTCACCCACCCAGTGGCCTATCACAGTCATGTAATCTTTAGTTTGACCACTACAAACTTGTTCACATATCAGTGGTTAAATGGACAGTGGGTGCAATGGCATTCTGTAGGCCAATAATTGGATTTTTTTATGTCCTGATACTGCTTAGGTATTGCTTTTCTAGTAAAATGGAACAGAGTTGGAATTTGGTACCAGGGACACAGGACTAAGACCCACAGAATTAATGGTGAATTTTGGCTACAAATCTAATACTAGCATAGCCATCATCTTGTGTCAGTGATCCACTATGCAACTGGATGACAGCTGTCATAAGTGCTTCCCCTTGTAAAGGATTAACAGTTATTCACCCCCAGCAGCAGAAGGCCTAGGCTGAAGGATTCTGTGGAATCTTGGATAGAGGAGGAGTCACTGAGCCTTATCAAATTTTATGCAGGATTACCTACGATCATTACTGAGGATACTGATGATGAGTGGTGATTGCAGGTGATGGGATCTAGTTTTGAGAAGGGAGCTAGCTGATGCTGGACTGCTTGTTGGATAACATCCCTACAGTACCTCTACTTACTGTGGTTTTACAAACACTACGGATGGATTGACAATTTGTCACGGGCCGCAGGAGTGTGGCAGCAGGGAGCCAGAGCTTACCCGTCCGGGTGCTGTGCTTCCTATCCTTGCAGCTGGCGGGAGCGGGCGGTGGCTGTCTGGTCTGAGGTCTGGTAAGCAGGAGGGGGTCAAGCAGGTGGGGTAGTGAGCTCTAAGCAACCAGGGTCCCAGTGGCGCCGAGCTATGGGCGCCACCATCTTGGTACTGGGACATGGCTACAGAGGACCAATCAGAGGTCAGATGCTGGTAATTTCAGCTGCACCAATCCCGGGAGAGCACAGGGTACAGATGGAGCCTCCATTATCTTTGCTGGCTGAGGCGTTAGTCAGGATCAGGCATACGCAGTGTGCCTGGGTGCAAGGAGGCTTGCCTAGTCATAGGGAGGTGCACAGAGCGTTTGGCATTACCTTTAAGTGTAATACCTAAGATCATCCACCAGATGTCGCTTTTTGAAATCACCATTGCCCATGCGTGTGGTCTACATTAAAATACAATACTGAACTACAGCGTAAGAACTACTTTACTGGTGCGTCTCATTATGCTACAATATGCTACAGTATGTCATACAGTATATTACAGTATACAGATGTAAATACAGTAGTACAGTATATACAGACACAAACGGACATGATTAAGCCACAGTATAGTCCATTGATGTCAGGAATATGTGAGCGTCCAAGTCCCAAAATCATCACATAAAAAATAGTAGTGTACAGTACTGTATACAGACGCAAACAAACGTGTTACATGTACAGTATTGACTATTGATGTTAGGGATTTGTGAGCTTCCAAATCCCATAGCCATTACGGGATAATCAAAACCAATGGGCTCATGCATCTGTCATGTGGCAACGTGTCCGAGTGGTGAAGCATGCTGCTTCCCATGCTTAGAGTCCCGTGTTCGATTCCCAAAGTGTTAATGCATGTTAATTTTTTACTGACACTGCATTACTTTTTTATTTTTGTATCTATTGTACTATACCTTCACATTCAATAGACGTGTGCACACAAGTTTTACATAAAGCAGAGCAAATACACAGTGGCTATGAGGATAAGTGAGCTCTATGCATCGTATGGTACAAGCTCTATGCACCGTATGGTACACTGTACTATACTGCAGCAGACCAGACTCGATTGAACTGGCTACCACCAGTGACCTCTTGCCTCATGTAATCCCTCAGATATGGAGCGAGCGATGGCATAGGTTTTGCAAGTTACAGGGCAATCCTGAAGGAGTGTCTCGATGCCCTAGCTAAAATATACAGGGTTGATAGGGATAAGCGAGCTCTATGCACATTATGATACACCGCACTCGATCACTTTGCAAGTTGACAAAAATGCTGCTCTCCATGACCCCTTGCACTGTGGATGCCGTCAGCTACTGAGTTAGCGACGGCATAGGTTTTGCAAGTTACAGGGCAATGCTGAAGAAGCATCTCGATACCCTAGCTAAATTACACAGGGTTGATAGGGATAAGCGGGCTCTATGCACATTACAATACACTAGAGATGTGCAGCGGGCATTTTTCGGGTTTTGTGTTTTGGTTTTGGATTCGGTTCCACGGTGGTGTTTTGTATTCATACGCATTTTGGCAAAACCTCCCTTAAGAATTTTTGTCGGATTCGGGTGCGTTTTGGATTCAGGTGTTTTTTTTAAAAAAAAACCCTCAAAAACAGCTTAAATCATAACATTTGGGGGTAATTTTAATCCTATAGTATTATTAACCTCAATAACCATAATTTCCACTCATTTCCAGTCTATTCTGAATACCTCACACCTCACAATATTATTTTTAGTCCTAAAATTTGCACCAAGGTTGCTGGATGACAAAGCTAAGCGACACAAGTGGGTGGCACAAACACCTGGCTCATCTAGGAGTGGCAATGCAGTGTCAGACAGGATGGCACAAACAGCACATGAAGCAAAGACAAATTAAAAAAAAGAGGTGCAAGATGGAATTGTTCTTGGGCCCTCCCACCCACCCTTATGTTGTGTAAAACGGACATGCACACTTTAACAAACGCATCATTTCAGTCACAGGGTCTGCCACACGACTGTGACTGAAATGATTGGTTGGTTTGGGCCCCCACCAAAAAAGAAGCAATCAATCTCTCCTTGCTCAAACTGGCTCTACAGAGGCAAAATGTCCACCTCCTCCTCATCGTCCGATTCCTCACCCCTTTCACTGTGTACTAGAGATGAGCGGGTTCGGTTCCTCGGAATCCGAACCCGCCCGAACTTCATGTTTTTTTACACGGGTCCGAGCGACTCGGATCTTCCCGCCTTGCTCGGTTAACCCGAGCGCGCCCGAACGTCATCATCCCGCTGTCGGATTCTCGCGAGGCTCGGATTCTATCGCGAGACTCGGATTCTATATAAGGAGCCGCGCGTCGCCGCCATTTTCACACGTGCATTGAGATTCATAGGGAGAGGACGTGGCTGGCGTCCTCTCCGTTTATAGAGAAGAGAGTGAGACAGTAGAGAGAGACACAGTAGTAATTTTGGGGAGCATTAGGAGGAGTACTAGTTACTTGCTGAAGTGATAGATAGTGTGACTGTATATTATCTGACTTGTGGGGGAGACACTGACAGTGGGGAGCAGTTAGAGTCTGAGAGCAGGACTCAGTAGTACATATAACGTACAGTGCACACTTTTGCTGCCAGAGTGCCACACTGCCATTGTGACCACACTGTGACCACCAGTATAATATATATTGTGATTGTCTGCTTAGTACTACTTGCAAGTTGCTGATAGTGTGACCAGTGACCTGACCACCAGTCACCACCAGTTTAATATATATATATATATATATATATATATATATATATAATTGTATATAATATATATATAATATTGTATACCACCTACCCGTGGTTTTTTTTTTCTTTCTTCTTTATACATACTACTATAGTAGCTTACTGTAGCAGTCTGCGGTGCTGCTGAGCTGACTGTGTCCAGCAGGTCCGTCATCAGTCATTACATAATAAATATATATACCTGTCCGGCTGCAGTACTAGTGATATTATATATATATATATTGATTTCATCTCATTATCATCCAGTCTATATTAGCAGCAGACACAGTACGGTAGTCCACGGCTGTAGCTACCTCTGTGTCGGCAGTCGCTCGTCCATCCATAATTGTATACCACCTACCCGTGTTTTTTTTTTTTTTTTCTTTCTTCTTTATACATACTACTATAGTAGCTTACTGTAGCAGTCTGCGGTGCTGCTGAGCTGACAGTGTCCAGCAGGTCCGTCATCAGTCATTACATAATAAATATATCTACCTGTCCGGCTGCAGTACTAGTGATATTATATATATATATATATATATATATTGATTTCATCTCATTATCATCCAGTCTATATTAGCAGCAGACACAGTACGGTAGTCCACGGCTGTAGCTACCTCTGTGTCGGCAGTCGCTCGTCCATCCATAATTGTATACCACCTACCCGTGTTTTTTTTTTTTTTCTTTCTTCTTTATACATACTACTATAGTAGCTTACTGTAGCAGTCTGCGGTGCTGCTAAACTGACAGTGTCCAGCAGGTCCGTCATCAGTCATTACATAATAAATATATATACCTGTCCGGCTGCAGTACTAGTGATATTATATATATATATATATTGGCCCTCATTCCGAGTTGTTCGCTCGGTATTTTTCATCGCATCGCAGTGAAAATCCGCTTAGTACGCATGCGCAATGTTCGCACTGCGACTGCGCCAAGTAACTTTACTATGAAGAAAGTAATTTTACTCACGGCTTTTTCTTCGCTCCGGCGATCGTAATGTGATTGACAGGAAATGGGTGTTACTGGGCGGAAACACGGCGTTTCAGGGGCGTGTGGCTGAAAACGCTACCGTTTCCGGAAAAAACGCAGGAGTGCCCGGAGAAACGGTGGGAGTGCCTGGGCGAACGCTGGGTGTGTTTGTGACGTCAACCAGGAACGACAAGCACTGAACTGATCGCACAGGCAGAGTAAGTCTGAAGCTACTCTGAAACTGCTAAGTAGTTAGTAATCGCAATATTGCGAATACATCGGTCGCAATTTTAAGAAGCTAAGATTCACTCCCAGTAGGCGGCGGCTTAGCGTGTGTAACTCTGCTAAATTCGCCTTGCGACCGATCAACTCGGAATGAGGGCCATTGATTTCATCTCATTATCATCCAGTCTATATTAGCAGCAGACACAGTACGGTAGTCCACGGCTGTAGCTACCTCTGTGTCGGCAGTCGCTCGTCCATCCATAATTGTATACCACCTACCCGTGGTTTTTTTTTTCTTTCTTCTTTATACATACTACTATAGTAGCTTACTGTAGCAGTCTGCGGTGCTGCTGAGCTGACAGTGTCCAGCAGGTCCGTCATCAGTCATTACATAATAAATATATCTACCTGTCCGGCTGCAGTACTAGTGATATTATATATATATATATATATATATTGATTTCATCTCATTATCATCCAGTCTATATTAGCAGCAGATACAGTACGGTAGTCCACGGCTGTAGCTACCTCTGTGTCGGCAGTCGCTCGTCCATCCATAATTGTATACCACCTACCCGTGGTTTTTTTTTTCTTTCTTCTTTATACATACTACTATAGTAGCTTACTGTAGCAGTCTGCGGTGCTGCTGAGCTGACAGTGTCCAGCAGGTCCGTCATCAGTCATTACATAATAAATATATCTACCTGTCCGGCTGCAGTACTAGTGATATTATATATATATATATTGATTTCATCTCATTATCATCCAGTCTATATTAGCAGCAGACACAGTACGGTAGTCCACGGCTGTAGCTACCTCTGTGTCGGCAGTCGCTCGTCCATCCATAATTGTATACCACCTACCCGTGGTTTTTTTTCTTTTTCTTTCTTCTTTATACATACTACTGTAGCAGTCTGCGGTGCTGCTGAGCTGACTGTGTCCAGCAGGTCCGTCATCAGTCATTACATAATAAATATATCTACCTGTCCGGCTGCAGTACTAGTGTGATATAATATATATTGATTTCATCTCATTATCATCCAGTCTATATTAGCAGCAGACACAGTACGGTAGTCCACGGCTGTAGCTACCTCTGTGTCGGCAGTCACTCGTCCATCCATAAGTATACTAGTATCCATCCATCTCCATTGTTTACCTGAGGTGCCTTTTAGTTGTGCCTATTAAAATATGGAGAACAAAAATGTTGAGGTTCCAAAATTAGGGAAAGATCAAGATCCACTTCCACCTCGTGCTGAAGCTGCTGCCACTAGTCATGGCCGAGACGATAAAATGCCAGCAACGTCGTCTGCCAAGGCCGATGCCCAATGTCATAGTACAGAGCATGTAAAATCCAAAACACCAAATATCAGTAAAAAAAGGACTCCAAAATCTAAAATAAAATTGTCGTCAGAGAAGCGTAAACTTGCCAATATGCCATTTACCACACGGAGTGGCAAGGAACGGCTGAGGCCCTGGCCTATGTTCATGGCTAGTGGTTCAGCTTCACATGAGGATGGAAGCACTCAGCCTCTCGCTAGAAAAATGAAAAGACTCAAGCTGGCAAAAGCACCGCAAAGAACTGTGCGTTCTTCGAAATCCCAAATCCACAAGGAGAGTCCAATTGTGTCGGTTGCGATGCCTGACCTTCCCAACACTGGACGTGAAGAGCATGCGCCTTCCACCATTTGCACGCCCCCTGCAAGTGCTGGAAGGAGCACCCGCAGTCCAGTTCCTGATAGTCAGATTGAAGATGTCAGTGTTGAAGTACACCAGGATGAGGAGGATATGGGTGTTGCTGGCGCTGGGGAGGAAATTGACAAGGAGGATTCTGATGGTGAGGTGGTTTGTTTAAGTCAGGCACCCGGGGAGACACCTGTTGTCCGTGGGAGGAATATGGCCGTTGACATGCCTGGTGAAAATACCAAAAAAATCAGCTCTTCGGTGTGGAAGTATTTCAACAGAAATGCGGACAACATTTGTCAAGCCGTGTGTTGCCTTTGTCAAGCTGTAATAAGTAGGGGTAAGGACGTTAACCACCTCGGAACATCCTCCCTTATACGTCACCTGCAGCGCATTCATAATAAGTCAGTGACAAGTTCAAAAACTTTGGGCGACAGCGGAAGCAGTCCACTGACCAGTAAATCCCTTCCTCTTGTAACCAAGCTCACGCAAACCACCCCACCAACTCCCTCAGTGTCAATTTCCTCCTTCCCCAGGAATGCCAATAGTCCTGCAGGCCATGTCACTGGCAATTCTGACGATTCCTCTCCTGCCTGGGATTCCTCCGATGCATCCTTGCGTGTAATGCCTACTGCTGCTGGCGCTGCTGTTGTTGCTGCTGGGAGTCGATGGTCATCCCAGAGGGGAAATCGTAAGACCACTTTTACTACTTCCACCAAGCAATTGACTGTCCAACAGTCCTTTGCGAGGAAGATGAAATATCACAGCAGTCATCCTGCTGCAAAGCGGATAACTGAGGCCTTGGCATCCTGGGTGGTGAGAAACGTGGTTCCGGTATCCATCATTACTGCAGAGCCAACTAGAGACTTGTTGGAGGTACTGTGTCCCCGGTACCAAATACCATCTAGGTTCCATTTCTCTAGGCAGGCGATACCGAAAATGTACACAGACCTCAGAAAAAGAGTCACCAGTGTCCTAAAAAATGCAGCTGTACCCAATGTCCACTTAACCACGGACATGTGGACAAGTGGAGCAGGGCAGACTCAGGACTATATGACTGTGACAGCCCACTGGGTAGATGTATTGCCTCCCACAGCAAGAACAGCAGCGGCGGCACCAGTAGCAGCATCTCGCAAACGCCAACTCTTTCCTAGGCAGGCTACGCTTTGTATCACCGGTTTCCAGAATACGCACACAGCTGAAAACCTCTTACGGCAACTGAGGAAGATCATCGCGGAATGGCTTACCCCAATTGGACTCTCCTGTGGATTTGTGGCATCGGACAACGCCAGCAATATTGTGTGTGCATTAAATCTGGGCAAATTCCAGCACGTCCCATGTTTTACACATACCTTGAATTTGGTGGTGCAGAATCTTTTAAAAAACGACAGGGGCGTGCAAGAGATGCTGTCGGTGGCCAGAAGAATTGCGGGACATTTTCGGCGTACAGGCACCACGTACAGAAGACTGGAGCAACACCAAAAACGCCTGAACCTGCCCTGCCATCATCTGAAGCAAGAAGTGGTAACGAGGTGGAATTCAACCCTATATATGCTTCAGAGGTTGGAGGAGCAGCAAAAGGCCATTCAAGCCTATACAATTCAGCACGATATAGGAGGTGGAATGCACCTGTCTCAAGCGCAGTGGAGAATGATTTCAACGTTGTGCAAGGTTCTGCTGCCCTTTGAACTTGCCACACGTGAAGTCAGTTCAGACACTGCCAGCCTGAGTCAGGTCATTCCCCTCATCAGGCTTTTGCAGAAGAAGCTGGAGACATTGAAGGAGGAGCTAACACGGAGCGATTCCGCTAGGCATGTGGGACTTGTGGATGGAGCCCTTAATTCGCTTAACAAGGATTCACGGGTGGTCAATCTGTTGAAATCAGAGCACTACATTTTGGCCACCGTGCTCGATCCTAGATTTAAAACCTACCTTGGATCTCTCTTTCCGGCAGACACAAGTCTGCTGGGGTTCAAAGACCTGCTGGTGAGAAAATTGTCAAGTCAAGCGGAACGCGACCTGTCAACATCTCCTCCTTCACATTCTCCCGCAACTGGGGGTGCGAGGAAAAGGCTCAGAATTCCGAGCCCACCCGCTGGCGGTGATGCAGGGCAGTCTGGAGCGACTGCTGATGCTGACATCTGGTCCGGACTGAAGGACCTGACAACGATTACGGACATGTCGTCTACTGTCACTGCATATGATTCTCTCAACATTGATAGAATGGTGGAGGATTATATGAGTGACCGCATCCAAGTAGGCACGTCACACAGTCCGTACTTATACTGGCAGGAAAAAGAGGCAATTTGGAGGCCCTTGCACAAACTGGCTTTATTCTACCTAAGTTGCCCTCCCACAAGTGTGTACTCCGAAAGAGTGTTTAGTGCCGCCGCTCACCTTGTCAGCAATCGGCGTACGAGGTTACATCCAGAAAATGTGGAGAAGATGATGTTCATTAAAATGAATTATAATCAATTCCTCCGCGGAGACATTGACCAGCAGCAATTGCCTCCACAAAGTACACAGGGAGCTGAGATGGTGGATTCCAGTGGGGACGAATTGATAATCTGTGAGGAGGGGGATGTACACGGTGATATATCGGAGGGTGAAGATGAGGTGGACATCTTGCCTCTGTAGAGCCAGTTTGTGCAAGGAGAGATTAATTGCTTCTTTTTTGGGGGGGGTCCAAACCAACCCGTCATATCAGTCACAGTCGTGTGGCAGACCCTGTCACTGAAATGATGGGTTGGTTAAAGTGTGCATGTCCTGTTTTGTTTATACAACATAAGGGTGGGTGGGAGGGCCCAAGGATAATTCCATCTTGCACCTCTTTTTTCTTTTCTTTTTCTTTGCATCATGTGCTGATTGGGGAGGGTTTTTTGGAAGGGACATCCTGCGTGACACTGCAGTGCCACTCCTAGATGGGCCCGGTGTTTGTGTCGGCCACTAGGGTCGCTAATCTTACTCACACAGCTACCTCATTGCGCCTCTTTTTTTCTTTGCGTCATGTGCTGTTTGGGGAGGGTTTTTTGGAAGGGACATCCTGCGTGACACTGCAGTGCCACTCCTAGATGTGCCCGGTGTTTGTGTCGGCCACTAGGGTCGCTAATCTTACTCACACAGCTACCTCATTGCGCCTCTTTTTTTCTTTGCGTCATGTGCTGTTTGGGGAGGGTTTTTTGGAAGGGACATCCTGCGTGACACTGCAGTGCCACTCCTAGATGTGCCCGGTGTTTGTGTCGGCCACTAGGGTCGCTAATCTTACTCACACAGTCAGCTACCTCATTGCGCCTCTTTTTTTCTTTGCGTCATGTGCTGTTTGGGGAGGGTTTTTTGGAAGGGCCATCCTGCGTGACACTGCAGTGCCACTCCTAGATGGGCCCGGTGTTTGTGTCGGCCACTAGGGTCGCTAATCTTACTCACACAGCTACCTCATTGCGCCTCTTTTTTTCTTTGCGTCATGTGCTGTTTGGGGAGGGTTTTTTGGAAGGGACATCCTGCGTGACACTGCAGTGCCACTCCTAGATGGGCCCGGTGTTTGTGTCGGCCACTAGGGTCGCTTATCTTACTCACACAGCGACCTCGGTGCAAATTTTAGGACTAAAAATAATATTGTGAGGTGTGAGGTATTCAGAATAGACTGAAAATGAGTGTAAATTATGGTTTTTGAGGTTAATAATACTTTGGGATCAAAATGACCCCCAAATTCTATGATTTAAGCTGTTTTTTAGTGTTTTTGGAAAAAAACACCCGAATCCAAAACACACCCGAATCCGACAAAAATAATTCGGTGAGGTTTTGCCAAAACGCGTTCGAACCCAAAACACGGCCGCGGAACCGAACCCAAAACCAAAACACAAAACCCGAAAAATTTCAGGCGCTCATCTCTAATTAGAACATACCGCACATTATTGCATATTTTGTTTTTTGTTTTTCACGTTAACACGAGCACACAAGACTTCTGGTTGGAGAACGGAGCGTTGAATCACAACTCCTGAAAGATACCTTTATAGGAGTCATCTTACATCGTGCATTGTGAGTTTGGGTACGCAGTGTGTCATACCCCAAAGATACCTAGATGTGTTTACAGCTTGCATACTTTGTGTGAGTTCCGGGGTACGCTCCCAATCGGACTATTCTTCACTCAAATATTTAACTTCTGCCTTTATACTTTATGGTGAATTAAGCACTAGATTATTGGAAAGATTTAGAGACAACTGATATAGAGACTATTTGCAAATAAGAAAGTACTACACATTGGTGGTTCTTATTTTTTGTTTTTATTTCCACATTTTGGAGCCAACGGACCAGAGACCATTTGTCAGAAGAACTGCAAGAAGGAAGATCAACGTCCAAAAAAAGGAAACAAAGGGACGTGCAGTATTTCTTTATGTTGCGCTGAGTGTGTAGAGGGCTTAAACTTCGTGTATGATACTTCTTGTTTTAAATGTGGTGACATTTAGCTAAGCCTTTAACACCTTAGCTGCATTGCGCCTGTTTAGTCAGCTCTCCAAACCCAGTCGAACAAGTCCCACATGCCTAGCGGAATCGCTCCGTTTTAGCTCCTCCTTCAATTTCTCCAGCTGTTTCTGCAAAAGCCTGATGAGGGGAATGACCTGACTTAGGCTGGCAGTGTCTGAACTGACTTCACGTGTGGCAAGTTCAAAGGGTTGGAGAACCTTGCACAACGTTGAAATCATTCTCCACTGTGCTTGAGTCAGGTGCATTCCCCCTCCTTGGCCTATATCGTGGGCAGATGTATAGGCTTGAATGGCCTTTTGCTGCTCCTCCATCCTCTGAAGCATATAGAGCAGTGATTTTCAACCTTTTTCAACTCGCGGCACACTCATAAGATTTTTAAATTGCCACGGCACACCATCAGTGCGCCACGGGAAAAAAAAACACATTGGTCCCCACAGTAATTAAACAGACGGGATGCCGCTGTCGGTATACTGACAGCCAACATCCCGTTTGTCAGTAAAACATATATATTCCTTAATAATGTCACACACTGTCCCCCCAGTAATTCCACTCACTGCCCCCAATAATAATTGCTGCTGTTCACATCTCCCCCCCCCCCCCCCCGATTCCAAACATTGCTTATATAAATAAATACATTTTTTATTTTAAATGTAAAACCTGCAGCTGAGCTGTGATGGCAGCATGGATGGAGGAGCTGCAGTGGTCAGTGGACGGACGGGCACTCCAGGCAGGAATGTGACGTGGAGTGGCCAGTTAGTGGGCGAGCAGTCACTGCAAGCAGGAATAAGACGTGACCAACCAGAGAGCCGCCGCCCGCCGCAATCAATAGCCGGCTCGGGCAGTGCTGTGCAGTGTGCACTTCCGTGTGCATGACTCATAGGTCACGCACGCGGAAGTGCAAACAGCACAGCGCTGCCCGAGCCGGCTATTGATTGCGGCGGGCGGTGGCTCTCTGGTTGGCAGGCGCCAATGGATCTGTCTGGCGGGCAGCAGCGGGGAGCATCTCTGGCGGCGGCACACCTAGATATCGCTCACGGCACACTAGTGTGCCGCGGCACAGCGGTTGAAAACCGCTGATATAGAGGGTTGAATTCCAACTCGTTACCACCTCTTGCTTCAGCTGATTGCAGGGCATGTTCAGGAGTGTTTGCTGGTGCTCCAGTCTTCAGCACGCGGTGGCTGAATGCCGAAAGTGGCCCGCAATTCTTCGGGCCACCGACAGCATCTCCTGCAAGCCCCTGTCATTTTTTAAAATATTCTTCACCACCAAATTCAATGTATGTGCAAAACATGGGACGTGCTGGAATTTGCCCAGATGTAATGCACGCACAATATTGGTGCCATTGTCCGATGTCACAAATCCCCAGGAGAGTCCAATTGGGGTAAGCCAATCTGCGATGATCTTCCTCAGTTTCCGTAAGGGGTTGTCAGCTGTGTGCCTCTTATGGAAAGCGGTGATACAAAGCGTAGCCTGCCTAGAAATGAGGTGCCGTTTGCGAGATGCTGCTACTGGTGCTGATGCTGCTGTTGTTGCTGCGGAAGGCAATACATCTACCCAGTGGGCTGTCACAGTCATATAGACCTGAGTCTGCCCTGCTCCACTTGTCCAAATGTTAAGTGGACAGTGGGTACAAATGTATGTTTTAGGACACTGGTGACTCTTTTTCTGATGTCTGTGTACATTCTCGGTATCGCTTGCCTAGAGAAGTGGAACCTAGATGGGATTTGGTACCAGGGACACACTACCTCAAGCAATTCTCTATGTCCCAGTGAACTAACGGTGGATACCGGGGGCACGTCTAACACCAACATAGCTGTCAAGGCCTGAGTTATCCACTATGCAACAGGATGACTGCTGTGATATTTTATCTTCCTCACAAAGGACTGTTGGACAGTCAATTGCTTACTGGAAGTATTACAAGTGGTCTTCCGACTTCCCCTCTGGGATGACGATCGAATCCCAGCAGCAACAACAGCAGCAACAACAGCAGCAACAGCAACAGTAGGTGTTCCACTCAAGGATCCATCGGAGGAATCCCAGTTAGGAGAGGACTCGTCAGACTTCCCAGTGACATGGCCTGCAGGACTATTGGCGTTCCTGTCTAAGGAGGAAATTGACATTGAGGGAGTTGGTGGTGTGGTTTGCAGCAGCTTGGGTACAAGAGGAAGAAGGGATATAGTTGTCAGTGGACTGCTTCCGCTGTCACCCAAAGTTTTTGAACTTGTCAATGACTACTGATGAATGCGCTCCAGGTGACGTATAAGGGAGGATGTTCCTTGGTGGTTAACGTCCTTACCCCTACTTATTACAGCTTGACAAAGGTAACACATGGCTTTACACCTGTTGTCCGCATTTCTGTTAAAATAAATCCACACCGCAGAAGTGATTTTCTTTGTATTTTGACCAGGCATGTCAATGGCCTTATTCAACCCACGGACCACAGGTGTCTCCCCGGGTGACTGACTTAAACAAACCATCTCACCATCAGAATCCTCCTGGTCAATTTCCTCCTCAGCGCCAGCAACACCCATATCCTCATCCTGGTGTACTTCAACACTGACATCTTCAACTTGACTATCAGGAACTAGACTGTGGGTGCTCCTTCCAGCACTTGCAGGGGGCGTGCAAATGGTGGAAGGATCCACCTCTTCCCGTCCAGTGTTGGGAAGGTCAGGCATCGCAACCTACACAATTGGACTCTCCTTGGGGATTTGTGATTTAGAAGAATGCACAGTTTTTTGCTGTGCTTTTGCCAGCTTAACTCTTTTCATTTTTCTAGCAGGAGGATGAGTGCTTCCATCCTCATGTGAAGCTGAACCACTAGCCATGAACATAGGCCATGGCCTCAGCCGTTTCTTGCCCCTCCATGTCATAAATGGCATATTGGCAAGTTTACGCTTCTCCTCAGACGCTTTTAATTTAGATTTTTGGATCATTTTACTGAATTTTTGTTTTTTGGATTTTACATGCTCTCTACTATGACATTGGGCATCAGCCTTGGCAGACAACGTTGATGGCATTGAATCATCTCTGCCATGTCTAGTGGCAGTAGCTTCAGCACTAGGTGGAAGTGGATCTTGATCTTTCCCTATTTTACCCTCCAAATTTTTGTTCTCCATTTTTTAATGTGTGGAATTATATGCCAGTAATATATCTGGAATTAGATGGCAGTAATGTCTGGAAATAGATACCATAGATAGAAACCAGATACCACTGTGACTGATGACCTATGCACAGTGACAGGACACTACCACAGCACCCTACAAGATGCAGCACAAGACACTGAACTTTTAGTAATGTACTGTAGTATACTGGTCACCACAATGCAGCACAAGACAATGAGCACTGATACTGAGCACTGATGAGGATACTAGAACTGACACTGGGCAGCGAGATGCAGCACTGGACTATTGTACTGTAGTATACTGGTCACCACAATGCAGCACAGATACTGAGCACTGATTTTGAGCTGATATTGAGCTTTCCACTCAGAGAATGTAGCCACGTCCTCTCGCTCTCTCTACAATGCACGAGTGAAAATGGCGGCGACGCACGGCTCTTTATATGGAATCCAAATCTCGCGAGAATCCGACAGCGGGATGATGACGTTTTGCCTCGTTCGGGTTTGCTATACTGTAAAGCAGATTTGTGTCTGGGATGCATTTGTGTGTTTGTAATAAAAAAAAAATTACTGTACATTTATACCCCTTTTACACTCTCACTCCCGGGATGCTTCCCGGGATGCGTCCCAGGATGCCTTCCCGGGACTGACCCCTTTCACACTGCACCAAGACCTGGGATCGACCCGGGACAGCCCCATTTACACTGATCCCGGGATATCCCTGCAAATGCATATGCATGTCATTAGAAATAGCCTTTTCTGGCTCACATAGATGAGGTCACACTAGTCAACAAAGGGAGGGGTGGTGCCTGCTCACACCATTGCTGCAGTCATGGCCGACGGAGTACCAGTGTGTATGCCTGAGCTTATGATTCTTTCTGCTTTGCAGACGTTTCATACAGCCACTGACAGCATGATGCAGCTTGTCACACTGTGCAGTATACTGCACATATATTTTATGAGGAGGAGGAGGGCGCAATTTATGCTGGATAGGGCTGCTAGTCGCCGCCAATATTTGCGCAGGAGGAGAGCCCTCATATCATCCAGGATGAGTACCATCCTGAGCGTGAGTATGGGCCCTAACCGCTCATTTTGGTCCAGAGATCGCCGGCACGGAGAAGCCTTTATGAGGACCGTGGAAGCTTACCAGGATGAGGAGTGGATGGCTAACTTCCGTGTGTCTCGTGCAACCTTTAACTACATCCTGGAATTACTTACCCCAGCACTTGACATGCAGACCACCAGGCTTAGGAGACCCATCGAGGCACGCAGGAGATTAGCTATTGCATTGTGGTGGTATGCTACCCCAGGAGAGTACCGCTCAGTCTCATGCTTGTTCGGTGTTGCGATCTCCACCTGCTGTGTCATAGTCCACCAGGTGACTAAAGCAATTGTATCTACCTTATACAAGCGCTTCATATCTCTACCACAAGGACAGCGCTTACAGGATACCATCAAAGGATTTGTGAAGCGAGGCTATCCACAGTGTGGAGGAGCGATTGATGGGACACACATCCCCATTATTGCCCCACGTGACAACCATGCTGACTATTTTAATAGGAAGGGCTGGCACTCCATCCTATTACAGGCTGTTGTGGACCACAAATATTGGTAAGTGTTTATTTTTGGGGTGGTGGGATGAGTTGCATGTGTGAGTTTTACATTCTAACTTTTTTCAATTTTACTGTTCTTTAGTTTCCTAGATGTGTTTATTGGCTGGCCAGGCCGATCTCATGACTCCCGAGTTCTTGCCAATTCTGACCTGTACAACATCGTAGAGGAGAAGCAGGGAGGCTGGCTGTACCCCAAAGAATGTGCAAAGATTGTGAATGGGGTGGAGATCCCTGTCCACATCATCGGGGATGCTGCATACCCTTTACGCCCCTGGATTATGAAAGGCTACACCCAACAGGTCCAGCTAACCCCAGAGCAACAAACCTATACTCACACCCTGAGTTCAGCAAGGATGGTGGTTGAGAACGCCTTTGGCAGGTTAAAAGGAAGATGGCGTTGTTTGATGAAGCGCAATGATGTGGACCTAAAGAATATGCCTAATATAGTAGCTGCGTGCTGTATACTGCACAACATCTGTGAACTGAAAAATGAGCTATTCCTTCCTGAGTGGACTGTGCAGGACCCTGAGGTTATAAACCCACATGTGGAAGGTGCTTTGTTTGGGACTGCCTCAAACTCCGCTGCAGAACAAATACGCCACACTATTACGTCCAACCTTGCAGCACTGGTACAATAGTGTTTAAGAATCAGCACAACATGTTTGGTGAATTACGTTTTTTTTATTTTGTATTCCACCTTTGATCTTTGGTTTCAATATTTATGATTTTCCAAAAAAAACACATTGCCACAAACTTTGTATATATGCAGAAACAATGTAGAAAACACTGAAAACATGGTCTACTGTTACGCACAAATGGGAATGTTATGTATAGATTTGCAAACAAGTTTTGATTGGCATAAAAAAAAAACACTGGTAGGCTTGTAGATACAACACCATAAACCACAGTGTCCCTGCAGTATATTATTACTGTGTAAAAAATAAATAAAAAGTGCTTTAATGTAGACACTATACAAAACAGAACATAGAAAAAAAATTAAAGAAGGCACAAACAGTTGTGCATAAACAATGACCACACTGTGGTTATTTAACAACAAATAACAACAATAAGAAATTCACTGTGTTTCACGGCAAATTGCGCAATACAGTAAACTCTGTGCTTTGCGCACTAGATGGTGCAGTATTTGGGGCATAGTATGGGCCAGGATTAAATGATGAAAAACCCTGCTCAGGGTATTGTGAGTTGTGGTGTTGGATTGGTGCTCTTGAGGTATTGGTCATACGCTCATAGAACACCATGTTCATTTGGTGCAATTCCCTGTGGCGGTCATACTGCTCTCTACTTATGCGTTCCTGCATTGTCATGACTTGGGAAAGAAATGCATCATGCATTTGGCGTTCTGCCTTTAGAAACCTGTCGAGCCTTGCATCCTCCTGTGCGGACATTGTAGCGTCCATCTCTCGGAGTTGCTCGACAAGGACATTTGACATGGCTTTAGCCACTTGCTCCGCTCTGTTCAGTTTCTTCCTTCTAGGCGGTACGGTGTAAACTGTGAAGAGAAGAAATACAAAATGAGCGTATATAAAAATAGCAGCGTTAGCAAACATGTGTTTGTGGCATTAATCCACCTACACACTAGCTACTCTGCAACATTGAACTATTTATAAAAATGCAAAGCCCCTCTGGGTGGGGGCAGAAATTGCAAAGCGTGCCAGCAGCGTGCTGAGCGCAGTGATCCTGCAAGGGGCCCATTTGCGCTCGCCACGCTGCCGCCACACTGGCCACTCATACTATACACATAACCGGATGATTAACAATTGTGGATTTGTGCTATGAGTGTTATTTTCTAAACATGTACTTACTGTTTTTCTGTAAAGTTGGGGTGACGGTGACGGCACTTTGTACAGTCCCACTGTCACTGGTCTGAGCTTCCACGACGTCTTCAATGGTTGCAGTTATGCTGTCGTCGTTTCTGGATGTGTTTATGGACGGCCGGGAGGATGTGTCGCTGTCCTCAGGTGTGTCGTCAATTAACAACGGGGATGACGGACAGACGTCACTGCTTGTCTGTGTCTCTTCTGGAGTGCCTTCTGTAGCAGTGTACTGTGAACTGGAAGACAGACTCACCGGACTGCATATAGCTGTGTTTCCAAAGATATTGGCACAGATGTCATAGTACTGCCAGTCGATACGGCCAACACCGCTCTTTTTCCTGTTGTTGTCATGCACCTTCAGAAACTGCTTTTTAAGAGTTTTCATTTTGTTTAACACTTGCTGCTGTGTGCGGATGATTCCCCTGGCTTCCAGCATCTTGGAGATGTTTTTATAAATCACTGCATCTTTAACTGTGCCTGTGATCTGCCTCATTATTTCCTCCTCTCCCCTAATGCTCAGCAACTCTCTAACCTCCTGGTCTGTCCAGGTCGCCATGCTGCCTTCCTCACACGCATCAAGGATGCTCCCCAGGGCTCTGAAAGATGACATCATCTTTTCTGAGCCCATGAAAGCTCCAATCGGAGGCCTTTTAACAGTCCCGGGTAGAGAATCCCGGGACGGGCCCTTTCACACTACCCAGCTTCCCGGGACCAACCCTGGTCGAGACCAGGGTTGAAATCCCGGGATGCTCGACCCGGGAAATTGTCCCTGTACCCTTTCACACTGACAAAAATCCCGGGATGATGCGTGTTCACGTGCAATATCCCGGGATTTTCATGCGAGTGTAAAAGGGGTATTAGTGTATACAGTATACAGTACCTCTAATACACATTTCCTGTGGAAAAAACGGTACAGTCCTGTACAGTACTGTACATGGAACATTTTCTTTACTGATCCATTTATTTCATTTTTTTTACTTCACACTGTACACTGAACCTTCGGTCATCCAGATGTTATTGAACGAACTACAGATACCAGCATGCCTTGCCACAGTTACTGCTAATTAATAATACTCATAAATGTATTCCCACTAGCAGCAAAAAAAGGAATAAAAATCCCAAACCAATGTGGTCTAACAAAAATATAAAGGAATTAATGGACAAAAAAATACGAGCATTTAAAAAATACAAATCTGAGGGGGATGCGGAGTCATTTCAGCACTACAAGGATTGTAACAAAATATGCAAAAAAGGAATAAGAGTGGCTAAAGTAGAAACTGAAAAACTAGTAGCAAAGGATAGCAAAGAGAAAAGTACATCAACAGCAAGAAAGTAGCCATGCTTTGTGATTTTTCTCAAGTTACTTCTTTAATATGGTACTTTATACATATGCTACTGTATTATGGCAAACAAAATAGTTGGGTGTACAGTAGGCTGGTCTATAAATATACTGTACAGTAAATCAGTTTCCAAAGAAACACTGTTCAATACTGTACATCAGGGATGGGAAACCCTCAATCCTCCAGCGGTTGTTGTACTAAACATCCAACAGTATTAGCATGGCCAAATAGCAAAACTAACATAGTAACTAAAGGTTGACAAAGGACAATTTGTCCATCGAGTTCAACCTATTTGTGGTCTCCTATGCAGTCTTATTATAGGACTAGTTATTTTTATGTTAGGACTAGTTATATTAACTATAATGCTTGTCTAGCACCATAACCCTAAATATCTTTATCCAATAGGAATTTATCTAACCCATTATTAAAGGTGTTAACTGAGTCCGCCATTACTACTCTCTCAGGCAGGGATTCCAAACACGTATTGTCCTTACTGTGAAAAAAACTTTTCACCTCATTGTGTGGAAACTCCTCTCCTCTAACCTAAGTGAGTGTCCACTTGTCCTCTGTGCTGATCTTATAGAAAACAGGTCCCTCCTAAGCTCTGTGTATTGACCCCTTATATATTTGTAGATGTTGATCATGTCCCCTCTTAGGTGGTCATTCCGAGTTGTTCGCTCGCTAGCTGCTTTTAGCAGCATTGCACACGCTAGGCCGCCGCCCTCTGGGAGTGTACCTTAGCTTAGCAGAATAGCGAATGAAAGAGTAGCAGAATTGCTACTAAATATTTTCTTGCAGTTTCTGAGTAGCTCCAGACCTACTCCCAGATTGCGATCAGCTCGGTCCGTTTAGTTCCTGGTTTGACGTCACAAACACACCCTGCGTTCGGCCAGCCACTCCCCCGTTTCTCCAGACACTCCCGCGTGTTTCCCTGACACGCCTGCGTTTTTTAGCACACTCCCGGAAAATGCTCAGTTACCACCCAGAAACGCCCCTTTCCTGACAATCACTGACCGATCAGCAGTGCGACTGAAAAGCGCCGCACGAACAACAGCAAAACTGCTAAGTTTTTAGTTAAATAACTAAGCGCATGCACAGGGCCGTAACTACGTGTGTGCCAAGTGAGCTTGGCACACAGCGCAGTTGCCCTGAGGGCGCACGGCCAGCGGCATGTAATGAGTCAAATTGACTCATTACATGCCGCCTCTGAAGTCTGCGCCGTGCGCCGCAGCCACGCTGGAGGAGAGAGAAGCGCCGGAGGCAGCTGAGAAGGAGGAGGAGGGAGGGGGACTGGAGCCGCAGCAGCGCTATTTCATTGGTAGTAAGCGCCGCTGCAGCATCCCCCTCTCCTTCCGTATAGGCTGCCCGGCGCTGCTGTGGATGCTGGGATGCGGTTCCTCCATCCCAGCATCCACAGCAGTGCAGGCAACCAATACGGAAGGAGAGGGGGATGCTGCAGCGGCGCTTACCACCAATGACATAGCGCTGCTGCGGCTCCAGTCCCCCTCCCTCCTCCTCCTTGTCCGATGCCTGCACACTGCACAGAGGGAGATGCCAGCACGAGGAGCCTGTCGGCGGGGAGAAGGTAAGTATATCCCTCTCTCTCTCTCTCTCTCTCTCTCTTTCTCTCTCTCTCTCTCTCTGGGGGACACCGTCTGCCATAATGTGTAAAAAGGGGTCCTGGCTGCCGCAATGTGTAAAAAGGGGGACTGGCTGCCGCAATGTGTAAAAAGGGGTCCTGGCTGCCGCAATGTGTAAAAAGGGGTCCTGGCTGCCGCAATATGTAAAAAGGGGGACTGGCTGCCGCAATGTGTAAAAAGGGGTCCTGGCTGCCGCAATGTGTAAAAAGGGGGCCTGGCTGCTGCAATGTGTAAAAAGGGGGACTGGCTGCCGCAATGTGTAAAAAGGGGTCCTGGCTGCCGCAATGTGTAAAAAGGGTGTCTGGCTGCCGCAATGTGTAAAAAGGGGGCCTGGCTGCCGCAATGTGTAAAAAGGGGTCCTGGCTGCCGCAATGTGTAAAAAGGGGGCCTGGCTGCTGCAATGTGTAAAAAGGGGGTCTGGCTGCCGCAATGTGTAAAAAGGGGTCCTGGCTGCCGCAGTGTGTAAAAAGGGGGCCTGGCTGCCGCAATGTGTAAAAAGGGGGACTGGCTGCCGCAATGTGTAAAAAGGGGGACTGGCTGCCGCAATGTGTAAAAAGGGGTCCTGGCTGCCGCAATGTGTAAAAAGGGGGCCTGGCTGCCGCAATGTGTAAAAAGGGGGACTGGCTGCCGCAATGTGTAAAAAGGGGGACTGGCTGCCGCAATGTGTAAAAAGGGGGCCTGGCTGCCGCAATGTGTAAAAAGGGGTCCTGGCTGCCGCAATGTGTAAAAAGGGGGACTGTCTGCTGCAATGTGTAAAAAGGGGTACTGTCTGCTGTAATGTGTAAAAAGGGGGACGCTGTCTGCTGTAATGTATAAAAGGGGCTCTACCTGGGGTAGTGGCGCTACTGTGCAGCGTAATTTAAATAATGGAGACTACTGTGCACTGTAGTATGAATTGCTATTATTTTGTGGCCACGCCCTTTCCCCATGAAGCCACGTCCCTATATATTTTTCGAGCGTCTACGGCGCGCACTGCCCCTATCTTGCATGGGGGGGGCGCGCCAATGTCGTTTCTTGCACACAGCGCTGAAATGCCTAGTTACGGCACTGCGCATGCATGCTGCGTACCATGCGCATGCGCATTTAGCAGCAGATCGCAGCATAGCGAAAATCGGCAACAAGCGAACAACTCGGAATGACCACCTTAGTCTCCTCTTTTCCAATGAAAACATGCATAGCATTGCAAGCCTTTCCTCATATTCTAGCGTCTACATGCCCTTAATTAGTTTGGTCGCCCGCCTCTGAACCTTTTCTAGCACCAGGATATCCTTTTTGTAGTATGGTGCCCAAAATTGCACACAGTATTCAAGGTGTGGCCTCACTAGTGATATATATAATGGGAGTATAACACTCTCGTCCCTTGCATCAATTCACGATTTTATGCATACTAATATCTTATTAGCCTTCTTTGCTGCAATCCTACTTTGGGTACAGCTGCTTAGTTTGTTGTCTATGCGAACGCCTAAGTCTTTTTCCAGTACAGAAGCCCCTAATATTACCCCATTTAGTATGTAGGTGTTATTTTTGGTCTTGCTACCACAATGCATTACCTTACACTTGTCTGCATTGAATCTCATCCTCCATTTTGCTGCACATGCTTCTACTTTAACTAAGTCGTACTGAAGAGACTCAGCATCCCCTCCGTATTTATAACCTTACATAATTTGGTATCGACAGCAAAAATTGACACAATGCTCTCTAGACCTTCTGTTAGGTCGTTAATGAAGATGTTGAACAATAGTTGTCCAAGTACAGACCCTTGTTGCACACCACTTAGCACTTTAGTCCAATTTGAAAAAGATCCATTAACCACAACGCGCTGCTCCCTATTATCTAACCAATTACTGACCCAAGTGCACATTGTGCTCCCTAGCCCTATTTCTTGTAGCTTATAGATAAGTTGCATGTGTGGTACTGTGTCGAAAGCTTTGCCAAAGTCTAAAAAAATTACATCCACCTCCTTACCCTGATCAAGGTACGCACTTACTGTTTCATAAAAGCAAAGTAGGTTGGTTTGACATGATTTGTCCTTCACAAATCCATGTTGTTTCTTTTTAATGATGCTTCTAGGAACAAGAAGATTTTTCTAATTACACCACTGATAGTACCACCCTCCCCTCTAACCCAAAAGCTCCCATCCTGCAGCCTAAACCTAAATCCCCCCTTGGTACTTAACCCTAAGTGCCCCCTGGTAGTGCCTAAACCTACCTCTCCCTTCCCTGGCTGTATAATAACTTCATCCTTACGATCAGGATCCTGTCTGTCGGGATCATGGATATGGCCTTCCACCCAATTTGAGCCATCGTTGCCACCATTTTCTGGGGTGTGTGGATTCCGGCACCGGAATCTCGAACGCCGTGATCCCAAGTCATGACAGTCACACCAGAATTCGGAGAGTAGTTGCTTACCGGGTGACCTGGGGCCTGGGGATTCCTACTCCTCCTGGTCCTGGGGGAACTACAGGTGGGCAGGTGGCGGTGGTACTGTGAATAAAAAAATAACAGTACCATAAGTGAAGCTGTCAATTTGTAACATGTACTGTACAGTATCCAGGACACATGTACAGTACAGTAGTTTAGCGAGGATAGTCGCACCAGAATTCTCATTACACAATACCACTGGGAAGCGAGGCATAAATTGGAGAGTAGTGTGCTTACTGGCCACCTCCTCCTCCTGGGCCTGGGGGTTCTGCGGGTGGGCAGGTGGTGGTGGTACTGTGAATAAAAAATAACAGTACTGTAAGTGAAGCTGTAGTGTATAAATTATACAGTATAAAATATACAGTATGTAAAGTACAGTACAGTATGGTACCATACTGTATATATTTGCACAATGGAATTTGTTGTGCTACAGTATATACAGTACAGTAAGAAATAGTTAATAAATAAATACAATATATAGTACAGTACATACAGTACTGTATACAGTATATCACTTATTTTTTCTGCCGTATATACATACAGTACAGTATACAGTAAATACAGTACAGTATATTACCTTCTACCCCACACAACCCACAGGCTATGTCATGCATTACCAGCCCTCCCACACCATCTCAAGCCCTGTATCCCCCTCACAAATCCACTCTTACCCCGGTGAGAAACTCACCTTCCCTTGCACTCAGTGTTGGACTGGGGCATGAAGGTCCTACCGGGAGAATGCAGTGGTGGGATTCAATCCTGGGCCAGCAACCTCATTTTATACTGTATATGCTGGCAAGCGTTGAGCATCCTCAGGTGGCTGAGACGCTGCACAGCTCCCTCTGCTCACCTCCCCTGGCTTCTGGCTCCGGCTGGGCGCACTGTGCAGTGTGACGTGAAGTCATAGCTGATGCTGTGCAGCCAGCCACCCGCCCATCCCGCCAGACCTCACCACCACACTGCAACTCCCGGCTGCCGGATCTTACAGGAAGTGTCCCACCCTCCCTCCCTCCCCTCCAGATTCCGGTAAGTTATCTGGGCTGGTCAGGGCAGAGGGGGTGGGACACTTTGAAAATACTGTATAAATCACAATTGTACAGTAGTGTACTGTACTTGACAATACTTACAAGCTTAGTGGTGGTGCCTTTCCTGCCTTTCTCGGGCGCTGTTGGTCCACCCCTGTAAAAAAAATATACAGTATACAGTCATGGCAGGATATGGTACAGCACATTGACAGCATCTTTTGGATATAACAATCAATGGAATTGCTCATTCTAGTACCCTGCTCCTAATCACTCAGAAGGGCATAGTGTACTGTACTTTACTGTCTTAAAAACTTAAGGGGCAAATTTTTAAATGTGATATTACACTATACAGTACACTTACCGTACTGTATCTCTACAGAACAGGAGTACACTGATTACATTAGGTCCAGGGTATTAGACAGAACACTACCTTTATAGACATTGAGACACATTAGCATTGACTTTATAAACATTATGACACATCAACATGCGGCCCTCCCACCCTTAACCATCTCAGTACTGTATATTACAGTATACAGTAAATTGATTTCATGACAGATGATGCAGCACTCACCTGAATCCATCTTACAGTATTCGCATCACAGTAGTGCAGTTTATTCACGTCACGTCACAGTACTGCCCTTGATTCACGTTGTGTCACACAGTAGAGCACCTTATATTCATGTTACTGTAAGTTACAGTAGTAGTGCAGTATATTCACATTACGTCGTAAAGTAGAGATCTGCCACAGTCATGGACCTTATAACACATCAGGCCACAGTAAAGTCCCTTAGAATTAGAGATGTGCAACGGCCACTTTTTGTGTTTCGGTTTTGGATCTGGATCCCCGCTCATGTTTTGGATCTGGATTGGTTTTGCCAAAACCATCCTTTCGGGATTTGATTTTGGATCTGGGTGATTTAAAACAAAACATAAAAACAGCTAAAATCACAGAGTTTTGGGGTAATTTTGATCCTACTGTATTATTAACCTCAATAACATTAATTTTGACTCATTTCCAGTCTATTCTGAACACCTCACAATATTGTTTTTAGGCCAAAAGGTTGCACAGAGGTTACTGGATGAGTAAGCTAAGCGACACAAGTGGGTGGCACGAACACCTGGCCCATCTAAGAGTGGCACTGTCCCAAAGAGCACATAAGGAAAAAAAAGAGGTACAACGAGGTCGCTGGATGTCTAAGATAAGTGACACAAGTGTGCGTCACAAACACCTGGCCCATCTAGGAGTGGGACTGCAGTGTAAGACAGGATGGCGCTTTTAAAAACTAGGACCCAAACAACACATCATGCAAAGAAGAAAAGGAGGTGCAATGAGGTAGCTGATTGACTAAGCTAAGCGACACAAGTGTGCAGCACAAACACCTTGGCCATCTAGGAGTGGCACTGCAGTGTCAAACAGGATTCCAAAACATAATCCTTTATTCTTAGCCTGGGAGTTAGACCAAATGTCCTTGGGACTGCAGTTGGAGATATATTTTTCTTAACAAAACAGTTTCTCAAAAAATATCTTTGTAATTCATTTAAGGAAATTACATATATTAGCTGGTCATGTTCATTGCTTATAGCAATGAACATTCTAATCAATACCACATTATAAAACATACAGTAGAATCACATAACTGCTTATTGGGTTTAAACTTACTATATAGCATTATACATACTTTTAGCTATTAAATAGAAAGCTTACAATTATTATAAAGATGATTCTATGTTCTACACATCTTTACTGAATTTAAGGTATATGTCTGGGCACACTGCCAATATTCTGAAATTTCACTAACTAGCAACTACAAATCTGCAGGTGTGAATTCCTTATACTTATTAGCCTAACAAGCTACTGCTTCTTATCTTATCTTATAATAAACATATTGCTGGCTACAAATATATTTCTACCTGTTAATTGAAATCATAGTGCTTATGAATCAGAAAGACGGAACCTATACAAAATGGAGTCTTTTTGGTTAACTTGTTTTAGCCCCATCATTCCCTTCTCTTGATTCATAACTTAACTATTATTTCCTACCTAACAGGATCATAGTCTTGTTTTTATTATGACAGGTAACTTATACACATGCATTCTTGCTGCAGAAATCCATGCATAGGACCCCCACTTACAGTCTGTGGTCTTCTTCTTGTGGAAAAATGGTCCATCCCCCATCTTTGACAAGCACATGAACCTTTTCTCTAGTTGTCCCATTTTAATCCTTTGGGTTTGGTGTCGAAGTCGAAAATATTACATACACACCACCTGCAAACACCAAACAGAATGGCCTCCGTGCATGTTTTCACCATGTGTACGCATACACGCACGCTACGTACACTTGTTCACGAGCCTTGCATATTGGCGTGTGGTATGAGTATACACAGTAGCATACACATTCGCACAGAAAAGCAACAAAGTCATATTCCATATTCTGTTTACATAATGCATAATTTACACATAGTCTCCACACACTTTGCCAGCAAGTTACATTTACTCAAAGGGTAGAACAATAGAGTTATTCAGCTTTACAAGATGTGAGGGGACAGAGCACGGTTAGGACCTAGTGTTTGGTATCCAGATGTGCAGTATTTGTAATCTACATTCCGGTTGTTAAGTGCAGTTTATCGCATGTTTCTGCGCATATCTATGCACAGAATTGTAATATTCACAAATACTGTAAATACTATACTCTTGATATTCGTCAGGAACCCGGTGGCGAACACCTGCAAGCACACCTGGACCAAGCATCGCCCACTCAGTCAAACCAACCTATGACCCCTCATGTACTGAAAATGACCTGCCCCTTGAACTATAGAAGAAGAGCTTACATTCCCCATTGTATTGTATTTGGACCCATTGTTTAAAAGATGCTTCCTGACCAGGCTCAGTCTATTCTCTGAATGTCATCTTGCTAAGACTGACTGAGGCCTGGACCCGGGAGCGCTCGTGAACAAATGTATGTACTATTGGTTGTAGCTCTTCTCTGTAATATTGTTGTATCTTCTATCTGTATCTTTTGAGTAAATACTGTTGATGTGTTGGACCACAACATAATATTTAACTACTGGTGACATATTCCATACTTGTTTGGGGTATAATTTATATTCAGCCACACGTGTCACTGCATTGTGCGCATAGCGTGTTGGTGTGCATACGCAACGTACATACATATCATAGTGGTTATTTGTTAGCGGCCGCAGCTGCCCGCACAACAGTGTGTTAAGGTATTGCTTTTTCTTGTTATTTAAATGAACTTTACAGTTGAGGGCTCTGTACGTTTCACCTCACACTCACGGACTTGGAGGGCCTAACAGACTTTGGTCTAAAAACAAAGGGTGGAGGACACGTCTAAAGTAAAACAATTTCTGTTGTTGTGTTAAAACTACCTAATGTTGTTAGACCACGTCTGTCCTGGATAGTCTCAGAGGTGCTGGTGCGAACCGCGGGACAGCAAGGAAAAGCTAAATTTTGTGTGTTTATTTTGGCGCGAAAACGCACACAAGCATGCTTTGCGTATATTCTCATATTGTTGTCACATGTTGTAGTAGTCATTTTTAGATCTGCATAAAATCGGATAAGTCATTTGTTATACATATATGGTATTTGTTTAGTGGGTACTTGTAAAAGCACATACAAAACTTCGTCCTGGCCTAAAAGTTTGGGCAGCAATTAATGGAAGTTATCCATGTGGGTGACTTTCAGGGTGTGTAGGGAACAAAAGTGTATTGTGTATTAATCGCAAAATATTTGCATTTCATAAGTGAAGCTCTGTTCCTGCCTAAAAGTTTAGGTAGCACATAGCAGAAACTTTCCGGCAGGGGACTTCCGGTGCTCAAAGGGAACGTGGAAGCATTTATCTAACTACAACAATACAATACAAATAGTGTTTTTTTTTTAAATTATTATTATTATTATTATTGTATTGCTAGAGTTGGGTAAAACAGTGTGGCAAGCTGCTTGCAAAGGTACGCAGCGATACACATTTGCGTACCCAAGTATACACGTGTCATAGGACAATAGTACGTGGACGCGTATATAGCGAAGCATGGGTACACATGTGGACACACAGGCGGGTATTGTGAGTGCATATTTACGCAAGCGGAAGTTAGCCGCATAATAGAAGTCAGTTTTAAGATGGGATAAAAAGATTATAGTTGAACATTAACAAGTAATTATCCAATTTTAGACAGATTACTGAAAATCTTATTATAAGTGTAGTACCTCTGGGACAAGTTATCAACCAAAGGAAGTGATTTTTTTTTTCTGTACAGAAAATCTAAAAGTGTGAGGTGTTGAAAGCAAGTGTGAGTGGATTGGATCCCGAAAAAGCGGGATCTCGTCGGTGAGACACTGAGTTAGCAGAGGCTTGGTGGCGTGAAGGTTAGCAACCTTACATATTATTGGTTTTTGAGGCACGTAGTATGTGTGTTTTTAAAGGAAAAATGTGCGGAGGAGCATGATATATTGACCAAAGGGTTGGTGTTGCGCTCCGGCTGTGGAGCGCAGCTTGTGAATTCAACTCCCGTGATCGTAGGGCATATAGATAACAAGTATCTATAAGCTGTACGATTGGACCGCATGTGTGTGTTTGTGTGATACGCGGCACAACGTGATACCATTTGTTTAATTTCACGCAATTGTGTCATCATACGCACTGTGTTAGCATACGCAGATGTGATTTTTGTAAAGTAAAGGAATTTGTTCGCTGACTCTCTTTGAAATATTCCTGGTGGAACTCCATAGGAAGGCTTGGTGACGTTTCCCAAGCGGAATTCCTGTGGAAAGAAACCAACAAGATCAGGCTTTTAACCTCCACTGAAAAAGGTGGGGTATTGATTTATTGCTGTTAATACTTCATACTTCCATTGCATGGCCATAACTAGGGGGAAGCTAGGGGGGCATGTGACCTGGGCGCCGGATTGGAGGGGGCGCCGCAACGGTCAGTTTAATCCTCCTTACACCCCCTCTGAGTCCCGATGCGCATAGGTCCCTTAGCATCGGAGCAGCACAAGGCAGTATAGGCTCTACTAGCTGCCTGCCGCCTACTGTGATGAAACTGAAAATAAACTACAGCTTCCAGAAGCCCTTGCTGCGGGAGCTGTAGTTTACTTTCGGTTTCTTTGTGTGTGCTGCCTGTTCTGCCCTTAGAGGGGACACAGGGAACAAGTTACCCCAGCCTCCCCCTGATGCCTTAGATCACCACAGCAGTGCATTGCTGAGCTGGAAAAATGAATGACAGCCGGAGGTCCAAAAAGGGGCAGAGCTACACAGCACTGTACTCAGTGCCAGGCCAGCCAGCACCATTGAAGAGAGGAGTGGAGAAGAGCAGCAGAACACAGCACAGCCTAAATAGTGAGTGTGACACAGTGAAGGGGCACTGTATATGTGTGTGACTACTATATATGTGTGTATGAATGTGTTGTGCATGTGTGTAACTGTATGTGAATAGGTGTGTGACTACAGTATATATCTGTATGCATGCTTGTGTGTCACTGTATGTATGTATGTATGTATGTATGTATGTGTGACTATGTATGTATACAGGTGTGTTACTGTATGTATGTGAGTGAATGAATGAATGAATGAATGAATGCGTGCGTGTATGTGTTTATATGTGTGACAGTATGTATATGTGTGATTTTACATATGTATCAATGTATTGGGTATTATTTCCTTTTTTACTTCATCTATAGCCCAAATGTCTAACTAAGGGGGTCATTTCGAGTTGATCACATGTAGCAACTTTTTGCTGCTCGTGTGATCAAATAGACGCTGCCTATGGGGGAGTGTATTTTAGCATAGCAGGGCTGCGAACACTTGTGCAGCCCTGCTATGCTAAATAAGTTTTGTGCAGAACAAGACCAGCCCTGCACCTACTTAACAGTGCGACGGATATAGTGATGATGGTCCTGGCTGTGATGTCAGAAATCCACCCTACAAAAGCCTGGACACGCCTGCATTCGCTCTTACCACGCCCGGGAAATGGTGAGTAGATGCCCTGATCCTCGTTCCCGCTGTCAATCTTCTTGCGATCAGTCCTGGAATCGCTTTCTTCGGTCCTGGCGTCATTGCCCGGCGACTGCTGTCACTGGGCAACGATGCATGTGCGCAATGCGGTTGCCACGCAGCTGCAGTTCCAACCCATTCGCACTGCAGCGAAGAACCTCTACGTGCGAATGGGTCGGAATGACCCCCTAAGTCCAGCTAAATGTCTAGAAAAGAAGTTTTATAGCAGCTACCAGCCCTTTGCTCTTATGGAGAGAGAATTGACAGCATAGGAAAGGAATGAGTAAAACATCTTGTGAGGGGTGGACCTAGCTGGAAGGAAAGTACAGCCCTTTGGAAAAGGGGAGGGTTAGTATATATAGGGAAGGATAGCCATTTTGTCTCTCTCTTGTTGGTGAAATTGCCTTTGAGTGGGTGAGTGCTGCATAGCAGGCTTCCCAACTTTTACTGTGCTTTCCCCTGGGGCTCATTGAATTCTTCTTAAAACTCTCCCCTGCATTCCTCCTCTGCCCTTCTACATGACTGCCCGCCCTCGCCGTTCCGCCGGGGTCCCAGCTCGATACCGCGCATCTGGCGGTGGGGCTGGGCCCGGGGAAGGGGTGGCTGGCCTGGGGGACGGGGCCCCGTCCCCCGGGGCCTTCACGGGCTCGGGCAGGGCCGCGGTGCGGCGGTCCGGGTCAACTTTGTCGCTGGGGTCCAGGCCGGCTTTGCCGGCAGAACTTGAGCGGCGGGGTAGGCCCGGAGGTGGAAGGGCGGCTGCCCTCACCTCTGAGCGCGGCGGGTGATCAGTGGGAGTCGGGCGGGCGCGTGCATGCGCGCCGCGGTGGGCGCCCGTCCGTGGAGCCGCACGGGGCTCCTATTAAGCTACTTCTGACGAGGCAGCGTGGAGGGGCCAGAGGGGAGCCGGCTGCCAGCCGCGCGAGGTCTGTCACTGGGCCTCGCGCGGCGGATCTGCAGGAGGATGCGGACGGGAGTACGCGGGCGGGAGCGGTGGGACGCGCGCACGAGGTGCGCGCGCACCCACGCTCGCTTCCGGCGTTGCCGTTCGCGCACGGGTGCGCGCAGCGGCGTCGCCAGCCTCCCTGTCTCCCCAGCTCGCTCCCCTGCAGCCGGAGTCCGGCGGGGGGTGGGGGGGGGGAGGAGAGGCAGGGCTCAAAGTGGTGATATCAGGCTCTGCATACAGGGAGGTACAGGCCAGGGGGAACACGGGGGGTTAGCGGCATTAGGAGTCGGGGCACGCGCACGAGGTGCGCGCGAGCCCGTGCTCACGGCAGGCGGCGCTGTTCGCGCACGTGCGCCGCACGTCCCTCTGTCTCCCCAACTCGCTGCCCTGGAGCCGGATTCCAGCGGCTTGCGGGGGAGGAGGGGGGGCAGGGAAGGGGTTGGTGGCCGCAGGGCTGCTGCGGGCACTAACCGGCCTCGCCGCAGCTCCCTCCCAGCGGGCGGAGATGGCTCCGGTCTGCAGGGGGTGGGGGCGAGTGTAGGCTCGGAGAGCGAGGGCAGCACTGGCGCCGACGGCCAGTCCCTCGGTAGAGGCGGAGTTTGGTGGGGGACTGGTTCGTAGTGGGTCAGGGACGCCCCCTTTTCCCCGCCAAGGCGGATGGGTCGGCAGACGTCGGGGTCCCGGATGACGCCCGTCAGGCGTCATGCGGGTAGGCGCGAGCGGGCCCCGGCTGGGGGTACAGAGAGATCCGGCGCCGCGGTTTAGGGTGGTCAGGGCCCCTCCGGAGCACTGGCGTCGGCTCGTTCGGGCCGCTGGCTGCGGCTGCATCACCGGGGGTAGCGGCAAGCTCTGACGCGGCCGCGATGGAAGGCGGGTCCGGAAGGCGGTCAGCTTCAGCGGCGCAGCCAATTGCCCGCGCCTGCAGGGAGCTCGGGGAGGCCGCCGCAGACCTGGATCATTGTCCGGGACAGGACGGGCAGGGGCGCGCTGCGGGGACAACCCCATCACGAGTTGCTCGGCATGCGCCGCGGTTGCTTCCTGGGTCTTTCGCACCTTTCTCGCCTGCAGGGGATCGCGGCGCAGTGGAGATGGTGGAGTATGAGGAAGAAGACGTCGGTTTTGCCATGCCGGAGGATTCCGTGTCGGTGCAGTCGACGGGATCAGGTGAGGTGTTACAGTCGGTAGCGGGCTCCTCCACGAGCTCCAGTTCTCGCAGCTTTTCCTCTTCCTCCTCTTCCTCTTCTCTGTCGTCGCAGGCGTCCGAAGTCAGTAGTTCGACTAGGGCGAGGAAGCGGGCGACTAAATTCGCCAAGAGGGCGGCGGGTCAGCAGAAGAGGCGGAAGAGGCGCAGGCGGCTTAGTGAGGAAGCTCGCAGGGCCAAGAAACGCCGCGATTTGCCTGGGGTTGTTCGCTGCGACTACACTGCAGTGATGCGGGGGCGGCGGGATAGCTGCCGCAGGAAGATTCGCAGGGGGGACTTCGTGGATGTGTTCGTCTTGACGAAGGAAGCGAAGAAGGAGTATAAGTCGGCGGCTGCAAAGAAGGGCATCGGGGTTGAGGCCTTCCGTACCTTCGATAACTGGCTGGCCGGTTTTTGGGTCTTCGCGGCGTGTTACCTGTAAGATAGGCCGGACGAGCACATGAACGTGATTCGGTACCTGCATCTCATACATGACATGCAGCGCACATCTTCGGGCTCGGAGTGGCGTAGGTATGACCAGGAATTCAGGGAGAAGCAGGACGGTTTGCAGGTCATGGACTTTGGGATCAAGGACGTCGAGGTCTGGCTCAAAGTCACTCGGGCTTCGCAGCAGGCGGAGGAGCCCCGGAAACCGGGGGCGGACGGGCACCACGCAGGGTCGTCCGCCCAAGGGTCCGGCGCGGACGGCGGATCGGCCAAACCAGGTAGGTCGGCCGTCCGTGCAGGGGGGCGAGCCGCCACAAAAGGAAAATGTTTCGCGTTTAACAACGCGGCCTGTTCCTTCGGCAAGCAGTGTCGCATTTCGGGTTCTCTACGTATTAAAACACAACATCTTGCTTTTCCCATCTGAGCATTACTAATACTAGGGAGACACCCAGTTCCTTAGCCTCTGGGCTTCTCTGTTCACTTTGTGTGTATTTTGTTACCCTATCACCTTCTGTGTACGTAATGTCATATTCCCCAGTCTGTCTGTGAGTTCATTTGTTTTGCATACCTATCCGTTCAGACACCAGTACATTCCTGCAGGCACTGGTGTGCATAACAGTTCAAACACCAGTGCATTCCTGCAGGCACTGGAGTGCATAACAGTTCTGACACCAGTACATTCCTGCAGGCACTGGTGTGCATAACATATTCAGCAGCCTAATACTCCTGTTGAAATTTTGTGGGAATATGGAGCATACCCCTCAAAATACGTTGCAACAGGTGGTCGATCAGGTGCAGGTCCTGACTCGACAATTTAATGATTTGTCCATTAAAATGCACACCTCCCAGGCCGCTGGTGGAGCTCCCGCAGCAGCAGCACCTTCAGGGGTTAAGGAGCCGAAAGTAAATCTCCCGGATCGTTTTTCTGGAGATCGCTCGCAGTTCTTTTGTTTCAAGGAGAGCTGCAAGCTATACTTCCGGCTTAGGCCTCAGTCTTCTGGGTCGGAGATTCAGCGGGTGGGCATAGTGATTTCCTTGCTACAAGGAGACCCACAGGTCTGGGCATATGGGTTGCAGCCTGACTGTCCGTCGCTTAAATTGTTGATGCTTTTTTTACGGCACTGGGCATGTTGTATGATGACCCTGACAAGACGGCCTCAGCCGAGGCTCAGATTTCGATCCTTAAGCAAGGGCGAAGGCCAGTTGAGGTTTACTGTACGGAGTTTCGGAGGTTGGCCCATGATACCCAGTGGAATGACCCAGCCCTGAGACACCAGTACCGAAGAGGTCTTTCTAACCAGATAAATGACCAACTGGTACAATGGCCCTCATTCCGAGTCGTTCGCTCGGTAATTTTCATCGCATCGCAGTGAAATTCCGCTTAGTACGCATGCGCAATAATCGCACTGCGACTGCGCCAAGTAATTTTACAATGAAGATAGTATTTTTACTCACGGCTTTTTCTTCGCTCCGGCGATCGTAGTATGATTGACAGTAAATGGGTGTTACTGGGCGGAAACACGGCGTTTTAGGGGCGTGTGGATAAAAACGCTACCGTTTCCGGAAAAAACGCAGGAGTGGCCGGAGAAACGGGGGAGTGTCTGGGCGAACGCTGGGTGTGTTTATGACGTCAAACCAGGAACGACAAGCACTGAACTGATCGCAGATACCGAGTAAGTCTGAAGCTACTCTGAAACTGCTAAGTAGTTTGTAATCGCAATATTGCGAATACATCGGTCGCAATTTTAAGAAGCTAAGATACACTCCCAGTAGGCGTAGGCTTAGCGTGAGCAACTCTGCTAAATTCGCCTTGCGAGCGATCAACTCGGAATGAGGGCCAAAATCCCTTGCCTGATAGCTTGGATCAGCTCATGCAGTTATCCATCCGGGTGGATAGACGGCTGAGAGAGCGTAGGCTTGAAAGGGAGACTGAGGTTTCCTTCTTTCCCAAGGGAACCTCAGACTCTGAGGAATTTTCCGAGGAGCCTATGCAGATTGGGGCTACCCGCCTCTCCTCGCATGAGAAGACGCGGAGGAGACAGCAGGGGTTGTGTTTGTACTGTGGGAATAAAGGTCATGTGGTAGTATCATGCCCAGAAAAGCCGGAAAACTTCAGGGCCTGAGGGTGATGGGAAATATCCTGTCAGGCCAGAAGTCAGAATTTCCCAAGAAGACTTTTATCATTCCGGTGACCTTGAAGATCCTCGGTCAAACTGTCAAGACTGAGGCCTTTGTGGACAGTGGGGCCGACGGGGTTTTTATGGACCGCCAATTCGCCCTGAAACACTCTGTTCCCTTAGTACCCTTGGCATCGGAAATTGAGATTTGTGGGTTAAACGGGGAACCATTATCCCAAGGTAAAATTACCTCTTGCACTAGCCAGATTTCTTTGTTTATTGGAGCCACACACTCTGAAAAATTGTCCTTTTATGTGACTGTCTGTACTTTTGCCCCATTGGTGTTGGGGTTACCCTGGTTAAGGGCCCACAATCCTCAATTTGACTGGGTCTCTGGGGAGATTCTTAGTTGGGGTACTGATTGTTTCAGGAGTTGCTTGAGCCTTCCAGTCAGGCTCTCGCAGCTAAGTTTGCCGCCAGGATTGCCAGGGTGTTATGCAGATTTTGCGGACGTGTTCTCCAAAAAAGTTGCAGAGGTACTACCTCCCCATCGCCCCTATGACTGTGCCATTGATTTGTTGCCAAATGCTAAGCTTCCCAAGAGCAGGTTGTACTCCCTGTCACGTCCTGAGACTCAGGCTATGGCAGAGTACATTCAGGAGAACTTGGCTAAGGGATTTATCAGACCTTCACAGTCTCCAGTTGGGTCGGGGTTCTTCTTCGTGGGTAAAAAGGACGGTTCGTTGCGACCCTGCATCGACTTCAGGGAATTGAACCGTATCACGATTAAAAACTCATACCCACTGCCTCTCATTTCGGTCTTGTTTGACCAGCTTCGTACTGCCACCATTTTTTCTAAGATTGACCTACGCGGTGCGTACAATCTAATCCGAATAAGAGAGGGGGATGAATGGAAGACTGCCTTTAATACCCACTCAGGGCATTATGAATATTTGGTGATGCCTTTTGGGCTCTGTAATGCCCCGGCAGTCTTCCAGGATTTCATGAATGATGTGCTCAGGGAATATTTGGATAGATTCTTAGTTGTATACTTAGATGACATCCTAATCTTCTCCCATTCCCTGGAGGAACATCGGAAGCATGTACGCTTAATCCTCCAGAAACTCAGAGACCACCGGCTTGGGGCGAAGCTGGAGAAGTGCGAATTTGAAGTTCAGCAAATCGCATTTCTAGGATATATTATCTCCCCAGAAGGTTTCCAAATGGAGGGTTCCAAGGTACAGGCAGTCCTGGATTGGGTGCAGCCCACTAGTTTGAAGGCGCTTCAGCGTTTCCTGGGCTTTGCGAATTTTTATAGACGAGTTATCGCTGGATTTTCGTCTATAGTGGCGCCCTTGGTGGCACTCACTAAGAAAGGGGCGGATGTTACTCACTGGTCTTGTGAGGCTAAAGCGGCTTTTGCCCGTCTCAAAAGGGCATTTGTATCGGCCAAGGTGCTGCGACACCCAGATCCAGAGCGTCCTTTTGTAATGGAGGTGGATGCCTCTGAGATGGGTATTGGGGCAGTACTTTCTCAGATGGGAGTGTCTGATAATCCCCTTTATCCCTGTGCTTACTTTTCCCGTAAATTTTCGCCTGCCGAGATGAATTATGACGTGGGTAACCGGGAATTGTTGGCTATTAAGGATGCACTCGAGGAGTGGAGACACTGGCTTGAGGGGGCTAAGTTTGTGGTCTCAATTCTCACCGACCATAAGAATCTGGCATATTTAGAGTCAGCGAAGCGTCTCAATGCCAGGCAGGCACGATGGGCTTTGTTTTTTGCTCGCTTTAATTTTTTGATAACATATCGCCCTGGGTCAAAAAACATCAAGGCTGATGCGCTCTCGCGGAGTTTTGCTCCAATCCAGGAGACCACCGAGGAGCCGTTGCCCATTGTGTCCCCATCATGTATTAAAGTGGGCATTACCCAGGACCTCTTATCATTAGTCCTTAGAGCACAGGAGCAGGCTCCTCCAGACCTTCCGGTAGGTCTTTTGTTTGTGCCTCCTAGGTTAAGACAGCGAGTGTTCCTGGAATTCCATGCCAAGAAGTCGGCAGGTCTCCCGGGTATTGCCAGAACTCGGGAGTTGCTATCTAGGGCGGTGTGGTGGCCCTCGGTGGCTAAGGATGTGGATCAGTGGGTTCGGGCATGTGACATCTGTGCCCGAAATAAGACTCCTAGAGGGGTTCCTGTTGGCCCATTACATCCACTCTCTATCCCATCTAAGCCATGGACCCACATTTCAATGGATTTTGTGGTGGACTTGCCCAAATCCTCGGGGATGACAGCCATCTGGGTTGTCGTTGACAGGTTTTCGAAGATGGCGCACTTCGTTCCACTGGTTGGGCTGCCATCGGCCAGACGCCTGTCTGAATTATTTATGCTGCATGTTGTGCGTCTCCACGGGTTGCCACTTGATGTGGTCTCTGACCGCGGATCCCAGTTTGTGGCCAAATTCTGGAGGGCATTTTGTTCCGATCTCCAGATTTCTGTCAGCTTGTCGTCAGGCTACCATCCGCAGTCTAATGGGCAGACTGAAAGGGTGAACCAGTCCTTGGAGCAGTTCCTCAGGTGTTATGTCTCCAAGTGTCAGACTGACTGGGTTGCTCATCTGTCCATGGCGGAGTTTGCCTATAACAACGCGGCTCACTCTGCTACAGGGATCTCTCCCTTCCTTTGTGTGTATGGGCATCATCCTAAGGCCAATTCTTTTGACCCCCTGGACTCCACGCCTGGTGGTTCCTCTGTGGTTTCGGTCCTTAGAGGTATTTGGCGGAAAGTGAAGAAAGCCCTTGTGTCTGTGTCATTAGTGACCAAAAGGGTTTTTGATAAGCGGAAAAGACCCTGCAGCTTCAAATTAGGAGACTTCGTCTGGTTGTCTACCAAGAATTTGAAGTTGAGACAGCCATCTCATAAGTTAGGCCCCCGGTTCATCGGCCCTTATAAGATCACCAGGGTTATCAATCCGGTGGCATTTCAGTTAGATCTGCCCCGTTCTTTGGGTATCAATAAAACATTTCATTGTTCCCTTTTAAAACGGGCGATTAGTAATCCTTCTTCCAGTGGAAGACCTTCCCCTCTTCTGATACGTGGCCAGAGGGAGTTTGTTGTTGAAAGGATTCTTGACTCCAAGATGGTTCGGGGTCGGCTGTCATTTTTGGTGCACTGGAAGGGGTATGGCCCGGAGGAGCGGTCGTGGGTGCGCAGTTGTGATCTTCATGCCCCCAGACTGATACGCTCTTTCTTCTCGCAGTTCCCCGATAAACCCGGTGGTAGGGGTTCTTTGACCCCTCGTCAGAGGGGGGGTACTGTTAGGGTCTCCTGCCCTGTGCTGCCACGTCGTCATGGCAACCGGGAGACAAGTGCTAGCGGAGTAACCTGAGCGCAGCTGATACTCCGGTTCGGGTCTTGTGCTGTGCAGTGGTTACAGGCTCTGTGCACGGCCAGGGGATCCGGTGCTGGTTTTTGTGCTCACAGTCTGTGAGGTCTGAGTGGGGCGTGGACAGCACCTGATTTATAAGGCCTCTTCTCAGGTTAAGCAGATGCTGCTGAATCTTTGTTGGTTAGTCAGTTCCTGAAAGTTAGCCAGTACTGTGTAGCTTTGTATTTGTTGTTGCTTACTGCAAATAGGCCTGGGGATTTGGTACTACACTCTGCCAATCCAGACCTAGCAGTAAGACTGGAGTCAGACGTTTAGCTTGCTGGGGTTCTTTTACTACTCTGTGAACTTAGCAAGTTTGCGGCTGTATTCTAAGACTTGCCTGCCTAAATCCTGTCTCACTGTGCAAGGTGTCAGGTGTCAGTTTAGTGGCAGTAAGCTGAACCTGTGCACTGCAAGTGAGAATTAGGATTGTGGAGACTCTCCTTGTGTCTATCATTCCATCTCTGACCAAGGAGTTTACTGCCACACCCGTTGGTAACCCTTTAGGGTTTTTGCTGTTGCCCTTAGCAACAGCATTTCGGGTTCTCTACGTATTAAAACACAACATCTTGCTTTTCCCATCTGAGCATTACTAATACTAGGGAGACACCCAGTTCCTTAGCCTCTGGGCTTCTCTGTTCACTTTGTGTGTATTTTGTTACCCTATCACCTTCTGTGTACGTAATGTCATATTCCCCAGTCTGTCTGTGAGTTCATTTGTTTTGCATACCTATCCGTTCAGACACCAGTACATTCCTGCAGGCACTGGTGTGCATAACAGTTCAAACACCAGTGCATTCCTGCAGGCACTGGAGTGCATAAC
Source organism: Pseudophryne corroboree (assembly GCF_028390025.1). Lineage (NCBI taxonomy): Eukaryota > Metazoa > Chordata > Amphibia > Anura > Myobatrachidae > Pseudophryne > Pseudophryne corroboree. The sequence goes on from NC_086453.1 coordinate 331,237,005, forward strand.
AGTTCTGACACCAGTACATTCCTGCAGGCACTGGTGTGCATAACAGTATCCAAATAGGGCGGATGCGAAATTTCTGTTTGCCGGTTTTAGTTTTGGTTTTCGCTTGCCTGTTGCGAGCGAGGTGTTGGTTCGGGCCCAGCGGAACCTTCAGTCTGCCCGAGCCTTGCCGTTGGTGCTGAGGGAGAAAGTGGACAAGGAGGTCAGGTTGGGCAGGATGGAGGGACCGTACATCGCACCCCCGGTGGATGGCTTGGTCATCTCTCCCGTGGGGGTGGTTCCCAAGAAGACTCCAGGCGCTTTCCGGCTCATTCAGCATCTTTCTTACCCGTCGGGGGCGTCGGTCAATGACGCAATACCGCCGGCTCTTTGCTCAGTGGTGTATTAGTCGTTTGACGAGGCGTTGGAGATGGTCCGCAGTTACGGGACTGGGGCCCTCATGGCTAAGATTGATGTTGAGTCCGCTTTTCGGTTGCTGCCGCTACATCCGGACTCATTCCGTTTTATGGGTTTCCGGATTGGAGCGGAGTATTTCATCGATGAATGTTTGCCGATGGGATGTTCCGTTTCCTGCTCGTTTTTCGAGCGGTTTAGCACGTTTATACATTGGTGCGTGGAGTCTTCGTCAGGGGTCACGGGGTCAACCATTACCTCGATGACTTCCTGTGTGCGGGTCCGGCATATTCTTCACGGTGCGGCGACTTGCTTTTCAGCATTCGAGCGCTGTTTTTCCACTTCAGCGTTCCTGTGGCCGAGGAGAAAAACAGAGGGCCCGGCCTCCTGTGTGTCCTTTTTGGGGATTGAAATTGACACAGTGGCAGGATCGGGTCGGCTGCCTCGGGACAAGGTGGTGAAGCTCCGTGACGCTATTTGCCGGTTCAAGGGGTCGCGTAAGGTCACACTGCGGCAGGCGCAGTCCTTGCTGGGCATGTTGGACTTTGCTTGTCGGGTAATCCCGATGGGCAGGTTTTTCTGCCGGAAGCTAGAAAGGGCGACGGCGGGGTGTGCCAGACCACACCATTTCGTGTGATTGTCCTCCGAGATTAAGAGGGATTTGGCAGTATGGGCCTCGTTCCTGGAGGACTTCAACGGGGTGTGTATATGGCAGGCCCCAATGGTGGACAGCGCTAGGTTGCAGCTGTTCACCGATACAGTGGGGGCCTCTGGATTCGGTTGCTATCTGGAGGGATCTTGGTGCGCGGCCTCGTGGCCGGCGGAATGGCATCGCGAAGGTTTAATTAAGGACCTTTTGCTTCTGGAGCTTTTCCCCATTATGGTGGCGCTGGAGGTCTGGGGCGATCGGCTGGCTCATCGCAGCATCTTGTTTAGATGTGACAATCTGGGCGTGGTGCATGCGATAAACAACCAGAGGGCAAAGTCACTGGTCGTTCTGCGGGTGTTGGGGCAGTTGCTGTTGACATGCCTACGTCAGAACGTGTGGTTCCGCGCGCAGCATGTGCCTGGGCTGGAGAACGGAATTGCTGATGCGTTGTCACGAGGGCAGTGGGAAAGGTTTTGTTTGTTGGCACCCGAGGCCGACGAACATGGTTTTCATTGTCCCGGTTATGTTTGGCTGGTGATCGGGCCGGACTGGAGGGTCTAGCGTTGCGGTCAGTCGCGCCAACCACGCTTAAGGCTTACAGGCAAGCTATGGGTGTCGTGGACACCCATGAGTGGAAATAGCCCATTAGCTGGTACTGGCTGGCTGCATTGTCAGACGTCGCACAGAGTTACACGTGGTGGTGGTGGTGGTGCGGGGGGTGGGGGTGGGCGCCGGATTACTGTTTTGCCCCGTGTGACAAAAATCCTAGTCTAGGCCCTGTCCAGTGCTGAGGGGTCTGGTAGGGGTCCTCACTGGGTACGCGGGGAGATCACTACTGGAGTGGACCGTGGTACTGTCCAGAGGAGACGGTGCGGGTGAAAATTGCTCGGAGGAACTTTTCATCGTCGTCTCGCGTGGGCCATTTGGTGTTTGTGTTTTAAAAGTCCACAATGGGAGCCAAGTGGGCATGTGAGAGGCATTCAGGAGCTAGGGTTCAGGCTGAGGAGCAGATGCCGAGAGGGTCCGCTCGGTATATTATGTGTAGAAAGTATGGTCCTTACACGTAGACTTTTTGTGATTATTGGGTACGTATGACAGGACATCATTTCCTAGGGTTGGTAGTTTTAAACCAGAGGTGCTGCAAAATGTTAGAAATAGAATATGTCTGATCGAATCCAAGAGACAAAGGATCAGACGTAACGACTGTTTAAACACATGGCAACAAGAGGGAAAACTGCAAAGAGAGCCTGCTCTTGTAGCAAATTCCAAACCAAACAGGAATGTTTTTGAGGGTTTTTTGAAAAAAAAAACACCGAATCCAAAACACACCTGAATCTGTCAAAAATTCTTAAGGGAGGTTTTGCCAAAATGCGTCCGAATCTAAAACACGACAGTGGAACCGAATCCAAGACCAAAACACAAAACCCGAAAAATGCCCGCTGCACATCTCTAATATATATATATATTATAGGAAATTTTCTTCACTGTTAGTTGGTGAATGCCCTAGGGTCCCTCAAACCCTAAGTAGTGTAAATTTAGTAGGTCACATTACCTCAGCGATCTAGTGTTCTTATGCGATTAGGATTACAGAGGGATTGTGGGATTGAGGGGATGCCTTTAACAGACAGTGGTTACCATAATAATATAATAATATATAGATTGCTTAACTACCAGTGGGTTGCGTATTTATTATTATTATTTACTATTTAAGATTTATGACACATTCTTTGTTCTTCCAAGCTCCCGTTTCATGTGTTTTTAACTTAAGTATAGTATATTGTCTGTTATGCACTTATCTGATTTGCACACATATGTTTTGTTATTTCACAGGTTGCCGGGGACGTGATTAGATTACGCTCCGGTTACCATGGAGCTCCCCTGCGACGCGGCGCATCAGTGACGTCGCGGCAGTGAGACGCGGAAGTGCCTCGTGGCGGTCGACGGGCGGGTGCGCCGTGGAGCAGGTGAGTACGGTTAGGTTTGTTAATTTTGGGGGTTTTCATGTCTTATAAGCCACTTGTACATCTGTAATTTGTTTGTCTGGCCCTGAGGACGGAGAAGCTATCTCCGAAACATGTCGGCCTTTAGCCAATAAATTTACCACGTTTATTCAGCCTGACGAGTGCCGCCTGTTTACCTTGCTTTTCTATCTGATGGGAATTATTTTCTTCATGAGGAAGGCACCGCAGCAAGTCGTCTCTTTACATGAGAGTGCCGGACACCACACTGGACGCTATATATATATATATATATATATATATATATATATATAGGTATTCAGAAAGGGCACTCAAACATATTATATAAAAAAAGCATCTTGTATTTATTTTCACCCAGATCGGGCGCTCCATAAGATATTAACAGGTGGCTCCATTTCAAACATGTTATTTTCTTTTTAGTGATGTATAAACAGCCAGGCAACCAATGTGCCTACATATCCATCTTCAAATATGATCCTAATAAAAGCATGTTACTTATCCATCTGTCAACTTCGGTCAGTAAATGACCGTTAAAGACCAATCCATCCAGTCATCACCACCCATATGTCCAGGAGCCATTAGAGAAAGTCTCTGCCTAAACCCAGCTTTATACTGCGCTATCACTTAACAGATGTGTTGTACTGCTGCCTCTAACCAGCCGGCGTGCGTGTCACCACTCTGCGCATGCGCTTGTCCATACATTCAGCTCCCGCTGTGCAGGAAATGCTGTGCGTTTCTACGGGTGCCCGCACTTCCGGGTTCTGCGTTCCACCGATGCACGTCACTTCCTGTGATGAGTCCCAACAATACACAGTATTTATGGCCGTTGCCGCGGTGACCAGGTGCAATGAAAACACAGGTCTCAACCCACATAACACTGCCCCTTAAGTCACCGCAGTGCAAGGCCACTAATAACACCTCTACTCAACATTGCACCTAGGGGCGCACTGCTTAGGGGTGATCGCAACTACTCGACTACGGTATATCGCCATGCAGTAGTAAATCACCTGTATATTTCAACTCAACCCGTCCTAATTAGCAACATAGGGTCAGGTGCAGACATTCTCATATAGCTCCCGAATATTCCTTTGGGTGCCCTCAAACAATACTATAAACGTTAAGTGATGTGCCATATAGGCCAATCATTTCAAGCTGCATATGCAGACCCGAGTCACTCCATGGTCCCACATACAGAGAAAAAGAACAAATCACATCATACAATAGTGTAAACATATATATACGCATGTACAGAACACAAAATAATAAAACAAAAAGGAAAAGAAAAAGAAAAAATATACATAAAAAATGCAGTTTTATACCCAACTAATTGTTGAATTCATTAATGCCCTGTACTGTATCTTGTTTCCACCATCATAAAAAGCATCGATAATTTATATTTTCATTGAGTCCCTTCGGTGACTTAGTGTCCAACTTGAAAATCCATTTTGACTCCCTTTGGAGTAACTGTCGACCCCTATCACCGCCCCTAGAGTTCTTAGGGATATGGTCAATGATCATGCTTCTAAGAGATGACAGTTGGTGTCCATGCATCAAAAAATGACGTGCCACAGGTTTATCACTGTTCTTATTTATCATAGCTTGTCTAATTGACAGGCAGTGGTTCGCCATTCTTTCACGAAATTAAGTGACAGTCTTGCCCACATAATAAAGGCCGCATGGGCACATTAATATGTATACGACATGATCAGTTGTACATGTGACATATTGTTTAATAGCAATTTTCATGCTCGTATGTGGGTGAGAGAAAATTCTTCCTGTCAACATACTCTTGCATGTTGTACATCCGAGACATCGGAAGCACCCTACTTTTTTGGGATTCAACCAAGTTGATTTTGGTATAGGTTCAAAGTTTTTGGTCAGTTTCATCAGTAGTTGCTTAAGATTTGGGCTCCGGGCAAACAAGATTAAAGTCTTTTTCTCTATGCTTTTAAACATCTTGTCTGTAGCAATTATTGACCAGTGTTTCTTTACTGATCGTGCAAAAGCTGGAGCATTGGTATCAAATTGGGTGGTAATAACCATTCTGTCAGATGATGATGGATTGGTCTTAGTGTGTCCACTATTAAAAATATATCTTGCGCTCTTCAGAGCTTTCTTTACTATGCCCATCGGATAATTTCTCTCCTCAAACCGGATTGCCATCTCTGTTATTTACTTCTACATAGCCTCCTTTTCTGTATTGTTACACATTACTCGTAAAAATTGTGAAATTGGCAACCCATTCTTGAGGGATTTTGGGTGGTGGCTAGTGGAATATAGAAGTGTATTTCTATCGGTATCCTTGCGAAATAAGGTGGTAACCAAAGATCCATCCTTTTTGAATACAGAAACATCAAGAAATTTGGTTGGTCTGGACATTACTGGTAAATCATATCGGGCTATCAAGCCCATTAAGCTCCTCGACCATCTCCAAGAATTTTTCACTGGAATCCCCCCACACTAGAAATATGTCATCAATGAATCAATAGTAGTGCAGAATGCTGGGACCGTATTTGGGGTAAATATGAGTGTTCTCATATTGAGTCATATAAATGTTAGCGTACACTAGTGCAAGATTCGACCCCATCGCGGTCCCAGCATTCTGCACATAAAAAGAGTCAGCATACTGAAAATGGTTCAAAGTTAGAACATTATAGATCATCTCACAAAGAAAATCGACTGGCGGGCCACAGAAATCAAAGTCGATTACAGCTTCCCTTACCGCTGAGACCCCTTGATCATGGGGTATCACGGTATACAGGGATGAGACATCCATTGTGGCAAACAAACAATCAAAAGGTAAGTCACCAATCTGCATAAGTTTGGATAAAAAATCTCCCATATCCTGTATATAGCTTTTGCTGCATACCACTATGGGCTGCAACAAAAAGTCAATGTATTGTGCTAAAGGTTGTAAGACCGAATGAACTGCCAATACTATCCAACATCCAGGTGGCCTATCCAGTGATTGTGGATTTTAGGAATACAATACAGTATTGGGCAGACAGGATGATCAACTCTCAATGCTTTTACTAACTGTTCATCCAACCAGCCACTGAATAGGCCACATGTGGCTCGCCAGTCGATTTTCTTTGTGAGATGACCTATGATGTTCTAACTTTGAACCATTTTCAGTATGCTGACTCTTTTTATGTGCAGAATGCTGGGACCGCGTTGGGGTCGAATCTGGCGCCAGTGTATGCTAAATATTTATATGACTCAATATGAGAACACTCATATTTATCCCAAATACGGTCCCAGCATTCTGCACTACTATAGATTCATTGATGACATATTTCTTGTGTGGTGGGATTCCCGTGAAAAATTCTTGGAGATGATCCAGTAGCTTGATGGGCTTGATAGCCTGATATGATTTATCAGTAATGTCCAGACCAACCAAATTGGGTTGCCAATTTCACAATTTTTACGAGTAATGTGTAACAATACAGAAAAGGAGGCTATGGAGAAGCAAATAATAGAGATGGCAATCCGGTTTGAGGAGAGAGGTTATCCGATGGGCATAGTAAAGAAAGCTCTGAAGAGAGCAAGATATATTTTTAACAGTGGACACACTAAGACCAATCCATCATCATCTGACAGAAGGGTTATTACCACCCAATTTGATAACAATGCTCCAGGTTTTGCACGATCAGTAAAGAAACATTGGTCAATAATTGCTACAGACAAGTCGTTTAAATGCATAGAGAAGGAGCCTTTAATCTCGTTTGCCCGGGGCCCAAACCTTAAGCAACTACTGATGAAACTGACCAAAAACTTTGAACCTATACCAAAATCAACTTGGTTGAATCCCAAAAAAGTAGGGTGCTTCCAATGTCTCAGATGTACAATGTCACAACTGAGGGTTTAGGCTGACAGGAGGAAGCCTCAGTTGTAAGGGCTGAAATGAAACTAAACCTGGGAGGTTTAATCAGACCCCTGGACATGTAAGTGTAGAAGGATTACCCGAAGGTGTGACCATGACAACCGGGTTAAAAGTCAATAAAAGCTTTATTAACAAACTCCGTGTAGGAACAACAGTATTCACAGTTGGTAATGAACAATGACAAATAATACAGTTCCTGGATCACTATAACCATGGAAGGTATCATAGAGCACTGGTAGGTTGAGGAACAGATGTTAAAGTCCTTTGATGGAATAACCTTACCAGGCCTGGCTGTAGTAGTGAAGGTAGCCGAGGAACACGCCAGTAGGTGTATTAGATGAAGCTGGTAACTTGAATAGACTGTTGTAGGTACTGGATGGAACCAGCCAGGTGGTAGAGACACGGAGTGGACGCTGAATGGAATCAGCCAGGTGATGAAGACACGGAGTGGATGCTGGATGGAACCAGCCTGGTGATGAAGACACGGAGTGGATGCTGGATGGAACCAGCCAGGTGATGTAGACACGGAGTGGATACTGTAAGATGCTAGGGAGCGTGGAAACAGAAGAGTTGAAAAGAGGTTACCGGTGGTTAGTGGATACTGCTGGTAAGTAGGGATCCGCTGGAACAACACCGGCACTTTAAGGAAGCTGGATACTGCTGGAAGCTGACCGCTGGAAGCAGATGGGTTAATAGCTGGAAGCTGGAATAGCCACGGAGGACTGCAGAGTCAGGCTGCACCGCAGGATGGAAGGCAGGTGCGGATCTCTTAGTGGATGCTGGAGACAGGAGCTGGAACCTGGAGAAACAACCACAGGAGAGAGAGACTGGAACTAGGTTTGACAAACAAAGCACTGACCATTTCCTGGTTCAGGCACAGGATACTTATACCTGCTGCAGGGCAGGCATTGGCTGACCAATCATGCAGATTCCACAGCGCAGCGGATTGGTGGAGATTGAACATGTGACTGGAACCAACATGGCTGCGCCCATGTTAGTACTTGGAGGGAAGGTTGGTTTGGAAAACCATGTGGAAACACAGCAGCAACGGCGGCGCCGGCCGCGGAGGACAGGAGACGCCAGACTGACAACTGCACACTGAGACACATGGATGACAGCGGAGGCCGCGGCAGGCATGAAACACCACTCTGACAACCTGCATACTGGAAAACAGGAGCGGCGGCGGTGGCCGCGGAGGACGGGAGACGCCATACAGGATTCAAGCATGGCGCCGCTATGACAGCGTCTTAGAGTGACAGGAGGGATATGCAGATTGTAGACACAGATGAGATCCGGCCCTGGAACGCTGAGCCAGCCTCAGGAGACATCTAAAAGGCAAGTAATGGCGTCCAGATACCCGGATCGTGACAGCACCCCCCCCCTTTAGTAGTGGCCCTAGGACACTTCTTAGGCTTTTGAGGAAACTTAGAGTGGAAATTCCGGACCGAGGCAGGAGCATGGACATCTGACGCATTGGTCCAAGAGCGTTCTTCAGGACCATAGCCCTTTTAGTCAATAAGATACTGCAACTGACCGTAACGGAAACGTGAATCCAGAATCTTGGCAACTTCATACTCAACTCCCCGTTGAGTCTGGACTTTAGGAGCCGGAGGAAGTGCAGAATGAAACTGATTCAGGATCAGCGGTTTCAACAGCTAAACATGGAATGTCCTGGGTATTTTCAAGAAGGGAGGTAACTGGAGTCTGTAAGCAACAGGATTGATGACTTGTTCAATTTTAAAAGGACCGAAGTAACGGGGTGCAAATTTCATGCTGGGAACTCTCAACCTCAAATTCTTCATGGACAACCACACACGATCACCCACTTTGAGAGCAGGAACCGCTCTACGCTTCCTATCTGCAAACTTCTTGTACCTGAACGAGGCTTTAAGCAGGGCCGCACGCACATTCTTCCAGTTATTTGAAAACTGACGCAAGGTGACATCCACTGCTGGAACAGAAGTTGCTTGAAGCGGTTGGAATTCTGGAACTTTAGGGTGGAATCCATAGTTGATGAAGAATGGTGTTGAAGAAGATGAGGAATGGTATTGATTGTTGTGGCTGAACTCGGCCCAAGGAAGGAGTTGAACCCAGTCATCTTGAGAGGAAGACACATAAATGCGGAGGAAGGAATCCAAGTCCTGATTCACCCTCTCGGTTTGACCATTGGTCTGAGGATGGTAAGCTGTAGAAAACTTCAACTTGACTTGGAGGGCTTGACACAAACTTTGCCAAAATTTGGCTACAAATTGTACTCCTCGATCAGAGATAATCTCTTCAGGAAGACTGTGGAGTCGGAAGATCTCTTGAATAAACACTTGAGCCAACTTGGAAGCTAACGGAAGACCGGTGAGAGGTATGAAATGTGCCATCTTGGTGAACCGGTCAACTATCACCCAGATGGTATTAAACTTGTTGCACATAGGCAGGTCTGTAACAAAGTCCATCGACAAATGGGTCCACGGTCGATGGGGAACAGATAATGGAACCAGTTGCCCCGCAGGCGACTGGCGGGAGACTTTGTGTTGGGCACACTTTGGGCAAGAAGCAATAAATTCCATGACGTCCTTCTTCAGAGTTGGCCACCAATAGGACCTAGAGATAAACTCAAGGGTTTTCTGAATGCCTGTATGTCCGGCAAAACAGGAAGCATGGGCCCAATGCATGAGCTTCTTCCTTAACACCGGCTTCACAAAACTTTTCCCTGGTGGGGGCGTAGAGTCCATCCCTACCATGGAGAATGCCAACGGATTAATAATAGGATGTTTGTCCGCAGACTCCGACTCATTTTCTTGCTCCCATGAGCTGGAAAGGGCATCGGCCTTGCGATTCTGAGAGCCCGGACAGAACTGGAGTTTAAAGTCGAACCTGGAAAAGAAAAGTGCCCATCTGGCCTAACGAGGATTAAGACATTGTGCGCTCTTCAGATATAAAAGATTCTTGTGGTCGGTAAGTATAGAGATTGAATGAGAAGCTCCCTCCAACAGATATCTCCACTCTTCTAGAGCAAGCTTGATGGCTAGCAACTCCTGGTCGCCAATGGCATAGTTGCGCTCAGCTGGGTAGAACTTCCGGGAGAAGAAACTGCAAGGATGTAGATAACCATCTTTAGCCCTCTGGGATAACACAGCGCCTACTCCAACGGAGGAGGCATCCACCTCAAGGATGAAAGGAGAGTCGATGTCGGGCTGTTTCAGAACCGGTGCGGAGATGAACCGTTGCTTTGATAGATGGAAAGCTTGCGTAGCTTCTTCAGACCACTTGGACGGATTAGCACCCTTCTTGGTTAACACAGTGATAGGCGCAACAATGGTGGAAAATTCTCGTATAAACTTTCTGTAGTAATTGGCGAACCCTACAAACCTCTGGACCCCTTTGAGGGTTAAGGGTATCGGCCAATTCGGGATTGATTGTAGTTTCTCAGGATCCATCTCTAGTCCGGAACCGGACACAATGTAACCTAGAAACGGAATGGATTTGACTTCAAAAACACATTTCTCTAATTTGCAATAGAGATGATTGACACGGAGACGGGACAGAACCTCCTTTACCCAGAAACGATGTTCCTCTAGATTATTGGCAAAGATAAGGATATCATCTAGATAAACCATGACATGGCGGTATAGGATGTCTCTGAAGATCTCATTCACGAAATGCTGGAAGACAGCTGGAGCGTTGCTCAATCCGAAGGGCATGACGAGGTACTCATAATGTCCATCACGGGTGTTAAAGGCGGTCTTCCACTTGTCACCCTCACGGATCCGGATGAGATTGTAGGCACCCCTCAAATCCAATTTTGTAAAGATGGTTGCTCAGCTAACTCTATCGAAGAGCTCTGTAATCAAGGGTAAAGGATATCGGTTCTTGACGGTAATGTCGTTCAAACCTCTTTAGTCGATGCACGGTCGCAGGCCACCGTCTTTCTTCTTAACGAAAAAGAAGCCTGCGCCAGCTGGAGAAGAAGAAGGTCGAATAAAACCCTTCGCCAGGTTCTCTTTGATGTACTCCTCCATGGAATGCGTCTCTGGTAAGGACAACGGATAAGTTCGGCCTCGAGGTGGAACCTTCCCTGGAATGAGATCAATTGGACAGTCCCATTCTCTATGAGGAGGAAGGATATCATCGGAAGCTTTACTGAACACGTCCGTGTAGTCTTGATATGGAGGAGGTGGAACATCAGACGACCTGGGGAAGGAAGAACAAACAGGAAGCACTTTGGACAAACAGGTCTCAGCACAGGAGGGACCCCATGCTAGTATTTGCGTAGTCGTCCAGTCAATCGATGGATTGTGGAGATGGAGCCATGGAAGGCCCAAAACCACTGGATGTGTGGCTCTTGGAATCACTAGAAAGGAAATAAATTCTGAATGAAGAACTCCTACTCTCAGACGAACTGGTAGAGTCCTTAGAGAAATAACTGCGTCAAAAATCTTACTGCCATCCACGGCAGTCAAGGAAATGGACGAGGGAAGTCTCTCGGTGGGTAGGGACCACCGTTTAACATAAGCTTCGGTTATGAAATTCCCAGCTGCTCCGGAATCAAGGAGGGCAATGACGTTCCTATAACGTTGAGCAATTTGAAGCGAGACTGGGAGATTACAATCATGAGGAGATGGAGAGGAGATCGTTACTCCTAGGCGGCCCTCTCCTTGGCGAGCTAGGATTTGAAGTTTCCCGGACGTTTGGGACAGGCATTGATAGCGTGAGACGGAGCTGCACAGTAGAGACAGAGAGACTCAGAGAGACGTCTTCGGCGCTCAGCGGGAGATAGACGGGAACGACCAATTTGCATAGGCTCATATTTGGATGGAGACGGTTGACGAGGAGGAGGAGCAGAAGATTTTGGAATAGATGATCTTCCTCGCTCAGTTGCTCTTTCTCTAAATCGTAGATCAACTTTTGTGCATAGTGAAATTAGCTCATCCAACTTAGAGGGCAAGTCTCTGGTAGCTAATTCGTCCTTGATGCGTTCTGATAAGCCATGCCAGAATGCAGCATACAGGGCCTCGTCGTTCCATGCCAGTTCGGATGCCAGGATTTTGAACTGTATAAGATACTGTCCCACAGTACGTGTTCCCTGGCGTAAACGGAGAATCTCAGATGAAGCAGAGGTTACCCGGCCTGGCTCGTCGAAGATGCGCCTGAATGTTGCTAAAAAGTCAGTATAGGAGGACAGCAGGGTATCAGACTTCTCCCATAAAGGTGATGCCCAGTCAAGGGCTGAGCCACTGAGAAGGGAAATGATATAGGCAATTTTAGTATGGTCACTAAGGAAATTGCCAGGTTGTAGCTCAAAATGGATTTCACATTGGTTGAGAAATCCCCTGCAGAATCTTGGAGATCCGTCAAATTTTGCTGGTGTTGGAAGATGAAGACGTGGAGTAGAAATTGGTAAGGTGGGTGGGGTTACAGCTGGTGTCACTGTGGTGGACGCACCGGACGTGCCAGGTCCACGGAGGGTCGTTTGAATCCCATCCAGCCGAGTAGAGAGATCCTGGAGACAGCGGAAGATGTGGCCTTGTGCAGCCTCCTGATGTTCGAGTCTGGCTGCCAGTTCTTGCATCGGCCTGGCCGCTTGATCCTGGTCTCTGGCTGGATTCATATGGTCAGTGCTTACTGTCACAACTGAGGGTTTAGGCTGACAGGAGGAAGCCTCAGTTGTAAGGGCTGAAATGAAACTAAACCTGGGAGGTTTAATCAGACCCCTGGACATGTAAGTGTAGAAGGATTACCCGAAGGTGTGACCATGACAACCGGGTTAAAAGTCAATAAAAGCTTTATTAACAAACTCCGTGTAGGAACAACAGTATTCACAATTGGTAATGAACAATGACAAATAATACAGTTCCTGGATCACTATAACCATGGAAGGTATCACAGAGCACTGGGAGGTTGAGGAACAGATGTTAAAGTCCTTTGATGGAATAACCTTACCAGGCCTGGCTGTAGTAGTGAAGGTAGCCGAGGAACACGCCAGTAGGTGTATTAGATGAAGCTGGTAACTTGAATAGACTGTTGTAGGTACTGGATGGAACCAGCCAGGTGGTAGAGACACGGAGTGGACGCTGAATGGAATCAGCCAGGTGATGAAGACACGGAGTGGATGCTGGATGGAACCAGCCTGGTGAGGAAGACATGGAGTGGATGCTGGATGGAATCAGCCAGGTGATGTAGACACGGAGTGGATACTGTAAGATGCTAGGGAGCGTGGAAACAGAAGAGTTGAAAAGAGGTTACTGGTGGTTAGTGGATACTTCTGGTAAGTAGGGATCCGCTGGAACAACACCGGCACTTTAAGGAAGCTGGATACTGCTGGAAGCTGACCGCTGGAAGCAGATGGGTTAATAGCTGGAAGCTGGAATAGCCACGGAGGACTGCAGAGTCAGGCTGCAACGCAGGATGGAAGGCAGGTGCGGATCTCTTAGTGGATGCTGGAGACAGGAGCTGGAACCTGGAGAAACAACCACAGGAGAGAGAGACTGGAACTAGGTTTGACAAACAAAGCACTGACCATTTCCTGGTTCAGGCACAGGATACTTATACCTGCTGCAGGGCAGGCATTGGCTGACCAATCATGCAGATTCCACAGCGCAGCGGATTGGTGGAGATTGAACATGTGACTGGAACCAACATGGCTGCGCCCATGTTAGTACTTGGAGGGAAGGTTGGTTTGGAAAACCATGTGAAAACACAGCAGCAATGGCGGAGCCGGCCGCTGAGGACAGGAGACGCCAGACTGACAACTGCACACTGAAACACATGGATGACAGCGGAGGCCGCGGCAGGCATGAAACACCACTCTGACAACCTGCATACTGGAACACAGGAGCGGCGGCGGAGGCCGCGGAGGACGGGAGACGCCATACAGGATTCAAGCATGGCGCCGCTATGACAGCGTCTCAGAGTGACAGGAGGGATATGCAGAGTGTAGACACAGATGAGATCCGGCCCTGGAAAGCTGATTCAGCCTCAGGAGACATCTAAAAGGCAAGTAATGGCGTCCAGATACCCGGATCGTGACATACAACATGTAATAGTATGTTGACAGGAAGAATTTTCTCTCACCCACATATGGGCAAGAAAATTGCTATTAAACAATATGTCACATGTACAACTGATGATGTTGTATACATATTAATGTGCCCATGCGGCCTTTATTATGTGGGCAAGACTGTCACTTCATTTTGTGAGAGAATGGCGAATCACTGCCTGTCAATTAGACAAGCTATGATAAATAAGAACAGTGATAAACCTGTGGCACGTCATTTTTTGATGCATGGACACCAAGGGGTAACTTTACTAACATTCGTATTTTCCCGTTTCAGGTCAAAGTTCAATCACGAATGACATCGACAGTGTAAAATTGCAACTTTTTGAATTGATTACGTCTAATTTACTAAGCTGCCGTATTTAGCCTTTTCGGGTTTTCCGATGTCGATGTCATTCGTTTTTTTTTTCTGTTTTTTACGGCAGTGATTAGCAAAACACTGCCGACTTTTTTACAATGAATCTCGGCCGGATCTGTGTGATCCGTGCTGGGGTTCATTTTTTTTTTTTTTTTTAAATTAAACACTGTAAATCCAAAAAAAAAATTGCGTGGGGTCCCCCCTCCTAAGCATAACCAGCCTCGGGCTCTTTGAGCCGATCCTGGTTGCAGAAATATGGGGGAAAAAATGACAGGGGTTCCCCCATATTTAAGCAACCAGCATCGGGCTCTGCGCCTGGTCCTGGTTCCAAAAATACGGGGGACAAAAAGAGTAGGGGTCCCCCGTATTTTTAAAACCAGCACCGGGCTCCACTAGCTGGACAGATAATGCCACAGCCGGGGGTCACTTTGATATAGTGCCCTGCGGCCGTGGCATCAAAAATCCAACTAGTCACCCCTGGCCGGGGTACCCTGGGGGAGTGGGGACCCCTTCAATCAAGGGGTCCCCCCCCCAGCCACCCAAGGGCCAGGGGTGAAGCCCGAGGCTGTCCCCCCCCATCCAATGGGCTGCGGATGGGGAGGCTGATAGCCTTTTGTGATAATGAAAATATATTGTTTTTAGTAGCAGTACTACAAGGCCCAGCAAGCCTCCCCCGCATGCTGGTACTTGGAGAACCACAAGTACCAGCATGCGACGGAAAAACGGGCCCGCTGGTACCTGTAGTAGTACTACTACTAAAAAAATACCCAAAAAAAGACAAGACACACACACCGTGAAAGTAAAGATTTATTACATACATGCACACAAACATACATACATACTTACCTTATGTTCACACGCAGGTCGGTCCTCTTCTCCAGTAGAATCCAAGGGGTACCTGTTGAATAAATTCTACTCACCAGATCGCGGGTCCCAGGGTCCTCGGGGCATCCATTTGTAATCCACGTACTTGCATAAAATAAGAAAACGGAAAGCCGAGCCACGAACTGAAAGGGGCCCCATGTTTTCACATGGGACTCCTTACCCCGAATGCCAGAAATCCACTCTGACTGATGTCTAAGTGGGTTTCTTCAGCCAACCAGGGAGCGCTACGTTGTAGCACCATCCTGATCGGCTGTGTGCTCCTGTACTGAGTGACAGGCGGCACACGGCAGTGTTACAATGTAGCGCCTATGCGCTCCATTGTAACCAAAGGTGGGAACTTTCTGCTCAGCGGTGACGTCACTTTAGGTCAACCGCAGGGCAGAAAGTTCCCACCATTGGTTACAATGGAGCGCATAGGCGCTACATTGTAACACTGCCGTGTGCCGCCTGTCACTCAGTACAGGAGCACACAGCCGATCAGGAGGGTGCTACAACGTAGCGCTCCCTGATTGGCTGAAGAAACCCACTTAGACATCAGTCAGAGTGGGTTTCTGGCATTCGGTGAAAGGAGTCCCATGTGAAAACATGGGGCCCCTTTCAGTTCGTGGCTCGGCTTTCCGTTTTCTTATTTTATGCAAGTACGTGGATTACAAATGGATGCCCCGAGGACCCTGGGACCCGCGATCTGGTGAGTAGAATTTATTCAACAGGTACCCCTTGGATTCTACTGGAGAAGAGGACCGACCTGCGTGTGAACATAAGGTAAGTATGTATGTATGTTTGTGTGCATGTATGTAATAAATCTTTACTTTCACGGTGTGTGTGTCTTGTCTTTTTTTGGGTATTTTTTTAGTAGTAGTACTACAGGTACCAGCGGGCCCGTTTTTCCGTCGCATGCTGGTACTTGTGGTTCTCCAAGTACCAGCATGCGGGGGAGGCTTGCTGGGCCTTGTAGTACTGCTACTAAAAACAATATCTTTTCATTATCACAAAAGGCTATCAGCCTCCCCATCCGCAGCCCATTGGATGGGGGGGGACAGCCTCGGGCTTCACCCCTGGCCCTTGGGTGGCTGGGGGGGGGGACCCCTTGATTGAAGGGGTCCCCACTCCCCCAGGGTACCCCGGCCAGGGGTGACTAGTTGGATTTTTGATGCCACGGCCGCAGGGCACTATATCAAAGTGACCCCCGGCTGTGGCATTATCTGTCCAGCTAGTGGAGCCCGGTGCTGGTTTTAAAAATACGGGGGACCCCTACTCTTTTTGTCCCCCGTATTTTTGGAACCAGGACCAGGCGCAGAGCCCGATGCTGGTTGCTTAAATATGGGGGAACCCCTGTCAATTTTTCCCCCATATTTCTGCAACCAGGATCGGCTCAAAGAGCCCGAGGCTGGTTATGCTTAGGAGGGGGGACCCCACGCAATTTTTTTTTAAAAAATAACAACTTTCCCACCCCTTCCCACTGATATACATGCACGGATCTCATGGATCCCTGCATGCCTATCCAATCACGGAAAAAAAAAGCAGGTCTATTTTTTTTTTGCACTTTTTTACGAGTTGTAATTTTTCACGGCAGTGTTTGTTTGTTTTTTGCTTTGCACTTCTTAGTAAATTACCGAGATTCATACTTAAACAGCCGCGTTTTGACCGATGGTGTATTCATTCGTAATTTTTTTCTTGGACTTGCAAAAAATTACGAATGCCCTCATCACTGCCGTGATTATTGCTTAGTAAATTACCGAGATGACACTTTGATGAAAAAACGGCATCTCGGTCAAAATCGGGAGCTTAGTAAATTTACCCCCAACTGTCATCTCTTAGAAGCATGATTATTGACCATATCTCTAAGAACTCTAGGGGCGGTGATAGGGGTCGACAGTTACTCCAAAGGGAGTCAAAATGGATTTTCAAGTTGGACACTAAGTCACTGAAGGGACTCAATGAAAATATAAATTATCAATGCTTTTTATGATGGTGGAAACATGATACAGGGCATTAATGAATTCAACAATTAGTTGGGTATAAAACGGAATTTTTTCATGTATATTTTTTCTTTTTCTTTTATTATTTTGTGTTCTGTACATGCGTATATATATATATGTTTACATTATTGTATGATGTGATTTGCTCTTTTTCTCTGTATGTGGGACCATGGAGTGACTCGGGTCTGCGTATGCAGCTTGAAATGATTGGCCTATACGGCACATCACTTAACGTTTATAGTATTGTTTGAGGGCACCCAAAGGAATATTCGGGAGCTATATGAGAATGTCTGCACCTGACCCTATGTTGCTAATTAGGACGGGTTGAGTTGAAATATACAGGTGATTTACTACTGCATGCCGATATACCATAGTCGAGTAGTTGCGATCACCCCTAAGCAGTGCCCCCCCAGGTGCAATGTTGAGTAGAGGTGTTATTAGTGGCCTTGCACTGCAGTGACTCAAGGGGCAGTGTTATGTGGGTTGAGACCTGTGTTTTCATTGCACCTGGTCACCGCGGCAACAGCCGTAAACACTGTGTATTGTTGGTACTCATCACAGGAAGTGACGTGCACCGGTGGAACG
Organism: Pseudophryne corroboree; assembly: GCF_028390025.1. Classification (NCBI taxonomy): domain Eukaryota; kingdom Metazoa; phylum Chordata; class Amphibia; order Anura; family Myobatrachidae; genus Pseudophryne; species Pseudophryne corroboree. The sequence goes on from NC_086453.1 coordinate 331,254,761, forward strand.
CAGAACCCGGAAGTGCGGGCGCCCATGGAATGCACGGTGTTTCCTGCACAGCGGGAGCTGAATGTAAGGACGGGCACATGCGCAGAGTGGTGACATGCACGCCGGCTGGTTAGAGGCAGCAGTACTACACACCTGTTAAGTGATGGTGCAGTATAAAGCTGGGTTTAGGCAGAGACTTTCTCTTATGGCTCCTGGACATATAGGTTGTGATGACTGGATGGATTGGTCTTTAACGGTCATTTACTGACCGAAGTCGACAGACGGATAAGTAACATGCTTTTATTAGAATCATATTTCAAGCTGGATATGTAGGCACATTGGTTGCCTGGCTGTTTATACATCACTTAAAAGAAAATAACATGTTTGAAATGGAGCCACCTGTTAATATTTTTTGGAGCGCCCGATCTGGGTGAAAATAAATACAAGATGCTTTTTTGATATAATATGTTTGAGTGCCCTTTCTGAATACCCGTATCTTGCTCTGAACCAAATACTGTAGGAACAGAATTAAGGGAGCACCTGTGTTAACTATATGGAAGTGTGCAAATGTCTCTGGACTCTGTATACACTGCTCAAAAAATAAAGGGTACACTTAAACAACACAATGTAACTCCAAGTCAATCACACTTCTGTGAAATCAAACTGTCCACTTAGGAAGCAACACTGATTGACAATCAATTTCACATGCTGTTGTGCAAATGGAATAGACAACAGGTGGGAATTATAGGCAATTAGCAAGACACCCCCAATAAAGGAGTTGTTCTGCAGGTGGTGACCACAGACCACTTCTCAGCTCCTATGCTTTCTGGCTGATGTTTTGGTCACTTTTGAAAGTGGCGGTGCTTTCACTCTAGTGGTAGCATGAGACGGAGTCTACAACACACACAAGTGGCTCAGGTAGTGCAGCTCATCCAGGATGGCACATCAATGTGAGCTGTGGCAAGGAGGTTTGCTGTGTCTGTCAGCGTAGTGTCCAGAGCATGGAGGCGCTACCAGGAGACAGGCCAGTACATCAGGAGACGAGGAGGAGGCCGTAGGAGGGCAACAACCCAGCAGCAGGACCGCTACCTCCGCCTTTGTGCAAGAAGGAACAGGAGGAGCACTGCCAGAGCCCTGCAAAATGACCTACAGCATGCCACAAATGTGTATGTGTCAACTCAAACAATCAGAAACAGACTCCATGAGGGTGGTATGAGGGCCCGACGTCCACGGGTGGGGGTTGTGCTTACAGCCCAACACTGTGCAGGACATTTGGCATTTGCCAGAGAACACCAAGATTGGCAAATTCGCCACTGGTGCCCTGTGCTCTTCACAGATGAAAGCAGGTTCTCACTGAGCACATGTGACAGACATAACAGAGTCTGGAGACGCCAAGGAGAACGATCTGCTGCCTGAAACATCCTCCAGCATGACCGGTTTGGCAGTGGGTCAGTAATGGTGTGGGGTGGAATTTCTTTGGGGGGCTGCACAGCCCTCCATGTGCTCGCCAGAGGTAGCCTGACTGCCATTAGGTACCGAGATGAGATCCTCAGACCCCTTGTGAGACCATATGCTGGTGCGGTTGGCCCTGGGTTCCTCCTAATGCAAGACAATGCTAGACCTCATGTGGCTGGAGTGTGTCAGCAGTTCCTGCAAGATGAAGGCATTGATGCTATGGACTGGCCCGCCCATTCCCCAGACCTGAATCCAATTGAGCACATCTGGGACATCATGTCTCGATCCATCCACCAACATGCTCCATGCACCACAGACTGTCCAGGAGTTGGCTGCCTCAGGAGACCATCCGCCACCTCATCAGGAGTATGCCCAGGCGTTGTAGGGAGGTCATACAGGCACGTGGAGGCCACACACACTACTGAGCCTCATTTTGACTTGTTTTAAGGACATTACATCAAAGTTGGATCAGCCTGTAGTGTGTTTTTCCACTTTAATTTTGAGGGGGACTCCAAATCCAGAACTCCATGGGTTAATAAATTTGATTTCCATTGATAATTTTTGTGTGATTCTGTTGTCAGCACATTCAACTATGTAAAGAACAAAGTATTTAATAAGAATATTTCATTCATTCAGATCTAGGATGTGTTGTTTTAGTGTTCCCTTTATTTTTTTGAGCAGTGTATATATATATATATATATATATATATGTAAACACAGTATGGGTGTATCTATCCATTTATCTAGATATGTGTAAGAACTATAGACTATAGGTGCAGTGCACTCAGGATATTACTGAATGCTTGGCTCAGCTAACATATATATGTAACCCTTCTTTTCTTTTTTTTTCATGAGTGCACCTACAGATCAATTTTTTTTGTAACTTACTGTATTTGGCTCGGCCAGCCAGAGAGAAAAACATAGGTGGTGCTAAACCCACCCAGAAGGCGGTGCTAGACACGCTCCTGCAATCATGCACCCCCTAATAAAATGTGCTGCGCCCGCCTATGGACCCCATACAGAGCACACACTAACCCCACTGGACTCCACCACCCACAGAGTGAGACAGAGGTCTGTCTCCCTCACTCTCCAAGTCTGGAGTTAAAATGGCGTTGACATGCGGCTTTTTATATGGAATCCAAATCCTGCAAGAATCCGACAGCAGGATGATGTATTTTGCTTCATTCTGGTTTCCAAGTCTGGTGGGAAGTCCCAATCCAGGCTCGGATCCAGGCTCGGGATGTGATGATCGGGGTAGGGGGGGTTTGGTTCACAGTAAACCAAACCCGCTCATCCCTAGAAGGATTCGTGTTTCAATTTCGGTTGACATCGCCATTTTATTTTTAAAACAAATCTGGAAATTTACTAAGCTCCTGTGTTTGTTCAATTTGAGATTTCTGTTGTCGATGTCCTACAGAATGCACAGCAGCGTTTTACAGGTGAGTTTAGTAAAACACTACCGAACATGAAGGCATGAAGCCTGGCCATATCAATTAGATCCATGCAGGGCTTCACTGTGTTAAGTATTGAAACAGTTTTATGTAGCATAACAATAAGAAATGATATGGCCCAGAGTGGGTGTTATTATTAGAGATGTGCGGCGGGCACTTTTTGTGTATTGTGTGTTGGTTTTGGATCTGGATCCCTGCTCGTGTTTTGCATTTGGATTGGTTTTGCCAAAACCACCCTTTCAGGTTTTAGTTTTGGTTTTTGATCTGCATGATTTTTGAAAAAACATAGAAACAGATAAAATCACAGAATTTGGGGGTCATTTTGATCATACGGTATTATTAACCTCAATAACATTCAATTCCAGTCTATTCTGAACACCTCACACCTCACAATATTGTTTTTAGGTCAACAGGTTGCACCAAGGTCGCTGGATGACTAAGCTAAGCAACAAAAGTGTGCGGCACAAACACCTGGCCCATTTAGGAGTGGCACTGCAGTGTCGGACAGGATGACAGTTTAAAAACTAGGCCCCAAAGAGCACATAATGCAAAGAAGAAAAAGAGGTGCATTGAGGTAGCTGGATGACTAAGCTAAGTGACCCAAGTGGGTGGCACAAACACCTGGTCCATCTAGGAGTGGCACTGCAGTGTCAGACAGGATGGGAATTTTAAAAATTAGGCCCCAAAGAGTACATAATGCAAATAAGAAAAAGGTGCAATGAGGTAGCTGGATGACTAAGCTAATCGTCCCAAGTGGGTGGCAAAAACACCTGGCCCATCTAGGAGTGTCACTACAGTGTCAGACAGGATGGCAGTTTTAAAAACTAGGCCGCAAAGAGCACATCATGCAAAGAAGAAAAAGAGGTGCAATGAGGTAGCTGGATGGCTAAGCTAAGCGACACAAGTGTGCGGCACAAACACCTGGCCCATCTAGGAGTGGCACTGAAGTGTCAGACAGGATGCCAGATTTAAAAAATAGGCCCCAAAGAGCACATCGTGCAAAGAAGAAAAAGGGGTGCAATAAGGTAGCTGGATGTCTTTTCTAAGTGACACAAGTGTTCGGTACAAATGCCTGGCCCCCACCAAAAAATAAGCAATTTAATCTCTCCTTGCACAAACTGGCTCTACAGTGGCAAGATGTCACCCTCATCCTAAGATTCCACCCCCCCTTTCAGTGTTTACATCCTCACAGAGAAATAATATTCAAACAACAAAACCACATCATTTAGGTGTCAGTGGACTGCTTACACTATTACCCAAAGTTTCTGAACTTGATAATGACTTATGATGAATGCGCTGCAGGTGACATATAAAGGAAGATGTTCCAAGGTGGTTAACGTCCTTACACCTACTGATTATAGATTGACAAAGGAAACATATGGCTTGACACCTGTTGTCCGGATTTGTGGATAAATAATTCCACATTGAAGAGGTGGCTTTTTTGGTAGTTTGCCCAGGCATTACAATGGAATTATTAATTCCACTGACAACAAATGTCTCCCCCGGTGCCTGATTTAAACAAACCACATAACCATCAGAATCTTCCTCGTCAACTTACTCTTCAGCGCTAGCAACACCCATATCCTCATCCTGGTGTACTTCAACAGTGACATCTTTAATTTGAATATCTGACACTGGAATGTGGGTGCTCCTTCCAGCAATTGTAGAGGGCGTGCAAATGGTGGAAGGAGCCACCTCTTTCCGTCCAGTTTTGGTTAGGCCAGGCGTCGCAACTGCCTCCATATTGTATTTTCCTTGGGGATTTGTGATACCATCTTAGAATGCACAGTTCTTTGCTGTGCTTTTGCCAGCTTAACTCTTTCATTTTTCTAGTTTTAGGATGAGGGCTTCCATCGTTATGTGAAGCTGAACCACTAGTCATGAACATAGACAAGGGCCTTAGCCATTCCTTGCCACTCCATGTCATAAATGGCATATTGGCAAGTTTACGTTTCTCCTCAGACAATTTACATTTATTTTTTTGGGTCAATTTACTGAGCTTTGGATTTTTAGATTTTACATGCCCTCTACTATCACATTGGGCATCGGCTTTGGCAGTCGACGTTGATGGTTTTTCATCATCTATGTCATGACTAGTGACAGCAGCTTCACCATTAGGAGGAAGTGGTTCTTGTTCTTTTCCTATTTTATCCTCCAAATTTTTGTTCTCCATTATTTTTCTGGTGTTATAAAACAATATGCAGCACAGGAGAGCGTACCCCTAAACCACACACACACGGCAAAGACTAATAATTATTTGGATAATAACCCTTTTATTTTGAGTTATTATACTAATATGCAGCACACAAGACTGTACCCCTAAACCACACACACACACACACAGCAAAGCCTGTAAAAATTATTTGGATAATAAGCCTTTTATTTGGAGTTATTATAATAATATGCAGCACAGTAGAGCGTACCCCTAAACCACACACATTGCATAGCCTGTAAAAATGATTTGGATAATAACCCTTTTATTTGGAGTTATTATAATAATGGCCCTCATTCCGAGTTTTTCGCTCGCTAGCCGCTTTTCGCAGCAGTGCACACGCTGAGCCGCCGCCCTCTGGGAGTGAATCTTAGCTTAGCAGAATTGCGATCAAAGCATTCACAATATTGCGAAAAGATTTTTCTTTGCAGTTTCTGAGTAGCTCGAGACTTACTCTTCCAGTGCGATCAGTTCAGTGCTTGTCGTTCCTGGTTTGACGTCACAAACACACCCAGCGTTCGCCCAGACACTCCCCCGTTTCTCCAGCCACTCCCTCGTTTTTCCCAGAAACGGCAGAGTATTTTCACACACTCCCATAAAACGGCCAGTTTCCACCCAGAAACACCCACTTCCTGTCAATCACACTACGATCAGCAGAACGAAGAAAAAACCTTGTAATGCCGTGAGTAAAATACAAAACTTCTTAGCAAATTTACTTGGCGCAGCCGCAGTGCGAACATTGCGCATGCGCAGTAAGCTGAAAATCGCACCGATGCAAAGGAAAGTAATGAGCGAACAACTCGGAATGAGGGCCAATATGCAGCACAGGAGAGCGTACCCCTACACTACACAAGGCAAACCCTGTAAAAATTATTTGAATTAAATATTAATAACCCCTTTATTTGAAGTAAATAATATACAGCACAGGACAGCACCATTGAACTTATACGGCAGTACCGCTGGAGTTATATGGCAGTACCTCTGGGCTTATACTGCCATATCCCTGGACTTATAAGGCAGTACCCCATGACTTATATGGCAATATCGCTGGACTTATACGGCATTATCACTGGACTTATACGGCAGTACCTCTGGACTTATTTGGCAGCACCACTGGACTGGACTCATACGGCAGCACCACTGGACTTATGGCAGCACAGGACACCAGAACTGGACTTAAGTCAGCACAGGACACCACCACTGGACTGATGCAGCACAACCCTCACCACTGCACTGGACTTATACAACAGTACTGGACTTATGGCAGAACAGGACACCACCACAGGACTTATGGTAGCACAGGACAGCACCACTGGACTACTGCAGCAAAAGACAGCACCACTGGACTGGACTTAGAAAGCAGCACTAGACTTATGGCAGCACAGGACGCAACCACTGTGACTGGACTGATGCAGCACAAGACACCACCTCTGGACTGATGCAGCACAAGACAGCACTGGAATGATACAAACGTCAAGTCACCATCCCACATGCCACACCACTTTCCCACACAGACACTGAGGAGACACGTCCTCTCGCTCCTCTCTCCAAGACTAGATTGAAAATGGCAGCACCGCGCTGCTCCTTATATGGAATCCAAAACCCACAAGAATCCGACAGCGGGGTGATGACATTTTGCCTCGTTCTGGTTTCCAAGTCTGGCGGGAAAACCCAGGAGCCCTTCTAAAACCTGCAGCTTAGTGACACTAGCGCCGCTCATATCATCTATTGACAAGGGTGGTAGGGCAGGCTTTTCGGTTGGAGTTAGTCACAATCCTCCTGTGTGAGGCTGAATTCAGTAATCTGAAATTTAGGCCTAAAAGCCAGCATCTTATGTTTTGCAGAAGTTCAGGCTTCAGTGTTCTCTCGGCCTGCTAGGCCTCATTCTACATCACAGCCTAGTCTAGAGTAGTCACATGACAGTGACCGTTCACCTGACCCAGAGTTGTCCAATCCACTGCCAGCCTGAGACTCTCTGCATCACCTAATCCTGCTCACCAATCACCAAGAACCAGGAAGTATAAGTCGGGAGGCTGAGTTGGAAACTGGGCCAGTTCCTCGTGTCACACACAGCTCTGTGTAAGTCTTAAAGCTGAGCTCCCTAAAGGTAACCTTTGTACTTAAGTTCCTGTGGAAACTCTGTTCCCTTGTTACCCTGTTTGGTTTACTTTTGTGTTGCCACTGATTTTCACTATTTCCATGAGTCTCAATGTAAAGGCACAGCTGCAGTGGTTCATCTTAAAGGCACAGTACTGTATTCCATAGTCTCCACTGTAAACCACAGCTGCCGTGTTTCCGTTTTACTGCTGTTGTAGTTGTGATCTCCAGAGCTCCCGTATCCCTGTGGCTTCCGTGCCTCCAAGAACCTCCGTGCCTCAGCACCTCCGTGCCTCAGCACTTCCGTGCCTCCAAGAACCTCCGTGCCTCAGCACCTCTGTGTCTCAGCACCTCTGTGTCTCAGCACCTCTGTGTCTCAGCACCTCTGTGTCTCAGCACCTCTGTGTCTCAGCATCTCCGTGCCTCAGCACCTCCGTGCCTTCAATTATCTCCGTGCTTCCAAGCACCTCCGTGCCTCCAAGTATCTCCGTGCTTCCAAGCACCTCCATGCCTCCAAGCACCTCAGTGCCTCCTAGCACCTCAGTGCCTCCAAAAACCCAGTGCTCACAAGCGTAGTTGGTGTCTCCAGCATCCGGTACTCCTTAATTCTTTCCTCAGCACCTTTTCAAGTTCTGTCTTTCAGGAGACCTCCAGCATCCATACCTGCTTCCTGTCTGCCGACCAAATCCTGCATGAGGAGAACCTAGATTCGGTCATCTCTGCTGCGGTCCCTCTTCCTGGTCACCGGAAGAAACCCCAAGCCCACAACACCCCCAAACCAGGTCAGTGAAAGTATTCACATAGTCCTCCAGTCGCCCGCACAGACTTCACTAACACCGGGTTCACAAAACCTCAGTCATGACAGTAGGAACTGGCCTCATGGACCCGGCCGAAAGTGTTTGTCTGACGCAGGACCTCCTAAGCAATATTGCAGGACGCTTGGAAGGTCTGGAGTCGACTCAGCATCAATTAGCACAGTGTCTGCAGCGGAATTCTTTCTCCAGAGATTCTCTGACCTTCTGCACTAAGACTTCTGACCAACTGCAGTTTTTCTACCAGATGTTATTACAGTTACAAGAACTTTTGTCTAGTATTCTTTCTGTGATGCCTGATCTCTTCAGGAATACTACCAACGTTGTTGATCCTGTTTTGTCCCATCCAGTTAATAGAGTCTCTTCCTCTGTGCAAGGAAAAGTTGTTCATCAGAGCTATCCACGGCCCAAACTCTCTGAAGCTGAACGTCAGCGGCGTAGGGAGCTACACCTCTGTCTTTACTGTGGAAATTCCAGTCACTTTGTTAAAGACTGCATTCTTCGTAAGCCAGGGAATGGTGACAAATCTCAGTATCACAGTGCTCATGTCTACAACTCATCCACAGTAGCCGATCCTGCTACTGCTGACGGGGGTATCAAGATGGCTACTCTGAAAGAGACTCAAATTTATGACTGGGGTCCGGTGATTAAAAGACCTTATCCCAAGTTAGGTGTCCAGAGATGAATGTTTAAGCCATTTAGAGTCACAGAGGAGTCCGTGTCTACAGCCCAAGGAGGGGCGTCCGTGTCTACAGCCCAAGGAGGGGCGTCCGTGTCCACAGCCCAAGGAGGGGCGTCCGTGTCTTCAGCCCAAGGAGGGGCGTCCGTGTCTTCAGCCCAAGGAGGGGCGTCCGTGTCTGTCTTCAGCCCAAGGAGGGGCGTCCGTGTCTTCAGCCCAAGGAGGGGCGTCCGTGTCTTCAGCCCAAGGAGGGGCGTCCGTGTCTTCAGCCCAAGGAGGGGCGTCCGCGTCTTCAGCCCCAGTGAGGGGTTCAGAGGGTCCAGCCCCAGAGAGACTACAGAGCGCTGCCCAGCCAGAGAGACTACAGAGCGCTGCCCAGCCAGAGAGACTACAGAGCGCTGCCCAGCCAGAGAGACTACAGAGCGCTGCCCAGCCAGAGAGAGTACAGAGCGCTGTCCAGCCAGGGAGTCTACAGAGCGCTGCCCAGCCAGGGAGTCTACAGAGTGCTGCCCAGCCAGGGAGTCTACAGAGTGCTGCCCAGCCAGGGAGTCTACAGAGTGCTGCCCAGCCAGGGAGTCTACAGAGTGCTGCCCAGCCAGGGAGTCTACAGAGTGCTGCCCAGCCAGGGAGTCTACAGAGTGCTGCCCAGCCAGGGAGTCTACAGAGTGCTGCCCATCCCCGTGAAGTGGGGGCTCTTGCCTCAGCCCAGCCCCATGAAGTGGGGGCTCTTGCCTCAGCCCAGCCCCGTGAAGTGGGGGCTCTTGCCTCAGCCCAGCCCCGTGAAGTGGGGGCTCTTGCCTCAGCCCAGCCCCGTGAAGAGGGGGCTCTTGCCTCAGCCCAGCCCCGTGAAGAGGGGGCTCTTGCCTCTGCCCAGCCCCGTGAAGAGGGGGCTCTTGCCTCAGCCCAGCCCCGTGAAGAGGGGGCTCTTGCCTCAGCCCAGCCCCGTGAAGAGGAGGCTCTTGCCTCAGCCCAGCCCCGTGAAGAGGGGGCTCCTGCCTCAGCCCAGCCCCGTGAAGAGGGGGCTCCTGCCGGTCCAGCAATACTCCAGGCCCTGCCTGGTCAGTCCGTCCCGGTTCCATCCGGTCCAGCGATACTCCAGGACCAGCCTGGTCAGTCTCCGTTGGCTCCAGCCAATTCGAGTATTCTCGGATCCAATCCAGTCCTACTCGTCCTGCCAAAGTTTTCTCCAGTCTCAGCCTCTAAGCTTTCGTCTGATGGTTTACCACCTATTTACTTTGATGGAGATTTATTGCAATATGCCGCTCTGGTTGAACAATTTCTCTCTCTGATGGAGTCTGATCCTTCAGGTGCAGTAACTCCTTCCAACGTTACTCAATATCTGTTCCTGGCATTCAGAGGAAGAGCTTTGGAGTGGGCCAACATGCTTTTTGAGAGCAATGATCCTGTGTTCCATGACTTACAGACTTTTAGTAATGCTGTGGTTAAAGAATTTAGTCCTAAACCTTTGGAATCTGACTCGGTAAAAGAATCATGCTCTAAAGGGAATGCAGAAGGAAGTTTGTGCTGTCCTCCCAGGGATAATCTAAGAATCTCCTTCGGTAAGAATCCGACCATTAAAATTGCTCATGTAGGATTCTCTCCTAGCCCAGAGAATTTAAAACTCCAGTGCACCTCATTTTCATCTGCAAACTGTGTATCTAAGGGAGATTCATATCTTCCATTAGACTTGGACTCAGACTCTGAATTTGATCCAGTTCATGATGCTACTCCTTTCATGGGAGGCCCCCTGTTTTCTAAGGAAGGTTTTTCTTTACAGGAGATTCCGCTGTCCTTGGTCAAAAACAAATGTTCCCGTAAGAAGAAGAGGCATCAACGAAGGTCCTAAATTCTTCTGTATGAATTTCTCAAGTTCCTCTAAGATTCAAGATGGGTGTCCGGAGTCCACCCTTGAAGAGGGGGATACTGTCACAATCCTGACTGTAGGTTTCATATTTGGTGACTTACCCCTGCCATCTGTCCCGGATCCTGTGTCTTTTTCTCACTGAGTTAAACAGCTTGTCAGCACTATGAGTTTTCCTGAGTTCTCTGCCTGAAAGGTAATAGTTAATTAGCTCCACCTGTGGTGAGCTCCTGTGTGAGACTGAATTCAGTAATCTGAAGTTTAGGCCTAACAGCCAGCATCTTATGTTTTGCAGAAGTTCAGGCTTCAGTGTTCTCTCGGCCTGCTAGGCCTCATTCTACATCACAGCCTAGTCTAGAGTAGTCACATGACAGTGACTGTTCACCTGACCCAGAGTTGTCCAATCCTCTGCCAGCCTGAGACTCTCTGCATCACCTAATCCTGCTCACCAATCACCAAGGACCAGGAAGTATAAGTCGGGAGGCTGAGTTGGAAACTGGGCCAGTTCCTCGTGTCACACACAGCTCTGTGTGAGTCTTAAAGCTGAGCTCCCTAAAGGTAACCTTTGTACTTAAGTTCCTGTGGAAACTCTGTTCCCTTGTTACCCTGTTTGGTTTACTTTTGTGTTGCCACTGATTTTCACTATTTCCATGAGTCTCAATGTAAAGGCACAGCTGCAGTGGTTCATCTTAAAGGCACAGTACTGTATTCCATAGTCTCCACTGTAAACCACAGCTGCCGTGTTTCCGTTTTACTGCTGTTGTAGTTGTGATCTCCAGAACTCCCGTATCCCTATGGCTTCCGTGCCTCCAAGAACCTCCGTGCCTCAGCACCTCCGTGCCTCAGCACTTCCGTGCCTCCAAGAACCTCCGTGCCTCAGCACTTCCATGCCTCCAAGAACCTCCGTGCCTCAGCACCTCCGTGCCTCAGCACCTCCGTGTCTCAGCACCTCTGTGTCTCAGCACCTCTGTGTCTCAGTATCTCCGTGCCTCAGCACCTCCGTGCCTTCAATTATCTCCGTGCTTCCAAGTATCTCCGTGCTTCCAAGCACCTTCGTGCTTCCAAGCACCTCTGTGCCTCCTAGCACCTCAGTGCCTCCAAGCACCTCAGTGCCTCCAAAAACCCAGTGCTCACAAGCGTAGTTGGTGTCTCCAGCATCCGGTACTCCTTAATTCTTTCCTCAGCACCTTTTCAAGTCCTGTCTTTCAGGAGACCTCCAGCATCCATACCTGCTTCCTGTCTGCCGACCAAATCCTGCATGAGGAGAACCTAGATTCGGTCATCTCTGCTGCGGTCCCTCTTACTGGTCACAGGAAGAAACCCCAAGCCCACAACACCCCCAAACCAGGTCAGTGAAAGTATTCACATAGTCCTCCAGTCGCCCGCACAGACTTCACTAACACCGGGTTCACAAAACCTCAGTCATGACAGAGTTAGTGCGCAGGGCCATGAGGAGGTGGAACTAGTTCCAACTACCATTACAGGTGGTGGAACTGATTTCCCCCTCGCCCTCCCCCACCACTTTAACCCCTGCAGTCTATACACACAAATGATGTCAACTATTTACAAGAAACAAAGAATAATTTAATATTTGTGACTTTTTGTGAAGACTCTCTCTCTCTCTTCTCTGGGTAGGGCCTACAGTGTTTTTAAAAGTAAGCAACCCAGCAGCATGTACCCACCTGCTAGTAATTGGGAGTGGTAGGGGGTTCGGTATGTGATGCCAGCAGATGGGATGCCGACAGTCACAATACCAATGCAAGCATCCCAATGTTCACATTCCCGACAGGGGTGAGGTAAGTATTCTACCTACTCCCCTAACCCACCCTTACCGCAGCCTAATCCTAAGCCTCCCTACTTAATGCCCTCCTGAAGCCTAACCCTAACCCTCCCCTCCACATGGTGCCTAAACCTAACCTACCACCCTGTAGCCAAATCCTAACCATCAATCTTACCTTCGGGTTCCCGGCGTCAGGACGCTGACATGGTCAGGATTCTGGCATAAATATTCTGACAGTTTTTGGGATTCTGACGTCAGAATTTTAGCTTCCAGGATCCTGACAGCTGGGATCCTGAATGTATACCGTTATTAGTTAGTGAAGTGACCAGCATGAAAGTTTATAGTTAATACTACATTTCAATTTCAAGTGTAACAACTTTTAGCATTTTGGGGCTAATCTGTACTACATAATGGGCCTATTTCAGATGCAGTCACAAAGCGCCTATTGTACGCAAATTGATCAATGTTTACTTACTGCACATGCATCTAAGCCGCAATGTGCACGGCCAGCAAGTGATCTGTGATGGCGTTCACAATGATGGATTAAAGTAAGGGATAGAAAGACAGCGGTTGGGGATAAGTAACAAGGAGTGGTCAGGTAAACGCAGGCATGTTATGGCCATGAACACATTTTCTGGGCGTGCACACTGTAAATTAGAAGTTGCAATCTCACTTGCTACTGGAGAGCCCTCTGCATCCCAGGAGAGCAGCTCATCCTGCGCTTCCACAGAGGCACTCACAGTCTGTGTGATGATCCAATATGTGACAATGGTACCTAAGTATCAGCAGTTGTACGCTGTTGAACAGAAATAATGTGGGCATCCCTATGCTCAGGATAGCTTCTGCCCATATTAGCATATAATTGCAATTGCAAATGGCTAAAGAAAGCAACAGCAATCACTAGAAACATCCACACCTGAATTCGGCTCAATGTGTTCCTGCTGTGAATGACAGCTGAATAGTAACATAGTAACATAGTATCTAAGGTTGAAAAAAGACAATTTGTCCATCAAGTTCAACCTATTTGTAGTCTCCTACGCAGGATTATTTTGGTCTAAATTTTGACTGATGCTGATGTCAGCCGTAGTGTTTTATTCCTCTTTTCATAGTAACTATAGTGCGTGACTATGCACCATAACCCTGGATATCCTTATCCATTAAGAATTTATCTAACCCATTCTTAAAGGTGTTGACTGAGTCCATCATTACTACTCTCTCAGGCAGGGAATTCCAAACACGTATCGTCCTTACTGTGAAAAAACCTTTACGCCGCATTGTGCGGAATCTCCTCTCCTCTAAACTAAGCGAGTGTCCACGAGTCCTCTGTGCTGATCTTACCAAAAACAGGTCCCGCGCAAGCTCTGTGTATTGACCCGTTATATATTTGTAGATGTTGATCATGTCCCCTCTTAGTCTCCTCTTTTCCAGTGTAAACATGCCTTGCCTTGCAAGCCTTTCCTCATATTCCAGCGTCTCCATGCCCTTAATTAGTTTGGTCGCCCGCCTCTGGACCTTTTCTAGCTCCAGAATATCCTTTTTGTAGTATGGTGCCCAAAATCGCACACAGTATTCAAGATGTGGCCTCACTAGTTATTTATATAGTGGGAGTATAACACTCTCATCCCTTGCATCAATTCCCTGTTTTATGCATGCTAATATCTTATTAGCCTTCTTTGCTGCAATCCTACTTTGGGTACTGCTGCATAGTTTGATATCTATGTGAACACTTAAGTCCTTTTCCAGTACAGAATCCCCTAGTATTACCCCATTTAGTATGTAGGTGTAATTTTTGTTCTTGCTACCACAGTACATTACCTTACACTTGTCTGTATTGAAGCGCATTCTCCATTTGGCTGCCCATGCTTCTGATTTAACTAAGTCGTTCTGAAGAGACTCAGCATCCCCCTTCGTATTTATAACTTTTAACAATTTGGTATCGTCTGCAAAAATTGACACCATGCTCTCTAGACCTTCTGTTAGGTCGTTAATGAAAATGTTGAACACCAACCAATAGCTACTAATGTTAAAATATTTCCCAAGGTCCAGTTACTGGCTCTAAAAAAAACCATAGTCTACTGTAATGTGTAATCTTTCCAATAAATCTGTGGAATATTCTAAGATAAAAATCTTTTTTTTTTCTTAGTAGTGGAAGTATTATTGTGTACATTCTGTCCAGGGGTGTATAGAGCCAAGCTGGGCCCCGGTAAAGGGGGTGTGGCTTGAAAAAGAGGGTGTGATGATGGCTGTCACTATAAAAATATTTTTATGATAAAATAATACCCCTGCACGCTCCACAGGGGTGGCATAATTTTAACACGGGGGCAGGAAGTGCAGGGCGTGGGGGAGGGCACTGTCTTCCTATATTACTTGAACAGGAAGCGGATAACTCCCTCCCCAGCCAGATGATGCTGGCCACTAGAGAGCAAAGACTCCATGTGCAGCGCCTTCTTCCTGAAGAGATCACCAGGAAGATGGCACCACCGCCGCCGGCAACAGCACATGTATACTGGGGGTGTAGCGGGTAGGGCAGTAAAAAATAGCTAAAGTTATGCATTTATAAGGTGTATAGAGAATTACTATGTATTAGATAATAGAAATATATGTGAAAAATTAGTTAATGGTATCTAAAACCCTAATGGTGAGTGGTGATTTATAAGTGTCATAACTAGTGTTTGCCAGCAGTTTCACTCGTGTGGATGTCTTTTATTGCTCAGCAGAACTAATTTTTCAAAGACTGTAATGCCATCTAATATTGTGATGTATAGTTTATATTGTATATATTTGCAGTTTTTTTACTTCAGTGATTAACACAAAAAGATGCTAGAGGCTACTAACTCGTGAACAAACCACAAAAAGCTGCCCATGGGACAGGAGCGGTTCTTGGTGCGGGCAAGCAGTGCCTTTGCCCGGGGCGCTGCGGCCTGGGGGCGCGGCCGCAGTCACCCCGCAAGGCACCGCCGCCTGCCCGCACCCCGCTCCCCGGCTGCAGCAGACGCCGTGGGCTGTGTGGGCGTCCGCTGCAGCCGGCTCCAGGCATAGACACTAGAGGTCGTTATTGACCTCTAGTGTCTGTGCGGCGCTATGGGAGAGACGTCATTGACGTCTCTCCCATAGAGAGGAGCGAGCGGGCGGCCAGACTGACGGAGCAGCAGCAGAAGAAGCAGGAGCGGGGCAGTGGTAAGTATTGTTTTTATTATTTTGTGTGTGTGTGTGTGTGTTTGTAAGCGGGGAGCACAGCGACAGGGGGCAAATAAAGTGGGGGCACAGCTACTGGGGCAAATAAAGAGGGGGCACAGCTACTGGGGGCAAATAAAGAGGGGGCACAGCTACTGGGGGCAAATAAAGAGGGGGCAAATAAAGAGGGGGCACAGCTACTGGGGGCAAATAAAGAGGGGGCACAGCTACTGGGGGCAAATCAACTGGGGGGCACAACTACTGGGGGCAAATCAACTGGGGGGCACAGCTACTGGGAGCATAACTGGCCACGCCCCTCCCCTATGAAGCCCCCCCGCACACTAACTGTTTTGCCACAGGGGGGGGCGCCAGTGGAAACTCTCGCCCTGGGCGCCACAAGGGGTAGAACTGGCCCTGCCATGGGAGAAGCAGCTGGTCTTGAGATCTACACATGCAACCCTGAGCATTTGCCTCTATTACTTGGTGATCGCCATAACATAGCAGACGATTACAAGAAACTGCAGGCACATCAATTAAAAAGGAAAATTGTTGGGTAAAAGGGGTATAGGTGGTATAAACTAGAGATGAGCGGGTTCGGTTCCCCGGGAAGCAACACCCCCGGACTTTGTGATCTGAGGCAGGATCCAAGTCCGGATCGGAACTTCCCGCCTTACTCAGATCCCAACATGAGGCAAAATATCACCATCCCGCTGTCAGATTCTCGCAGGTTTTGGATTCTTTATTAGTCCCCGTGTATCGACGCAATCTTCACCCCGGCATTGGAGACTGTACTGAACAGACGTGTCCGTCTCAGGACTCGGTGGCGTGGAGTGGTGGTGCCCTGTGTGCTGTATCTGAAAAAGGGATGCTCCCTGCTGTATCTGAAAAATGGGTGCTCTCTCTCTGCTGTATCTGAAAAATGGGTGCTCTCTCTGTTTGCTGTATCTGAAAAAGGGGTGCTCTCTGTCTGCTGTATCTAAAAGGGGTGTCCATCTGTCCATCCATCCATCCATCCATCCATCCATCCATCCAGGGGCTCTGCCCCAGTGTAAAATTAAAATAATAAAAGCTAAAAAAAAGCCTAAAATGTAAAATATGTATATATATATATATATATATATATATATATATATATAGACAGCAGAAATGGTGCGGCACTCCAATGATTAACACTTGAGACTTAGGTAGAAATACGTCTCAAGTGTTAATCATTGGAGTGCCGCACCATTTCTGCTGTCTACGTACCCATCCGTGAGGGCACCCAATGTACTTCTACTACTAGTGGCTGTGCCGGACCCCTGCCTCTTGTGTATATATATATATATATATATATATATACATATACAGGTTGAGTATCCCATATCCAAATATTCAGAAATACGGAATATTCTGAAATACGGAATTTTTTGAGTGAGAGTGAGATAGTGAAATCTTTGTTTTCTGATGGCACAATGTAAACAAACTTTGTTTAATACACAAAGTTATTAAAAATATTGTATTAAATGACCTTTAGGCTGTGTGTATAAGATGTATATGAAACATAAATGAATTGTGTGAATGTACACACACTTTATTTAATGAACAAAGTTATTAAAAATATTGGCTAAATTTACCTACAGGCTGTGTGTATAAGGTGTATATAAAACATAAAAGCATTCTGTGCTTAGACTTAGGTCCCATCGCCATGATAACTCATTATGGTATGCAGTTATTCCAAAATACGAAAAAATACGATATCCAAAATACTTCTGGTCCCAAGCATTTTGGATAAGGGATACTCAACCTGTATATATATTTATATATATATATATATATATAAATTGTCATAAGTAGTGTGACACTGCCAGTGTCACACCGCAGTATATTATTTCCTACTCATAAACACATTGTGTGATGCTGTCTGTGAAGTCAATGGCAGTGTGTCATTATTATTATTATTATTATATACATTTCTGACTCGTTTATACATTGCTGTTGGTGAAGTCTACCGCTGTGTGTAATTATTATATACATTATGACTCATTTGTGTGACACTGTTGGTGAAGGTCAACTGCAGTGTGTAATTATTATACATTTCTTACTCATTTGTGTGACGCTGTCAATGAAGTCAACCACAGTGTGTAATATTATATACATTTCTGACTCATTTGTGTGACGCTGTTGGTAAAGGTCAACCCCACTTTGTGTTGATAGAAATGTAGGGTTCTACTAGTGCTGCTGCCACTAGTCATGACATTGGAAATGCAAG
Source organism: Pseudophryne corroboree (assembly GCF_028390025.1). Taxonomy (NCBI): domain Eukaryota; kingdom Metazoa; phylum Chordata; class Amphibia; order Anura; family Myobatrachidae; genus Pseudophryne; species Pseudophryne corroboree. The sequence goes on from NC_086453.1 coordinate 331,272,509, forward strand.
TCCGTTAATGTCATCTGCTAAGGCAGATGCCCGGGAGCATAGAGGGCTTAAGTCAGGGTATGTAAAATCATTTAATTTTAGAGTGGTAAGGAAAAAAATCAAAAGGAAAGTTAGCTGCAGATGCAGTAAGACAAACTGCGCATTCAGAATCAGAATCATCAGACATTCTTGAGGATCGTTTAGGGGTGTTCACATCAGCTATGCGTGAGTCTGACATTTCTCACACTGTCCCCAGAGAGAAGCCTCTTTCACCTCTTTCCACCATTTCTGAACCATCTGCACATGTGGGGAGCAATACCAGTAATGAATCTGATAAGGATTAATCTGATAAGGATGGTGATGAATCTGATGAGGAGGACATAATACAAATTGAGGATTCGTGTGTGGAAGTGGGACAGGATGAGCGGGATATGTGTGTACTAACTGACACTGAGGATGTTGATGATGATGTTGTTTGTATAAGTCAGAAAAAAAGGCATTTGTTTCCCCCAGCACCCTGAATGATAACCGTAACGGTTACGGTTATCATTCAGGGTGCTGGGGGAAACAAATGCCTTTTTTTCTTGCTTAGAAATACCCCTCCCTTTCGAGCACCTGAATGATATCACTAAGCTAATTGAGCATCTACCAATATATATGTTTGTTGTGAGTGGCAGAGAGGTTCCTGCATTAGGAGGAGGTGCAGGCCCTGACATGCCACATGGAGCATTATGGGGTTGCTCCAAGGTAGGTAGCTCTTAGTTTAGACATATTGTAGTAAGGAGCCATTATCATGTGGCTCCTTGCTGGTTAATCTTAGACCTAGATTGGGGTAATGGAGGTGTGAGGTGTGGTGCCTGTGGACTTGCTGAGCTGGATGGCCTTAGTATGGCATACCTTTACATTCTACTAACACTTTTCACTTATTAATTTTTTAACACAATTTCTCTATTTTAATTGCATTTCATTTTTGTATCACCTTCTCTATAGCTTTGGCTTCCTAAATACTAATTTATTAACACTATAGTTTTTTCACTGGTATGCTACACTGGGCTTTCTGGCTTATGCTGGTGTTTTGGGGTGCCACACCCTGCACCTAGATATAGCGCTAGGGACCCCAAATATACAGAGACGCCTTGATGCGGCTTTGGGGCTTATTCACACATTTGCGCAAATATGTGTAACGAAGATCTCTGAATTCTATTATTATGTGGAATTTATATCTGGTTACGGTTATCATTCAGGGTGCTGGGGGAAACAAATGCCTTTTTTTCTTGCTTAGAAATACCCCTCCCTTTCGAGCACCTGAATGATATCACTAAGCTAATTGAGCATCTACCAATATATATGTTTGTTGTGAGAGGCAGAGAGGTTCCTGCATTAGGAGGAGGTGCAGGCCCTGACATGCCACATGGAGCATTATGGGGTTGCTCCAAGGTAGGTAGCTCTTAGCTTAGACATATTGTAGTAAGGAGCCATTATCATGTGGCTCCTTGCTGGTTAATCTTAGACCCAGATTGGGGTAATGGAGGTGTGAGGTGTGGTGCCTGTGGACTGGCTGAGCTGGATGGCCTTAGTGTGGCATACCTTTACATTCTACTAACACTTTTCACTTATTAATTTTTTAACACTATTTCTCTATTTTAATTGCATTTCATTTTTGTATCACCTTCTCTATAGCTTCGGCTTCCTAAATACTAATTTATTAACACTATAGTTTTTTCACTGGTATGCTACGCTGGGCTTTCTGGCTTATGCTGGTGTTTTGGGGTGCCACACCCTGCACCTAGATATAGCGCTAGGGACCCCAAATATACAGAGACGCCTTGATGCGGCTTTGGGGCTTATTCACACATTTGCGCAAATATGTGTAACGAAGATCTCTGAATTCTATTATTATGTGGAATTTATATCTGGTTACGGTTATCATTCAGGGTGCTGGGGGAAACAAATGCCTTTTTTTCTTGCTTAGAAATACCCCTCCCTTTCGAGCACCTGAATGATATCACTAAGCTAATTGAGCATCTACCAATATATATGTTTGTTGTGAGAGGCAGAGAGGTTCCTGCATTAGGAGGAGGTGCAGGCCCTGACATGCCACATGGAGCATTATGGGGTTGCTCCAAGGTAGGTAGCTCTTAGCTTAGACATATTGTAGTAAGGAGCCATTATCATGTGGCTCCTTGCTGGTTAATCTTAGACCCAGATTGGGGTAATGGAGGTGTGAGGTGTGGTGCCTGTGGACTGGCTGAGCTGGATGGCCTTAGTGTGGCATACCTTTACATTCTACTAACACTTTTCACTTATTAATTTTTTAACACTATTTCTCTATTTTAATTGCATTTCATTTTTGTATCACCTTCTCTATAGCTTCGGCTTCCTAAATACTAATTTATTAACACTATAGTTTTTTCACTGGTATGCTACGCTGGGCTTTCTGGCTTATGCTGGTGTTTTGGGGTGCCACACCCTGCACCTAGATATAGCGCTAGGGACCCCAAATATACAGAGACGCCTTGATGCGGCTTTAGGGCTTATTCACACATTTGCGCAAATATGTGTAATGAAGATCTCTGAATTCTATTATTATGTGGAATTTATATCTGGTTACTGTTATCATTCATGGTGCTGGGGGAAACAAATGCCTTTTTTTCTTGCTAAGACATACCCCTCCCTTTCGAGCACCTGAATGATATCACTAAGCTAATTGAGCATCTACCAATATATATGTTTGTATAAGTCAGCCACCGGTGGCTGCAGTTGTTGATAAAAAGAAAGCCATTGCGATGCCTGGGCATAAGACCAAAAAAGCCACCTCTTGGGTGTTGGATTATTTTTACTCCAATCCTGACAATGTTTATGAAAGCATTTGCTCCATTTGTGAGGCCAAATTCAGTAAAGGTAGGAATGTTAGCCATCTAGGCACCACCTCCATGTCACATCATTTGCGACGAAGACATGAAATTTATTGTACAAGATTATAATGAAATTAACACCTCATCATCAACATCCTCAGAGTAATTACTTAACGGAGGAAGTCCTTCTAAAATATTGTTTTGTGGGGGCCCAAACAAACCAATAATTTCAGCCACAAATGACGGTCCCTGTCTCTGGATGATTGGTTTGTTAAACTGTGCATGTCCTGTTTAATATATACATCATACTGTACAGTGGCGGATCTTGCCACGGGCAAGCAGGACTTTTGCCCGGGGCGCCGCCTTCCGGAGGGCGCTGGCGCCATCCGGAGGGCGCCGCACCGTGGCAAGATCCGCCACTGCTGCCCGCTGTGTCCCCGTCCGCCTCCGCTGCCCGCTGCCGTCCCCGTCCCCATCCCCGTCCCCGTCCGCCTCCTGAAGGGAACTAGACGCTATGCGTCTAGTTTCCCTTCCCGGAGAGTAACTTTGCTGAGCGGTGCGCGATGACGTCATCGCGCACCGCACAGCAAAGGTCCTCTCTACGAAGGGAACTAGATGCATAGCGTCTAGTTTCCCTTCGTGGAGAGGACCTTTTGCTGTGCGGTGCGCGATTACGTCATCGCGCACCGCTCGGCATTCAAGCGGCGCTTTTAATGTACAGGGGGCGTAATTGACCACGCCCCCTGTATTAGGCCACGCCCCATTTCCTGCCCGGGGCGCAGAGCGCCCTTGAACCGGCCCTGATACTGTAAGGGTGGATGGGAGGGCCCAAGGACAGTTCCATCTTGCACCTTATTTCTTTGTGTTATGTGCTCTTTGGAGCATTTTTTGAGCATAGTTTCTAAAACTGCCATCCTATCTGCTACTGCAGTGACACTCCTAGATGTGCCAGGTGTTTGTACCACCCACTTTTGTCGCATAGCTTAGTCATCCAGCTACAGATGGAGCTGTACTCATCTAGTGCGGATTCATCGCTTACAAGCGCTCCCGGTGTGACTAGGTGATCCATCCACCTAGTCACGCCGGGAGCGCATAGAGACGCTCCCATTTAAGTGAATGGGGCACGTGCGTGTCATGGACGCACGTGCGCCCCAGACGATTAGTGTGTCTCCATTTATAGCTCGGTGCAACCTTTTGGACTAAACTGGATAAAAACAATATTGTGAGCTGTGAGGTGTTCAAAATAGACATGAAATGAGTGGAAATGAATTTTATTGAGGTTAATAATACTGTAGGAACAAAAAACACCCCTTAAATTCTGTGATTTTAGCTGTTATGATTTAAAAAAACAATTAGAACCAAAACCAAAACACACAAGAGCGGTTTTGGCAAAACCTATCCAAAACCAAAGCATGAAGAAATAAACCAAAACCCGAAAAATGGGCAGGAGCACATTTTAACATTATATTAAGGTTCCAGTGTGCACCCCAAAATATGTTTCCCTACAGTATCTTCTCTTTTTTCTTTCATGCTACAGATCATGTAGATAATTTTGGTGCTGATTTTTTTTTTTTTTTTTTTTTTAATATATACCTATACTGTACATGCGCCTAATCTTTACTAAGCGCCAGTAAATTGACTGGTGACTAACACCCAGAGATATGGTTAACTGGTAGCCAGCAAACAGTTGAAACATTAATAAGATGGTATCCGGTCATGTGACCGGCACTGGAGATCCTGGCGGTCACCATGCCGACGCCGGGATCCCGCCCGCTTACCAGCCCGACAGTCTGCATACCGACTGACAGGGACTATTCCCTCTCGTGGGTATCCGCAAGGGGCTTCGTTGTGTTCGCCTTCCCCGCCAGCAATCTGCTGCGGGGATCCTGGAGTCAGTATGCTGATTTGCAACTGGCTGCGATCACATGCTGGGGGCCGCTCAGCACAGGGCCAGGCCGCCCAGCTTGTAACTACATGGCAGCGACTCAATTGATCGGGTGCTGCATGTGCGCACTGCCGGGGCAAATGAGGAGATGCGATAGCATCTCAATTCCGCCGGATGCTGAATACCCCCAAAAATCCCAATTCTCATTGGACAGTCCTGATTTCCAGAAGCCCAATAAGGCTTGACCTAGCAGAAAGATTTGTGGTCTTGCTGTAAATGTATATTGGTTGGATTGATCGGGGTGTCATTCAAAAAGATCAAAGTTTTATTTTGGCCACACTTTTACAACCAAAAATGTTAGGAGGTATGTTATAAACCACAAAAAGTCCCAATGCTCCATCAAAGTTCTCTGCACCCGCCATATTTTGTCAATAAAATAAGTGTCAGTGATACTGTATAATAAAAATTATATATGGGTTATTGTAATAAATAGGGGGTCTATTTACTAAGCCTTGGATGGAGATAAAGTGAATTAAGTACCAGCCAATCAGCTCCTAACTGCCATGTCACAGGCTGGGTTTGAAAAATGACAGTTAGGAGCTGGTTGGTTGGGACTTTAACTCCTGTCACTTTATCTCCATCCAAGCAGTGGCGTAACTACCGAGGGTGCATGGGGTGCAGCTGCTGTGGGGCCCAAATTGCTTCCAGGGCCTGCAGCTGCCCCCCCCCCACCGTAAAACAGAAGTGGTGCGCGCCAAAGGCGCGCACAAAAAAATATGGGCGTGGCCACAGTTATCCCCCTGTACTTGTGCCCCCCTGTAGCTGTGTCCCCAGTAGTTGTGCCCCCCAGTAGCTGTGCCCCCTGTAGGTGTGACCCCAGTAGTGGTGCCCCTATAGCTGTGCCCCCTGTAGCTGTGCCCCCCGTAGTTGTGACCCCAGTAGTTGTGCCCCCTGTAGTTGTGACCCCTGTAGCTATGCCCCCTGTAGTTGTGCCCCCAATATATTTGCCCCTTGTTACTGTGCCCCCAGTAGCTGTGCCCCCTATCTGTGCCTCCAGTAGATTTGCCCCCAGTAGCTTTGCCTCCAGTAGTTGTGCCCCAGTAGTTGTGCCCCTGTAGCTGTGCCCCCTATAGTTGTGCCCTTAATAGTAGTGCCCCCAGTAGTTCTGCCCCTTGTAGCTGTGCCCCCTGTAGTTGTGCCTCCAGCAGTTATGACCCCTGTAGCTGTGCCCCAGTAGTGCCACTTACAAACACTCTCAATAAAAAAAAAAACAATACTTACCAGCCCCGCTCCTGCTTCCGGACTGCTGCTGCGCTGCATTCCGTCTCCGGCTGCCGGCTCCTCTCTATGGGAGAGACGTCATGATGTCTCTCCCATAGCAGTGCCGCACTGACACTAAAGGTCAATTATGACCTCTAGTGTCTGTCAGTTGAGCCGCTTGCAGTGGGCGCCCACACAGCCAACGGTGCCTGCTGCAGCCGAGGAGAGGGAGGTGGGGATCAGTAGTGACTCTTGCCACGGCGGCAGCTGCACCCTGGGGACAGTGGCGCCCCGGGCAAAAATCCTGCTTGCCTGTGGCAAGAACCGCAACTGACTCATATTCCAGTTTATCTAACCTGAGTTATGTGTGTGCCTTTACTTTGTGTATTTAATATGCATCATTATCTATACCTCTAAAGGTACAATTATTTATTTCACAAATGGACTGAATATTTCATCAATAGTAGCCAGGTCTCCGCTTTATAGGATGGCTACAATACTCCAGGTTACACATACTGTAACAATCTCTATGAGGTTCAATTACAATTGTATTTTGCTCTCTAGCTTCATGAGACTTCAGTGGCAATGTTACTTCTATAATACAGCAACTTTTGTGAATACACATTTTAGTTACAATTGTATTACTTTATATTCAGTAACTTGAAACCTGATCTCCATTCCATAGGCTGGCTACAATATTTAAAGTCATACACACTGTAGCAATCTTTATAATACAAGCGAGTTTAGCTACAATTGTTTTTTGTTTTCCAATTCTATGAGACCTTAGTAGCAACATTGGTTTAATTATGTGCTCTTTCAAACAATAAGGGTCTCCACTGTGTTCATTTGTAATAGCAAAGAATTTTGTATTTCATATTCAGCATGACAATCAGGATCATTTCATAATCCTCTATACACTTATCTTATTACTCATATTCTGGACTCTCATTGGTGATTTTATGAATCCTACCCATGGCAGTTTTTCAACTGGTGGGAAATTACCCATTGTCTAATGCCAAAAGCAGATCCATCTTTATCTTCCATTTCTAAAATCTTATTTTCTGAACTCTCATCAAGGATTCAGGAGAGTTGTGTACACTAAAACCAGTGTGACCTACTATCATAACATACTGTGTATGCCAAATTCTGTATGATCTTGGAAGCCATACAGCAGTTTTTTTAACCACTGTGCCGTGGCACACTAGTGTGCCCTGAGCAGTCTCCATGTGTGCTGCCATAGAAGCAGAGCCAGGCCCGTCAGTGTTTTGCCGCTACTGAGGCCCTGGAACGATCAATACTGGTGGGTTTAGAAGTTACAGAGCCAGTGCTAATTTTGGGCCCGGGCAGTGTTGGGCTCTTTTGGCTTTCTCAGATGTGGCTCAGGCGTTACCTATGGAGAAGCTGCAACATGACATCCTAGGACACGCAACTGCACCATGCATCACCATTATATTTGAGTGTGCCTTGGCAATATTTAAATCTTGTTCAGTGTGCCGCGAGTTGTAAAATTTTGAAAATCTGTGCCATACAGTATAGGGCTGAGACAGTACCTGGTAGGAGACTCCCAGGGAATACCCGGTGTAGTAGGTCCATATCAACTAATCCAGTCTAACATTGACAGCAGATTCATTCTTTTGCTTCATCTTTGTTTCGGCCACTCTCGGCATTATTCAAGAAGGGACCTAATTTTGGATTTACCAAGAGCCACACATTATGTGATTTTGAGTATCAGGTTAGCACTTATATACATGCAATATAATAGGTTGTGCAGAGTCAGGGAGAGGCACTGACATAGACTCCCCCAGTGGCGCACGCAGGGGGGGTTTCCGAGTACCTGGAAACCCCCCCTGCCAGGATGATCCATCACAGTGCACCGACAATGATTATTTATTTATTTATGAGAGTAGCCGCGGGCATGAGCTGTGAACTGTGCTGCTGCTGCGACAGCAGCTCCTCACAGCCCTTTACATTTCCGAGCAGTGCAGGCCAGGCAGGAAGCTCCCATGAGCCTTTGCTTGTGACTCACTGCACTGCACTATTCCTCGGCAGGCACTCCGTCCTCCTCGGCTCCAGTCTACAGCTGCGTGTGCCTCCCATTAATACAGGTCGTCAGGTCAGATGTGTGTGAGCTGCAGTCCCTGGGGAAGGAGAGAAAGGGGGGAGTGTTCGTGTTATGTATTATGCAGTCAAAGTGTTTTTTGTGCGGGGGTAGGAGATAGTTTGCAATCCCAGTGTGTGTGTGTGTACAGTCTGCAGTCCCAGTGTTAGTGTTGTCTACAGTCCCAGTGTGTATGTGTGTGTGTTTGTATGTGTGTTGGGCAGTCTACAGTCCCAGTGTGCATGTGTTTGTAATTGTAACCTGCAGTCATAGTGTGGTGGGGTAGTCTGCAGTCCCAGTGTGTGTGCTTAATTTGTAGTCCCAGTGTATGTATGTATGTATGTATGTATGTATGTATGTATGTATGTGTGTATGTGTGTGTGTGTATATATATATATATATATATATATATATATAGATATATATCTATATATATATATATAGATATATATCTATATATATAGATATATATCTATATATATATATATAGATATATATCTATATATATATAGATATATATATATATATTCATAAATGACAGAGGTGGCACTCCTGGACTCGTTGCTTAGTGAATAAAATGTGCTTTGAAATCAACATTTTGGGGCACTTCCCATCAGCATCAGGTTTTTGTGTGTCCTGATGGGGGAAAGTGCCCCGAAACGTTGAATTAATAGCACATTGTCTTCACTAAGCAATGAGTCCAGGAGTGCCACCTCTGTCATTTATGCCTATGGATGGTGTCTGCCAGCCCCTATGAGTGCACACTGGCAAGTTAAGGTTGGTGTTAACAAGGAGTGCCGGATCATACACACACGGAAACCCCCCCTCCCAAATCCTGCGTTTGCCCCTGTCCCCCACTGCATACCGCCCAATGAGGGGTGTAAGATTGTGATTGATTCAATTTTTACTAGTTCACCGTCTACTGCTCATATTGACTGATTTTAAATGTTTTAATTTTTACCTTAGAATTTCTATTTTAATGTAACATAGTAAAAGTTACTTTTTAACTATTCTCAAATTATACATGTTATATTATCTTTTCCAAGAGTGCGCCAAAAAATGAGTCTTCTATCTTTTTTCTTGTGACAGCTCTAAGTCTCGGCTGCCGGTGCCGCGATTCGTGGGTATTTAGGGGGGGAGGGGGGGGGGGGCTAATTCTGTGAAGTGCCCTCCCCATCAGAGACCTCAGCTGTGTTCAGGATGGACAGGTAAACCTAAAACACATACAGAGAGCTAACTTACCCGGGAGCCACCCACAGGATCTCCCATAAGCACTACAAGGAACAGCATGCCTTTCAAATACTGCTCCCATTCCCTTTCTCACACATGCAGACAAACAGTATCAGTTTCTCTATCATTCCTGGAGATAATTATATATCAGGTGCTAGAAAGGAGGAGAAATAACAGACAAACAGCAGACAGTCAAATATTCAATGCCTCCCATTCAATCCCTTTCTCACACAAGCAGACAAGCAGTGGCAGCTCTCTGTCAGCTGTTTGTCTGTGACCCCTCCCCCTTTCTAGCACCTGATATATATTTATCTCCAGGAATGATAGCGCAACTGCCACTGTTTGTTTGCATGTGTGAGAAAGGCATTGAATGGAAGCAGTATTTGGAAGGTATGCTGTTCCTTGTAGTGCTAATGGGAGATCCTGGAAGTGGCTCCTGGGTAGGTTATCTCTCTATCTTGATGTGTTTTAGTATGAACCTTTATCATGAGGCCTTACTGTAGACAAATCACATGGCCCTATGTGGGCACTGCTATTATGTAGTGATAGGACTGCTTATATCGGAGAGGCCTTGGCGCAGCTCAGCAGCTAAACATGTCTTTGCAAACATGTGTGACCAATTCTCTGAAATTCTATTACCAGATAGGTTCAGGTATGGTCACAGGCAATTTTTAGTGTGCTGGGGGACACCAGGTAGGGAAAAGCATTCCTTCCTCTCTATCTGCTGTTTGTCTGTCACCCCTCCCCCTTTCTAGCACCTGATATATAATTATCTCCAGAAATGAAGGAGCAACTGCCACTGTTGGTCTACATGTGTGAGAAAGACATTGAATGGGAGCAGTATTTGGAATTTATGCTGTTCCTTGTAGTGTATATCGGAGATACTGGCTGTGTCTCCCGGGTAAGTTAGCTCTCTGTCTGGATGGGTTTTAGTATGAGCTTTTATCATGAGGCCTTACTGTAGACAAAGCACATGGCCCTACAGTATGTGGGCACTGCTATTATGTATTGTTAGGACTGCTGATATTGGAGAGGATTTGGCACAGCTCAGCAGCTAAACATGTCTTTGCAAACACGTGTGACCAATTTTCTGAAATTCTATTACCAGATAGGTTCAGGTATGGTTACAGGTAATTTTTAGTGGGCTGGAGGGACACCATGGTGGGAAAAGCACTCCTCCCTCTCTGTCTGCTGTCTCTCTCCCTGACAGTCTCTGTCTCCCTCCCTGGTACCTTTCTCTCTTGTTCTCTCTATACCTCTCTTTCTCTCCCTCCCTGACACTCACTCTCTTTTACTTTCCTTACTCCCTCTCTACCTGACACTATCGTACGCTTCCCTCCCTCTCTCTCTTTCTCCTCCCTATTCTCTCTCTCTCTCTCTGACACCCTCTCTCTCTCCCTTATGCCCTCTTCACCATCCCTTTCTCTCTCTTTCTCCCTGACACTCTCTCTCTTGCTCCTGTCTCTCTTTTTCTCATTACCTCTTTTTCCTCTCTCTTTCCCTAATGTCCTTTTCCCCCTCATCCCTTTCTCTCTCTCCCTGACTTTCCCCTCTCTCCCTCTTTTTCTTGCTTTTCACTATTTCTCTCTCTAGTCTGACACCCCGTGTGTGTGTGTGTGTGTGTGTGTGTGTGTGTGTGTGTCTATCTCTCTCTCACTCCCCTCACTCTCTCTCTCTCTCCTGCTTATATCATAAGGAACATTGTAGTGACAATGGCAGGGGTAGAGTCCCTTTCTAGATTTTGCTATGTGACCCCCAAAGTTCTAGTTACGCTCCTGCATCCAATGCTTAGTAAATAGACCCCTTTGCGTTTGCTGAGCAAATGACGACAACATTGATACATGGTGGGCTGACAAAACTACTCACAGATCATGCATGAATTTTTCATGCTTTAATCAACCAAAGTCCATTAAATTGCGTAAAATTAACAAATTCAATTATTTATTGATCAGACGAATTCAAAAGTACGATCAGTTCACTACAAAAACTCACAATTATAGTTTTAATTACTTTTGTTAAGGTTTAACATTAGTAAATTGATAGGATGATCTGCTGCAGTTGTTTCATTTCTCTCTGTGAGCTGAGAGAACATAGAATGCCTCATAGTCAGAAAGGTTACTCAATGATGTTTTTTTCTGTATTGCCCAGTGATCAATAATAAACCCTTCATTACTGAGAAAATTTCTTATAAAGCTTTCATCATATTTGAGAATATGTAACTTGTCCTGCCCAATCGTCATATAAGTTGAATTAAGAGCCCCAACCAATATCAGGTTTCCTTCAGGTTTCAGTAGCTTTACAAATTTCCTGAAATACTTTTTATAATCATCTTTGTCTTTGCTGATGAGTTCCAGCAGCCACACAGTGATCAAACAGTCTGCTGGTGGTAGCACCTTTGGTTCTGCAACATTTTCTTTATTAAAGTCACATTTCATGATCTCTGCAATTGCTTTCTTCAGCATTGTATCATTGCCCTCACACTGGTCACTGAAAAATATAAACACAAAAAGATTAAATTAGATTTAGGTGGTCTACCAATACAACCATATGAGAGATAAGGTATTATTTTGTGGGACCAGATTTTCAACCACTTGTGAGGTGACTACTCCAAGCCTGGACTTCACTGATACTCTACCATCTGATGTAAATTATAAGAAGAGACCACACAATCTCACTGCAGCTGCCATTCTCAGAGCGCTCTGTTGGCCCCTCTGTGCTTCCAAACCCCCCCCCCCCCCACACACACACACTTTCCCATGTTTCCTCCGCTTGACTGGCACGGTGATGGGCAATCCTAAAAGGCTATATGGAGATAATGATCCTGCTGTCCAAGCTCTCAGCGCTCACTGTGTGTGTGTGTGTTTGTGGGGGGGGGGGGGTGTTTATCTTGCTGGATGGGTTTGGGTCCCCCCCACCCCCCCTTCCTTCTAAGGTATATACAGTACTTACTTTGTGAAGGCAGATGGGTCCCTCCTCCTCTGCAGAGCCATCTTTCCAGAGACATTTTCAGAAAGATGGTGCCGCAGTAAAATCAGAGACACTGGCACTGTGACAGAGACTTTACTCTCTAGTGCACATGAATGGCAGGAGGAATTGGAGAGGTATCAACCTGCCTCCACAAGGTAAACATTAGGCACTGACCCCCCTTCCCCCCATGAAAACTGCGCACACCCTTTTGTGCAGCACATGGGGCGGCTTTGCAGACCTACAACTAGTATTTTAATTATCTTTTTGGTGTGTTCGGTGCTGCTCTCTATGACCACATTGTGAGCTGTGAATTTAACTACACTACCCAACTAATCTTTGCTCCTCTCTCTGTCAACAGTGATGGATAATCCTCAAGATTGTTTGAAATATTAGACTAATAATAACATACTTAATGGAGATTCAGTGGGTGGCCAGGAAAGATAGGGATAAGTGTTGTTTGGTTTCAGGATGGGTCCAGAGCATATTTGTTTCCCAAACATTATTTGATTTTAAAAAGTATTTAAAAGTGGTGGAGATTGATCTTTTTCTATACTTTCAATGAGACACCCATTTTATCTTCCAGATGGTCATTTGTGGGAAATGTAATAGGGTCTGAGTGTGTGAAGGTCCGGGATTTCATCCGAGATTGCCAGTCAGTGTCAGCAGTCTGTTCCTTGTTAGTAGAAATGAGCGTGTTCGGTTCTCAGAGAACCAAACCCCACCGAACATCACGTTACGAGCCAGAATCCGAGTCCGGCTAAGGACTTCACGCAAGACTCGGATCCCAGAACGAGGCAAAACATCATCATCCCGCTGTCGGATTCTTGCAGGTTTTGAATTCTATATAAACAGCCATGCATCACCGCCATTTTCAATCCGGACTTGGAGCGTGAGGGAGACAAACCTCTGTCTCTCTCTGTGGGTGGTGGCATCGGGTGGGGTCAGTGTGTGCTCTGTAGGGGTGCTGTTCCTGTCACTGTGGTGTCCCTGTGTTGTTAGGGGTGCTGTCCTGGCTGTCACTGGTGTTTCATGTGCTGTTAGGGGTGCTGCTGCTGTACATGGGTGTTGCTGTCCTGGATATCACTGTGTTGTGCAGGGGGCAGGGGTACTGTCCTCCTGTATGCAGTGAAAATGCAGGAGTGCTGTCTGTAAAAATTCTAGGGTGCAGTGAAAATAAATGTACACTGTCCCTGTCTTGTATGCTGTAAAAATTCTGGGGTGCTGCTGTGAAAATAAATGTACACTGGTCCTGTGTGCTGTAAAAATGCAGGGGTACTGCTGTTAAAATAAAAATACACTGGCCATGTATGCTGTAAAATACAGGGGAGCAGTGAAAATAAATGTACACTGTCCTTGTCTTGTATGCTGTAAAATTACAGGGGTGTTTTGAAAATACAAGGGTGCAGGCACTGTCCGCAGTTGCAATGTCTAGGACTGACCTTCTCAACACTGTAGGAGAAGAGGATGCTCCTACCACCATTTGCATGCCCTCTACAGGTGCTTAGGGGTGCACTGCCAGTCTAGTTGCTGATATTGAGATTGAGGATGTCACTGTAGAAGTACACCAGGACGAGGAGGATATGGGTGCAGCTGGCGCTGCAGAGAAATTTCACGGTGTGGATTCTGATGGTGATGTGGTTTGTTTGAATAAGGAACCAGTGGAGACAGTTGTTGGCCATGGGATGAAAAAGCCCATTGTCATGACTGGGCAAAATACCAAAAAAGCCACCTCTTCGGTGGGGAATTATTTTTCCACAAATCCGGGCAGCAGGTGTCAAGCCATCTGTTGCCTTTGTCAATCCATAATATGTAGGGGTAAGGACGTTAACCACCTAAAAACATCTTTCCTTATATGTCACCTGCAGCACATTCATCATAAGTCATTGTCAAGTTCAGAAACTTTGGGTAATAGCGTAGGCAGTCCACTGATACCTAAATTATGTGGTTTGTTTAAATATTATTTCTCTGTGAGGATTAGCACATAAAAACTGAAAGGGGGAATCCGAGGATGAGGACAACATCTTGCCACTGTAGAGCCAGTTTGTGCAAGGAGAGATTAAATGCTTTTTTTTGCTGGGGGCCCAAACAAACCAATCATTTCAGCCACAGTCTTGTGGAAGACCCTGTTGCTGAAATGATTGGTTTGTTAAAGTGTGCATGTCCTGTTTATACACCATAAGGGTGGGTGGGAGGGCCCAAGGACAATTCCATCTTGCACGTCTTTTCTTGGTCACATCATTCCAAGGGTGCTGCCCTTTATGGGGTTCTGCCACTCTGCCCTATCAGTCCAGGGGTACTGCCCCACTGCTGTTTAAGTCCAGGGGTGCTGTTGCCTGTCTTTTGTGTTGTGTAATTCTCCAGAGGTGCTGCCTATGCTGTATATGTCCAGGGGTGCTGCCGTATAATTTCAGGGGTGCTGCTGTACTTGATCCTAGGTTTAAATGAAAGCCTAGAGCAGATATGAAACAAGCTTCAACACCAAAAACAGATTTGTGAAAACATAGCCGCAAAGGTGGAAATGGAATGTGCAATTTTGATGAAGTGTTTTACAATGAGATCACATTTGTGGCAAAAGTCAGTCAATCTCAGAAGAGACAGAATCATAATCTGACGTAACTGCCGGAGAGGTAAAAATAGGATTTTGGTACTTACCAGGTAAATCCTTTTCTTTGAAACCAAAGGGGGCACTGGAGTACTCTTGGGATAAGGACGGCTTCCGCAGGAACAGGGCACTGAATATTTAAATTTAGAACTCTCCACCCCTCCATATTCCAGAGTACCTCAGTGTTTTTTACTGAGCTGAACAGGAGCTATAGAGAGGTTGACAATGGAGAATTACATATAACATAACGGACAACAATAAAGTTGACACAGATGTTACTGACAACTAAACAGTTGACACCATAACCGATAGAACTTAAACTTTGAATCAGTCGGTGAGAATGTGTTACCATAAGATCCCCTGAACTTACCACAAACCAGGTAAAACTGCTCTGGGTGGGCGTCCAGTGCCCCCTATGGATTCAAAGAAAAGGATTTACCTGGTAAGTACCAAAATCCTATTTTCTTTTTCATCCACTAGGGGTCACTGGAGTACTCTTGGGACATACCAAAGCTTCCCCCGTGGGCGGGAGAGCTGTTTGGCACCTGTAACACTAGGCGGCCAAAGCTAGATGCTGATGCCGCAAACGTATCAAACTTGTAAAAGCGCACAAACGTGTGCGCTGAAGACCATGTAGCCGCACGGCAAAGCTGCGTCGTAGAAGCTCCACGACCAGCTGCCCATGAAGTTCCCACAGAACGTGTGGAATGAGCTGTTACTGATGTAGGCAGCTGTAACCTAGCATAAATGGTAAGCCCGACGTATGGTCAGTTTTATCCATCTGGATAAGGTCTGCTTAAAAGCTGGCCAACCCATCTTGGCAGCATCATAGAGAACAAACAACGTATCCATCTTACGAACTGTAGACGTTCGGGATACATAAACGCATAGTGCGCGTACCACATCTAAAGTTCCCGAATCACCTGTTAACACAGGAACTACTATTGGTTGATTGATGTGAAAAGTAGTGATGAGCGAGGTTCGGTTTTACTCGGTTTTACTCGGTTTTACTCGGTTCTCAAAACGGCATCTTATTGGCTATCCAAAACACGTGACATCCCTGAGCCAATAAGATGCCGTTTTGAGAACCGAGTAAAACCGAGTAAAACCGAGTAAAACCGAATCCGCTCATCACTAGTGAAAAGATGACACTACCTTTGGTAAGAAAGCGGGATTCGTCCGAAGTTCCGCTCTGTCATCATGAAACACCAAATACGGTGGCTTGCATGACAAAGCACCCAAATCTGAAACACGCCTTGCCGAAGCTAAGGCTAGGAGAAAAATTGTTTTCCAAGTGATAAACTTAATATCACTTGTTGTAAGGGTTCAAAATATGAAGACTGTAAGAAATCTAAAACCAGATTCAAGTCCCATGGCGCTGTAGGTGGAATGAATGGAGGCTGTACTCTGAGGACACCTTGCAGAAAAGTGTGTACAGACGTCAATAGAGCCAATCGTCTTTGAAAGTAAATTGACAAAGCAGATACCTGCACCTTTAGTGTAGATAAACGCAGTCCTCCATCTAACCCCATCTGTAGAAATAACAAAAGACGGAATAACTTGAAAGATGATGTCGGAAACTTCCGAGCTGCACACCAACCTATATAGGCACGCCAAATTCTGTAATAATGAGCTGCCGTAACCGGCTTCCTAGCTCGTAACATGGTTGGTATAACCGATTCTGGAATGCCCTCTCTTCTCAATAGGGCGGTCTCAACAGCCACCCCGTCAAACGCAGCGGCGCTAAATCGGGGTAAAGAAACGGACCCTGTTGTAACAGGTCCAGACGTAGTGGGAGCGGCCAAGCATCGTCTGCAAGTAGTCCGCGGAGATCCGAGAACCAAGTTCTCCGAGGCCAATGAGGCGCCACTAGTATGACTGTGGCGGACTCTCTTTTGATCCGTTTTAGCAACAGAGGGAGCAGCGGAAATGATGGAAACAGATACACGAGGCTGTACGGCCACGCGATTGTGAGAGCATCCACCGCCACTGCCTTTGGATCTCGCGTTCTGGACACATACTAGGGCGTTTGGTGATTGTGGCGAGATGCCATCAGGTCCACTTGAGGGTAACCCCATCTCTGGACCAACTTGTGAAACACTTCTGGATTTAATGCCCATTCTCCTGGATGAAAATCCTGACAGCTGAGATAATCCGCCTCCCAGTTGTCCACTCCCTGAATGAACACTGCCGACAAGATCACTTGGTGATGCTCGGCCCAATTGAGGATCAAGCTACTTCCCGCATTGCCATGCGGCTTTTCGCTCCTCCTTGTTTGTTGATGTACGCGACCGCCGTCGCATTGTCTGACTGCCCCTGGACAGTCTGAGACCAAAGCATGTGTACTGCTTGTCGTAGCGCATTGTAAATTGCCTGTAGTTCCAGGACATTTATCGACAGCAATCTTTCGTGATCCACCCAGAGACCCTGGAGCTGACAATTTTGAACTACAGCTCCCCAACCTCTGAGACTCGCGTCCGTAGTTAAAATGATCCAATTCCAGGCGCCGAACCGTTTCCCTGCATTTAGATTGTGTACTTTGAGCCACCAGAGTAGAGATACCCTGGCCCATGGCGACAACCTCACCCTGTGGTGAATCTGCAGATGTGAGCCTGACCACTGTGCGAGCACATCCAGTTGAAAAGGACGTTAGTGAAATCTTCAGAACTGAAGCGCTTCGAAAGCCGCCACCATTGTGCCTAAGAGGCGAATGCACAAATGTACCGAAACTGTGCATGGCTTGGGCACTAATTGTACCAGATGACTAATAATCTGTACTTTCTGTTCTGGTAGGTAAATTCTTCGATTTACCGTATCGAGAATCATACCTAGGAATTGAAGTCGTTGAGACGGAATTAGATGGGATTTCTTGAAGTTGACAATCCAACCGTGCTGAACTAGTACATTGTACGTTAGTAACGCATGTTGGAGGAGCATCTGTTGAGATGGAGCTTTGATGAGCAGATCGTCCAAGTACGGAACTATTATCACTCCCAGGGATCTGAGATGAGCTATCATTACAGACATCACTTTGGTGAATACCCGAGGCGCTGACGAGAGGCCAAACGGTAGAGCCTGAAACTGGTAATGGTTCTGCCGTATTGCAAAACGCAAAAACCTCTGATGAGGTGGCCAAATCGGAATGTGTAAGTACGCATCCTTGAGATATAGCGCAATCATGAATTCCTGTGGCTCTAAACCTGCAATTACTGACCACAGAGATTCCATCTTGAATCTGTAGTAAGTGACGTACTGATTGAGACCCTTTAAGTTCAATATTGGCCTGACGGAGCGATCCGGCTTTGGTACCACAAACAGACTGGAATAATAACCCTGACCTTGTTGTTGTACAGGGACCGGAATCAAAACTGCTGAATCCAGAAGGGACTGAATGGCAATTTGCAGAACCGCTCTCTTGTCGTCCGACAGAGGCAGTCCTGTCTTGAAAAACGGCAGTGGCGGGAGACAGTCGAACTCTATTTTGTAACCTTTTAACACTAAATTGCGGATCCACCCATCTGTGGATGTCTGGAACCACGCCAAATGGAACTTCTGAAGGCGTGCTATCACAATTGGAGATCCAAGATGGGCTGGGAGCCCGTCATGCCACTGGCTTGTCGGTGACCTAAGCGTCCTGATGACTGGTGTTGGTTTGTTGGAAACCACGTCCTCGACCTCGTCTACCAGGCATGGCTGTTCCTCTACCACGGCCTCGAAAGGGCTGAGGTCTAAAGGATTTGAACGCCGGGCCAGAGTATTTCCATCTAGGTACCGTTGGAGGCAAAGGTAGGAAAACAGACTTTCCTCCCGTGGCCTCAGAAATCCATTTGCCCAATTCAGGACCAAACAACTTCTCACCACTGTAAGGTAATGCCTCTATACCTCTTTTTTACCTCTGCCTCCGCTTGCCAAGAACGCAGCTAGAGTGCTCGTCGTGCCGTAACTAGCGACGATGAATGGCGAGAAGTGAGCTGACAGACGTCAGTAGAAACTGTACATAGATACTCAGCAGCTTCACAGATTTGATCAGCGAGAAGTATAAGGTGATCGTCATGTAGGGCAGACTTGAGTTCTGTTATTCATACAATTAGCGCCTTAGTGACCCAAATGCCAACCAACTCAGGTCTAAGCAACACTCCTGCTGCTATATACATGAACTTTAGCATAGCTTCTATTTTATGATCTGAATGGTCTTTAAGCGTAGTAGCCGTTGGTACTGGTATGGTTCATTTCTTCGTAAGTTTTGACACAGACGAATCCATCATTGGCGGATTCTCCCATGTACATGTCACAGACTCTGGAAACGGGTAACTAGACCTAAATCTGCGAGGTATCGAAAACCGTTTATCTGGATTATTTCGTGTTTCTACTAACATCGTTTTAAGAGATTCCGAAACAGGAAAACACATTGGAGATCTTTGTCGTTTAGTAAATACGACTTCATCGTTTGTCAGCGGCTCCTCAGTCTCTGTAAACTTCAGACACAGACGCACAGCTCGAATGAGATTATCAATGCCTGGGCTGTTAAAATCTTCACTATCTGACTGCTGGTCTACTTCGCCCTCCTCACCCTCATCTTGCGCAGTGAGGTCTGGCATAGAATCGTTAGAATGCAACATAGCAGAAACTGGTAAATCATAAGAAAATTGATATTTATCTCTTTTACCCAAAGTGAACTTGGACCTTTGGCAAGGCTGAGACCCCTCCGGTAGTTCTGGCGGTCTCAACCACGACTCAGATCTTGCCGCTTCTCGCTCGTGTCGAGCGGCGGCCAATTCTGATTGCAATCCAGCCAGTACATCTGCTAGCATAGGCCATTGAGGGACCGGAGATGAAATCGGCTTTAAAACCGGAGCAGAAATTGTATTTGTAGCTGAATTCATAAAACATACTGTATATGTGGTAGATCCATCCGGCAACACACTCTTACAGACATGGCAGGGAAATTGCTTTTTAGATTTGGCTTGTGCCTTACTCATTATGTAGACAGACAATACAATATACAAAGACAGACAAGTTGCACGACTCAGTAAAATAGTACTAAGGTGTCTCTATATATATATATCTGGCCAAGTGCAGTGCACGTGGCCAGTACTATATGAAATGTTATCCCAAATTCCCACTAACACCCCTGCGCCTCCGGTGGAGTAGAGATGTAGGACAGGAACGTTCTGGAATCACAAACAGGAAATACAGGAAGCATGGTTAAAATGGCCCCCATGCCATGCTAACAGTTATAATCACAGTACAGGTTAATAATCTTTTGAAACAGATATATATAGCCTGGGATAGTATTAATAAAAGCTTAATAGCCTATGCTGTTCTATATAATCTATGCAGCCTAGTATACTGCTTCTGCTTCCCCCCCCCCATGCAGCTGCATGTGCTGTGAGTTTCTCCCCCCCCCCCCTTTGTGCTCTGTGCTTACTGGAACACCAGGCGCATCTAGAAGGGGCTGGAGAGTGGGTAGCGGTAGCCGGGGAGTGGGCAGCAGTAGCCGGGGAGCGTGCTCTATAGAGCCGTGAAGCAGCTTCTATGAATGAGAGAAAAACAGCGTCCGGCGCAGCTCTGCGGCGGGACATCAATCAGCGGCGGCTTACATAGCGGCGGCCGGCGCTCTGAAAAACAGTGTCCCCACACAGCAGGGCGGCAGCGTGAACTGACCGCCCCGTCCACCAACCAACCTGGACTCCTGTGGTGAGGCTATGACGGGGCTTCTCTGCAAGCACCGTTCAGCCTTTTCTGCAGGTAGTCTGCTCTTGGCTGTGAGGGTGCTCTTTTAGTGAGGACCGACACGCCATAGCTGCTTGTAGCAGCTTCCACTATCCCGGACCCTCGCCTTTTGGAAGGTGGGAAGGGATGTGGAGAAAGTGAAAAAAAAAAAATACAATAAAAATATATTCAAAATAAGTGTGGGAGCTCCACACCAGCCTTGTTGCTTCAATGAGCACAGAAAAAACACTGAGGTACTCTGGGATATGGAGGGGTGGAGAGTTCTAAATGTAAATATTCAGTGCCCTGTTCCTGCGGAAGCCGTCCATATCCCAAGAGTACTCCAGTGACCCCTAGTGGATGAAAAAGAAAGAGAGATTTTCTGCTGAAGCATTAGAGAGAGGTTCTTCTCAATTATTTCATATTAGGGACTCACTCAAATGAATCGCTCCAATTAGTCAACCTTAATTTTGATTTATTATTGATATTCCACGTTTTGGGATTAATTATATACAAGATGCGCATTTGTCATATAGTGTTGTTTTACTAAGGGCTGCGTAGGGTTATCGCAAGACCTCGCGTTGTTCGAAGAACTGAGTTTCAGTGATCTTGCATTGCATCAGCTTTCCTTTGCACTGCAGCACTAGATGAGCAAGGAGCTCCTGTGAGGCACAAACAGTTACTGAATAAGGCCCAGTATGGAGTCTCACGGTGGCTTACAGCCAGGAAGATGTCTGGCTTGCCAAGCTGAGGCATGCTATGGGCACAGAGGTTAGCATTTCTTCCTCCCACAGTCCTACATATAGTATGAAATGATTTTCGACTGTAGAGTGGTAAGCTCCACTAGGGTAGGGGATCAATAACAAAAAATTCACTGCACAGTCCTGTTTAGTACAGTACCGAACCCATCCGAACTCAGCTTGCCCCATCCGGGGCTGATAAGGGGGGCTCAGGTGGGGCTGCTAAAACATCTAAGGAGCTGCTTTTTTAAAAAAATTAAATATGAAAAAAATTAACAAGACACACAGGTATGCTCACATGTGTGTAACTGGGAGCTGTGAAAAACAAAAATAAGGCATCTGTCACAAAATATTTAAATAAAAATGCAATTAAAAAAATGGAAAAAAAGAAACCCATGAGATTTTAACAAAATAAGTCTCCAGACTTCATGGAAGGGAAAATATCCAATCTTGATCCTGTGGTATACACCAGTTTATTTGCATCCCAGCATTAAATCCGAAATTATCTTAATCCCTGAAAATGGAGAAGGGAGTACAAACTTGGAGGATTTGGCCACTAGTTTTTCAGTTTGTCCAGTAATGTGGTAATTAATTATATATTTGCTTGGTTGAAGTCCTTTCAATTCTACACCAATATAGGAGTGGAGGTGAAAGCCTGTGTGTTGTTCCTTATTTATTTATTTATTACCAATTATTTATATAGCACACACATACTCCGCAGCGCTTAACAGAGAATTGGCCATTCACAACAGTCCCTGCCCAAGTGGAGTTTACAATCTATATTCCCGACCACATGTACATGCACACACATTCACACTAGGGTTAATTTTGTTGAGAGCTAATTAACCTACCAGTATATTTTTGGATTGTGGGAGGATACCGGAGTACCCGGAGGAAACCCATGCAAGAACGGGAGAATATACAAACTCCACACAGGTAGAGCCATGTTGGGAACTGAACCCATGACCTTAGAGCTGTGAGGCAGTAATGCTAACCATTACACCATCCTTACTTCCTGATTGTGTGTGCCTCTCTTATTTTTAATCACCTTTTAATCACCTTCTTGACACTGTCCTCTTCCTCTTGCCTCTTCTCAAAATGTGAAAAGTCATCAAATATGGAGGTGGTATGTTTGCAGCTAGCTATGATTCGGAGAACTTGGTGAGTTTTTTCCAGGGGGACCACCTTTCGCTGAAATGATGGGTTTATTAGACTGTGCCTGTCCTGTTTAAACAACATATGGTTGGGTGGGAGGGCCCAACATAATTCCATCATGCACCTCTTTTTTTTCTTTAAGTGCATTAAGTGCTCTTTGGGGCCTAGTTTTGAAAACTGCCATCCAGGGCCGGTGCTAAATTGTACGGCGCCCCCCCTGCAAACTACAAATTTGCACCTCCCTTTTATAGATAATAAAGGGAGAGTGTGCGCCAAAGGTCGCAAAAAGGATTATGGTTTCCAAAGGGGTGTGACCACATAACAGTACCATTCAAATTACGCCACACAGTAGCACAATCTTATTCACATTACATCACACAGTAGTACACCTTATACACGTTACGCTACACAGTAGTGCCCCTTATACATGTTTTGCTACTCAGTAATACCACTTATACAGGTTAAAATACACAGAAGTACCCTTTATACATGTTATGCTACACAGTAGTACCCCTTATACATGCTATGCTACACAGTAGTACCCCTTATAATGTTATGCTACACAGTAGTACCCCTTATACAGGTTACACTACACAGTAGTACCCCTTATACAGGTTACGCCACACAATAGTACCCCTTATACATTTTTTTGCTAATGAGGTCCATTGTACAGACAGCATGTCTGCGGCACAACGGATAATGAAATTCTTAGACAGCAGAAAAATATGATCAACGCTTCATCCTGATGACGAAGGAAAATTTAAAACATCGATCATATTTTTCTGCTAAGAATTCCATTAACCGTTGTGGCGCCGACACGCTGTCTACATATATATATATATATATATATATATATATATATATAGACAGTTTGAAAACTACTTTGTGTAAAAAAGGTGGTCCATGGGGACAATTGAGTTTTTTACTATTTTGTTTAAGTAAGGGTGAAGAAAATATGTAACTTACAAGGAACCCCCCCTACCCCCGCCCCAATAAAAATTCTGTGTCTGCCATAGGATATAGGTAGATTTGATGCACTAGCTTGCTGTTAATAAAATGCAGCAGCTGAATTGGGAGACAAACACTCCTGAACTTCTTTCCAGACAACCACATTGTCATTCTACTTCCAATGTAATGTTTTTCAATAAAATCGGTTGCTTAATATAAAGTTATGCAGACTCACACATTACATGTAATGTTATACATATTCATTATACATAATTATACATACATTATACAGATGCAGTGCACTGGCGGAAATTCTGCTCTGCTATCTACCCCTAATACCTGCAGAAGTGCCACTTATACACATTATGAGAGCGCACACACACACACACACCCACACACACTCACACACTCACTCTCTTTCCCTCACTTTCTTTCCATCAGCCTGGTGGTCCCGTGTAGCTCTGCCCCATTTTCCTCTCTGTAACACCACCCCCTTTTGTCCATGTAGCTTCACCCCCTTTTGTTCGATCACTGTCATGGGAGGAGGGTGTGGGGGGCGGCTTCAAGCTGCTGGCGCTGGCTGCTGCCTGTCATACACTACAGTGACAGCCTCAGGCACAGTAGCCAGCAGAGGGGACAGGTCAGTGCAGCAGCAGGGATGCAAAGCAGAGAGAGCGCCTCTCCTGCTTGGCGCCTACCTGCTTTGCATCCCTTTGGGTAGCGCTGAACCAGTTGCCATCCTCTCTGTCACTGCAGTGCCACTCCTAGATGGGCAAGGTGTTTGTGCCGCCAACTTGTGTCACTTAGCTTAGTCATCCAGCGACCTCGGTGCACCTCTTTTATTTCTTTGCATGATGTGCTCTTTGGGGCATAGTTTTTAAAACTGCAATCCTGTCTGCCACTGCAGTGCCACTCCTAGACAGGCCAGGTGTTTGTGCCACCCAGTTGTGTCACTTAGCTTAGTCACCCAGCGACCTTGGTGCAACCTTTTGGTCTAAAAACAATAATGTGGGGTGTTCATAATAGACTGGAAATGAGTGGAAAGTAATGTTATTGAGGTTAAAAATACCATAGGATCAAAATGACCCCAAAATTCTGGGATTTTAGCTTTTTTTTTTTTTTAAACATCCAGATCCAGAACCAAAATCCAAAAGGGTGGTTTTGGCAAAACCAATGCAGATCCAAAAAGCGAGCTGAGATCCAGATCCAAAAATATAACCCAAAACCCAAAAAGTGTCCGCCGCACATCTCT
Source organism: Pseudophryne corroboree (assembly GCF_028390025.1). Classification (NCBI taxonomy): domain Eukaryota; kingdom Metazoa; phylum Chordata; class Amphibia; order Anura; family Myobatrachidae; genus Pseudophryne; species Pseudophryne corroboree. Next base: position 331,297,192 of record NC_086453.1, read on the forward strand.
ACTTGTAAGTAGGCTGCTGTTACTGGCGTCTGCAGTTTTGTTTTGCTGCCGTTAGAGTGGCTCTGAGGTTTGCAGACCAGGCATCTCTGCAGAGACGTTTTTCTTTCTGGTTCATAGACTGCAGAAGCTGGAATTTCAGCTCAAACTGGTGCAAAAACAGTATTTACAGGTGTTTCAATTAACAGTGATTGTTTGGTGCTTAGGGGGACATGTAATAAGCAGTGATAAAAGTGAGCCAGTGGAGAAGTTGCCCATGGCAAACTATCAGCTCTTCTGTATACATTTAGAGTATGCAAATTATAAATGTTATGTCAATGCTGATTGGTGAATTTATAAATATTGTGGGCCAAATGTAATAGCCTGTGGATTGTGGAGATTGTCAAAATTGTGTTGATTTAGTCGCAAAATTTAAAGTAGTGTAATATTGGCAAACTCTTTAACCAAACTGCTATTCCATTCGTCCCTATGATTCTCAGCCATTAATCATGGACCTCATTCACCATCCATCGCATGTATTTCCATATTAAGGCTTAGTGCGCACACGCAGGTCCCATTCTGCGTGTGCATGGTCAGGAGAATGCGATCGCATGGCCGCAAATACCTTTTCCTGATTTACAGGCAGAGGCATTTGCGGGGTGAAATGGGTTGGCGACACAGCGTTGCGGAAGTATCGACTTAGCATTGGGCGGGTGTGGCGTGGGAAATGGGGGTGGGTCCTTGGTGGCCGCTTGACGTCACACACATATGATTTGACCCCAAAATTTTACTGCCCTGCCGCAATTGCATTGCAATCACATCGCTGCCAGCTGTTAGCATGCTCTGTGGTCTTGCCTTGTGCTAGGTGACCCCAGCATGCGATCGCAGCCAGTTGCAGTTTTGATATTTTAGCAAAACTGCAAATGAAGCTTAATAAGGTCCCATATCTAGTACTGGAAGTTTATATCCTACTGTAGATGCGATTCTTCACTAATTTATCTAGACATCTAATGATTTAAAGCTCCAATAATTGTTATTCCTGCAATATCATTTTGAATTATGTAATGTGAAATAATGCAATTATACGCTTATGTGGAAAATATCTTAGGGGGTAATTCAGACTGGATCGCTGCAGCGGCAGTGATCTCAGTCTGAATCTTTTCGTGGAGTGCTCACGCGCAGCAGCCGCACTGCGCACGCGCACCCCGGGAGCCCAGTGAGATGCTATCAGCATCTCACTAGTGCGATCGCCTCTGCCTGATTGGCAGGCAGAGGCGGTCGCATGTCGGGAAGGGGCGTGCCAATGGCATTAGAATGCCATTGGCGGGGTGCAGTCCAGACAATGGAGGCGTGTCTGGACCGTTGGGGGGGGGCAGGCAGTGGCGGCTGCGTGATGTCACACATAGCCGCTGCACCTGTGCAGGGGGGCGGGGCAGAGCTAAGCTGCGTCAGCAGGAGGCTTCACTAATTGCTACGATGAAGCAGAAATTGCGAGGCGATCGCAATTTCTGCTTCATCAAGGGGGGGAGGAAGCGGTCAGTATGCTGGGCGGCTTTGCCCTGTGATGGGCGGCCCCCAGCATGCTAGGAAAAGGATTGCAAATTCTGCTAATTAGCAGAATTTGCCATCTTTACTGAATTAGGCCCTAAATCTGGCCCCCTAGTGTTTTATGCCACATCGGGCAAGATACCCAGTGTGACTGAGCCATTCAGAAAGGTACACCCTGAGGAAGGAAACATTTCTGAAACGCGTTGATGATTGGACTTTTTTTAGACACAGGGATGTTCCACCTCTACTTACCATTAAGGTGATAAGATCTTTTCCTTAGACTTGTGCTATATTTCCCAGTTTTTTTCCCGGGATCAAATTGGTGAAAGGCAAATGTTTTAAGGTCCTTATGGAGTAGAGTGACACAACCCTGGTTTTAATTTTAAATTTTTGTTACAGTATATGGACTTTGTTTTTAATCTGTTAAACCACCCTCTGAATAAATTGATGAACGGAGAACAACCGGTTCTGCTATTTTTATTGGAGTCGGCTAGATTTGGTATACATCTACAGAGGAGCAGGACAGCCAAAGATACCTTTTGGTGAACATAGGGCCTGAGATACTGGTGAGTGAGTTTCTATATGACCACCGTGTAATCAGATGTCAGGATAAAGTGAAAATTTAAAGATACCTTTTTGTGAACGCATCTCACTGCCCATAGGTGAGTGAGATATACTGTATCCAGAGGTTAAACCTGACAGAAAGACGAATACAGCTATCTGGTGTCTGATCAAGTTTTTGCCTCCTGTGCTTTATTGAGTGTGCAGGACATTCTCAGATAGAAGAATATTTATACAGAGTCGTATACAAGCAGCGCTGGTGGACCACTCTCTTCTTTCTTTATTCAGTAAGGTGTTGCATGCAATCTTTTTCTTACCATGGTGACCATTTCTTACCATAGTGACACCCAGTGTGCCATGCACTGCGGAAAGTGGGCGTGGCCCCACAGGAGGGGGCATGGCTTTTGTGTCCTGGACCTTGTTTTCGTCACTCTAGTAGATGCGGACTGCCAGCGGAGACAGCTGTGGTTGCAGTGCCTATGGCAGGAGCCAAGTGCTTCATGCATAGTTACATGCAACACCCGGCTCCTGTCACTGAGCATGAACCGACATTTTGCTGTCACCCCTTGGCAGGTGACACCCGGGTGCGGCCCGCACCACCTGCCCCCCAGTTATGATGCCACTGGTCAGAATGACCCCCAAAGACCATTTGCAAACTGCTTTACTCATTTATGCATATCCAATACGTGTTCCGTCTAGCCCTGGCATGTACTGCACCACATGGGTAATTTTTTCAGCCCAAGCTAAAAGTTTGGTGTTTACTGAAACTGGGTTTCCCTTTAAATAGAAGGATGTTTGGGCAGATACGTTACCTGTTTCCTTCTTTGACTTTAATATATGCAAATATGTGAGACCAATCAAACTCTCCTGTACGCTTGTTAATCCATCGGTTCAGTTCCATGATGCATTTCTCAGCGCACTTCAGCACAAGGATCTGTCTGAAAAACTCACTGGCTGTATAGAGATGATGAATGAAGGCTCCATTACTGATGTCAATCAAAAGGTCTCCTTTAATGTGACCTACAGGGAAGATTACAGTGATAGCAAAGTGTAAGATGTTTTTTAGCATTATTCTGCAATGGGCAAGCAAATGCCTCACAACACTCCTGGGGGAAATTTACTAAGAGTCGATTTCGATCAATTTCACTTTTTTATTGTTAATGCCATGATTTTGCTGATCGCAAATTTACTAAGGGCCAAATTGCATGTAAATCACATGTCAACCTCAACCTCATAGACCAAATCACTGCACATTACCATTGGAACAAACATTGGGCCTAATTGAGACTGGATCGCTGAAGCGGCAGCAGTCTAAAGCCCTTTGTGGAGTGCGCCTGTGCAGCGAGTGCACTGTGAGTGTGTACCCCGGGAGCCCAGTGAGATGCTAAAAACATCTCAGGACTGCGATCGCCTCTGCCTGATTGACAGTGATGTCACACGCAGCCGATGAGACCCGTGAGGCGGCGGGTAGCCGCCTGCCAAAGCAGCTAGGCTGCACACAAGCTGCACTCGCAGGGAGCTACTCAGAAGGTGCAAAAGCATCGCCGCTGTGTGATGCTTTTGCACTCTTGTGGGGATTGGTGGGAAGGGGGGTAGGGACTGACATTTGGAGCGGAGTAGGCCTGTGTTGGGTGCCAATGCAAATCGCAAATTTACTAACAATCGTTTTCGTGAAATCGCTGAAACTGCCACCAAAATCACACCTCAATGCACTAAATCAATGTACTTGCTTTTAGCAAGCATGTTTGGTGGTAAGCCTGCATGGATCAGTGAAATCTGTGCATGCTGTTGTGCTTTAAGTGTAATAAAGAGTTACATTTAAAAAAAAATGGCGTTAGGTCCCCTTAAAAAAGTGTAACCAGCAGCTGGCTCTGTGAGACGGTCCATGTTTAGGAAATACAGGGGTGGGGGATGTGAAGAGGTCCCCCATATTTCCAGCAACCAGCACAGGGTTCTTACTGGGGGGAGGGGAATGGGACAAGGTCAGTATATGTCTGTTTATTAAAGTTTTACTGTCAATGGAGCCTGTGTACTGTCTTTATTTTAATATTTATTTTAAAGAGTGACTATAGTACCTGTGGACCATTAATGACCTTCATGCTGGTACTTGTGGTTCTCCAAGTACTGGCATGCCGGAGTGGCTTGCTGGGTCCTGTAGTCTTTCCATAAAAGACAATATTCTACATATAACAGAAAGCTATAAACTCGGCACCAACCGCCCAGCGGTGCCGGAGATAGACCTGGGCTTCTGGGTGCATTAAATAGGGGGGACCCCTAAATTGGGGGGTCCCCACCTTCCTAGGAAACCCAGGCCTTACTAGTAGGGGGCTTAATGTTTTGGCCGGGATGACCCCAATAAACATGGCTATAGCAATATTAACCCCACTCCCCACACACACACTCACTAGTAAGAGCCCTGTGCTGGTTGTTGGAAACATGGGAGACCTATATGCATTTTTCCCACCATATTTCTGTAACCAGGACCGTCTCAAATGCCCGGTGCTGGTTCTATTGAAATACTGGGGACCCCATGCCGTTCCCCCAATGTGTTTCCTAAACCAAGACCGTCTCGTTGCTGGTTATGCTTTTGTGGGGGGGACCCAACGCCATTTGTTTTTACAAATTTAACTCTTTAATACACTCAATACACAAAAGCCTGCACAAGTCTCACGGGCTTACCACCAAACTCGCTGCTTTATCGCAGCTAAATTCCCGCCTCGCAACACTCCACAAATCGACTCAATACACAATTTAATGACATGTCGACAGCCAAAATGATTCTTAGTAAATGTGAAATTTGTGGTGCAAAAAGTTTCAGCCATAAGGGGTGATCACGAGTCACACCCAAAAAAGATTACTAGTAAATTTCCCCCGATATGCTTATTTTAATTAGAGATGTGCACCGGAAATTTTTCGGGTTTTGTGTTTTGGTTTTGGATTCGGTTCCGCGGCCGTGTTTTGGATTCGGACGCGTTTTGGCAAAACCTCCCTGAAAATTTTTTGTTGGATTCGGGTGTGTTTTGTATTCGGGTGTTTTTTTTCAAAACCCCCTCAAAAACAGCTTAAATCATAGAATTTGGGGGTAATTTTGATCCTATAGTATTATTAACCTCAATAACCACAATTTCCACTCATTTCCAGTCTATTCTGAACACCTCACACCTCACAATACTATTTTTAGTCCTAAAATTTGCATAGGAATTATTTGTTCTAATCAATGGTATTGTTGGTCCAAATCACTGGAAGAAAATGACAAAATCACTGGAATTATTCGTTCTAATCAATGGTATTGAAGTTATCAATTCTTTTTTTTTATTTTTATTTTCCCCTATTTTTAATTTTCTCCTGCATAGCCCAGTAAAATGTTGCAATGTTAAGTATTGATTTGTGCCTTCTGGGGGTCCACTTCTTCACCAAACCCAGCCAAATCTCATCCTAACCCTCTGTTCCACGTTCTCTATGTACCCCATCTGTGTCACCCATATGTCTGTCTACCCCTCCCCTTTAGAATGTAAGCTCTCATGAGCATCGCACTCTTCCCTCATGTGCTTATCCTTTGTCTTACTTTAATAATCTTCCACTGCACCACATCCAGCAGTCTTCTGCCACCTGATACTTATTCCAGTGTCATCTGCTGATGTAACTATGTTTATTTACCCTGTACTTGTCCTATACTGTCATCAACTGTAAGTTGCTGTTTTCCTAGTTGATTATTTATGTACTCTGTAATTGGGCGCTGCAGAACCCTTGTGACGCCATATAAATAAAGGATAATAATAATAATAATAATAATAATAATAATAAAAAAGGGTGTATAATCCCCAGGTGTATCTCACACATCGCTCAGTACAGATTACAGGATGTATAATCACCAGGTGTATAACACACATCACACAGTACAGTATATAGGGTGTATAATCCCAAGGTGTATCTCACACATCGCTCAGTACAGTATACAGGGTGTATAATCACCAGGTGTATCACAAACATTGCACAATACAGTATACAGGGTGTATAATCCCCAGGTGTATCTCACACATCGCTCAGTACAGATTACAGGATGTATAATCACCAGGTGTATAACACACATCGCACAGTACAGTATATAGGGTGTATAATCCCAAGGTGTATCTCACACATCGCTCAGTACAGTATACAGGGTGTATAATCAATCACCAGGTGTATCACAAATGTTGCACAGTACAGTATACATGGTGTATAATCCCCAGGTGTATCTCTCACATCGCTCAGTACAGATTACAGGATGTATAAAATCACCAGGTGTATAACACTCTTCGCACAGTACAGTATACATACTGGTCACAACAACAATGCAGAAGATATTGAGCACTGATCAGGATGCTAGAAGTGACACAGCTGCAAGATACAGCAATGGCCTACTGTACTGTACTATATATGTGTACTGCTGGTCACCAAAATGCTGCACTGTCCAACTATATACTGCTCACAATAATGCAGCACAGAGATAGTATACTTGACACAGAGCTGCAAGATACAGCAATGGCCTACTGTACTGTACTATATATGTGTACTGCTGGTCACCAAAAGGCTGCACTGTCCTACTATATACTGCTCACAATAATGCAGCACAGAGATAGTATACTTGACACAGAGCTGCAAGATACAGCAATGGTCTACTGTACTGTACTACTATAATTAGATACTGGTGGTCCCCAGTCCCCACAATGCAGCACACTGAGCACAGATATTTGCAGCACACTGAGCACAGATATGGAGCGTTTTCAGGCAGAGAACGTAGATATTTTCAGCACACTGAGCACAGATATTTGCAGCACACTGAGCACAGATATTTGCAGCACACTGAGCACAGATTACGGAGCTTTTCAGGGAGAGAACGCAGCCACGTCCTCTCCGTTCAATCTCCAATACTCGAGTGAAAATGGCAGCGACGCGCGGCTCTTTATATAGAATACGATTCTCGCGAGAATCCGACAGCGGGATGATGAAGTTCGGCCGCGTTCGGGTTAACTGAGCAAGGCTGGAAGATCCGATGCTGCTTTGGACCTGTGTAAAATAGGTGAAGTTCGGGGGGGGGGGGGGGGGGTTCGGATCTCAACGAACCGAACCCACTCATCTCTAATTTTAATGTATGAGGAATATAGGCCCTCATTCCGAGTTGTTCGCTCGGTATTTTTCATCGCATCGCAGTGAAAATCCGCTTAGTACGCATGCGCAATGTTCGCACTGCGACTGCGCCAAGTAACTTTACTATGAAGAAAGTAATTTTACTCACGGCTTTTTCTTCGCTCCGGCGATCGTAATGTGATTGACAGGAAATGGGTGTTACTGGGCGGAAACACGGCGTTTCAGGGGCGTGTGGATGAAAACGCTACCGTTTCCGGAAAAAACGCAGGAGTGGCCGGGGAAACGGTGGGAGTGCCTGGGCGAACGCTGGGTGTGTTTGTGACGTCAACCAGGAACGACAAGCACTGAAATGATCGCACAGGCAGAGTAAGTCTGGAGCTACTCAGAAACTGCTAAGTAGTTAGTAATCGCAATATTGCGAATACATCGGTCGCAATTTTAAGAAGCTAAGATTCACTCCCAGTAGGCGGCGGCTTAGCGTGTGTAACTCTGCTAAATTCGCAATGCGACCGATCAACTCGGAATGAGGGCCATAAATACTTATCTCACCAGTATTTCTAGGATCTGGGAAAGAATCCACACTATAAACCCGTATAAAACATATAAAAACGGTGCAGTAAAGTGATGCTGGACATCTGGGTCTTTTTCCAGAATTTTCTTTTCCAGAAAAATACCCTGATGATGCTGCGGACAAGCATTGCAGGGACAGAGCTTGCAATACAGTACATGCGATTTACTCAATTATCCCAGTGCGAGTTTGGCCGATATTATCACACCACATCCGCATCCTTAGTCTTTTATTCTTGTTATGTGTCTGATGGGACTCATGGTGAAGCTAACTTGAATGGCACACCCAACAGGGCAACAGTATTTGGTGCAATTTGAAGGTAAGTGTGTGCGGATGCATCTGTTTAATCTTTGTTCCAACATAAATATTATTATTTCTTATTATTTCTTATAAATATTATTATTATTATTATCTAAATTAAGCAATTTTTGCTTAACGGTGCATGTGCCACGGTAATGGCGTAACTAGAAATTTTTCTCCCCCCAAGCCAAAAAATTCTCTACCCCCCCCCCCCCCTCTCATAATTGGTACTACCAAAGTGAAGGCCAAAAAGGGGTGTGGCTTCATTTAAATGGGCGTTGCTTTGCTGAAAGGGGCGTGGCATTGCAGGAAAAGACTACCTTATACCCCAGTTTTGCAACCTGCACGCCGAGACATTGGCGACCACAGGGGGAAAAAAATAGTCCTGATTCATGTCCCTTACATTATTTGTCATTATTTCTCCTTATAGTAATGCCCCATACACATTATGCCACACACTGCAATGGCCCTTAGACATTATGCCACACACCGTAATGCCTGTGACATATTATGCCACACCGCAATGCCCGTTATAAATGATGCCACACACTGCAGTGTCCCTGAGACATTATACCACACACCATGATGCCTGTGACATATTATGACACACTGTAATGCGTGTGACACATTACGCCACTCATCACAATGCCCGTTATACATTATGCTACACACTACAATGCCCCTGAGATATTATACCACATACAATGCCCGTGATACAGTATACCACACACCGTCATGCCTGTGACACATTATTACACATACCGCAATGCCCGTTATACATTATACCACACACTGCAATGCCCCTGAGACATTATACCACATACAATGCCCGTGATACAGTGTACCACACACCGTCATGCCTGTGACACATTATGACACACACCGCAATGCCAGTTATACATTATACCATACACTGCAATGCCCCATAGGCATTATACCACATACAATGCCCGTGATACAGTATACTACACACCGTCATGCCTGTGACACATTATGACACACACCACAATGCCTGCTATACATTATACCACATACCACAATGTCCGTGATACATTATGCCACACATAGCAATACCCGTTATATATTGTGCCACACACCGCAATGCCCATTACACCTTAAGCCCTACAGTAAGGCTTCTAATTACTTTTAAATTAACCGATCATTGCCAAGGGTTTCATGATCTTGGTTCCATGCACTGTGCAAGGGGTTTTTATGCTCAGGGTGTCATACTCATTGCCAGGGGTTTCATACACTGGGTGTTATGCTCATTGCCAGTGGTTTCATGTGCTGGGTGTCAAGCTCGTTGCAATGCTTGTTGCCAGGGATTTCATGCACTGGGTGTCATGCTCATTGCCAGAGGTTTCATGCGCTGGGTGTTATGCTTGTTGCCAAGGATTTCATGCACTGGGTGTCTGTATTGTTAGTTGTTGCTAGGGAGTAATGCTGCCCAACCGGTCTCTGCTGTTTAGTGAGCCGCGGGCAATGCTGCCCGATCCCCCCCTTCCCGCTGCCGCTGAAGGTAGTGAGCCGCAGGCACCGCTGCCCGATCCCCCCCTTGCTGCTGCTGCCACCGTGCCAGGGTAGCAGGGCTGCAGGGTGCCGCGGCCAGCACTATGCGGTCCCGCGGGTCCCAGCACTTCCTACATGAAAGAGGTCAAGTATGACCTCTATCATGTCTCCTCCATGGCGGCGACCATTTGTAAGGGACAGTTAGCATATTGACATGCGGGCGGCTAGTCCGCATGTCAATCTGCTCTGAATCAGGGTGGCGCCCCCGCAGCCATGCGCCTCCAAGCCTCTGCAGTGGCTGCGGGGTGGGAGTTATGCCACTGCGCCACAGCCAGTGTGCGATCACATCCCGAAAAATGGCGGTGGACCGCCTGCAGATGCAGCCTAGCTACATCTGCATTGGTTCCTCTTTAATTTCAGCCTCAGTGATGCAATCGCAATTGTTTTGCAATCACATCACTGGCCACCAATTAGCATGCTGGGCGGTCTTGCAGGCTGCAGAAGCGATTACAGATTGTGCTTTTTAGCAGAATCTGCATTCCAACCTGAATAGTGTCTATAGTGCCAACATTTTATGCAGCGCTATACTGAGAATACATTTGTCTTCCTCGTTAGTTCCAGCATTTTTAAAGCTTACAATCTACATTCTCAAACACACAAACTAGAATAATGTTGTCATAATAGTTTACATACCCTCACTGAAAACATGTTGCAAAGTCTCCATTGGAAATTTTAATATATCATCTTGAAAGGCCCGTTCTGAATTCATAGTAAAATATGTTTCCAGATGTTCTCTAGTGTCAAAGCCATCTACAGGATAGTATTTATCAGCGCAGGAATTCATCTCGTATTATTGTATTATTGTATTATGGACTGGCTGACGTTCAATTCTTTGTCCCTCTTTTCTTTGAATGGCCCAGGAATTCAGATTATATATTCACCAGGACCCATTTATAAACATCAGAAGCCGGAACATCAATATTATCACATCCTAGATGTGCTGCTCATTAGAAAGCATGTGATGGGGTGATGATCTCCTAACATAAACTTATTTTTTCTCACGTTTTTTATTTTTAACATTTAGATATTTATTGTAATTTAAAATGAGCTTTGGCTGTGAATTGCATCAAAGTAAATAAAAAAGTTCTAAAGGTTCTGCTCGCTGAAACTCAACAAGAGATACATAATCTGCATAACCTCACTAGAATTCTCCATTTTGCAGAATAAAATGTCATTTTTGCATTATTGTGCATGGTATCCGGACTCTAGGTCGACCACACTTAGGTCGACAGTTATTAGGTCAACCACTATTGGTCGACATGCATTAGGTTGACATGGTCTATATGTCGACCTTGTCACTAGGTCGACATGGAAAAAGGTTAACATGAGTTTTTCACATTTTTTTTATTTATATTTTACTTTTTCATACTTCACGATCCACGTGAACTACGATTGGGAATAGTAACCTGCCGGAAGAGAGCCATGCGAGGGGACACGGTGCACTAACTGGGGTCACCGGTCATCTTACAAAGAAAACAACACCATTTTTTTTAAATAACCTCATGTTGACCTTTTCCTTGTCTACCTTTTTCATGTCGACTTAATGACCGTGTTGACCTATTTCAGGTGTCAACCTAGTCACTGTCGACCAATAGTGGTCGACCTAATGATTGTTGACCTACCCTATGATCCATACCCATTGTACATACTGTATATACCTGCTTATTAATCTGATGCAGAGCTGTATCTAGACATTTTAGCACCCTCTCTCCTCCACTTCAACCTATATATTTTCACCCCCCGCCCCACCCCTTCCATTAAAAGATAATTGTTTGCATTGGTTGTCTGGAATATTCCCTCATCAACCACACATTAGGCCTAATTCTGTAAGGATTGCAAATTCTGCTAATTAGCAGAATTTGCAATCCTTTTGTTTGCATGCTGGGGGCAGCCCATCGCAGGGCAAGGCCACTTGTTAGCAGAAATTAAGGTTGCCTCCTGCCGGCGCAGCTTAGCTGCAACTGCAGGAGGCCCGCCGCCATGTTTCTGATCGCGGCTGCTGTATGTGACACCACGCAGCTGCCGCAATCACGCCCACACCTCCATTTCTAAAACGCCGCCCCCGTTTGCTGGCCTTTGCCACTGCAGCGCTCCTTCTCCGCCTAGGAAACAGAGCATTGTCGCCCGCTCCACGACCGCCTCTGCGCCCCCCTGCAGAAAATGCGGGCGCATGCACAGTACGGGCACTGCACATGTGCTCGCATCTTTTTTTTTTTTTTTATTGTGTTTATTGAAAAGAAGCAAAGAGAGGCAACACACATTCAACGTTATTAACACATAGAATTAAAGACAAATAGACTAATCTATCATCCGAGTCTTATAGTGATATGTTAAATTGTGGAATATTGGGAAACCAAATTGCCAAATCCCTAATAATCTTAAAATGCAGTATAACAAAATAAATCAATTACACACATATATGGCTAAATTTAGAAGTGGCGTAGTAGACATCCAATGGCAAAAGACCCATGTAAAAAGGCTCAAAACGGTGGTGACCCATCAGTGAGAGTTGCCATATTATACCAAGTAGACAATCTTACTACTTTACGAATATTTTTTTGGGTATTAACAGGCAATGTAATTATATAGGGAAGCCATATCGAAAAAAATTTGTAGCCCGAGGCTCAACATCTAAAGAGCATTCTGTCCAATCCATTTGAATAGGAACGATAACCGGGGTAACATAAGAGACACAGAAATATGATCTTTTTGTATCCACTGAGATAATATTGTTTTTTTCGCTGCTGCTGAGATGCGAGCCAGAAGCAATCTGTTGCCCTTGGGCAGAGCTGGAGTTTGAGGTTCTATAAAATTCCAAAAGGCCCATGCCATTGCCATTGTAAATGATATACCCAGGTTAAATTTGATGTATGTCTGTATTAGGTCCCAGAATGATTGTATAATTGGGCAAGACCATAAGCAATGTATAATATCAGCATCAGGGGCCCTACATTTAAAGCATTGAGAGTCGTCTGCAGCCCCCGTAAGGAATCGCAGACGAGGGGTATAATAAGCTCTATGTAAAATTTTTAAATGCATCTCCGCATATGAGGAAGATACCAATTGCTTATTAAGCAAATTAGACCATCTAATAATAGTGTGCAAATCTACTCCCATAAAGACATCTTTCCATTTAACTATGCCCGTGGTGAGTTTGGTGTAGTCAATCCTCCGTCTGATATAGGAGTAAATCAATGATGTAGAATGGGGGGAGTCCAAACGTCGTCGTACAATACCATCTAGTGGAAAAGTAAGATCAATAGGCTGCAGGTGAGTAATAACATGTGTGGCAAAGCTGCGTAATTGAAAATATGCAAAAAAGGGGAATTTTAAGGTCGGGTATCTAGCTTGTAATTGGGACAATGATAATACCGTTGAACAATCATCATTCAAAAATTTAAATAAGGACCGAAGACCCCCGAGGTGCCAACTGTGAACGACCTCAACCGCCTCTCCTCCCTGGAAGGCTGGATTCCCTAACAAGGGCTGAAACAAGGAATGTGCCAGAGTGAGTTTAGAACGTTTTCTAATTTGATGCCACGCCTTGTAAGGAGCATATAACAATGGAATTGATTTAATATCCTGTAGCATCGAGGAGTTCGGGAAATGTAATATCTGTAGCAAATCATGACTAGGCAGTAAAGCCTGTTCCAGTGCCTTATCAACGAAATTGTCTCCCCCACCTATCCAATCTAGGGCACATCTATAATTAGCCGCTAATGAGTAGTCCTCCGGACAGGGAAGATTGACTCCTCCAAGTGAGGGTGGTTGTTTTAAATTAAATAAAGCTATACGAGGACGCTTATTCGCCCATGTAAATTTCGTAATGGCTTTGTTTATTGTATGAATATCTTTTTTCAATAGCAAAAACGGAAGCATCTGTATCGGGTAAAGTAAGCGAGGAAAAGACACCATTTTATACAAATGACACCTACCCAAATAAGAAATTGGCAGGTGTTGCCATCTCGTAAAGTCCTCGACCATCTTATTAATATAGTGAGAAAAGTTTAAAGAATATATTTCCGAGGGGTTAGCAGACACCCGTATACCTAGATATTGTATGTAATTATGCGCCCATTTAAATGGGAACTTATCGTCCCAACCCATGCTCGCATCTTCTCCCAATGCCAGTGCCTCCGTCTTGTCAAAATTAATTAAAAATCCTGATATTAAATTGAAAGTCTCTTATGCGGTCAGTAGTGAGGGAAAGGATGTTATAGGCTCACTGAAATACAGTAGAAGATCATCCGCAAATGCGGAGACCCTTACGGTATGAGATCCCACCTGGATACCCTTCCAAGCTATATCATTTACGAACGTGCGTATGAGTGGATCCAAAGCCAAATTGAATAGCAAGGGGGAAAGGGGGCAGCCCTGTCTTGTTCCCCTAAATAGCTGAAATGGTTTGGTGTTTAATCCATTAATCGTGATAAAAGCTTGTGGCGTGGCATACAATGTTTTAAAAATATCAATAAACTGAGTACCAAAGTGTTGGGCATGTAAGACTCGCAGTATATGTGCCCAGGAGACACGGTCAAATGCCTTGTCTGCACCACAACTGACTATAAGGGCATTTTTATATTTTGATTGTTTTGAGCTATGTATCGCCGCCAATAAGGTACGGACGTTATGTACTGAAGTTCTGTTTCTAACAAAACCATTTTGGGCTGGGTGTAAAATTCGCTGCAGAATGGGCTGAAGTCTAAACGCTAATAATTTGGTAAATAATTTTAGGTCCTGATTCAATAGGGAGATCGGCCTATAAGATTGGACATATGTGGGATCTTTTCCCGGTTTCGGAAATACCACTATTCTCGCTTCATCGAACCCAGTCGGGGCTGGATTCCCTAGTAATAATGAATTAAAAAGAGCTAGCATGTAAGGCATCAAGTGAGGAGCCAGCATTCGGTAATACTCTGCCCCAAAACCATCCGGTCCAGGAGATTTCCCTTTTTTCAATAATTTAATCAGGGATAATAATTCAGGTTCCTGAATTGGCGTCGTCAGAGATTCCCTCTCTTCCTCCGTCAAAACCGGAAGTCCTGCCGTATCCAAAAATCTCAGGCCCTCTAGTGGATGATCAGGAGGCGATTCATACAAAGTTTGGTAGTAACGTAGGAATTCCTCCGAGATAGCGGGAGTATCCGTAACGTTAGAGGTGAGGTCAATAGACAATTGGGTGATACGTGAGGGAGCAGAGTACGACCGAACCAAATTTGCCAACAACCTGCCTGATTTATTGCCAGTCCTAAAAAATTTGTTTCTACGAATGTCATGAGAAAAACTCACCCGTTCAGTACATAGGGCATCATATTGTTGTTTAGCTGTAAGATAGGCCTGGCGGTTTTCAAGTGTATAATGTGATGAGAGTAGATTCTAAGTTCTTGTCAAATTTTGGCTAAGATCACCTAATTGATTATTAAGTGCCTTGCGTCTCCTGGAGACATACTCCATGATCTGACCACGTAGTACAGGTTTCGAGGCGGACCAAAATAAATTAATATCTTCAACATGTTCCATATTATCAGTTTTATAATTTAGAAATGACTGTTCAAGATGTAAACGGAAGTCTGAGGAGTTTTCCATATAAGCTGGAAACTTCCAATTGTAAGAGCGTGGTATTGGAGTGTTGAACTTTAAAGTAAACCACACCGAAGCATGAACAGAAAGGAGGATTGGGTCTATCTGTGAGTGTACTACCCGTTGCAGAAGAGTATCCGCGATCAGCGAATAATCTAATCTGGACGAGGAATGATGAGGGTGCGAGTAAAATGTATACTCGCGAGAATCGGGATGCTGGCACCTCCAGGGGTCACATAGTCTCAACGTGTTCGTCAATAACGAAAGCGATGGGGGAGCAGCCGAGCCATGGGAATTAGCAGATGTGGATCTGTCCAGTCCTGTCAACTGAACACAGTTAAAGTCCCCACCCAGAATTATAGCGCCCTCTGCCCAGTCCTGTAACTTTGCGTAAATCTCTGTGAAAAATTGGGCATTAGGTCCCGTGGGAGCATAAATGTTAGCAATTGTGTAAGATATATCATGTATAGTCAGTTTTACAAATAGATACCTTCCTTCTGGGTCTATCAAGCAGTCACCAATATTGTAAACAAGAAATTTGCTAAAAAGTATCATAACCCCTCTTTGTTTAGATGTGTAAGATGCTGTTTTAAAGTCTCCTATCCATGTATCTCTTACCACATTGGGATCAGAAATCTTCCAATGTGTTTCTTGTAATAAAACTATATCCGGTCGCAAACGTTTTAGGTGGGTCAGGATCTTTTTCCTTTTTATGGGGGAGTTCAAGCCCTCCACATTCCATGTTACTAATTTAAGGGCCGTTTTTAACTCTTTGGGGGGATTTACCGTTGCTGCCATTTAACCGATGCCTACCCTAGGCCAAAGAGTAACATTATCAACTTTCTTTGAAAAACCCTTAACCGTCCCAGCAAGCGGACAAGGGGGAGGCAAATATCGGCCCAACAAGGGGAGATGTAAACATATCACCTGTAGGAGGAATATACCATGTGTGTTAGCCACAATTAACCGTTCAACAATTATCAAGAACCATTTTAAACTTATACGAACCCAATAGTATGTCCAACCGGGTGGCATCCCCGCAGGAACTTGCAGGGCACCATCATACCAGTGTAACAATAGTAATTTCAAACCAGATGGACAGCTAAAACTAGAGCATTTTGAAAGCTGAGTAAATAGAAGAAGAAGAAGAAGAAGAAGAAGAAGGAAATTTAGCAAGATGCAGAAAGAGAATAAGAAAAAGAGGGCAAGCGGGCCAAGGAAGAAAAAAGTAAACCAAAACATGAGACTTTCCATAACAAGTTTGGTACCTAAAGGACTCCAGTTAGAACGATGAAATGTTACATCATAGCTAGGCATTAAACAACCTGTAAGAAGCCAATAACAGTTCAAGCAAAAAATAACCATCCATGTCCTGAATGTTCAATAAATTTGAAGATGTCGACATAATGAAATTCTGTAGTGTCAATCCGCATCATCCATCCTAGACGAACATGAAGAAGCCATTGAGTCCACAAAATTTTTTGCGGCTTGTGGAGTATCAAAGAAGTAGGATTTTCCTGAGTACGTGACCCTCAGCTTGGCAGGATACAATAGAGCAAATCGAAGTTCCATCTTGAACAGGCGTTTGCATATCGGGGAAAACTCTTGTCTCTTTGCAGCCACCATGTATGAGAAGTCTTGAAAAAGTAGAATCTTGGACTCTCGATATTTGAGAATGGAACGTTTCCTGTAGGCTTCTAGTAGACGGACCTTATCCGCGTAATTTAAGAACTTCATGATAACTGGTCTAGGCCTATCCTTGGTAGGATGTCGATCAGGGCCAATACGGTGAACACGCTCAATCACCAAGGAGTCAGTATCAGATACACATCCCAACTCTCTCGGCAACCATTGGGAGACCAAGTTCATGAGTTCGTAAGGTTTTACCGTTTCCGGGAGTCCTATGAGGCGCACATTACTTCTTCTGTTTCTGTTCTCTAAATCTTCAAGTTTCTCTTGCATGGACATCACAAGTTTATCCTGTTCAGTTAGCGCTGCTTTAGCCGTTGTTAGATCGTCCTCGAGGTCAGAGATTCTTTGCTCCGCCTCCGATATACGTTGGTCATGATGATTCAATTGGGTAAGAGCGGAGTCCAATGAATCCTTCAAAGGAGCCAATTTTTGATCCAAGAGTGAAGCCAATATGTCAGTGATCTCATGCGTAGTAAAGGATTTAGCGGGATCCGTTGTTGTAGTAAGTGATGAGCGTCCCAATGGGCTGTTGCTGAGACCAGATGCCGGTGACTGAGGGCTATCTGCAGGAATATTGTCCCGACCCCGGCCTTTATTCGCCTGTGCGCCGCGGGGATTTCTGGGAGTTTTAGCCATGTACTTATCCATTACCAAGAACTGTCGTACAGGCAATAACGTTTGAGGTGTGTATGGATCAGGTGACCTATAATGTCCAGCACCCAGCAGTGATGATTATTTATGTATAGATATGGATTAGTAAAAAATAAAAATAAGAAAAAATAATAATAATAAAAAAATAAAAAATAAAAAAATAAAATAAAAATAAAAATAGTGAGGTAAAGCCCAGTTATGCCCAGTCTTGCTTACCCCTGTCGTCAGGCATATAAAGTAGCTGACTATTATCTCACTCTGTAGCCAAAGAGAGGATGCTGCCCAGTATGGAGTGAGTGGAGAGTGGTCACGGTCCAGCCAGCAACCACTACCATCCACTATTTGCAAGCTTATATGCAGCTCAGTGACATCCAAGATGGCCGCCGGGTGAGGGATTCTCCGGAGCAGAGGGTCTCTGGCAGCTTCTGCAGGGTCAGGTGAGCCGTTTCTGGCAGTCAGGCCGGGAGCCCGCGGTCAGGTCGTCTGGTCCCCGGGGAGCAGGGGGAGATGATGTAATGCCGCTGCCGCGGACGGAATAGAAGCCTCCGTTCCGCCGCCTTGGAAGTCAGCAGCGGCTACCAGGCAAACTCGAGGCCCCGGCTTTTGCTGGTTTCGTAGGCCAGAAGTCGCGGTGACGCTTGCAGTGGCCCTTCTGACCCGTTAATGGGTCCCTGTGTAGCCAGCCAGTGTGGAGAGTCAGGTGAGGTGGGGAACGAGGGTCCAGTGGGCTAAATAGATTATTTATGCTGATTTACAGCAGACGCCGGGAAAGAGCTCATCCAGGGCACGTCTTACTCCCTAGCCCAGCAAGCCACGCCCCCCCATGTGCTCGCATCTTTAAAGCAATTTTTGCGGTTGGATCATGTTTTGCGATCCAACCTGAATTAGGCCCTTTATATATATTTTGTACTGGGTTTTTATCACTTCCATTAACCTTTAGTTTTTGTTATATATTTTGTTCTATTTTCTCGGATCCACCCTTGTTTCTGTAGATTAACACATAACTTTCAAATGATAAAGCAGTATTGATTGCTTTTTTATTTTGTACCGATGTAGCCACATTCATCTATCCCCCATATGGCGTGTAGTGGGAAAAACGAATTGCATTATGCATGCCTGCGCCTGGCAGCAGAGCAGCATTTTCGGTTCAGGTTGCCATATACAGTCACAGTGGGCCTAATACAGACCTGATCACTCCTCTGCGAATTTGCTGAGGTTTGTAATTGTCTAGTCCCCGCCCAACCAGAGTGAAAATCCACCACGTGCAAGTCTGCGTACGCCGTGCGAAATGCTTTGCAAACGCCGGTCAGCTGCAAATTCATTCACAACTTACTCACCATCAAATTATTTTTTCAGTCTGTGCAGTCTGTGCGTAGCCCAGGACTTACTCTTACAGTGCAAAAAACAGGCTGATCGAGTCGGAGCTGACGTCATACACCATCCCTGAAAATGCTGGGGAACACCTGCATTTTTTCTGACACTCCCAGAAAACAGCCAGCTACCACCCCCAAACATCCACTTCCTGTCAATCAGCCTGTGTTCGCCTTGTGATAAAAAAAGACGCTATTTTTTTCGCAGTTTGGCCTCATGCATGAGCATTACAATCCATACACAAGCACAGTTGATCGATAATCGGATCGAAGAAGAAGAAGAAGGAAATTCAGCAAGATGCAGAAAGAGAATAAGAAAAAGAGGGCAAGCGGGCCAAGGAAGAAAAAAGTAAACCAAAACATGAGACTTTCCATAACAAGTTTGGTACCTAAAGGACTCCAGTTAGAACGATGAAATGTTACATCATAGCTAGGCATTAAACAACCTGTAAGAAGCCAATAACAGTTCAAGCAAAAAATAACCATCCATGACCTGAATGTTCAATAAATTTGAAGATGTCGACATAATGAAATTCTGTAGTGTCAATCCGCATCATCCATCCTAGACGAATATGAAGAAGCCATTGAGTCCACAAAATTTTTTGCGGCTTGTGGAGTATCAAAGAAGTAGGATTTTCCTGAGTACGTGACCCTCAGCTTGGCAGGATACAATAGAGCAAATCGAAGTTCCATCTCGAACAGGCGTTTGCATATCGGGGAAAACTCTTGTCTCTTTGCAGCCACCATGTATGAGAAGTCTTGAAAAAGTTGAATCTTGGACTCTCGATATTTGAGAATGGAACGTTTCCTGTAGGCATCTAGTAGACGGACCTTATCCGCGTAATTTAAGAACTTCATGATAACTGGTCTAGGCCTATCCTCGGTAGGATGTCGATCAGGGCCAATACGGTGAACACGCTTAATCACCAAGGAGTCAGTATCAGATACACATCCCAACTCTCTCGGCAACCATTGGGAGACTGTTATGCACACCAGTGCCTGCAGGAAAGTACTGGTGTCAGAACTGTTATGCACTCCAGTGTCTGCAGGAATGTACTGGTGTTTGAACTGTTATGCAAAACAAATGGACTCACAGACAAACTGGGGAATATGACATAACGTACACAGAAGGTAATAGGGTAACAAAATACACACAAAGTGAACAGAGAAGCCCAGAGGCTAAGGAACTGGGTATCTCCCTTGTATTAGAACTGCACAGATGGAAAAAGCAAGATGTTGTGTTTTAATACGTAGAGAACCCGAAATGCTGTTGCTAAGGGCAACAGCAAAACCCTAAAGGGTTACCAACGGGTGTGGCAGTAAACTCCTTGGTCAGAGATGGAATGATAGACACAAGGAGAGTCTCCACAATCCTATTTCTCACTTGCAGTGCACAGGTTTTAGCTTACTGCCACTAAACTGACCCCTGACACCTAGCACAGTGAGACAGGATTAGACAGGCAAGTCTTAGAATACAGCCGCAAACTTGCTAAGTTCACAGAGTAGTAACAGAACCCCAGCAAGCTAAACGACTGACTCCAGTCTTACTGCTAGGTCTGGATTGGCAGAGTGTAATACCAAATCCCCAGGCCTATTTGCAGTAAGCAACAAACAAATACAAAGCTACACAGTACTGGCTAACTTTCATGAACTGACTAACCAACAAAGATTCAGCAGCATCTGCTTACCCTGAAAAGAGGCCTTATAAAGCAGGTGCTGTCCACGCCCCACTCAGACCTCACAGACTGTGAGCACAAAAACCAGCACCGGATCCCCTGCCGTGCACAGAGCCTATAACCACTGCACAGCAAAAGACCCGAACCGGAGTATCAGCTGCGCTCAGGTTACTCCACTAGCACTTGTCTCCCGGTTGCCATGACGACGTGGCAGCACAGGGCAGGAGACCCTAACAGTACCCCCCCTCTGACGAGGGGTCAAAGAACCCCTACCACCGGGTTTATCGGGGAACTGCGAGAAGAAAGAGAATATCAGTCTGGGGGCATGAAGATCACAACTGCGCACCCACGACCGCTCCTCCGGGCCATACCCCTTCCAGTGCACCAAAAATGACAGCCGACCCCGAACCACCTTGGAGTCAAGAATCCTTTCAACAACAAACTCCCTCTGGCCACGTATCAGAAGAGGGGAAGGTCTTCCACTGGAAGAAGGATTACTAATCGCCCGTTTTAAAAGGGAACAATGAAATGTTTTATTGATACCCAAAGAACGGGGCAGATCTAACTGAAATGCCACCGGATTGATAACCCTGGTGATCTTATAAGGGCCGATGAACCGGGGCCCTAACTTATGAGATGGCTGTCTCAACTTCAAATTCTTGGTAGACAACCAGACGAAGTCTCCTAATTTGAAGCTGCAGGGTCTTTTCCGCTTATCAAAAACCCTTTTGGTCACTAATGACACAGACACAAGGGCTTTCTTCACTTTCCGCCAAATACCTCTAAGGACCGAAACCACAGAGGAACCACCAGGCGTGGAGTCCAGGGGGTCAAAAGAATTGGCCTTAGGATGATGCCCATACACACAAAGGAAGGGAGAGATCCCTGTAGCAGAGTGAGCCGCGTTGTTATAGGCAAACTCCGCCATGGACAGATGAGCAACCCAGTCAGTCTGACACTTGGAGACATAACACCTGAGGAACTGCTCCAAGGACTGGTTCACCCTTTCAGTCTGCCCATTAGACTGCGGATGGTAGCCTGACGACAAGATGACAGAAATCTGGAGATCGGAACAAAATGCCCTCCAGAATTTGGCCACAAACTGGGATCCGCGGTCAGAGACCACATCAAGTGGCAACCCGTGGAGACGCACAACATGCAGCATAAATAATTCAGACAGGCGTCTGGCTGATGGCAGCCCAACCAGTGGAACGAAGTGCGCCATCTTCGAAAATCTGTCAACGACAACCCAGATGGCTGTCATCCCCGAGGATTTGGGCAAGTCCACCACAAAATCCATTGAAATGTGGGTCCATGGCTTAGATGGGATAGAGAGTGGATGTAATGGGCCAACAGGAACCCCTCTAGGAGTCTTATTTCGGGCACAGATGTCACATGCCCGAACCCACTGATCCACATCCTTAGCCACCGAGGGCCACCACACCGCCCTAGATAGCAACTCCCGAGTTCTGGCAATACCCGGGTGACCTGCCGACTTCTTGGCATGGAATTCCAGGAACACTCGCTGTCTTAACCTAGGAGGCACAAACAAAAGACCTACCGGAAGGTCTGGAGGAGCCTGCTCCTGTGCTCTAAGGACTAATGATAAGAGGTCCTGGGTAATGCCCACTTTAATACATGATGGGGAAACAATGGGCAACGGCTCCTCGGTGGTCTCCTAGATTGGAGCAAAACTCCGCGAGAGCGCATCAGCCTTGATGTTTTTTGACCCAGGGCGATATGTTATCAAAAAATTAAAGCGAGCAAAAAACAAAGCCCATCGTGCCTGCCTGGCATTGAGACGCTTCGCTGACTCTAAATATGCCAGATTCTTATGGTCAGTGAGAATTGAGACCACAAACTTAGCCCCCTCAAGCCAGTGTCTCCACTCCTCGAGTGCATCCTTAATAGCCAACAATTCCCGGTTACCCACGTCATAATTCATCTCGGCAGGCGAAAATTTACGGGAAAAGTAAGCACAGGGATGAAGGCGATTATCAGACACTCCCATCTGAGAAAGCACTGCCCCAATACCCATCTCAGAGGCATCCACCTCCACCACAAAAGGACGCTCTGGATCTGGGTGTCGCAGCACCTTGGCCGAAACAAATGCCCTTTTGAGACGGGCAAAAGCCGCTTTAGCCTCACAAGACCAGTGAGCAACATCCGCCCCTTTCTTAGTGAGTGCCACCAAGGGCGCCACTATAGACGAAAATCCAGCGATAAATCGTCTATAAAAATTTGCAAAGCCCAGGAAACGCTGAAGCGCCTTCAAACTAGTGGGCTGCACCCAATCCAGGACTGCCTGTACCTTGGAACCCTCCATTTGGAAACCTTCTGGGGAGATAATATATCCTAGAAATGCGATTTGCTGAACTTCAAATTCGCACTTCTCCAGCTTCGCCCCAAGCCGGTGGTCTCTGAGTTTCTGGAGGACTAAGCGTACATGCTTCCGATGTTCCTCCAGGGAATGGGAGAAGATTAGGATGTCATCTAAGTATACAACTAAGAATCTATCCAAATATTCCCTGAGCACATCATTCATGAAATCCTGGAAGACTGCCGGGGCATTACAGAGCCCAAAAGGCATCACCAAATATTCATAATGCCCTGAGTGGGTATTAAAGGCAGTCTTCCATTCATCCCCCTCTCTTATTCGGATTAGATTGTACGCACCGCGTAGGTCAATCTTAGAAAAAATGGTGGCAGTACGAAGCTGGTCAAACAAGACCGAAATGAGAGGCAGTGGGTATGAGTTTTTAATCGTGATACGGTTCAATTCCCTGAAGTCGATGCAGGGTCGCAACGAACCGTCCTTTTTACCCACGAAGAAGAACCCCGACCCAACTGGAGACTGTGAAGGTCTGATAAATCCCTTAGCCAAGTTCTCCTGAATGTACTCTGCCATAGCCTGAGTCTCAGGACGTGACAGGGAGTACAACCTGCTCTTGGGAAGCTTAGCATTTGGCAACAAATCAATGGCACAGTCATAGGGGCGATGGGGAGGTAGTACCTCTGCAACTTTTTTGGAGAACACGTCCGCAAAATCTGCATAACACCCTGGCAATCCTGGCAAATTTAGCTGCGAGAGCCTGACTGGAAGGCTCAAGCAACTCCTGAAACAATCAGTACCCCAACTAAGAATCTCCCCAGAGACCCAGTCAAATTGAGGATTGTGGGCCCTTAACCAGGGTAACCCCAACACCAATGGGGCAAAAGTACAGACAGTCACATAAAAGGACAATTTTTCAGAGTGTGTGGCTCCAATAAACAAAGAAATCTGGCTAGTGCAAGAGGTAATTTTACCTTGGGATAATGGTTTCCCGTTTAACCCACAAATCTCAATTTCCGATGCCAAGGGTACTAAGGGAACAGAGTGTTTCAGGGCGAATTGGCGGTCCATAAAAACCCCGTCGGCCCCACTGTCCACAAAGGCCTCAGTCTTGACAGTTTGACCGAGGATCTTCAAGGTCACCGGAATGATAAAAGTCTTCTTGGGAAATTCTGACTTCTGGCCTGACAGGATATTTCCCATCACCCTCAGGCCCTGAAGTTTTCCGGCTTTTCTGGGCATGATACTACCACATGACCTTTATTCCCACAGTACAAACACAACCCCTGCTGTCTCCTCCGCGTCTTCTCACGCGAGGAGAGGCGGGTAGCCCCAATCTGCATAGGCTCCTCAGAAAATTCCTCAGAGTCTGAGGTTCCCTTGGGAAGGAAGGAAATCTCAGTCTCCCTTTCAAGCCTACGCTCTCTCAGCCGTCTATCCACCCGGATGGATAACTGCATGAGCTGATCCAAGCTATCAGGCAAGGGATATTGTACCAGTTGGTCCTTTATCTGGTTAGAAATACCTCTTCGGTACTGGTGATTCAGGGCTGGGTCATTCCACTGGGTATCATGGGCCAACCTCCGAAACTCCGTACAGTAAACCTCAACTGGCCTTCGCCCTTGCTTAAGGATCGAAATCTGAGCCTCGGCTGAGGCCGTCTTGTCAGGGTCATCATACAACATGCCCAGTGCCGTAAAAAAAGCATCAACACTTTTAAGCGACGGACAGTCAGGCTGCAACCCATATGCCCAGACCTGTGGGTCTCCTTGTAGCAAGGAAATCACTCTGCCCACCCGCTGAATCTCCGACCCAGAAGACTGAGGCCTAAGCCGGAAGTATAGCTTGCAGCTCTCCTTGAAACAAAAGAACTGCGAGCGATCTCCAGAAAAACGATCCGGGAGATTTACTTTCGGCTCCTTAACCCCTGCAGGTGCTGCTGCTGCGGGAGCTCCGCCAGCAGCCTGGGAGGTGTGCATTTTAATGGACAAATCATTAAATTGTCGAGTCAGGACCTGCACCTGATCGACCACCTGTTGCAACGTATTTTGAGGGGTATGCTCCATATTCCCAAAAAATTTCAACAGGAGTATTAGGCTGCTGAATATGTTATGCACACCAGTGCCTGCAGGAAAGTACTGGTGTCAGAACTGTTATGCACTCCAGTGTCTGCAGGAATGTACTGGTGTTTGAACTGTTATGCAAAACAAATGGACTCACAGACAAACTGGGGAATATGACATAACGTACACAGAAGGTAATAGGGTAACAAAATACACACAAAGTGAACAGAGAAGCCCAGAGGCTAAGGAACTGGGTATCTCCCTTGTATTAGAACTGCACAGATGGAAAAAGCAAGATGTTGTGTTTTAATACGTAGAGAACCCGAAATGCTGTTGCTAAGGGCAACAGCAAAACCCTAAAGGGTTACCAACGGGTGTGGCAGTAAACTCCTTGGTCAGAGATGGAATGATAGACACAAGGAGAGTCTCCACAATCCTATTTCTCACTTGCAGTGCACAGGTTTTAGCTTACTGCCACTAAACTGACCCCTGACACCTAGCACAGTGAGACAGGATTAGACAGGCAAGTCTTAGAATACAGCCGCAAACTTGCTAAGTTCACAGAGTAGTAACAGAACCCCAGCAAGCTAAACGACTGACTCCAGTCTTACTGCTAGGTCTGGATTGGCAGAGTGTAATACCAAATCCCCAGGCCTATTTGCAGTAAGCAACAAACAAATACAAAGCTACACAGTACTGGCTAACTTTCATGAACTGACTAACCAACAAAGATTCAGCAGCATCTGCTTACCCTGAAAAGAGGCCTTATAAAGCAGGTGCTGTCCACGCCCCACTCAGACCTCACAGACTGTGAGCACAAAAACCAGCACCGGATCCCCTGCCGTGCACAGAGCCTATAACCACTGCACAGCAAAAGACCCGAACCGGAGTATCAGCTGCGCTCAGGTTGCTCCACTAGCACTTGTCTCCCGGTTGCCATGACGACGTGGCAGCACAGGGCAGGAGACCCTAACAGAGACCAAGTTCATGAGTTCGTAAGGTTTTACCGTTTCCGGGAGTCCTATGAGGCGCACATTACTTCTTCTGTTTCTGTTCTCTAAATCTTCAAGTTTCTCTTGCATGGACATCACAAGTTTATCCTGTTCAGTTAGCGCTGCTTTAGCTGTTGTTAGATCGTCCTCGAGGTCAGAGATTCTTTGCTCCGCCTCCGATATACGTTGGTCATGATGATTCAATTGGGTAAGAGCGGAGTCCAATGAATCCTTCAAAGGAGCCAATTTTTGATCCAAGAGTGAAGCCAATATGTCAGTGATCTCATGCGTAGTAAAGGATTTAGCGGGATCCGTTGTTGTAGTAAGTGATGAGCGTCCCAATGGGCTGTTGCTGAGACCAGATGCCGGTGACTGAGGGCTATCTGCAGGAATATTGTCCCGACCCCGGCCTTTATTCGCCTGTGCGCCGCGGGGATTTCTGGGAGTTTTAGCCATGTACTTATCCATTACCAAGAACTGTCGTACAGGCAATAACGTTTGAGGTGTGTATGGATCAGGTGACCTATAATGTCCAGCACCCAGCAGTGATGATTATTTATGTATAGATATGGATTAGTAAAAAATAAAAATAAGAAAAAATAATAATAATAAAAAAATAAAAAATAAATAAATAAAATAAAAATAAAAATAGTGAGGTAAAGCCCAGTTATGCCCAGTCTTGCTTACCCCTGTCGTCAGGCATATAAAGTAGCTGACTATTATCTCACTCTGTAGCCAAAGAGAGGATGCTGCCCAGTATGGAGTGAGTGGAGAGTGGTCACGGTCCAGCCAGCAACCACTACCATCCACTATTTGCAAGCTTATATGCAGCTCAGTGACATCCAAGATGGCCGCCGGGTGAGGGATTCTCCGGAGCAGAGGGTCTCTGGCAGCTTCTGCAGGGTCAGGTGAGCCGTTTCTGGCAGTCAGGCCGGGAGCCCGCGGTCAGGTCGTCTGGTCCCCGGGGAGCAGGGGGAGATGATGTAATGCCGCTGCCGCGGACGGAATAGAAGCCTCCGTTCCGCCGCCTTGGAAGTCAGCAGCGGCTACCAGGCAAACTCGAGGCCCCGGCTGTTGCTGGTTTCGTAGGCCAGAAGTCGCGGTGACGCTTGCAGTGGCCCTTCTGACCCGTTAATGGGTCCCTGTGTAGCCAGCCAGTGTGGAGAGTCAGGTGAGGTGGGGAACGAGGGTCCAGTGGGCTAAATAGATTATTTATGCTGATTTACAGCAGACGCCGGGAAAGAGCTCATCCAGGGCACGTCTTACTCCCTAGCCCAGCAAGCCACGCCCCCCCCATGTGCTCGCATCTTTAAAGCAATTTTTGCGGTTGGATCATGTTTTGCGATCCAACCTGAATTAGGCCCTTTATATATATTTTGTACTGGGTTTTTATCACTTCCATTAACCTTTAGTTTTTGTTATATATTTTGTTCTATTTTCTCGGATCCACCCTTGTTTCTGTAGATTAACACATAACTTTCAAATGATAAAGCAGTATTGATTGCTTTTTTATTTTGTACCGATGTAGCCACATTCATCTATCCCCCATATGGCGTGTAGTGGGAAAAACGAATTGCATTATGCATGCCTGCGCCTGGCAGCAGAGCAGCATTTTCGGATCAGGTTGCCATATACAGTCACAGTGGGCCTAATACAGACCTGATCACTCCTCTGCGAATTTGCTGAGGTTTGTGATTGTCTAGTCCCCGCCCAACCAGAGTGAAAATCCACCACGTGCAAGTCTGCGTACGCCGTGCGAAATGCTTTGCAAACGCCGGTCAGCTGCAAATTCATTCACAACTTACTCACCATCAAATTATTTTTTCAGTCTGTGCAGTCTGTGCGTAGCCCAGGACTTACTCTTACAGTGCAAAAAACAGGCTGATCGAGTCGAAGCTGACGTCATACACCATCCCTGAAAATGCTGGGGAACACCTGCATTTTTTCTGACACTCCCAGAAAACAGCCAGCTACCACCCCCAAACATCCACTTCCTGTCAATCAGCCTGTGTTCGCCTTGTGATAAAAAAAGACGCTATTTTTTTCGCAGTTTGGCCTCATGCATGAGCATTACAATCCATACACAAGCACAGTTGATCGATAATCGGATGCCTTGTGAATTCACACAACAGCGATCAGGTCTGAATTAGGCCCAGTGTAAAGAATTGAGTATCTGGCGAGTGCAATACTCGTGTTCATCCACAAGGTGTCGCTTTTGAAAACCGCTATTGTGCATGCATGAAATCTCTAAAGTAATATCAAACGATGCTTGTAGTTTAAGAACTGCTTTTTTTTCAGATTTTTTTATTTCCATCGCATGCCTTGCAAACAAACATTAGGCTTTAGGGGAGCTCTATGATATGATCACTTTTTGGGGGTCATTCCGAGTTGTTCGCTCGGTAAATTTCTTCGCATCGCAGCGATTTTCCGCTTAGTGCGCATGCGCAATGTCCGCACTGCGACTGCGCCAAGTAAATTTGCTATGCAGTTAGGAATTTTACTCACGGTTTTTTCCTCGTTCTGGTGATCGTATTGTGATTGACAGGAAGTGGGTGTTTCTGGGCGGAAACTGGCCGTTTTATGAGTGTGTGTGAAAAAACGCTACCGTTTCTGGGAAAAACGCGGGAGTGGCTGGAGAAACGGAGGAGTGTCTGGGTGAACGCTGGGTGTGTTTGTGACGTCAAACCAGGAACGACAAGCACTGAACTGATCGCAGATGCCGAGTAAGTCTCGAGTTACTCAGAAACTGCACAGAGATGTCTTATCGCAATATTGCGAATCTTTCGTTCGCAATTTTAAGAAGCTACGATTCACTCCCAGTAGACGGCGGCTTAGCATGTGCAAAGCTGCTAAAAGCAGCTTGCGAGCGAACAACTCAGAATGACCCCCTATGTTATGACAGAAAATTGACTCTTCTATGAAGAGCTTAGTGTGTGTATGTTTACTCAAGCAAACAAGCAAGTACTATGGCTAATATAGGGGGTCATTCCGAGTTGTTCGCTCGCAAGCTGCTTTTAGCAGCTTTGCACACGCTAAGCCGCCGCCTACTGGGAGTGAATCATAGCTTCTTAAAATTGCGAATGATAGATTCGCAATTCTGCGATAAGACATCTCTGTGCAGTTTCTGAGTAACTCGAGACTTACTCGGCATCTGCGATCAGTTCAGTGCTTGTCGTTCCTGGTTTGACGTCACAAACACACCCAGCGTTCGCCCAGACACTCCTCCGTTTCTCCAGCCACTCCCGCGTTTTTCCCAGAAACGGTAGCGTTTTTTCACACACACCCATAAAACGGCCAGTTTCCGCCCAGAAACACCCACTTCCTGTCAATCACATTACGATCACCAGAACGAGGAAAAAAACGTGAGTAAAATTCCTAACTGCATAGCAAATTTACTTGGCGCAGTCGCAGTGCGGACATTGCGCATGCGCACTAAGCGGAAAATCGCTGCGATGCGAAGAAATTTACCGAGCGAACAACTCGGAATGACCCCCATAGTGTATGGCTGGTGGGCTCGTGTTCACTTACAGTGACTACTGGTTTCAGCACAGAAAAAATGTCTTATTGCATTGAACTGACTGTGCATCTGTTACCTTCCTGAAAGTCACAGGGAACAACTACATCACCGCACACAGTTACAGGACAGTAAAAAATAAAAAAAATAATTGCAATCAGTGACATCACTATGACACTGCTGGAGTGTAGATGCTAACACTGTGGCTTCTTTGATCTAATGGTATTGTGACTGCCTAGCATACCCATGAACCTGGGTTTAATTCCCATAAATAACAAATGTTCATGCTTTTTAAAACAATTTAGAATTCTGATGTCATCAATATTATGATGGATATAATGTATATTTTACATTAAAAATTTCACTTTACTTACACACTGCGACTTGTGCCATGCTCATGGACTTTGCAATTTTGGCTGTGATGTAAGGCAGAGATGCAGTAATACTGTAGCATATCTTACAAATTAATGGTGGGCTCCAGGGGAGCGCTATGATATAATCTTGTTATGTCATGACATAAAAAGATCTGCATCTATGAAGAGCTGAGTGTGCGTCTTTTGATGCAAGCAAACAAGCAGGTACTTATAGAGTATATGGCTGGTGCACTCACTTTCACTTACAGTGAAGTAATGTAAGTGACAGTAAACAACTACCATACACAATCACATTACTACTTCCAAGAAATGTGGAAAAACTGATGTTCATAAGAACTAAAAAATCAACAACAAAGTGCAGTCTTCTGTAACAGTGGATTCCAGTGGGCGTGAGCTAATATTGGCCCTCATTCCGAGTTGTTCGCTCGTTAGCTGCTTTTAGCAGCATTGCACACACTAAGCCGCCGCCTACTGGGAGTGAATCTTAGCTTTGCAGAATTGCGAACGAAAGATTATCAGAATTGTGAATAGAAATTTCTTTGCAGTTTCTGAGTAGCTCGAGACTTACTCCTACACTGCGATCAGTTCAGTCCTTTTCGTTCCTGGTTTGACGTCAAAAACACACCTAGCGTTCATCCAGACAGTTTCCGCCCAGAAACACCCACTTCCTGTCAATCACACTACGATCAGCAGAACGATGAAAAAACCTTGTAACGCCGTGAGTAAAATACCAAACTTTTGAGCTAATTTACTACTTGGCGCAGGTGCACTGCGAACATTGCGCATGCGCAGTTTGCGACTAATCGCTCCGTAGCGAAAAAAAATAACGAGCGAACAACTCGGAATGAGGGCCATTGTGTGATAATATTAGCATTGATGAGGGTGATGAAGAGAATTATAATGGCATCTACCAAGTGTGTCAATGATTAAGCCCATTGGTAGCTTGGTTTGTGGAGACCCAAAAAAGACAAACACTTTGGATACAAAAGTGGCATTTAATTTTTCTCTTACGTCCTAGAGGATGCTGGGGACTCCGTAAGGACCATGGGGTATAGACGGGCTCCGCAGGAGACATGGGCACCTATAAAGAACTTTTAGTATGGGTGTGCACTGGCTCCTCCCTCTATGCCCCTCCTCCAGACCTCAGTTAGATCTTGTGCCCAGAGGAGATAGGGTGCATTACAGGGGAGCTCTCCTGAGTTTCTCTGAAAAATAATTTTGTTCGGTTTTTTATTTTCAGGGAGCACTGCTGGCAACAGGCTCCCTGCATCGTGGGACTGAGGGGAGAGAAGCAGACCTACTTAAGTGATAGGCTCTGCTTCTTAGGCTACTGGACACCATTAGCTCCAGAGGGAGTCGGAAAGCAGGTCTTAGCCTGCCGTTCATCCCAGAGCCGCGCCGCCGTCCTCCTCGCACAACCGGAAGATAGAAGCCGGGTGAGTATAAGAAGAAAAGAAGACTTCAAGGCGGCAGAAGACTTCAGATCTTCACTGAGGTAAGCGCGCAGCGGTAACGCTGCACGCCATTGCTCCCACACACAACACACAAGGCACTGATGGGTGCAGGGCGCAGGGGGGGCGCCCTGGGCAGCAATAAACCTCTAGGGCAGGCAAACATACATATATAGGCTACAGAGGCAATACATATCATAACCCCCGCCAGTATTGTTAAAATGAGCGGGACCGAAGCCCGCCTGTGAGGGAGCGGAGCTTGATCCCTCAGCACTGAAAGCACCATTTTCTCCACAGCTTGGAGCTGGCTCCCTGGACTCTCCCCTGCTAAAGACGCAGGGCAAAACAGAGGGGGCAGTGAGTGTATATAATGCAATTATATATATATATTTATATAAAAGCGCTGGTTTATCTGGGAATTCTATTTCCAGTGGCAGTGGCGCTGGGTGTGTGCTGGCATACTCTCTCTCTGTCTCTCCAAAAGACCTTATTGGGGATCTGTCTCCATATAAATATCCCTGTGTGTGTGGGGTTGTGTCGGTACGTGTGTGTCGGCATGTCTGAAGCGGAAGGCTCATCTAAGGAGGAGATGGAGCAGATGATTGTGGTGTCTCCGTTGAAAAAATCCTCTGTCCCAAATAGTAGACACTGATACCGACACGGATTCTGACTCCAGTGTCGACTATGATGATGCAAGGTACACCCAAGGGTGACATAAAAAAATAAAAGTATTCATTATTTTATTATGGCAATAAAAGATGTTTTGCATATCACAGATGACCCCTCTGTCCCTGACATGAGGGTACACAGGTTTAAAGTAAAGAAACCTGAGGTAATGTTTCCCCCATCTTGTGAGCGGAACACATTATTTGAAAAAGCTTGGGAAACTCCAAAGAACTGCAGATTCCCAAAAGAATTGTTGTGGCATATCCTTTCCCCTCAAAGGACAAGTTACGGTGGGAATCATCACCCACGGTCGACAAGACCTTAACGCGCTTGTCCAAAAAGGTGGCCCTACCGTCCCCGGACTCGGCGACACTACAAGGTCCTGTGGATCGCAGGCAGGAAACTACCTTAAAATCAATTTTTAAACATGAGGGGGCTTTGCTCAGACCGGCAATAATTTTGGCTTGGGTTTGTAGCGCGGTAGCAGCTTGGACAGAAACCTTGTCTGCTGATATTGATACCCTAGATAGGGATACCATTTTATTGACCTTAGGTCACATCAAAGACGCAGTCTTATATATGCTGTGGATCTGCCAGTGGACCGGTGATGCCGACTCACAGAGGCGTATGCAAATTTTGCCTTACAAGGGTGAGCTGTTAATTGGGGAAGGTTTCACGGACCTGGTTTCAACAGCTACCGCGGGTAAATCTACCTTCTTTTTGCCTTATGTTCCCCAACAGCAAAAGAAAACGCCGCAGTATCAGATGCAGTCCTCTCGGTCGCATAAGTCCAGAAGAGGTCGGGGCTCTTCCTTCCTTGCCAGAGGTAAGGGTAGAGGGAAAAAGAATGCCTGCTACGGCCAGTTCCCGGTAACAGAAGTCCTCCCTGGCTTCTACTAAATCCACCGCGTGGTGCTGGCCAAGGTTACAAGCTGGAATTCAAAGCCGTGCCTCTCCGCCGATTATTCAAATCGGCTTTACCAATGTCTCCCCCAGAGGGGGAGATAGTGTGGGCTGAAATTCAAAAGCTGTGTCTACAGCTAGTGCTTATCAGGGTTCCCTTAATGCAACAGGGAAAAGGGTACTATTCAACCCTATTTGGGGGCAAACGAAACCGGATAGCTCGGTTAGACCCAACCCATTCTCAACTTAAAATCCCTGATCCTGTACTTAAAAAGGTTCAAGTTCAAGATGGAATCGCTCAGGGCAGTGATCTACAGCCTGGAAGGGGGGATTTTATGGTGTCACTAGACATAAAGGATGCATACCTTCATGTCCCCATTTTATCCTCCTCATCAAGCGTACCTGAGATTCGCTGTACAAGCCTGTCATTTCCAATTTCAAATGTTGCCGTTTCGGCTTTCCACGGCCCGAAGGGTTTTCACCAAGGTAATGGTGGAAATGATGGTACCCCTTCGCAGGCAAGGAGTCACAATTATTCCGCACTTGGACGATCTCCTGATAAAAGCGAGATCAAAGGAACAGTTGCAGAAAAGCGTGTCGCTCTCCCTGAGAGTGCTGCAAAAACATGGCTGGATTTTAAATCTACCAAAGTCACAGTTGGTTTCAACAACTTGGCGGTCTTTCTTATGCATGATTCTGGACACAGAACAGAAGAGAGTTTTTCTCCCAATGGAAAAAGCCCAGGAACTCCAGAACAGGGTCAGAGACCTGTTAAAACCAGAGTGTCAGTCCATCAATGCACTCGAGTACTGAAAAAAAATGGTGGTGACCTACAAGGCCATCCCCTTCGGCAGGTTTCCCCCAGGGCCAGGGTGTCTTTCCTGTGGTGGCTGCAGGGTGCTCATCTTCTAGAAGGTCGCAGGTTCGGCATTCAGGACTGGGTCCTAGTGACCACGGACGCGAGCCTCCGAGGATGGGGAGCAGTCACACAAGGAAGGTATCTTCAGGGACTGTGGTCAAGCCAGGTGGTTTGTCTACACATCTACATACTGGAGTTAAGGACCGTTTCCAACGGCCTACGACAAGCGGAGAATCTTCTTTGCGACCTACTGGTTCTGATTCAATCAGACAACGTCACAGCTGTGACTCATGTAAACCGTTAAGCCGGTACAAGGAGCAGAGTGGTAATGGCGGAAGCCACCAGGATTCTGCGGTGCGCAGAAAATCACGTAAGCGCTCTGTCAGCGATATTCATTCCGGGAGTGGACAACTGGGAAGCAGTCTTCCTTAGCAGACACGATCTCCATCCAGGAGAGTGGGGACTTCATCAAGAAGTCTTTGCAGTGATAACAAGTCATTGGGAGCTTTCTCAAATAGACATGATGGCATCACGCCTCAACAGGAAACTTTGGAGGTATTGCGCCAGGTCAAGGGACCCTCAGGCAGTAGCGGTGGACGCCCTTGTGTCACCATGGGTGTTTCAGTCAGTCTATGTGTTTCCTCCTCTTCCTCTCATCTCAAAATATTGGGATTCATAAGACGGAAAAGAGTACTGACAATACTCATTGTTCCAGATGGCCTCGAAGGGCCTGGTATTCAGATCTTCAAGGGATGCCCACAGAAGATCCGTGGCCTCTTCCTCTCAGAGAGGACCTGTCGCAGCAGGGGCCCTGCATGTTCCAAGACTTACTGCGGTTACGTTTGACGGCATGGCGGTTGAACACCGAATCCTTGCGGAGAAGGGTATTCCGGAAGAAGTCATCCCTACTCTGATAAAGGCTAGGAAGGAGGTGACGGCGAAACATTGTCACAGTATCTGGAGAAAGTATGTACAGGTATCTTGATGTGAAGCCAAGAATGCTCCTATGGAAGGTTTACACTTGCGCCATTTTTCTCCACTTTCTACAGACAGGAGTGGATATGGGCCTAAAGTTAGACTCCATTAAGGTACAGATTTCGGCCCTGTCTATATTCTTCCAGGAGGAATTAGCTTCTCTCCCAGAAGTCCAAACTTATGTTAAGGGAGTGCTACACATCATGCCTCCTTTTGTGCCCCAGGGGCACCATGGGACCTTAACGTAGTGTTATAGTTCCTTAAATTGCTCTGGTTTGAGCCTTTTCAAACAGTTGAATTGCAATTTCTCACTTGGAAAGTGGTCATGTTATTGGCCTTGGCATCTGCAAGGCGGGTGTCCGAATTGGCGGCCTTATCTCACAAGAGCCCCTGTTTGCTTTTCCAGGTGGCTAGAGCAGAATAGAGGACTCGTCCTCAATGTCTACCTAAGGTGGTTTTCATCTTTTCACGTGAACCAACCTATTGTGGTACCTGTGGCTACGGGGGACTTGGAGGACTCCAAGTCCCTGGATGTAGTCAGGGCCTCAAAAATGTATGTAGCCAGGACGGCTAGGGTTAGGAAAACAGAGGTTTTGTTTGTCCTGTATGCAGCCAACAAGGTTGGCCCTTCTGCTTCTAAGCAGACTATTGCTCGCTGGATCTATAACACAATTCGCAGGCTCATTCTACGGCTGGATTGCCGTTACCAAAGTCAGGAGAGGCCCATTCCCCTAGGAAGGTGGGCTCTTCTTGGGCGGCTGCCCAAGGCGTCTCGGCATTGCAGTTGTGCCGAGCTGCTACTTGGTCGGGTTCAAACACTTTTGCAAAATTCTACAAGTTTGATACCCTGGCTGATGAGGACCTCGCATTTGCTTAATTGGTGCTGGAGAGTCATCCGCACTCTCCCGCCTGGTTTGGAGCTTTGGTATAAACCCCATGGTCCTTACGGAGTCCCCAGCATCCTCTAGGACGTAAGAGAAAATAAGATTTTAAACCTACCGGTAAATCTTTTTCTCCTAGTCCGTAGAGGATGCTGGGCGCCCGTCCCAGTGCGGACTAAATCTGCAAGACTTGTATATAGTTGTTGCTTACATAAGGGTTAGGTTACAGATGGAATCGGTCTTTGACTGATACTGTTTTTTGTTCATACTGTTAACTGGTTGCGTATATTCCAGGTTATATGGTATGATTGGTGTGGGCTGGTATGAATCTTACCCTTAGATTAACAAAATCCTTTCCTCATATTGTCCATCTCCTCTGGGCACAGTTCTCTAACTGAGGTCTGGAGGAGGGGCATAGAGGGAAGAGCCAGTGCACACCCATATTAAAAGTTCTTTATAGGTGCCCATGTCTCCTGCGGAGCCCGTCTATACCCCATGGTCCTTACGGAGTCCCCAGCATCCTCTACGGACTAGGAGAAAAAGTTTTACCGGTAGGTTTAAAATCTTATTTTCTGAAGTCCGTGGTTTGTAAAAAGGTGGCGGGGAGGGGGGCGGGGGTGTCCTTTATAATATACAACATAAATGTGAACCACTTTTTTTTTTCATTGTACTTTACTGGGTTCTATTTTACTGGGGCATTGTTGATGGTCTTCTTGTTTGCCTGGTCCATGGTTAGAATCCCAACAGGAGTCGGGTAAGTATAATAGCCCTTCCACCCTCCCTCCTTACCCTCCCTTCTGGCAGCCTAAACCTAACCACACCTGCAGCCTAACCTTAACCCTCCCGAGTGGTGTCTAAACCTAACTTTCCTTCTCGCAGACTAAACCTAAACCTCCCCACCCTACAGTCTAACCCTAACCCTCCCCAAAGGTGCTTAAACCTAACCCCCCCTGCCCGCAGCCTAACCCTAATCCTCCCCCTACTGTCTAAACCTAACCTCTACCCCCTCAGCCCCATGCCTACTTCTCCTACGGTCCTGCGCACAGACATTAGGGATCCCGGTGGTTGGTGTTCTGGCTTCGGGATTGTGATCCTATTCGGGATGCCAGCACCAGCTTTCTGAGCAGTGTTGGGATTCCAGCATCTGTATTTCGA
Organism: Pseudophryne corroboree; assembly: GCF_028390025.1. Taxonomy (NCBI): domain Eukaryota; kingdom Metazoa; phylum Chordata; class Amphibia; order Anura; family Myobatrachidae; genus Pseudophryne; species Pseudophryne corroboree. The sequence goes on from NC_086453.1 coordinate 331,333,975, forward strand.
CTGCCAGCTTCCTGACCACTGGGATCTTGACCGGATCCCAGTTAATTGAATCTACAATATGCAAAAGAAGTAAAGGCTACATTTTGTAAGAACAGTATTGTTAACTTAAATACATGAACTCTTAATGAGACATTGGCCCTCATTCCGAGTTGTTCGCTCGGTAAAAATCTTCGCATCGCAGCGATTTTCCGCTTAATGCGCCTGCGCAATGTCCGCACTGCGACTGCGCCAAGTAAATTTGCTATGCACTTAGTAATTTTACTCACGGCTTTTTCATCGTTCTGGCGATCGTAATGTGATTGACAGGAAATGGGTGTTACTGGGCGGAAACAGGCCGTTTTATGGGCGTGTGGGAAAAAACGCTACCGTTTCCGGAAAAAACGCAGGAGTGGCCGGAGAAACGGAGGAGTGTCTGGGCGAACGCTGGGAGTGTTTGTGACGTCAAACCAGGAACGACAAGCACTGAACTGATCGCAGATGCCGAGTAAGTCTGAAGCTACTCAGAAACTGCTACGAGGTGTGTAATCGCAATATTGCGAATACATCGTTCGCAATTTTAAGATGCTAAGATTCACTCCCAGTAGGCGGCGGCTTAGCGTGAGCAACTCTGCTAAAATCGCCTTGCGAGCGAACAACTCGGAATGACCTCTATTGTTACAGACTTTGAGGTATATATGCATTAAGTATTTGTTACAACTGTTGCTATTAAGTTCATAACGTCATTAATATTGTATTCCTTTATCTAACACTAAATAAACTGATGTTTTAATTTTATGCTGGCTGAACAATTTGTTTTTTAGGTTATATCAGCACAGTTATATTCAACATTTATATCTGTTTTTTATTACGTTATCGATGTTTGGAACTGATGTATTGATGAAATAGATCTGTGACCCCTATGAGAGATAATAACTATGTGCCAGTGTAATATGTACCGAGTCGCCTGGTTGGACTTAGATGTTTAACCACAGGGAGTGATTCCCATAATTCCAAAATATTTGGTGCAGTTTAAAGGTAGATGTGGACTCATCTGTATAATCTTAGTTCCAACATTAGGATGATTATTTATGTAGTGCCTCCATTATATGCACAACAATTCTGAGAATAAATATCATCCTAATTAGTTCCAGCCTTTTTAAAGGTAACAACATAAATCCCCTAACACACAAATTTAGATAATGGAGTCATAAAAGTTTACATTCTCTCCCTGAAAACATTTTGTAAATTCTCCATTGGAAAGTTTAATACATCATCTTGAAAGGCCCATTCAAAAATTATTAGTAATATATGTTTCCAGATGCTCTCTAGAGTCAAAGCCATCAACATGATAGTATTAATCGGAGCAGAAATCCATCTCATATTAATGTATCACAGACTGGCTGAATGTCATGTTTTTGTCCCTCTGGTTTTTTGTTTTTTTTTACTGGTCCAGGAATTCACTTTATATTCACCAGGAGCTGTTCATATATTCATCATAAGCCAGAACATCATTATTATCACATCCTTGATGTGCTGCTTATGGGAATGCATGTGATGGGGTGATGATCTCCTAAAATAAACATCTATTTTTTCTCACAACATGTTTTTCATTTTTTATTTTTTTTAAATTGAGTATTTTTATTTTGAAGGAGAATAGTTTGTACACAGAAAATGCAGAGCAGGAACATAACATGTACAGTATGACATTAGTATGACATGGCATCACTGGAAAAAACAGCATTCACTTTCGACATAACATCCTACTATGTCAAAGGCTCGGGAGCGCATATGTACACACAGTTATTTATACCAAATAAGTTTGCATAATTCGTACAATCGTGTAATCAAAAAACCTCATTAGACGTTTTTGTTTTTTTCCCGTTAACACATTTACAAACACCCCATCCGAAAAGAAAACCCTCAAAGAGAAAAAAAAAAATAAAGAAAAATGGGAAGAAGAGACACAAAGGAAAGATTAGCACTCTAAGCCTTACCATGTCTAGCTGGGCACAGAACTATCCTCCCATTCATAACCCATCGGGTGGGAGGGAAGCCTATAGCCCAAAAGACTGTAAATTGGCAAATCCAGGGTCTAATAGTATACCTACAGCCATTAAGTTGCAGGGTCTGGGAGGGAGTATACGGATTCCATCCAAGGAGACCAAATTCTTTCAAATTTAGCAGAGGCATTATGTTTCATATAAATGTATCTTTCCTTAAAAACAGTGTTGTTTACTAATACTTTAAGAGCAGGGAGCGAAGGGCCCTTGGGGGCCATCCATAGCCTCGCGATGCACACCTTCGCCAATGCACATATATTACGAGCATAGAGGCCTTCTGGACTGGATACAAAATCAGAGCATCCCATCCCTAGGATACAAAATTGTGGAGTAAGCATGGCTTCCTCCACTCCGTGTTCCCCAGAACCGACCTGACCCCTGACCAGAAGGCCCGCAACAGCGGACAGTCCCAAATGAGGTGCCAAAAAGTACCCGCAGCCAACCCACATTTAGGGCAGTCATCCGAACGTCCCGTCCCGAATCTAGCCAGTCTAACCGGGGTCATATATGTTCTATGCAAAAGGAAATATTGTATTTGTTGATACCTAATGGATTTGGTAACCGTGCTCGGATTTTCCAAAGCAAGGGTCCAGTTCTCTTCAGTTATGGGGCCCAGATCCTTCTCCCATCTACCACGGAGACGTGTCAAAGGGTCTGTATGGAGTTTAGCGAGAAGATAACCATATGCGAAGGAAATCATCTTAACTCGACCCAACATACTTACAAAGGTCTTAATGGGAAATGGAAGGATCTTAGGGGGAGAGTTAGCAAATTGGGACTGTAAAGCATGTCTGAGTTGGAGGTATCTAAAAAAGTAGGAGTTAGGTAAGTCAAACTCATCCTTTAATTGTTGGAAGGATTTAAGTGTAGTATCCGTATAGAGGTGAGTTATGGAAACCACTGATTTAGGGGCCCAGACTTCCCTCCCTTCGAGCGCATGCAGTTCAGGAAGCCATTTAGAATACCAGAGGGGGGTGTCTGGGTCCAGTCCATCAAATTTCAAAAGCACTCTTAGGGCCTGCCAAACCTTCACGGCCTGATATATAAGTGGGGGAAGGAACCAGGCCATGCTCCCACTCAACAACACCTGCAGGGGAGATAGGTCAGGGAAGTAACATTGGATAAACACCCAGTGTAGAGAAGTGACGCCAGTATCCTGCACCCAAGCACTAATATGAGTCAGCTGAGCGGCATAATAGTACATTTGAAAATTTGGCAAGGCCAGACCACCGTCGCAGCGCAGCCTGGTGAGAGTATTCAGCTGTATCCTAGGACGCTTGTTAGCCCATATTAAAGAAGACAAGACACTATTCAATTTCCTAAAGATGGATGGATGAATGTACATAGGGGACTGAAGAATAACATATAGAATCTTAGGTAATATTATCATTTTAACAAGGCTGACCCTGCCAGATACAGTCAATGGAAGCTTACACCAAGTCTTAGATTTACGAGCAACCTGTTGCATGATCGGATCAAGATTCAAAGGTGTAAAGTCAGAGGGGTCATTGGTTACCTGAATCCCGAGATATTTAAATTTCGCCGTCCAACATAGCGGCAGGGAGATTTTAGGAACAGCAGGTGGGGGGCCAATCACAGGCATAATGGAGCATTTAGACCAGTTAATATGAAGGTCTGAATATGCACCGAACTCCTCGATCAATTGCAACAAAATAGGCATAGACCTGGTGTAATCTTGCAAAAACAACAGCATGTCGTCAGCGTAAAGGGCAATCCTATCCTCCCGAGGGCCGGTATGAATTCCCACGATACCCGGGTGCGACCTTATCAGGCAGGCCAAGGGCTCGATGGCCAGGGCAAACAGGGTGGGGGATAGAGGGCAGCCCTGTCTGGTTCCACGGGACAGGCGGAATGAGGGAGAGATATAGCCGTTTACTGAGATCCTGGCAGTCGGGTGCTGGTAGAGTAGTTTGGTCCATCGTATAAAATTAGGCCCGAAGCCCATACAAGTCATGACTTCCCATAGATAAGACCATTCAATACTGTCAAATGCCTTGGCGGCATCCAGCGAGACCACTACCGAGTCGGAGGGAAAGTCATGTGGGACTTGTAAGATGGTATATAATCTACGCAAGTTAATAGAAGTGGACATCCCTGGCATAAAGCCGGTCTGATCGGGGTGGATAATGGAGGTAATCACGGTGTTAAGCCGAACTGCTAGAATTTTTGCCAGGATCTTAGCATCAGTGGGGATCAATGAAATCGGTCTATAGGATTCCGGGGACCTAGGGTCTTTTCCGGGCTTCGGGATCACTATAATAATCGCCTCCGACATAGAGGGGGGAAGTTCATTATTAACAAATATATCAGAATACAGGGCGTGAAGCCAGGGACCAAAAAAATCAATATGGGTCTTATATACCTCAGAGGGGATGCCGTCACACCCCGGTGCCTTGCCATTGGGAGACAAACCAATAGCCGCCGTCAGCTCCTCCAGTGTAACAGGTGCCTCCAACACTTCAGAGGCCACAGAGGAGAGTGTGGGTAAGGGAATATTTCTCAAATAGGTGGAGAGATCTAATGCCGAACATACTAACTGTGAACTATAGAACTCAGCATAGTAAGAATGAAATAACTGCGCAATGTCCGGCGTGGTGTCTACAAGGGAGCCATCGCTACCGGACATCTGGGCAATCGTAGATCCAGGGCGGTCGCAGTGTACCAGTCGAGCCAGCAGGCCACCAGGCCTGTCACCCTGCATATAAATATTAGTAGCCTGAAATAGAAGCGAGTGTGAGTTTTTATCAGACAAATGGGCCACCCATGCTGACTGAGCCACCAACCAGCGTGCTTTCAGTGCAGGGGTGCCATCCACCAAGTAGCTGGATTCCAAATCCCTGGTGTCACTCTCAAGTGCTCGCTCCCTCTCCCTGCTGGATATCTTATGAGCAGATATTCATCTAATATACGTACCCCTTAAAAAGGCCTTAAATGAATCCCAGACCACTGTTCCCGGGGCCGACCCTACATTGTCATTAAAATAGCCCTCCCACTGAGTCACCTGGTCAGAGCAGTCACCCATTTGTATCAGCCAGGAAGGATGCAGTTTCCAATAAGATTGTCCCCTCTGGCTCACCATAGTGAGAGTCAACATCATAGGGGAGTGGTCAGAGATACCCCGGGCCTCGTACTGGACGTCAACCACCCTGGGGAGAAGAACGGGAGACAGTAGGATCAGGTCGATTCTGGAAAACGAGCCATGCGTGCCGGAGAAGCATGAAAACTGACTAGTTGTAGGGTGCCGAGACTTCCACACATCCACCCACTGCAAATTATTTAGAAAATCAGCAAATTTAGTAGGACCAGAGCTCACCCCAGCAGCCTGCGGAGAGCGCCACCTGTCTAAAGCCAGATTCATAACATTATTAAAGTCACCCAAGCAGATCACCGGGGTACTTGGAGAGGAGGCTATGAATGAAGCGGCCTGTTGTATCACATCATACGAGAAGGGGGGGGACATAAACCGCCAGAATGTAGTAGGGTTTGGAACTCAGATTACAGTCGAGGAACACAAAACGACCGTACTGGTCAGTCTTGACCGACACCAACTCAAAGTGTACCGACTTTCTTATCAGAATCGACACACCCCTGGAAGAGGAGGAATGAGAAGCATGATAGGCCCAGCCCACCCAGGGTCTTCTAAGTGACAGCAACCTATTCCCCTCCAAGTGAGTTTTGCAGAGACATGTAACATCCGGGCCATATTTCCGAAGTGTAGTCAAAACTAAGGAACGTTTTATCTTATTATTCAAACCTCGAACATTTCATGTCAGAAATTTCAAATTAGCCATAAACTAGGTAGGGTTCTATGTAGCACAGTAGATAAACGACCCAGAAAATATTCCTGGAAGACGTCAGGAAAGGCAAGAACAGTGCTTATTCTACTTAATCCCTGAATCATAATCCACAGTATCCAATGCATCAAATATACTTCCCACAGCAAAGAAAATACACACAAAAACAAATTCAAACATGAGAAAAATAACAAACAATAGAAAGAAAAAAACATGTAGAAGGAACAGCAACGAACTGTTTGCTGACATCCCCCCCCTCCCCGTATACCACCCCTAACTTCGGCATACTTATATCCCAAACAACCATTCCTAACTCTCAAGGGCTAAATTCTCAACAAAACCCTTAACCAAAATCAAGTGAGCAAGATAAAGAAAAGTCCTGAGCCACCAACGCCAAGGGGGGCTCCCTGGACAATGGGTGGAGACCCCTGGTGAGCCCAAACGAACATTTAAGCAGTGCAGGACATCAGTCCAGGGCCAGCTGGCGGGAACCCGGTGCATATCTGTCCAGCCATTGGGCCGCCTCTCTAGGGGAATTAAAAAACTTGGTTTCCCCGTCCGCCACCACCCGGAGTCGAGACGGGAACAGCATAGAGTAGGAGAGGAAGGGAAACCTCCTGAGAATACCAGGTGCAGTGGGCCATTTTTAAGGAAAATAGTTACCTATAATTCAGACTACTTTCAAAACACTCTCTTGTTTGGAAAAATCAATTCGAACAATGTGGTACCGACCCAATAGAGTACAGAAATAGTGGTGGTTTCCCCCTTCATATTTTTTCTTTTCCATTTTTCTTTTCTTCTCTCTTTTTCTTTTCTTTTCTTCTCTCTTTTTCCTTTTTCTTCTCTCCTCTTTCCCATCTCTGGCTCACTGCCTTACTACACTAACTTCCTGAGAATACCAGGTGCAGTGAGCCTCTATTCCTCGTCCCAAACCCATTCCCTCTTTTCCAAACCTCCTCTCCATTTCTCAACCCCCCCCTTTTTTTCATAACCCCCCTTTCCCCCCCCCCCAACCACCAAGGGGAGTCTAATTATTCTTCCCGCCCCTTTTCCATCACATCCATCCCTAGCTCCTTTATAAACCTTAGAAGTTCTGCTCATATCTTCTACCAAAGATATCCATAATCCAGGCATGCACAGTGATTTCCTGGACACCCGGGACCTCAAGAAACCTTTGGTATCTTCTATCACTTCTCTGATATTTTCACCTATTCATCTATCTTATACCTCATTTGTTAACAAGGTTAAATAAGATTTTTATATATATACACAACAATAGACACGAGTTTCAAATTTTTGACAAAAAAGTTTTTTTTTTCAAGGATTGATTAAAGGTTAAGTTTTATTATTTGTCGTCAAATACATTATTTCTAACACAACAAAAGAGTGCTCCCAAAAAAGGGTTTTTTGTCTTTTTCTCCTTCCTTCCCAATTGTAGAGTAGGAGAGGTTCAGGTCCCTGAGGCGCCTCTTAATAGGTATAAACTGGGCTCGGTCTTTCTGAGCGTCCGTGGCAAAATCAGGGAAAGCTGATACGGTAACCCCATTCCTGACCGAGTCACGATCTTTATAATGCAGAAATTTGGCGTTGAAGGTGCGCGGAGGAGCGCCAGGAGGTAGAGGACGGGATGGTATCCGGTGTGCACGCTACACCGTAAACTGTGCCGTGAAGGATTCAGCGCGTACATTTCCTTTAGCCACGATTCAAGGAAGTCCTCAGGCTGAGAGCCCTCCTCCCTCTCCGGCAGGCCCACAAAACGCACATTATTTCTACGTAGCCGACCCTCCATGTCTAATAGCATGGATTGAAGGGATGAAACCTGCTTGGTCACCGTGGAAACAGATTGTTTCATAGGACCGCACATATCCTCCAGATTCGAGACACGGGTTTCCGCCTCACCCACTCTCGTATGCGCTGGACATCCTGTCGAAGCAATGAAAGATCACACTGCACCCTCTCCATCTTATCTGAAAGACGCTGTTCCGTCCCTGCAATTGCCTCCAGCACTTGTTGAAGGGATGGAGCTGAGGGTGTGGTAGAGGAGTCAGTGGCTGTTGCAGATAGGGAATAGGAGTGAGACGGAGAGGCCCCCTGCGAAGTGGCCTGCGAGGTTCGTGGGTTAGGTGGGTTAGGTTGTCTGGCAAACCTCTCCAGCTTAGCCGCAGCCATGCGCTGGCCGTCCCGAACCATGACGGACAATAGGTAGTGACAAACACTCCGGGAGATTCACAGGTCAGAAGCGTAGAAGGAGTTAACAGCAGTTAACAGCAGTGGAGTTTTGTAGGGTTTCAGTATGCAGAAATGTAGCCGCAGCTGGTAGGCAGCGTCCCAGAATATAGGTGAGAGCAGGAGCAATGCAACAGTTAATATGTAAAATGAGAGAGCAGATGAAGTCAGATTGCAATATGGTCCCAGTAGGCAGAATTCACTCACCGGACACAGACAAGCAGGCCAGGCAGCCCTTGAATGAAGATATCCCTTCCAGGCTTAGGATGACAGTCCAAAGCAATGGGGCCGTCTGTGCAGCTGTAGGTAAAATGGCCGCCGATCTCACAGTGCCCTCTCTCCTCCAGGAGTATCTGGGTTCTCTCCGGAAGTCAGGGTCCCGATTTACAGCCTGCCAGGAGGAGGAGGACCAGCCACCGTCCCCTCGTCGCTTCGCGGCGTCAAGCGGTGATAGCGGCCCGCCGTTCGAGCTCCGGGCGCAGCGCGGCCGGGAGCCTCCAAAATTGAGGCCGGGGATCCGGAGGAGGCACAGGCCGCAGATCCAGAAGTGTGCCGCCGCAGCCGTACGGACCTCGGGGAGAGCGGAGAAAGATGCCTGCTGGTGCCCTGCAGTGTGGGGAAAGGAAGCAGGCTAGTCAGGCACACGAGAGGGGGTCAGGATTATGTTGCAGGATAAATTAGCCAGGGAGCTCCCAGGATCTGCTGCCTACTCCTGTGCTGCCGTGGCCACGCCCTATGTTTTTCATTTTTAACAATTCCATATTTAATTAATGAGCTTTGGCTGTGATTTACACCAAAGTAGAGAAAAACGTTCTAGAGGTTCTGTTCATTCAAACTCAACAAGAGATGTGTAACCTGCATAACCTCAGTAGATTTCTCCATTTTGAAGAATAAAATTGAACTTTTGCATTATTGTGCATACTGTATATAACTGATTATTAATTTTAAGCAGAGCTGTATCTAGACATTTTGTCACCCCCCTCCTATATTTAGACCCTATACATTTTTTGCTGTAAAGCCTTCACCCCACCATCCATTCAAAGATAATGCCAGATTACACCACAAATTATATATTTTTTTTTGTTTTGTGTTGTGCTATTTTCTCTGATCCACCCTTTGTTTGTTTCTGAAGATCAACACATAACTTCTTTGAAATGGTTAAGCAGTAATGGGTTACAGTCATTAGGTCGAAAGCACTTAGGTCGACAGTCAATATGTTGACCACAATTGGTCGACATGCATTAGGTCAACATGGTCATTAGGTCAACATGGTCAAAAGGTCGACATGTACTGGGTCGATGTGGAAAAAGGTCGACATGAGCTTTTTAAATTTTTTTCATTTTTTTTAAACTTTTGATCCACACCCATTGTACACACTGTATATACCTGCTTATGTGAGTGGACACGGTGCACTAATTGGGGTTCCCCATCACTTTACGAAGAAAATAACCCCAAAAACAGTCACAAATCTTATGTCGACCTAATACATGTTGACCTAATGACCATGTCGAGCTATTAACAATGTTGACCTACTGCATGTTGACCAATAGTGGTCGACCTAATGACTGTCGACCTAAGTGTGGTCGACCTTATGGCCCATACCCGCAGTTATGATTCCTTTTTTTAGTTTGTACAGATGTAGCCACATTCCTCTATCATCATTATGATGTTTAGTGGGAAAAACTAGTCGCATTACGTAAGCCTGTGGCTGATCGCAGGGCAGAATTTTTGGTTGCAGAGTGGCATATGCAGTTGCAGTGTAAAGAATTGAGTATCTGGTGAGTGAAATACTTATGTTCATCAACCAGGTGTCGCTTTTGAAAAATGCCATTACGCATGCGTAAAGTCTCCAATGTATAGTCAAGTGATGATTGCAATTTATGAAATTCTTTTTTGAGATGCTTTGCCCCAGTAGTATTCTGACCACCTTGCATACCCATAAACCTTGGTTTGATTTCCAGAAATGATAAATGTTTACACTTTTTTAAACAATTTAGAATTTTGATGTCATCATTATTATGCTGGATATAATGTATATATTATATTACAAATCTCTTGTTTTTTTACACACTGTGACTTAAGGCATGCTCATGAAGTGATACTGTAGCATGCCTTGAAAATTAACAGTGAGTTCCAGGGGAGATCTATTATACATTCACGTTATGTCATGACATAAAAATACTGCTTCTATCAAGAGCTGAGTGTACATTTATTGACACAAGCAAACAAGCAGGTATTATTGCTTATACAGTATATGGCTGGTGTCGCTTGCATACACTTAGAGTAACTACCAGTATCAGAACAGATGGAGGTCTTTTTGCAATGAGCTGACTGTGCGTCTTTTGCCCAAATGAAAGTGACAGTGAAGAACTATCGAACACAATCACAGTATAGCAAAAAAAATAAAAATAATTGTAATCAATGACATCACAAAGTCATTGCTGGTGTGCAAAAGCTGACACTGTGACTTCTTTGGCCTAGTGGTATCGTGACAACCTAATAAACCCATAAACCTGGGTGTGATTCCTGGAAATGACTAATTTAGAATTATGATATTATCAATATTATGCTGGATACCTATATTCATAACAAAGTTGTGATGGTTGTGTCTGTATCTAGAAATGTTTTTGGAGAAATGTACTGTACTCATTTGGACAAAGTGCAGGGTCTTCTATAACAGTGGATTCCAATGGGCATGAGCTAATATTGTGTGATGATATTAGCACTGTTGAGGGTGGTAATGAGAATGATAGTGGCATCTACCAAGTGTGTTAATGATTATCAAAAACATTGCTAACTGCCTTAAACCCATTGGTAGCTTGGTTTGTGGGACACAAACAAGCCAAACACTTTGGCCACAAAAGTTGCAGTTCCTTTCAATGAGGTGCTTGGTTTATTAAAAGGGGGTCATGTCCATTTCAATATATCACATATATACAATATAAATGTGAACCACTTTTCTTTCATTGTACTTTACTGGGCTCTATTAACTGGGGCATTGTTGATGGTTTTCTTATTTGTAAGGTCCATGTCTATGTTTTACTTTTCTTTATAGTTCTATGGGAAACTTTGATTGCAGCTTCAGTAATTACGAGCACAGAAGCCACCAGGTAATGGAATTTAAGTGGAGCTGCTGATGTTTTAGTGCTCTTTGGGTTAGTACATACTACTTGGTATAAAAATAACACTTGCAGTGCAATGGCTATTTTTTTTTCAAGTGACTGATAAGAACTGTACAACAATTAAAGTGGAGTACCGAGAATCATGATATATAACATGATATACAGTACTATATCCTGATACATTTGATCTAATACCATTAAGAATATCTGGTATTCATTTTTTATTAATATCTTTTATTTATATGGCACAGCAATGGTTTTGCAGCAGCCAGTTACAGAGTATATAAACAAATATTCCAAAAAAAGTGACATACAGTTCAAGACAAGACAAGTACAAGGTATATAAACATAATTGCATCAGCACATAACACTAAAATAACTATTATGGTGGCAGAAAACTGAGGGGTTTGGTGCTGTCAAAGGGAGTATGGAGTAGACAATGATTTAAGTAAGAGAAGGAAAGGCATATAAGGCAAGAGGGTCCTGCTCATGAGAGCTTACATTCTAAGGGGGGTGGGGGCAGACAGACAGGGGTGACACAGATGGTGTAGACAGCATAGAACAGAGGGTTAGGATTAGAGTTTGCTGGGTTTGATAAAGAAGTGGGTCTTGAGAGCCCATTTAAATTTTATAGAGAGGGGCAAAGTCTGAAATGTAGACAATTCCAGAGATGTGAAAAATCTCAGCACGTGACAAACCTTGGAAGTAGAAGTGCAAGGAAGTAATCTGTAGGTAGCAGAGTTAAGAGGATGGGAGTGTAAAGGGAGATAAGGTCAGCAATATAAATGGGAGAGGAGTGGATGAGGGCTGTGTAAGTCAGTGTGAGAAGCTTGATCTGTATTCTGAAAGGGAAGGGGAGACAGTGAAGGGATTTTAAGGGGGTAGGTGGATTTAGTACATTTGGTGTGAAAGATGAGCTGGGTTGCAGTATTGAGGATATATTGGACTGGAGAGTGGCATTTGTCAGGGATGCCACATAGGAGCAGATTACAGTAGTGCAGTCTGTAGTTGATAAGTTTATTAGTAGCATACTGGGTAAGAAAAGGTCTATTTCTGTAAATATGTTTGAGGTAAAAATGTATGATTTGTGAGAGGTGCTGAATGTTTGGTATGATGGAGCAGGAATAATCAAGGATTACTCCAAGATAGCACACTTAGGGGCTAGAGGAGATAGTATTGCCATCAATTAAATTGTGGGAGGTGAGGTTGTGCAGGAGGGTGAGAAGATAATCAGCTCGGTCTTAAACATGTTAAGTTTAAGAAAGTGCTGTGACATCCATGAAGAGATAGCAGATAAACAGTTGGGGATATGAGTGAGGAGAGCAGGGGACAGGTAAGGGGAGGAAAGGTAGATCTAAGTATTATCAGCATAGACATGATATTGTAAGTTAAAAGAGCTAATGAGCTCACCTAAAGAGGACATATAGAGAAAAAAAAAGGAGAGGACCAAGAATAGACCCTCGTGAAATGGGGGGAGGTGGAGTCATGAAAGGAGACAGAGAAGAACAGTCAGAGAGGCAAAAGGACAGCCAGGAGAAAGCAGTGTCATGGAGACAAAGAGATTGAAGGATTTGCAGAAAGAGAGAGTGGTCCACATTGTTAAAAGCAGCAGAGAGTTTAAAGAGAATAAGCAGAGAGTAGTGCCCCTCAAGTTCAACAGGAAGGAGGTCAATTGCAGACTTTCATGAGTACAGTTTCAGTGGAATGGAGAGGATGGAAGCCAGACTGGAATGGTTCAAGCAGTGCGTAGGAGGAAAGAAAGGAACTAAGGTGGTTGTAGACAATATGCTCAAGAAATTAGGAGGCAAAAGGGTCAGTAGTCAGAGATGGTGTTTGGATCAAGGGTGGGTTTTTTTAATAATAGGGGAGATGAGTTCATGCTTGAAAGCATAGTGTACAGTGCCTGATGAGGGGGAGAGATTGAGGAGATCGGCAAGATGGGAACAGGAAGAAGAGAAGAAGAGGATGTGGCAAGAGGGGATAGGGTTAAGAAGGTGGAGGGGTGGTGTAATGGATGGGGTCCATGACTTCCTCACCAGATACAGGGGATGGCAGAGTTCGTAGAAGGGATGGGGAGGCATGATAGGGGAAAGGAGGTGCCTTGTTTCTGATGCTCTGTGTGATGTGATATCCTGACATATGGAGTTAGTTTTGGATCTGAAGTAAGTGGAAAAAACAAGGTCAGAAAATGAGGAGGGGTGATGAGGTGGATGTGGGCAGAGGAGGGAGTTGACAATAGCAAAGAGGCACTGGGCTTTTGAAGATTGGGAGGAGATGAGGTTCTTGAAGTATAACTGTTTTGCGAGGGAAAGAGCAGCACTGAAGGATAAGGGCATAAGTTTAAAATGGAAGAAGTCTGCTTTAAAGCGTGATTTCCTCCACTGTCACTCATATCTGGTGCATTTGGTGTGCCAGGGTTGAGGTGTTGATCTGCAAGGGCGAATAGTGGTCAGTGGAGTTACAGAGTCAAGAACAGAAGGAATGCATTATATAGGGAAGTAGCTAGTTCAGGGCATGAGAAAAAGAATAGGAGAAATAAGTGAGTCATATTTAAAGGATTGCAAAGTGCTGTTAATAACTTCAATGTTACGCTAAGTGATGGTAGCCTGATGAGGTAGAGATGGAGAAGCAGCGAGATAAGTTAAAAGAGAGCTGGTGGTCAGAGAGGGGGGATGGGGAGTTGGAAAAGTCAGAAATATCACTGCAGTTAGTGAAGACCAGAGCAAATGAGTGCCCACTCACATGGGAGCAAATGAGTGCCCACTCACATGGGAGAGGGAGTAGTTTCACTGGGAGAGACCAAGTGAAGATGTAAGGTTAAGGAGTTTAGAGGTATGGGATTTTGTAAGGATAGCTACTGGGATGTTGAAATCACCAAAGATCATGGAGGGAATGTAGAAGTGAGGCAGACAGGAAGCAAAGTTGTCAAGAAATTTGGAGGGAATACCAGGGGGATGGTAAATGACAGCTATTCGATGATGGACAGGTTGGAACAGGCGTATAGCATGAATCTCAAATATAGATAAAGTACATGATGGTTCTGGGGGTATGAGTTGTTAGGAGTAGCTAGAGGGTAACAGGATCCCAACACCACCACCATGGCAGGGTGTATGTGAGAAAGTGAGACCCCCAGTAGAGAGAGCAGCAGGAGAAGTCTCATAGGGAGTTATCCAGGTTTCTGTAATAGCAAGGAGATGCAGGGAGTTGGAGATGAAGAGGTCATGGGCGTGGACCAATTTGTTACATTTATAGAGACTTTGGATGGTTAATTGAATATATGGAAGACAAGTTAAGGCTGCATTATATAAGAACCACATTGTTTACTTAAATACATGAACTATAAATGAGAAATTGTTACAGCCTTTGAAATACATACTGTAAGTATTAAATATTTGTTACAACAATATTTAGATCATTTTTTATTACATGCTATTGATATGTGGAACCAATGTATTGAAGAAATGGATTTATGACCCCTATGAGAGACAATAACTCTGTGCCAATGTAATATGTACTGAGATGCCTGGTGGGACTTAGATGTTTCACCACAAGCAGTTATTCCCATAATTCCCCAAATATTTCTCAAACTTTGCATGTTATTTGCATTGTAGCAATTATAAATTTGCCTCTAGTGTCCTAGGTATTTAGGATTAGGCTTTTTGTCACATTGGAATTGGTATAAATATGCTGATTAATAACAGTGTGTGGCATGAGGCAATATGCTGGTCACTCATATCGGACATCTGTCTTTTGCCTTTCTATACATATTAGTAATTGAATTGCACACATAAACAACATGAAATACATTGGCATTTCTAAAATAGGTGCAATTTACATGAGTCTCTAGGTCCAGGGATCCCACCCCACACACACATTACCCCCATGTTTTATTATTTACTTTTCCAGAGTTCCATGCTGGAGCTACATCCATGGTAAAAAAGAATCACCAGCAAAATGGCCACTGCGCATACGCTGTAGTGTTTTAGTCTCCAGAATATAGTGGGTGCTATGTTTCCAGAGACCTGCGCATGCGCAGTAGACAGAGACAATTTCAGAGTCTACTTTGTCCCTTTTTTCTTTGACTGGCACTGAAACTCTGTTTACATCACCAGAGCCCATTTATATTCATCATAAGCCTGAACATCAATATTATCACATGATTTATCCTCCTTAATGTGCTGCTCATGGGAATGCATTTGATGGTGTGATGGTGTACATTTCCATGAGCAAATTATCTTCTTTTCTTTTTTTTTCTTCTCACAACATGTTTTTAATTTTTAACATTTAGATATTTAATTTAAAATGAGCTTTGGCTGTGATTTACACCAAAGTAGAGAAAAAGTTCTAGAGGTTCTGCTCTCTCAAACTCAACAAGAGATGCATAAGCTGCATAACCTCAGTAGAATTCTCCAATTTGTAGGATAAAATGTACTTTTTGCATTATTGTGCCTACTGTATAAACCTGTTTATTAATCTGATGCAGAGCTGTATCTAGACATTTTATCATCCCCTCTCCTACATTCCACTTTATATATTTTTTTTGCTGTAATGTCTTCTCATCGCTCTCATCCAAAGATAATTGTTTGCATTGGTTCTCTGGAATATTCTCTATTCCACCACACATTTTATATATTTTGTATTGGCTTTTTGAATTTGGTTTTGTTATATATTTTCGGCTATTTTCTGTGATCCACCCTTTAATTGTTTCTGAAAATCAACACATAACTTTCAAATGGTATAGACGTAGCCACATTCATCTATCCTCCGAATGACGTGTAGTTGGAAAAAGTAGTTGCATTAAACATGTCTGCTCCTAGCTGCAGGGCAGAGTTTTTGGTCGCAGGGGGGCATATACAGTTGAAGTTTAAAGACTTAAGCATCTGGCGAGTGCAGTACCCATGCTCCTCCACCAAGTGTCACTTCTGAAAACTGTCATTGCGCATGCGTGAAGTCTCCAATTTAATGTCAAATGATGCTTGCTGTTTGAGAAATACTTTTTTTTAGATGCTTTTTTATTTCCATTGCATGCCTTATAAATGAATGATGGACTTCATGGGCACTCTATTATATGATCTCTTTATGTCAAGACAGAAAAAGGACTGCTTCAATGAAAAGCTGAGTGTGTACATGTTTTTTCAAACAAACTGAAAATGACAGTGAATAACTGTAGTACTAAACATAGTCACATCACATTAAAAAAATCATTGCAATCAGTGAAATAGGTGCGCAAAAGATGACATTGTGGCTTATTTGGTCTAGTGGTGCCTAGCATACCCATGAACCTGGGTTCAATGCCCTTAATTGACAAGCTTTTACACCTTTTATAACAATTTAGAATTCTGATGTTATCAATATTATGCTGGATATAATGTATATTTTACATTACAAATCTCATGTTATTTACACACTGTGACTTGTGCCGTGCTCATGGACTATGCAATTTTGAGAGTGATGTTTAACAAAGAAGCAGTGATATTGTAACATGCCTTTACAAATAAACAGTGGGTTTCAGGGGCACTCTATAATATAATCACTTTGTGTCATGACTGCTTTCATGAAGAGCTGAGTGCATCTATTGATGTAAGTAAACAAGCAGTTACTATTTCTTATACAGTATATGGCTGTGCACTGTCATTCAATTGCAAAGACTACTGGTGTCAGCACAGAAACAGGTTTTTTTTTGCATTCAGTTGACTGTGCGTCTGTTACCCAACTGAAAATGACCGTGAACAACTACTGTACTGTACACAGTTGAGAGAGCACACTTTTCCATCAAAAAATTGAACATTGCTCTACCCCTAACCTCACCTCTAACACACCAATAACTCCTTCCCTAACACACCCCCTGACACTCTATGCTTTATGCCCATTTTGTATATAAATGTAATATAAATTTTAAAAACATTTGATTTTTTTTTCATTTGTCATGTCTGCTCTAATAAAAAGCTTTTTACAAGATAGGTGTTCCATGATATAAGACTTACAGCACCAAGCCTTTGTGTTTGATCTCATAATTAACCCATATACGAGATATAGGTTTGAAAGGTCCCAGCATGATACATGATAAGAGTATTAAAAAAAATGGATGAAAAAAAGGTATTACATGGTGTTTAATACCGGCAGTTATTGCAGTATTAATACATATTATAAGGCTAATAAAGGCTATTTTAAAACCTATGAAAGGGACATGATTTGTTTATCATGGTACAATATAATCACACAAATTCTTATGTACAAAAATTTAGTATAACATAGTTATACATTATAGATTCAACCATTGTGATTCCTAAAACAGATCTACATCTTTTTTCCTAGGTAGTAAGTAGCCATGCGGTGTTGTTAGGATGGGGGAACTTAAAATATTTTTACTTTATTTTTTAAGGGGTTGTAGCAGTGAAAGTTCTGTTACAGAACCATCAAATTTGTCGTGAATCTCTGCTTTAAAACGGTCTATGTGTAGTCTATATGCAGCATTAACAACACATGGACGGTATATTTAATTTGGACATAGCGTGAAAAAATTCAGGCCAACCATTCTGCATCTTACTACTCAACACACTATGGTTTTGCGTGATGCTTCTTAATAAATACAGCATGCTGGATCCTGGTACAGCGTTGGCTTATTCAGAAACCCACCTTTAGCATTACAGCTTGTGATATGTTTGGAAAATGTAATTTTACTTAATAGTATTTCATATATTTTTTTATTCCTCATATTAACACCACTCAAAATGTCATGATAAACACCATAGGCAGCGTCCGCTTGTGTAGAGTTGACTGTTTTATCAACAGCATTTGCACCAGGCGATAAAGGAGTTAAAGTTGAAATTTCTTTATTAGACTGTTTACTCAACACAAGATACCCCTTCAATATCATAACACCCCCTGTGTATCATTTTGCCTTTTTTTCTGATAAATTGTTATTATGTAACATGTTGCTGATCTCTTCATCTAGACCTTGTGTGGCTGTTTTACATATGTAATCGCTGCTCGATTTGTTGTGTAAATGATCTATCTGCTGCTGAGACAACAGAGAAATTTTCTCAGCATATTCCATCAGCACTTAATCTGATGTCCTGTTATTAATGGAATGGCAAAACCAAGCAGTGAAACAAAAATCCACTGGATAGTTTCACCTAAAGCTTCTTTTTACCATTGGTGCATTTCTTATTTGAAAGCGATTTTATGAGGGGACACTTCTTTTTAAGGTACGTCAACTGTCATTGTGACAATGGTATTTTACCTATAAGCATATAGAGGGCAATATCACAAATGGCAGTCACCAAGTCATTTGAAGCGTTGAATAAAACAGCATTTCTTTGGGTCAGTGTTGCCTTAATTAGCGTCTTTAAAAGTGACCAATTATGACGTAACTGCGGTGACATGTTCACAGCTGCAGCAGCATTTTCACAAAATAACTTTTATCTGTATTGCAGGGGCCAGCTAAAATACATGAGGGTGTGGTTCAACCACGTGTCCAACTTGATACCTGAATTGAACTGTTGTTAAGTTATCTGTAAGTTTCTGTTTAGTTTAAAAGCACTTTTGTATTTTCTGCAGTGTGCAGTTTTCTATCTGCTAGTAATTTTTTATGCGAACTATACCGGGTTGGCAGATCAGAAAAAATTGTGATCGTCAACTTTGTGGTTTAAAGGATAATCTCAGATCAGGTCTTTCAGATTTTCAAAGTTAATGTATTATGCATTATCAACATTGAGCATTATACTGTACCTTTAACTTTAAAACTGGGTTTTACATTGTTTAAACGATAGCCATATGATTTGGGGCCTAATGAAACAAATTCAGTTATATGGGTCCCTGGCAATAGTTCACTAGAAAGCTTGCCTAGATAATCTCCCAATGGCGGATTACAATCACAGTCCTTGCTGACAAAAATCACAGAGTCTATATCATAGTAAAGACAACAATCTTGTAATCTGGGTTCAGTATAGTTTCCCGATGGGCGGTACGCCGATGGTCAGAATACCAACAGTGACATCCCATCCATCAGAATCCCGACAGGCCCCTCTAAAATATCCTAAACCTCCCCTGCCCCTACCCTAACCCTAACACTCCCTTGTTGATGCCTAACCCTAACCCTCCTCAGTGATGCCTAACCCTAACCCTCCTGGGTGGTGCCTAACCCTAACCTTTACTGTCCCACTGTCTAAACCTAACTTTCCCAGCTTGATGCCTAACCCTAACCTCCCTTCCTACGTGCCTGACCCTATGCATCCCTCGCCAATCCCGAACCATAACCTACCCGACTCTTTACACTAACCCTAAATTAGTTGCTCCCGCGCATCATTAACGACTCCCTCACCACCACTCCCCCCCCGCCATCACTCCTTTCCCCGCTGACATCAGCATGCGTGTATGCACTTCCTTCCGCCACCAATATTGGTGTCGGCGGGAAACGGCTAGTGTGTATGGGGATTTACTGCTTCCCTGTAATCTACTGTATACAATAGCAATAGGATGTACAGATGGAGCCACGCTAGTAGCTTATCACCAAGATCAACTCCGTCCCGCTGTGCGCGTGTGCCAGCGACGGATACGCACCACATTCACTTGAATGGAGAGCGTCTCCGTCCATGCACCCGGACAGAGACACTCAACATGGGAGCATCTCTGTGCATTCCTGGCATGACTAGGCAGACGGATCGCCTAGTCATTCCGGGAGAGCACGCCTGCACCTAGGGAAGGTGAAATGACCGAGACTATATCTTCTCAATGTAATACGGGTATATGCTGTTGATATTGTTGCAAGGAAGATATTGTCATTGTAATTTTTGGCATAAAGCTATTTTGCATACTTCCAATTCACCACGACTTTATCATCATCTGTGAAGTCTAAAGCAGACAATAGGCACGAGTTGGGCATGTTACTATGTTAATAAAATAATTTACAATTTTGTCTTTTTGTGGAGATGATTTCTATGTGATCGGGTCGAAAATACACACTTTCTTTTTATTGATAGGCATCTATATACGCTTGGCAATTCTCAGAGACTACATGATCAATAATGTCTGGCTATGCTGGTGAATATGCTGGTGTGGTATTGTTTGTCTATGTTGGCTCATGATCTATTCCTGACTCCCATACTAAGCTGTCCTTCCATTCACAAGCACCATTGCCAAACAGCTATCCCATACAATTACCTTTTCTGTATTTTAATAACATAGCCATTGATCATTTTACTTTCAATTTTCTTTATGAATTTTTACATTACAATTTTCACAATACATCACTTTTTAATTGTTTTGATTGTTTACAGAATGGCAGTACACGTTTCAATCCATGACCCATTATATCTAGTCATTTCTGTTCCTCATTGAAGTGATTTAGAATTTCCTTTACAATTGCCAATGTTTTGTCAGAGTTAAACAAGATGGTTAAATTAGGATTTGACAGTTGGTGGCTATTGTCCAGTGTTTCCACATTTGTCTTTCTCTCCTCACCTCCTCTTCATCAGATGGGAAGCAGTGAAGCAGTGAAGCAGTGGCCAGCCAGCAGACACCTGGTACAAGCACTCGTGAGTATATTGTTTATTTATGCATAGTTGATTGTACATTTATGGTATACTCCGAGATGTGATGTAGGCGGAGTGATCTGAGAGGTGTGCAAATGATGCTAAAAATAACTCAGGGACCTGACCTCGTCATGTTTGTTGTTGTATGTAAGTAAATGTTGATAAATTTAATCCAAAGTTTGTAAAAGTGAAAAAATATATAATATATATATAAACCTCTGGTGTTCACCTTATGTACAAACGTGTGAGTGTATGACTTGAGCTGGCCCATTACGCAGCTTGTTTGTGTTTCAATCTGAACTCATAGTATCACGTACCATTCTGTTAACGCTATGGGTAAAGATAAGGAGTTGTAGTGCCATAAGTATAACGTGAAAACACATATGCATAGGAAAGACATCATCCCATATTGAATAGAGAGCTACATAAGTGTGTGTGCTTTATAAATAAGGTGATCACCCAAGGTTATATTTGATTATAATTTGATTATAGTTATAAAGTAAAACTGCTGCTAATAAGAGTTGCTGACTATTGTTTTAACCGTAACCTGAGTCTGTTTGCTAACATTGTAGTGCACTAAGAGACAAGCAACTTTTAACTTGGCGTGTTGCTTTGTGATTGTAGTTTGTGATAATAGGGGTGGTCTACTGTGGCTCTCAGTTGACAGATGTGTCACGTGTGTGAAGTAAAGGCTATCGGAGGCAACATTTCAGCATATGAGGGGGCAGGGAGGACAGACCCTAAGTGTGCATATCATGTTATGGAAACATTTCTATATTGCACCGATTTTGTACAGTACTGTGACCAATGGGTCCAGTCTACATAAAATTTTAGAGAAAAAAACATGTACATGTTAAGGAATTGTGCATTTCAATTATGCTGTATAGTATGGCTTGATCAACCAATACTGAGTGTATATTGAAATCTGCAAACTATTGAAATCTGCAAACTGTTGAAATTTGCAAACTGTTTTTTATTTAACTTATGGGCGCCCAACGTGTTAAGTATATGCGTATTCAGAGTTGATGCAGAGTAATATGAGTAATGAAGCTCGGAATTTAAACTAAGCACAGACTTGTGGCCGAGAGTTACAGTATTTATATGAAGATGAAATACTGTAAATCAGGCTGGAAAATGGAGAGATTAAAATAAATAAATATGAATAAGACTATAAAATTATGGTACCAAATGACCCATCCTGCGCTTGCAAAACTTTATGTAATTTTGTGTTTATGGTGTCTTATACGTCCAACATGAAAGTTCAGTGTTTGTTCTGTTAAGTATATTCCCAGATCTGTGTTTAACATCAGAAACTATTCTGTCCCTGTCTGGCATGTATACAAGTCTTGTGAATAATGTTTATATATGTGTTAAACTGAGATAAAAATAGAGTTAAAGAGTTGAGAATGTCCGTGTTCAAATGGCTTTTGGCAGAACTGAAAGATGTGTCATTAGAAATGTGTGTTTATCTGATGTTACTACTTATTTATGAAGTTAATTTTTCTGTAAGGTATTGTTTTAATACCTAGATATACTTTAATCCAACATGGTATGAGAAGGTCCGCCAGCAAATTGTTAATGGCTTGATACTTGCGATAAAAAGAAGAAAAAGTTTTTCCCCTGTAATGTAAGTATATTAATGCTGCTATTCTTCGGTATCCAAAGGGTGCTCAGCTCATGGAAGCTGTTGTAGCATGGAGAGCTGTTGAAAGCCCACCCAGAGTCATGCCCCCCCTTCCTGCATAGCAGAAGACTATGATGCAGTGGGAAAAAAAATTCATTGAGTTTTACATTTTTTTCATCTAATGAGATGGATCATAATAAGTATAAGCAATCGTCTGGAAATGTTTTGTGTTATGATATCCTACAAATGCTGTTGGAAGACAATGATTTGTAATTTTACAAATGTTTGTCATACAAACATTTAAGAAATGTGTTTGCATTAAAATAAAAATAATTTAAAACAATAAAAAGGGGAATATCATAATATATATATATAAGTGCTTTAATATAAATAATGATCATGATCAGATTTTATGCTTCATATGATAAAATATTTTTGAACTTTTAAGTTTGTATGGTGATAATCTAGCTATTTCTTTTTACAGGAGCAAGCTCTACTGTATTTTTAAGATGAAAACTAATTAGTACATTGATAACATTGCAGATAAAGTCTGTAGTAAAGCTGAAAAAAGTATAGTTTCAGGGACAGAACTGTAATCTGGGAAAAAGAGAAAAAAATCACAAAAGTATTCACAAGCTAGATTGTCTCAGAATTGAATATGTAATGCAGGTGGAATTTATGGATGCAGCTGTCCATCACTTACAGACACCACTTGTAAGCACCTGTGGCACTACAGACACCAGCAAAACTTCTCCCTCTTTCAGACCCTTCCCCTCCCAGAGCTAACAGGAGTGTATCTTTCATGTTTGGCACTCAATCAAAAAGACAACACCTGACTGCTGCACATATCTCTGCCCTCTGTTCTCATACACAACCCTAGACTGCAAAGGGGGGGAGTTTTTGAATCTGCTGCAGCTAGAATCATAGGTAAATATAAAGGCATCGTTCCTAAAACATCACAGAATGCTACAAGCAATAGGGATTATTCACTTTACTCACTATGCTTTCAGTATCAACATACTGTGGCAAAGAGTTACACTCTGCAATATTTACCTCATGTGCTTTTAGGCAATTCTTCAAATTTACTTGGAAGAGACCTGCTTTGTAAGTTACAGTGTACAATATACTGTATCACGAATGAGGTATTTCTGCAGATTCCAGAAAGAAGTATAGAGTAGGGACAGGCTCAGTTGGATATATATATATATATATATATATATGTATATACTGTATATATATACACTTACCCTGTGATTCTATGAACGCAAGTAAAGGATAGGCTTGCTGAAATTCCTGATGAAGTATAGGCATTCATACACAAGGATAGATGCTATCTGGTGCATAGCTGTCCTCCAGATGCATGGGAGCAAGTAAAGCGTGTGGATGAGAGACGTAGATCTTGTGAAGAGCAAAGGATTTCTAGACAGTTTTTCTTTGTACTTGAAAAAAAAACCCACCTAGAATCTTCTGTACCTACAGATAGCTTAACCAGTATGTGGATGACCTGCTGTTGTGCTCCAAATCATTTGAATCATTGGTGTCAGATACTAAACAGTGTTTTGTTTTCTTGCAGAACAGGACACAAGGTGTCACAGGACAAAATTCAACGGAGTACTGGCAAAGTTAAATACCAAGGTCATTACTTGACACTAGGCCAAAGACAGTTAAACCCTCAGAGGGTGGAACTTGGATATATATATATATATATATATAGTATGCAGAGATGGGCGGCACTCACGGCGCAGGAAAAACAGACAAGCTGGTCTGGAAGTTTCAATCAACGTTTCAATGTGTATTATAACATTTTCGTCAGGAATACACATTGAAACGTTGATTGAAACTTCCAGACCTGCTTGTCTGTTTTTCCTGCGCCGTGAGTGCCGCCCATCTCTGCATACTACATTGGACACAGCGCTGCTGTAACCAGGGAGGGCACCGGCCATACTTCTTGTATTTATAGTCTTTTGGGAATTGGGAGTGCCGTGAATCTGTTTAATATATATATATATATATATATATAAGTAGCGGTAATGGGTTCAGAACTCAGTATGGGAATTCTGGAATACTGGCTGTGGTGCCCTCTGTGATCTATGGCAAGATCCAATATGGCAAAAGGAGGAAACAGCGGCACTCAGCAGTCTAGGTTGCAAGGTGAAAAAACTTCATTAAAGAAGTTTTTTCACCTTGCAACCTAAACTGCTGAGTGCCGCTGTTTCCTCCTTTTGCTATATATATATATATATATATATATATATATATATAGAAAATAGGGGATTTATTTTTTGGTATATATATATATATATATATATATATATATATATATAAGACCAGATGATGAATTTCAGGTAACAGTACATTTTTTTGATAGTGCTATATGCATGCATTCAAGTTCATAACTGAAGAAATCATAGAATGTGATCCAATATATTACACTTTATCATGAATAACATTTGATGTATACCCAAATGTACACATAGCTGTCACAACTTTGATATAGCTGCATACTTGCCTTCCTCATCCTCAAAAGTGGGGAGTATAAGCAATATAATGTGGATGAGTAATACAATTCTAATTACTACATTGCATTTAAAAATTGACAGTAACAGGAGTATACTTTCTCTAGCATCCATACGGGATACTGGGATGGTGAATTACAGTGGGGTAACTGAAATTAGCATGTGCATTAGTATTAGTTGTAGTAAAGTGTTGCTGCCAACTTTTGCTATGGGAAATGTCATGAGTTTTGCACATCTAAGGGTAATTGACACAAAATAGATTGCACAAGCTTACTACGGTAGGATGAAGTTTAATGGAGAAATATACATTGTGTTCTAGCATTTGACCAAAATAACAGAACTTAAAGCAATATAATTTCTTTACAAGAATTACAAATTATTTGATAAAGATAAGAAAGCTATAGCATGTGGATGTTTACAGAGGATTTCTGTGGGTTGATTAAAAACATTTTTTTTTTAAATACAACATAGTTTAATGCTAAAAAGGAACTATAGTATGTGTAACAGGCATTAAGGGGTAAAGCAAAGCGCAACAGAGTTTGCTGCGCTTTTTGAGAAATGAATAATAAGGCCAGATGTGTGGTCTACTGTTTCAAATGCAGTAAAGTTTTCTTACTGATAGAAAGAGCTTATAGGAGTTTGGAAAAAAAATGATTTACCCACTTGTTATAGGGAATATTTTTCAAAGAATATGTGTAATGTTGAGATTAAAAAGTCATAATTTGACAGGGAAGGTTTCGCATTATTAATCTACAAAAGAGACAGGAATGGCAGAATCTGAATCATGGCATGGTCCAATCGTTGGTTCAATAGTGGTAGAATTACACCTAAACCTCCGCTTAGTCTCTCTTCTGCATAATTTATTTTTATTTATTTTTTTTTTGTTCTTTTTTTGAAATCCAGCAAAGATATATTATCCAGAGACTAATTCAAAACTACAAACTGATTTGACTGTTCAAATGTGTCACACAAATTATTTAAACAGTTACCAGAATATCAAAAGCTGCAAGAACCTTGGAAGAATATCTAAACAACCCGAACACTCAGTCCAGCACAGGACAAATCACTGAGAGAGTAAAGATGGTGTTGTGTTGAGAAGTTGCTTATGTTTCAGTTCCATTACAGATCGCATAGGATGGTCCTTGGCAAGTACCGCTGACTACTGATACAGCCGTTGCAGAAGAAGGACACCTAGATCCATGAGCTCGCATTGGAAGAAAAGGTAAGAGACCGGAGCTTGAAGGAACCTAAAACTCAAAATTGTATGGAGATACAGAGACTTATACTACTATTACTACCACAGAGTTATATTTGAATGAACCCTTCAATCGAGATGGAGATGACTGTCGATAATAGACTATGTGCTTATAAACTAATATCCTACAGAACTTTTAACATTTTTGAAAGTATACGGGAGCAATGTTATTTCTAACAGCATTAGGACTTGTTTTCTTTTTATTTGAAGAGAGAGTGAGCAGAAGTGTGGTGTAGGTATGATTACTCATCCATTAATGTGGATGTGAATTATTTCAGTAAGACCCTTCCTTCCTCTTTTCTAAGCAGAAAATCCAGAGAGGTTTATGACCGGTGTAAAGATCACCCTTTGAAAAACGTGGTTGTGAGTATTGTACTCCACTTGAAGAGAGATGTATAGATTGATGTATGGATAATTTAGGATATTATTCTGAGGACTATCCAGTCCAACAATACCATTAATTGTTGGAAAGATTTTGCGTGCTGCTCCTATATAAATATTACTGCTAATTGTTATTATAATTGTTGGGTATGTATACAAAGACACGAGCATTGTATAGTAACAGGCCAAAGTTCTCTATGTAAGTTACATTTGATGTAATTACCACAATTTTATAGAGTTCTGATAACAGTGAAACAGGTACATGTGTATACTGTAAATAGGACAGCATCTCAAGATAGAATATCTACATATAGGAATACACATATGGGGTGTATTCCATTTAGAGCCAATAAAATAGTTCAATGATACAGAAAAGATTACCTTATACAGATAGGAAAGATTGATTTAAGGAAATGTGAAAGGATTATTACCATATACAAACCTAATGTTTCTAGATGTGCTAGATATAATGAGTTAGGTATATAAAAATAATAGCAATTTCATTAAAGTTTATGATTTATTATTTGATTATACTATACTTTACCAGGAGTGGATTTAGAGGCTGAAGGAGATATCATATATAACTGGGAATGTTAGGTTCCACTATGTCCTTAGGATATGATATACAATTGGTTACCTATTAATTCTGAAGATTTGTTATTTAAGAAGATTAATTTAGCAATTTTATACAAAAACACATAATAACTTGAGAAAAGTTTTCTTACAGGATGAACTATTCCTAAAAGAGTGTTTGACCCAGTAATCAGGAAACAAGTTACTGTCACCAGTGCATCAATAAAACCTCGAATTGGCGAAGGTGTGGCTAATAAGTTCTCCTATGGCTATTGGAGTTTTAGGATTAATCAACTGGGACATTTTATTTCATCTAAAGTTATTGATAACAGGACTGAAATTTATGATAAAACATTCCAGGATATTGGACATGAACTATTACGATACCACATTGTTCTACACTCTTTAATACCATAAATTGGAGGATATTGTTTGATTTTCGAAACAGCACTTTGAGTTCACTGCTGTGCTCATTTGACCAATGACATTACAGATCCAGATACGATTATTACCAATTATATAAAGTAGGCTCAAGATATAAAAGAAGAACTTCAACAAAGACATTATGATATGGACTGGAAAGGATACATGTTTAAATCCTAGTAATCAGTTTTCAGGATTAGGAAAATGTTTTAAATATATTGTATTTGATGTTGTATTTCTTGATGAAATTGATGCTTGTGATCATAATTTTCATTCTTCTCATATGTTTTTTATAGATGTAGCCAAATACTGTAATAGATATGGCCTATGATGTATTCAGATGGTTAACACAAGAGAAAGAGAGAGACTATACCAGAGATGATACTGACTGAACTTTATATTCCTTGTGCAGTCTATTAAGTGATTTAGCACATGTAGAATGTGTATGATCAAAAGTGGGGAATTGTTAAATATCTGAATGCATAAGGAATATAATTTATTCTCTTAATACAATATAGTCACATATTATATACTGTAACATATCTTATTATATAACATACCTTAACTCTTAATCCATTTTGTTAGATAGGTGACCTTTATACAGACATTAGTTCACTTATCAGAAACATGTACCTTTAAATAGAGTTTGGAAATCAGCAGACTCATTGTGTGTAATAGAATTGGAATTAACACCAAATAAGGCTAACTAGCTTATACAGTAGCTGGTACCTTGTCCTAATATTAGCATAACATTGTACTCCAGATGCATGAAAACATCTGGGAGTATGATAAGAATTGGGTGTAACCGAATATTATAAAAAACAGTGTATTGCCAGGTTTTCGAGGTTGATGTATTTGAGACGGGCTGAGACAGGATGTTGCCTCTCAGCCTGCATACGGGCGTGGTCTTTTCAATAAATAATCAATTGCTTTTCTAAATATGACTTCAATTCAGTCTTTTACTCAACAACAACAACAACAACAACAAGATGGTTAAATTAGGATTTGACACATCTTTCCAAAGTCTACCCATCAAAGCATAATATTGTACAGTATTTCCACCTCTTTGTCTGTGTATTCTGATTTTTGTCATCTGTTCACTACAACATATGTTATTGCAGTGAAGACAAGACAAGTACAAGGTATATAAAGATAGCTGCATTAGCATACAACACTAACATAAATATTAGGGTGGCAGAAAACTGAGGGGTTTGGTGCTGTCAAAGTGAGTATGGAGTAGACGATGATTTAAGTAAGAGAAGGAAAGGCATAAAAGGCAAGAGAGTACGGCTCATGAGAGCTTACATTCTAAGGGGCTGTGTGGGAGCAGACAGACAGTGGTGACACAGATGGGGTAGACAGCAGAGAACAGAGGGTTAGGATGAGAGTTGGCTGGGTTTGGTAAAGAATTGGGTCTTCAGAGCCTATTTAAATTTTGTAGAGAGAGGCAGAGCCTTAATTGTAGAGAATTCCAGATATGTGAAAAATCTCAGCATGTGACAAATCTTGAAAGTAGAAGTGCAAGGAAGTAATCAGTAGGTAGCAGAGTTAAGAGGATGGATAGGAGTGTAAAGGAGATAAGTTCTGCGACATAAATGGGAGAGGAGTGGGTGAGGGCTGTGTAACTCAGTGTGAGAAGCTTGATTTGGATTCTGAAAGGGAAGTGGAGACAGTGAAGGGATTTTAAGGGGTAGGTGGATTTAGTACATTTGGTGAGAAAGATTAGCTGGGTTGCAGTATTGAGAATAGATTTGAGTAGAGAGTGGCATTTGTCAGGGATGCCACATAGGAGCAGATTACAGTAGTCCAGTCTGGAGATGACCAGTTAGTTGATAAGTGTTTTAGTAGCATACTGGGTGAGAAAGGGTCTATTTCTGGAAAAAAAAATTGAGGTGAAAATGTATGATTTGTGAGAGGTGCTGAATGTTTGGTTTGATTGAGCAGGAATAATTAAGGATTACTCCAAGACAGCACTGTTGGGGACTAGAGGAGCTACTATTGCCATCAATGAAATTGTGGGGGGTGAGGTTGTGCGGGAGGGTAAGAAGATGATCAGCTCAGTCTTAAACATGTTAAGTTTAAAAAAGTGCTGGGACATCCATGAAGAGATAGCAGAGAGACAGTTGAAGATATGAGTGAGGAGAGCAGGGGACAGGTAAAGGGAGGCAGACAAAGGGAATGAAGGATTTTCAGAAAGAGTGGTCCACATTGTTAAAAGCAGTAGGGAGGTCAAGTAGAATAACCAGAGAGTAGTGCCCCTCAAGTTTAACAGGAAGGAGGCCTATTGCAGACTTTCATGAGTACAGTTTCAGTGGAGTGGAGAGGATGAAAGCCAGAAAGGAAAACAAAGAACAGCGCTGGCACTTTTACATTTGAAACTTATTAATTTAATATCGCATATAAATTATAACATTTACACCCCATACCATATAAAACAATCAATTAAGATATATGACAGTTAAAATATATATATAGCCTGCAGAGTAGCTCTGCTTTTTATGCCCCACCAGAGCCCCTCAGTAATTGATTCTATATGCACAGCTGTGTGTTTAAACTGAATGGTACCATTCGATACAAATATCCCGCTTGTAACTCTGTTTCTTTAATAGCCTTGATTAGTCTCACAGGTTACAGTTCTTTAGCATGCCGCCAATCAAATATATATTCCAAATATAGTGCTTCACACCATTATATTATCAGCTGTTATGTCCTTCATTTGTAAATGCACTATAATTAAGGCTCTTTAAGATTGGCAAGGATAATTATCTGTGCAAATAATACAGCTTTACATGCATCACATGGATACCTCTCCCGACTGTCGCTTCCAAATACAGCCTTATCCAGAGTCCACTGCCTGGTGGATATCAGGTTTATTATCAGATACTGTCCGTGTATGTAGCTGTCTCTGGCTGGCCAGAAATTAGGTAGGGAATGTCCCGTAAACTCTCCTTAGCAGTGCGTCCGACAAATGCGTTTCCCCGCTTGTACCACTCAGCGGCTTCCTCATTGTCTATACATGCACTGCAATTGCACAGAGTTTAAATCTTGTGCCACTCCATTTGCGCATGCGTGTACATTGCGGTCCATGACTCCATTTGATTTTCTTTCTGCACTTGCATATTAGGGCTCTGTGCGTTCCATAAGAATACTGTTTTTTGTTTTTATTTTTATTATTATTACTATTCATATATTAACTTTATAATAGGCTTGCTGGACAGTATAATCTCATATAGTTTATATTATGTGAAAAACATAAATCTATATATATATATATATATATATATATATATATATATAATATGCATATCTCCAAAGCAACTAAAAACTTTCTTAAAACAAATACACAATCAGTGCTGCACACATATCTACCACACATACTTCTTCATATCTCACCTAGATATATAAAATCACAGACATATATAAATATATACACAGATCTAGTGAATCAGACTTTTGTTAATCACCATTTACATATTTTACATATTCCTATAATATTCATTCTTTAATCCACAGTATAATGACAATTTACTCCCTTCTTTATATCCATATCTCATTTTGTTTAGATTAATTTTTATTTTGAATACTATTTTTATTTATATTTTATTATTTTATTATCCCAAATATCATAAATATAATGAGTATAATCTCATATCTTCCACCCTATAACGCTGTTTTGCAATCTTGAGACAATACATATTATATACATAGTAATACCAATCTCCACATGGAAAGAAAAAAAGGGAGGGAAAATAAGGAAAATTAAACAAGAAAAAAAAGAGAGAGAAGACGGGCTAAATAAGAAAGTATATAGTGCCCTATAAAATAGGGTTTATACATTATTTCACCCATTCTTATTTACTTCATAGTTCATTAAATTCCACAGTATCATTTCATCCCCCTGGCACTAAAGAATCACATATTATATACATAGTAATGCAATACCAATCTCCGCATGGAAAGAAAAAGGGAGGGGAAAAAACAAGAAAAAAGGAGAGAAGACAGACCAAAGAAGAGAGTATATAATGCCCTAAAAAATAGGGTTTATACAATATTTCACCCGTTCTTATATACTTTATACTCCATTCAGTTCCACAGTATCATTTAGTCCCCCTGGCACTAAAGAATCCATTCTAAAAATCCAGTATGTCTCGCGTCTGCAAAGCATACTGTATCTATCCCCTCCTCGTTTGGTCGCCTTAATCTGTTCCACCGCTAACATTTTGATATCGTCAAAATCTGCATCTTGACAATTTACTATGTGACTTGACAATGGATGTTTTGCTTTCTTTATAACATTTCTTCTATGCTCCATATATCTTACATGGAGAGTACGAGTAGTGCGGCCGACATATTGTTTGCCGCATTGACAGGTGATCACATAGATCACATATGTCGACATACAATTTAAAAAATCTTTAATCTTAAATACCTCTTTTGTTCTTGTTGATTGAAATTCCATATTTTTCCTTGGCATAGATTTACAGGATAAACAATTAGCTTTCCCACATTTGTGGAACCCTACTGGCCTTTCTGGAAGCCATGACTTCCCTAATGTCACCTCAGGCCTTTTATAGAAATGGCTAGGTACAAGTTTAGATCTCAGGTTCTCTGCCTTTCGAAACAACGTAGGTCCCATAGGATTAATATTATCTTGAAGTCATTCATCTAGCAACAGGAGTGAGGTATTTTTCTTTATTATATGTTTAATTTGATCCGCACAATTATTGTACTGAGTAGAAAAACACATACTATTTTCATATTTGTTTTTTTTCTTTTTTTGTGATACTAATCTCGGTTTTAATAAAACACTTCTATCAATCTGCTCCACTTCATTATATGCTTTTACCAATAAGTCCAGTGGGTATCCCTGTTCCTGAAATGATTCCAATAGAGTATTAGCTTGTGTTCTAAATGTCTCTACTGATGTACAATTGCGACGTATACGGATAAGTTGGCCCCAGGGGATATTATCCTTCCAGCATGTCTTATGTGAACTTTTATAATGTAAATATCGATTTTGATCGACTGGTTTATCATATGTTTTGGTATTCAATGCACCATTCTCGACAGACAGTTCAATGTCAAGGAAGGTTATAGTATTTAAACTATATTGTGACGTGAGTTTCAGTCCAAAAGTGTTCTTATTTAAGCTCTCCGTGAATGATATCAATGATTCTATACCTCCACCCCATATAATGAATAAATCATCTATAAATCGGTCATAGTATACCAGGCCCGCGCCGAATCCTCGCCCCCATATGTGCGCCTCCTCAAAAACGCCCATATAAAGGTTAGCGAAACTCGGCGCGAACCTGGCACCCATGGCCGCACCCCGTGTCTGTAAATAATATTGTGAATCAAAAGTAAAATAATTGTGTCAACATAAATTGAATTGCATCCAAAATAAAGGCCCGCAGAGAGTCTGACAAATCATCTTGCCGTAAATAATGTCCAATTACTCCTACCCCCTGGTCATGAGGAATATTAGAGTATAAGGATTCTACGTCACAAGTTATTAAATAATAATCCTCCTTCCACACAATATTATTAATTATATTCAAAAAATGCTGTGTATCTTTAATATGTGATTGTAGTCTCTCTACGTGCCTTTGTAAAAAATGATCAACAAAACAAGATGAATTATTAGTGAGTGATCCCACCCCCGAAATAATGGGATGCCCCGGTGGATAAGTGAGTGTTTTGTGTATTTTGGGCAAATAATAAAAAGTGGGTGTGATAGGATGTGTACAAATAAAAAAATTCATTTCTTCCTTAGAAATGGCTCCACATGTATATCCCGTATCGAGAAAATCATTATACTGTCTTTGAAAGAGGGCGGAGGGATTGTAAGTCAGTCTACTATAGAAGGAGATTTCACTCAACTGTCTAAGAGATTCTCTGACATAATCCTCAATATCGAGGACCACAATCCCACCGCCCTTATGTGCTGGTTTTATAACTATATTTTTATCTGAATGTAACGTTTTTAGAGCCTTCCGTTCCCCCAGAGTCAAATTATCTGCATACTGTTTCTGTTCTGCCTTTTTGCACATAGTCTGAAAATTTGATAATGTAACTTTATATAAACTATCTACCTGAGACCCTCTATATTGTAGAGGGTAGAAATCTGATTTTTTCTTAAAAGTACTCTCTCTAATGACATAAACTTGTGTATATGTTTCACTCTCCATAGTGGTACCATCTTCTTTTTGCTGTAAGGATTCTAGAGTGTCTATGATACTGTCATCATCCCTATCTAGTATTATGGGGACATCACTACTCTTCTGTGATTTAAGTGCTTTTAAAGCAAAATACCGTTTTCTACTCAGTGTTCTTACATAGCGGTTCAAATCAACAAACAAGCGAAATAAATTGGGTTTAGCTACTGGGGCAAAATTTAAGCCTCTATCTATGAGACTAACTTCTTCCATTGTTAATTTTCTCTTTGATAAGTTATAAATCCCTTTTCCTGTTATTTGCTTCTTTCTCTTACACACTGTGTCTTGATTCAATTTTCCCCTCCCTCCTCTACATCCTCTATATCATTGTTTCTGCTTCTTTTTCGTACATTTCCCTGTACCTGCTAAGATGTTTGTTCCTTGTAATCTCTCCTTCCTAAAAAAACCCTGATTATCACCAGTGTAGTCTATTTCCTCCTCTGTCTCTGGTGGTCTATAATTTTTTCTAAATCTATTTCTAGGGGTATATGTTCTTTCCCGCGGTGTCTGTAAGACCTCATATCTATTTATGTGCACAAAACCATTTTTTCCTTTGTTCTGCCTATAGGGGGTGTATACTCTCCTCCGTTGTTCTCTTACCTCTATTACCTTATTTGGAGAGGATGAAAGCCAGACTGGAATGGTTCAAGCAGTGCATAGGAGGAAAGAAAGAAACTAGAAACTGTAGACAATATGCTGAAGGAATTAGGAGGCAAAAGGGTCAGTAGTCAGCGAGGGTGTTTGGATCAAGGGTGGGTTTTTTAATAATAGGGGAGATGAGTGCATGCTTGAAAGCATAGTGTACAGTGCCTGATGAGGGGGAGAAATTGAGGAGATCGGCAACATGAGAACAGGAAGAAGAAGAGGAGGAGGCTGGAGGGTATAGGGTTAAGTAAGGTGGAGGGGTGGTGTAATGGATGGGGTCCATGACTTCCTCACCAGATACAGGGGATGGCAGAGTTGGTAGAAGGGATGGGGAGGCATGGTAGGGGAATGGAGGTGGCTTGCTTCTGATGCTCTGTGTGATGTGATATCCTGACATTTGGAGTCAGTTTTGGATCTGAAGTAAGTGGAAAAAACAAGGTCAGAGAGTGAGGAGGGGCGATGAGGTGGATGTGGGCAGAGAAGGGAGTTGACAGTAGCAAAGAGGCACTGGGCTTTTGAAGATTGGGAGGAGATGAGGTTCTTGAAGTATAACTGTTTTGCGAGGGAAAGAGCAGCACTGAAGGATGAGGGCATAAGTTTAAAATGGAGGAAGTCTGCTTTAAAGCGTGATTTCCTCCACTGTCACTCATATCTGGTACATTTGGTGTGCCAGGGTTGAGGTGTTGAACTGCTAGGGCAAATAGTGGTCAGTGGAGTTACAGAGTCAAGAATAGAAGGGATGCATTATATAGGAAAGTGGCTAGTTCAGGGCATGAGAGAGAGAATAGGAGAAATAAGTGAGTCGTAGTTAAAGTATTGCAAAGTGCTAGTAATAACTTCAATGTTACGCTAAGTGATGGTAGCCTTATGAGGTAGAGATTGAGAAGCAGAGAGAGATAAGTTAAAGGAGAGCTGGTGGTCAGAGAGGGGAAATGGGGAGTTGGAGAAATCATAAATATTACTGCAGTGAGTGAAGACCAGATCAAATGAGTGCCCACTCACATGGGAGCAAATGAGTGCCCACTCACATGGGAGCGGGAGTAGTTTCACTGGGAGAGACCAAGTGAAGATGTAAGGTTAAGGAGTTTAGATGCATGGGATTTTGTAAGGATAGCTACTGGGATGTTGAAATCACCAAAGATCATGGAGGGAATGTAAAAGTGAAGCAGACAGGAAGCTAAGTTGTCAAGAAATTTGGAGGGAATGCCAGGGGGATGGTAAATGACAGCTACCCAAGGATAGACAGGTTGGAACAGGCATATAGTATAAACCTCAAATGTAGATAAAGTAAGTGATGGTTCTGGGGGTATGAGTTGTTAGGAGTAGCTAGAAGGTAACAGGATCCCAACACCACCACCATGGCAGGGTGTATGTGAGAAAGTGAGACCCCCAGCAGAGAGAGCAGCAGGAGTTATCCAGGTTTCTTTAATGTAAGGAGATGCAGGGAGTTGGAGATGAAGAGGTCATGGGCGTGGACCAGTTTGTTACATTTTTAGAGACTGTGGATGGTTTATTGAATATATGCAAAAGAAGTAAAGGCTACATTTTATAAGAACCACATTGTTTAATTAAATACATGAACTATAAATGAGAAATAGTTACAGCCTTTGAAATGCATACTGTATGTGTTATATATTTCTTACAACAATATTTAGATCACTTTTTTATTACATGCTATTGATATTTGGAACCAATGTATTGAAGAAATGGATCAATGACCCCTATGAGAGACAAAAGCTCTGTGCCAATGTAATATGTACTGAGATGCCTGGTGGGACTTAGATGTTTCACCACAGGGAGTGATTCCCATAATTCCCCAAATGTATCTCGAACATTGCATGTTATTCGCATTGTAGCCAACTATAAATTTGCCTCTAGTGTCCTAGGTATTTAGGATTATGCTTTTTGTCACATTGGAATTTTGGAATTGGTATAAATTTGCTGATTAAGGATTACATTGCGTGGCATGAGCCATGGTGCTGGTCACTCATATCGGACATCTGTCTTTTGCCTTTCTATCCATATTAGTAATTGAATTGCACACATAAATAACATGAAATACATTGGCATTTCTAAAATAGGTGCAATGTACATAAGTCTCTTGGTCCAGAGGGACCACACCACACACACATTACCCCCATGTTTTATTATCTTCTTTTCCAGAGTCCCATGCTGTAGGATGGTAAAAAATCCATGGTAAAAAAGAATCACCAGCAAAATGGCCACCGCGCATGAACTGTAGCGTTTTAGTCTCCAGAATATGGTGGGTGCCATGTTTCCGGAGACCTGCGCATGCGCCGTAGACAGATGCAATGCCAGAGTCTACTGAGTTGAGAAGAGGAGGGGGCCCACCTAGAGTCTGCACATGGCCCTCTCCTCTGTTAAAAAGCCCCTGATTAAAGGACAATCTCAATATTCAGAGTACCTGTGCATGAAACATTTTTCCCTTTAGTGATGCGAATATGACGTTTATTCTTTTAAAAAGTCTCTGATGGGACACATGGTGCAGCTAAGATTATTATTTCTTTATATAGTGTCACCATTTTATGCACGCTATACTGAGAATAAATTTGTCATCCTCATTAGTTCCAGCTTTCTTAAAGCTTACAGTCTAAATTGCCTAACACACAATCTAGGGTAATGGTGTCATAATAGTTTACATACACTCACTGAAAACATGGTGTAAAGTCTCCATTGTAAATTTCAATAAATCCTTTTCAAAGGCCCATTCTGAATAATTAGTAACATATATTTCCATATACTCAGTAGTCGCAGCCATCTACAGGATAGTATTTAATGGAACTAGAATAATCTTATTTCTCTTACGTCCTAGAGGATGCTGGGGACTCCGTAAGGACCATGGGGATAGACGGGCTCCGCAGGAGACATGGGCACTTTAAGAAAGACTTTAGGTATGGGTGTGCACTGGCTCCTCACTCTATGCCCCTCCTCCAGACCTCAGTTTACTACTGT
This sequence comes from Pseudophryne corroboree, assembly GCF_028390025.1. Classification (NCBI taxonomy): domain Eukaryota; kingdom Metazoa; phylum Chordata; class Amphibia; order Anura; family Myobatrachidae; genus Pseudophryne; species Pseudophryne corroboree. The sequence goes on from NC_086453.1 coordinate 331,371,318, forward strand.
GCCCAGAGGAGACTGGGTGCATTACAGGGAGCTCTCCTGAGTTTCCTGTCAGAAAGTATATTTGTTAGGTTTTTTATTTTCAGGCAGCCTGCTGGCAACAGACTCCCTGCATCGAGGGACTGAGGGGAGAGAAACAGACCTACTTTAATGCTAGGCTCTGTTTCTTAGGCTACTGGACACCATTAGCTCCAGAGGGATCGGTACGCAGGTCTCACCCTCGCCGTCCGTCCCAGAGCCGCGCCGCCGTCCTCCTTGCAGTGCCGGAAGATAGAAGCCGGGTGAGTATAAGAAGAAAAGAAGACTTCAGAGGCGGCAGAAGACTTCTGATCTTCACTGAGGTAACGCACAGCAGTGACGCTGTGCGCCATTGCTCCCATACACCTCACACACGGCAGTCACTGTAAGGGTTCAGGGCGCAGGGGGGGCGCCCTGGGCAGCATATGAACCTCTCTTTTGGCAAAATATATATATATACAGCTGGGCACTGTATATATAAAGAGCCCCCGCCAAGTTTTAGGATATTTGAGCGGGACAGAAGCCCGCCGCTGAGGGGGCGGGGCTTCTCCCTCAGCACTCACCAGCGCCATTATCTCCACAGCACAGCGCTGAGAGGAAGCTCCCCGGACTCTCCCCTGCTTATTCCACAGTGACAGAGGGTTTTAATGAAGAGGGGGGGGCACATAATTGGTGCATATATAATAATAACAGTGCTACTGGGTAAACATATAGTTAATGTGTTTTTTCCTGGGTCATATAGCGCTGGGGTGTGTGCTGGCATACTCTCTCTCTGTCTCTCCAAAGGGCCTTGTGGGGGAACTGTCTTCAGATAAGAGGATTCCCTGAGTGTGTGGTGTGTCGGTACGTGTGTGTCGACATGTCTGAGGTAGAAGGCTCTCCTAAGGAGGAGATGGAGCAAATGTGTGGTGTCTCTGTCGACAATGCCGACACCTGACTGGATGGATATGTGGAATGTGTTAAATGTGTTAAGTGCTAATGTTAAATTATTGCACAAAAGATTAGACAAAGCTGAAGCTAGGGAACAGCCAGGGAGTCAACCCATGTCTGTCCCTATGTCGCAGGGCCCTTCAAGGTCTCAAAAGCGCCCACTATCCCTACTAGTAGACACGGATACCGACACAGATTCTGACTCCAGTGTCGACTACGATGATGCAAAGTTACAGCCAAAATTGGCTAAATGTATTTGATATATGATTATCGCAATAAAAGATGTTTTGCATATCACAGAGGAACCCCCTGTCCCTGACACGAGGGTACACATGTATAAGGGAAAGAAACCTGAGGTAACCTTTCTCCCCTCACATGAGTTGAATGAATTATGGGAAAAAGCTTGGGAATCTCCAGATAAGAAACTGCAGATTCCCAAAAGGATTCTTATGACGTATCCTTTCCCACCAACGGACAGGATACGGTGGGAATCCTCCCCTAGTGTGGACAAAGCATTGACACGCTTATCCAAAAAGGTTGCGCTGCCATCCCAAGATACGGCTACCCTCAGGGATCCTGCTGACCGCAAGCAGGAGGTTACCTTGAAGTTCATATACACACATTCTGGTACCTTAATCAGACCGGCAATTGTGTTGGCCTGGGTTTGTAGCACCGTAGCAGCATGGACAGATACCTTATCAGCAGAAAATGAGACACTAGATAAGGATAATATTTTATTAACCCTGGTGCATATAAAAGATGCTGTCTTATATATGAGAGATGCTCAAAGAGACATTAGTCTACTGAGTTCTAAAATCAACGCTATGTCGATTTCTGCTAGACGAGTCCTATGGACCCGGCAATGGACAGGTAATGCCGACTCAAAGAGGCATATGGAGGTTTTACCTTACAGGGGTGAGGAATTGTTTGGGGAAGGTCTCTCAGACCTGGTCTCCACAGCTACAGCTGGTAAATCAAATTTTTTGCCTTATATTCCCTCACAGCCTAAGAAAGCACCACATTATCAAATGCAGTTCTTTCAATCACAAAGAAACAAGAAAGTACGAGGTGCGTCCTTTCTTGCCAGAGGTAAGGGCAGAGAAAAAAAGCTGCACAACACAGCTGGTTCCCAGGAACAGAAGTCCTCCCTGGCCTCTACAAAATCCACCGCATGATGCTGGGGCTCCGCTACAGGAGTCCGCCCCAGTGGGGGCACGTCTTCGAATTTTCAGCCACATCTGGGTTCACTCACAAGTGGATCCCTGGACAATAGAAATTGTTTCTCAGGGTTACAAGCTGGAATTCGAAGAGGTGCCTCCTCGCCGGTTTTTCAAATCGGCCCTACCAGCTTCTCCCCCGGAAAGGGAGTTAGTGATCAATGCAATTCACAAATTGTATCTTCAACAGGTGGTGGTCAAGGTTCCCCTGCTTCAACAAGGACGGGGATATTACTCAACCCTGTTTGTGGTCCCGAAACCGGATGGTTCGGTCAGACCCATTTTAAATTTAAAATCCCTGAACCTATACTTGAAAAGTTTCAAGTTCAAGATGGAATCGCTAAGAGCGGTCATCGCCAGCCTGGAAGGGGGGATTTTATGGTATCTCTGGACATAAAGGATGAATACCTTGATGTTCCCATTTATCCACCTCATCAGGCGTACCTGAGATTTGTGGTACAGGATTGTCATTACCAATTTCAGACGTTGCTGTTTGGGCTTTCCACGGCCCTGAGTATTTTCACCAAGGTAATGGCGGAAATGATGGTGCTCCTGCGCAAGTAAGGTGTCACAATTATCCCATACTTGGACGATCTCCTCATAAAGGCGAGATCAAGAGAGCAGTTGCTGAACAGCGTATCACTTTCACTGAAGGTGTTACAGCAACACAGCTGGATTCTCAATATCCCGAAGTCGCAGTTGGTTCCTACGACTCGTCTAACCTTCTTGGGCATGATTCTGGATACAGACCAGAAAAGGGTTTATCTTCTGATAGAAAAAGCTCAGGAACTTATGACTCTGGTCAGGAACCTATTGAAGCCAAAACAGGTGTCAGTGCAGCAATGCACTCGAGTCCTGGGAAAGATGGTGGCATCATCCGAGGCCATTCCCTTCAGCAGGTTCCATGCGAGGACTTTCCAATGGGACCTACTGGACAAGTGGTCCAGGTCACATCTACAGATTCATCAGTTGATCACCATGTCCCCCAGAGCCAGGGTATCTCTCCTGTGTTGGCTGCAGAGTGCTCACCTTCTAGAGAGCCGCAGGTTCGGCATTCAGGACTGGATCCTGGTGACCACAGACGCGAGCCTCCGAGGTTGGGGAGCAGTCACACAGGGAAGAAACTTCCAAGGTCTTTGGTCAAGTCAAGAGACTTGTCTTCACATCAACATCCTGGAACTGAGGGCCATATACAAAGCCCTGCGTCAAGCGGAGACCTTACTTCGCGACCAACCAGTTCTGATCCAGTCAGACAACATCACCGCAGTGGCTCATGTAAACCGCCAAGGCGGCACACACAAGGAGCAGAGTGGCAAGGGCGGAAGCCACCAAGATTTTTCGCTGGGCGGAAAATCATGTAAGCGCACTGTCAGCAGTGTTCATTCCGGGAGTGGACAACTGGGAAGCAGACTTCCTCAGCAGACACGACCTACATCCAGGAGAGTGGGGACTTCATCAGGAAGTCTTCGCACAGATTGCAAGTCAGTGGGGACTGCCACAGATAGACATGATGGCGTCCTGTCTCAACAAAAAGCTGCAAAGGTATTGCGCCAGGTCAAGAGACCCTCAGGCGGTAGCTGTGGACACCCTAGTGACACCGTAGGTGTTCCAGTCGGTCTATGTGTTTCCTCCTCTTCCTCTCATCCCAAAGGTGTTGAGAATAATAAGGATAAGAGGAGTACAGACAATTCTCATTGTTCCAGATTGGCCACGAAGGGCCTGGTATCCGGACCTGCAGGAAATGCTCACAGAAGATCCATGGCCTCTTCCTCTAAGACAGGACCTGTTGCAACAGGGGCCCTGTCTGTTCCAAGACTTACCGCGGCTGCGTTTGACGGCATGGCGGTTGAACGCTGGATCCTAGCGAAAAAGGGCATTCCGGATGAGGTCATTCCTACGCTAATAAAGGCTAGGAAGGACGTGACAGCTAAACATTATCACTGTATATGCCAAAAATATGTTTCTTGGTGCTTGGTGTGAGGCCAGGAAGGCTCCTACAGAAGAATTCCTTCTGGGCCGTTTTCTTCACTTCCTACAAACTGGAGTGAATTTGGGCCTATAATTAGGCTCCATTAAGGTTCAGATTTCGGCCTTATCCATTTTCTTTCTAAAAGAATTGGCTTCTCTCCCAGAAGTACAGACTTTTGTGAAGGGAGTGCTGCGTATTCAGCCTCCTTTTGTACCTCCGGTGGCACCTTGGGACCTTAACGTAGTGTTGAGTTTCCTTAAGTCGCACTGGTTTGAACCATATCTCACTTGGAAGGTGGTTATGTTGTTAGCCTTGGCTTCGGCTAGGCGAGTGTCGGAATTGGCGGCTTTGTCTCATAAAAGCCCCTCTCTGGTTTTCCATATGAATAGAGCGGAATTGCGGACCCATCCTCAATTCTTACCTAAGGTGGTGTCATCTTTTCATATGGTACCTGTGACTACGCGAGACTTGGAGAATTCCGAGTCCCTGGATGTGGTCAGGGCTTTGAAAATGTACGTGGCCAGAACGGCTACAGTCAGAAAAACAGAAGCTCTATTTGTCCTGTATGCAGCCAACAAGGTTGGCGCTCCTGCTTCAAAGCAGACTATTGCTCGCTGGATCTGTAACACGATTCAGCAAGCGCATGTGATGGCTGGATTGTCATTACCGAAATCAGTCAAGGCCCATTCCACTAAAAAGGTGGGCTCGTCTTGGGCAGCTGCCCGAGGGGTCTCGGCACTACAGCTGTGCCGAGCGGCTACTTGGTCAGGTTCAAACACATTTTCAAAGTTCTATAAGTTTGATACCCTGGCTGAGGAGGACCTCCTGTTTGCTCAATTGGTGCTGCAGAGTCATCCGCACTCTCCCGCCCATTTGGGAGCTTTGGTATAATCCCCATGGTCCTTACGGAGTCCCCAGCATCCTCTAGGACCTAAGAGAAAATAAGATTTTAAACCTACCGGTAAATCTTTTTCTCGTAGTCCGTAGAGGATGCTGGGTGCCCGTCCCAAGTGCGGACTACTTCTGCAAGACTTGTATATAGTTTTGCTTACATAAGGGTTATGTTACAGTTTTCATCAGTCTCGGACTGATGCTGTGTTGTTTCATACTGTTAACTGGTTAGTTTATCACAAGTTATACGGTGTGAATGGTGTGGGCTGGTATGAATCTTGCCCTTGGTTTAACAAAAATCCTTTCCTCGTACTGTCCGTCTCCTCTGGGCACAGTTTCTCTAACTGAGGTCTGGAAGAGGGGCATAGAGGGAGGAGCCAGTGCACACCCAAACCTAAAGTCTTTCTTAAAGTGCCCATGTCTCCTGCGGAGCCCGTCTATCCCTATGGTCCTTACGGAGTCCCCAGCATCCTCTACGGACTACGAGAAAAAGATTTACCGGTAGGTTTAAAATCTTATTATTATCTTATCACAGGCTGGCTGAATGTCATGTTTTTATCCCTCTTTTCTTTGCCTGGCACGGAAACTCTGTTTACATTCAACAGAGCCCATTTATATTCATCATAAGCCTGAACATCAATATTATAACATGATTTATCATCCTTAATGTGCTTCTTATGGGAATGCATATGATGGTGTTACGATGTGCATTTCCATGAGCAAATAAACTTCTTTTCTTTTTATTCTTCTCACAACATGTTTTTAATTTTTAACATTTATATATTTAATTTAAAATGAGCTTTGGTTGTGATTTACACCAAAGTAGTGAAAAAGTTCTAAAGGTTCTGCTCGCTCAAATTCAACATGAGTTGCATAATCTGCATAACCTTAGTAGAATTCTCCAATTTGCAGGATAAAATGTAATTTTTGCACTATTGTGCATTTACATTTTATATATTTTGTATTGGGTTTTTGTATTTGTTTTTGTTATATATTTTCTGCTATTTTCTCTGATCCACCCTTTGTTTGTTTTTGAAGATCAACATATAACTTTCAAATGGTACAGATGTAGCCACATTCCTCTATCCTCCGAATGACATGTAGTAGGAAAAAGTAGTTGCATTAAGTATGTCTGCACCTGGCTGCAGGGCAGCTTTTTTGGTCGCAGGGTGGCATATACAGTTGAAGTATAAAGAATTAAGCATCTGGAGAGTGCAATACCCATGCTCCTTCACCAAGTGTAACTTTTGAAAACTGTCATTGCGCATGCGTGTAGTCTCCAATTTAATGTCAAATGATGCTTGCTGTTTGAGAAATACTTTTTTTAGATGCTTTTTTATTTCCATTGCATGCCTTATAAATGAATGATGAACTTCATGGGCACTTTTTTATATGATCTCTTTATGTCAAGACAGAAAAAGGACTGCTTCTATGAAGAGCTGAATGTGTATGCAAACACACTGAAAATGACAGTGAATAACTAGTACTAAACATATGACATCACATTAAAAAAACATTGCAATCAGTGAAATTGGTGTGCAAAAGATGACATTGTGGCTTATTTGGTCTAGTGGTGCCTAGCATGCCCATGAACCTGGGTTCAATTTCCTGAAATGACAAGTGTTTACACCTTTTATAACAATTTAGAATTCTGATGTTATCAATATTATGCTGGATATAATGTATATTTTACATTTTACATTACAAATCTCATGTTATTTACACACTGTGTCTTGTGCCGTGCTCATGGACTATGCAATTTTGGGAGTGATGTTTAACAAAGAAGCAGTGATATTGTAACATGACTTTACAAATAAACAGTGGGTTTCAGGGGTACTCTATAATATAATCACTTTGTGTTATTACTGCTTTCATGAAGAGCTGAGTGCATCTATTGATGTAAGTTAACAAGCAGTTACTATTTCTTATACAGTATATGGCTGTGCACTGGCATTCGCTTACAAAGACTACTGGTGTCAGCACAGAAAAAGTTTTGTTTTTTTGCATTGAGTTGATTGTGCATCTGTTGCCCAACTGAAAATTACAGTGAACAACTACTGTATAGTTCACCGTAGTCGAGAGAGCACACTTGTCCATCAAAAAAGTGAACATCGCTCTGCCCCTAACCTCACCTCTAACACACCAATAACTCCTCCCATAACACACCCCCTGACACTCCATGCTTTATGCCCATTTTTTATATAAATGTAATATAAATTTGATATACATTTGATTTTTATTTTTTTTATGTGTCATGTCTGCCCTAATAAAAACATCTCACAATATATGTGTTCCATCATATAAGACTTACAGCACCAAGCCTTTGTGTTTGATCTCATAATTAACCCATAGACTGGACATAGAAAGTCCATTGTACTCCATCTGTACAATTCAATACTGGAAAATGCTGTTGTTATGGCTGTTATAAAGATATTTTCATTGTCATTTTTAGCATAAAGATATTTTGCATACTTCCAATTCACCATGACTTTATCATCATCTGTGAAGTCTAAAGCAGACACTAGGCATGAGTTGGGCATGTTTCTATGTTGATAACATAGCTATTGATCATTTTACTTTCAATTTCCTGTATGATTTTTTACATTTCAATTTTCACAATGCATCACTTTTTAATTGTTTTGATTGTTTACAGAATGGCAATACACGTTTCAACCCATGACCCGTCATATCTAGTCATTTCTGTTCTTCAGTGAAGTGATTTGTATTTTCCTTTACAATTGCCAATGTTTCGTCAGAGGGGTCTCTGAATTTTGATGTGACATCAAAATACGTGATGGTCTATTACCACTGTGCATTAACATCTTCATTAATGCTGACATGGTTTAATTTGCTCCATGAACATGACATCTTTCCAAAGTCTACCCATCAAAGCGTAATATTGTACAGCATTTCCACCTCTTTGTCTGTGTATTCTTATTTTTGTCATCTGTTCTCTACATCAGATGTTGTTGCATCAGCACCAGCTGTAACCACATTGGATGCCTCGAACAACATCTACTGTTACTGCAGAACGTGATCCATATAACCCTGGGGTTTTTTTTGTTTCTGAATAATTTTGTATACTGTATGTATAAAAGTCTTCTTGCTCATATCTGTTATAGTTATAGGACTAGACTGTGTGTCTGGGATTATAATAATGTCAGGTTGTGGTATCGGTTTAACCTTGTTATTATGATAATTTTTTTCTTGAGTTTCCATGATTTCTTTGTAGGCTCTGTAATATTAACACAAGTACGTGCAGTATATTCATATTCCTGTGTGTGTATGATAATCTTGCTTGCATTGTTGCTTGGTCAATGTGTACTGTGTATTTCAGAGCTGTTGTCATGACTACGTATGTTTGAATCATCGTGTATCATTGGCAGATGCTGCCGCTTAGCTGGGATAGTGCTGAGTAGGGCAGTTTATTTTCAGACATGTAGCATTCTGATTAGTACTTAGATCATCTCCTCAGTGTTGTGCATGGCATACCTCTCTTGTGTTTGTTTTGCTTGGAATGACAATATACTTGATTCAGAATCAATTATTGAGACTCATTTAGGAGGTAATGTGAGTTCAGTGGCATCAAGCAACCAAAATAGGCTACGTCATCGTTGATCATCCGTGACCACGTGATTGCCTGGAAAGCGGCTTCAGTCCCCGTCATTATAACTTGTTCATAACAACTCACTACATCAGCATCTGTAATAATAATAATGGTATAAATTAGCTATTTAACTTTATGTTTTACATTCACAGATTGCAATGTGGAAAAAAAATTTTTTAGAGCACCTATCAGCACCTTGAGTCGTATTGGAGAAAGAGCGCTATATAAATAAAACTATTATTATTATCATATAGCGTTTGATGAACTTACCTTGTATAAAATGTGGTTGAACCTATTCTGGCATGTAGATTTACGAAGGCTGTAAGTTTAGAACATCCACTAAGAAACCCTGTATGGTGCTGTCTTCGTTTGGACTCACCAGATTATTTGTTGATCACACACATGTATGATTATTTTCTTTTAAAAAGTTAAAACCATTTTTTCCCGCGCACATGTTCATCAACTCACAACTATATTGTGATACTTACTGTTCGCCATATTTTAGATATGTGTTGTTGAAATAGCTTTAATTTTTCTTTTTCTTTTTGCAAGGCAAAGGGGGCCTCTAGACTCTGACATCTGAGCCCTGGCATCTGGATAGGCTCGAAGCTGTGGACTGGATTTCCAGACTCCCGGATCATCATCTGCTGTGACCACACTGACACTGCTGCCTGCTGGAACCACTACCCATTGCTCTCTGCCGCTTACCTATGAAAGCTCCTCTGTCATTGGGATCCACCTGTGCAGGTACCCCTGTGCCTGTCCATTGGTGTGATTATTCTTTGGGAGTGCCACTGATCTGCATTCTGTGCATTTCCCTAACTGCCTGCCAGTTCCCTGTTTAGCTCCGATGGTACCTATGGAGGCCCATCTTGAAAGTTTGCCAGGGGCCTCCAAGCCTCTAATTACATCACTGGCATAAAGATGCAGTCATGTTGCACAAAAAGTTACATTCACAACTGCAATAGCAGAGAAGATAACGGGTGTAAACCCATTATCCAATAGATGATATGAGTCCAATAGATGTTAAGAAATATATATGAAAATAGTACTGGGACTAGAGATCATAGTTGCTACAATACTGCGAGAATATATGGGACAGTCACCCATCAAGTAGAATAATAGTGAAGGAAGAAAGTGCAGTGTAGATAACTAGTGAATATGATGGCAATAACACAAAAATAGCAATATATATTGAATACACAAAATTGTATAGTAAAAACATTAGAAATTATGTATTGATACATCATTAAAAAACTATAAGGACCACTTAAAAAAAATAAACAGATTACCTATAGAATACCTATAGAATATGATCATATTTATAAAATGAATCCGTAAGTAGAAAATAATGGAGTTATTGCTAATAAATTTTTAGATGGGAACATTGGGTTGACCAAAGAGAAAAGTAAGGTGGGCAATACTAAGTATGATGGGGTTGGAGAGGGAGCGAGAAGGACAGTCTGTATCAGTAACTCTACGGATGCACTAGTTAACCAGGATGGGAAATCTTTAGGAAAACAAACAAATAAAGGAACTGGCAAAATAAAATGTATGCTTGCAAACGCAAGAAGTCTAGCAGATAAAATGGGGAATTGGAATTGTTAGCATCAAAGGCTGAGTATGACATTATAGGTATTACGGAAACATGGTGGGACGACTCTCACGACTGGGTTGCTAACTTGGAGGGGTATTCTCTTTTTAGGAGGGACAAGGCTAACAAAAGAGGAGGAAGTGTATGTCTTTATGTTAAACCATCACTTAAACCATACCTAAAGGAGGTTATCTATGAGGAGACTGGCGATAATGTGGAGTCACTATGGGTAGAAATCTCAAGTGGGGGAATTGATGCAAAAAAACTAGTATAGGCACGTGCTACAAACAGCCGGATATTAGCATACATGAGGAAGAACAACTATTGCAGCAAATCAAAAGGGCTGCGGGATTGGGGGACATCCTTGTCATTGGGTATTTTAATTACCCGGATATAAACTGGAGTAACGATTCATGTGCTAATGCGAGGGGCAGCAGGTTCTTAAATATGATTAGGGATCACTACTTGTCTCAATTAGTCGAGGACCCAACTAGGGGTAAAACTACCCTGGATCTAGTAATTACTAATAATGTAGACATTATATCAAACACTAAAGTTGGGGAGACTTTGGGTAACAGTGATCACTATATGATCACATTCGACATCAGTTTCAGGAAACATAGCTACGGGGGTTCCACCAAAACTTTTAACTTTAGGAAGGCTAATTTCAGTATGCTTAGATGTGCACTTAACGACATAGAGTGGGAGGTTCTGTTTAATAACAAGAACACTTCAGAAATGTGGGATGTTTTAAAAGGGTTGCTGGATAGCAATATTCATAACTTTATTCCCATGGGCAGTAAATGCAGGCATATTAAACTCAAACCGATGTGGCTTAACAAGAAGGTTAAGGCAGAAATGGATAAAAAAAGTGGTCTTTCAAAGCATTTAAATCTAATGGAAAGGAGGAGTCTTTCAAGTATTACAAGGAGTGTAATAATAAAAGCAAAAAAGCAATAAAAGCAGCTAAAATGGAAAATGAAAAGCAAATCGCTAGAGAGAGTAAAACCAATCCTAAAAAGTTTTTTAAATACATAAACGGTAAAAGGTTAAAAAAGGAGAATATAGGTCCATTAAAAGATGAATTAGGAGAATTGATAAATGATGACAAAATAAAAGCGGAAATACTGAACAAATTCTTTTCATCAGTATTCACCAGTGAAGAACTGATGGTGAGAGAAGAGCATAACAATTGTGACAGTAATGATTCATGGTTAGATACTTGTTTAAGCGAAGAAGTAGTCCAGGAGAGACTAAGCAAAATTAAGATTAAAAAATCACCTGGTCCTGATGGACTTCACCCAAGGGTTCTTATGGAGCTTAGTTCACAACTAGCACGACCCCTATAATTGATTTTCAATAGTTCAATTAGATCAGGCATGGTACCAAAGGATTGGCGTATAGCTGAGGTAGTGCCACTATTTAAAAAGGGATCCAAAAATCTTCCGGGAAACTACAAACCAGTTAGTTTAACATCTATAGTGGGGAAAATATTGGAAGGAATTCTAAGGGACGTCATACAGGAGTATCTAAAGTCCGCTAGGATTATTAGCAATAATCAGCATGGGTTTGTGAGGGACAGGTCATGTCAGACTAACTTAATTAGCTTCTACGAGGAAGTGAGCAATAATCTTGATCAAGGAAAATCAGTGGATGTGGTCTTCCTAGATTTTGCAACGGCCTTCGATACAGTTCCTCACAGGAGACTGATGATCAAATTAAAGGAGATTGGCCTAGGAAAAACTATTTGCACATGGATAAACAGCTGGTTGGATAGCAGGGTACAGCGAGTAGTGGTCAACGGGAAGTCCTCAACCTGGTCCCCAGTAGTCAGCGGAATACCACAAGGGTCCGTACTCGGACCACTACTGTTCAACATATTTATCAATGACCTACAAATAGGCTTGGAAAGCACAGTGTCAATCTTTGCAGATGATAATAAACTGTGTAAGCTATTTAATCCAGAATTGGATGTGGAGTCCTTGCAGAATGATCTATCTAAACTTGAACCCTGGGCATCTAAATGGAAAATGATGTTCAATACAGACAAATGCAAGGTTATGCATTTTGGGACTAAAAACAAACTTGCATCCTACATATTAAATGGGGAATGCCTAGGGGAAACAGAGTTGGAAAAAGATTTGGGGGTATTCATTGATAATAAGCTTAATAACCGTACACAATGTCAAAACGCAATAAAGAAGGCAAGTAAGGTGCTAGCGTGCATAAAAAGGGGAATTGAGACAAGGGACTCGGATGTAATTATGCCGCTGTATAAGGCATTGGTACGTCCACACCTGGAATATTGTGTTCAGTTTTTGGCACCATTGTATAAAAAAGACATCAGTGAACTCGAAAGTGTTCAAAGGCGAGCTACTAAATTGATTAAAGGCCTAGAAGGACTGGACTATAAGGAAAGACTTACTAGGCTGAATATGTATAAACTAGGAAAGAGGCGCCTAAGAGGAGATATTATTAATATCTTCAAATATGTAAAGGGACATCACAAAGAGTTATCAGAGGAATTATTTATTAAAGAACACAGTTTAGGACATGTGAGCACTCGCTGCGACTGGAGGAGAGAAAGTTCCGAACGCAATGGAGGAAAGGCTTCTTCACTGTTAGGGCAATCAGGATGTGGAATTCCCTGCCAGGGAAGGTGGTAATGGAGGACTCTGTAATTGGATTTAAAAAAGGAATGGATACATTTCTGATTGAAAAAGCTATCCAAGTTTATAATGCTTGAAAATATCAATGTGGTTAATCCGGGGGTAACATGAGTTATAGTAGCTAACTAGTCATAAAACATTATTTAGCAAGTATGTAGAATCATCACAACTTAAAACAGGTTGAGCACGATGGGAAATGATGCCTCTATTCAACCTCAAATACTATGTTACTATGTTACTATGTTACTATGTAAAGGAAGAATAATGGGGCACATGGATTATACTGTACATGAAATTCAGAGTGTAGTGAGTCTCTCCAAATTAGTGGTACTGTATTTCCAAGCCTGATACTAGGAAAAGTTCCTTCCTAAATTGTATGAAGTAGCATGGTAGAGATATCCAGATTAATAGTAGCCATTTCAATGCAACCTGTGCAGACCTTTATGGGAGTAGGCTTTTTATAGTTTACTGGTGTGTTGCAGATGCCGGGTGCCAAAAAGAATGCAGGATGAATTAATACCACATTCAATGCAAGTTAAAAGAAGGTGATGCAAGTGAGAATCCAAAGCAATTGCTGAGGCAATATCCACTGTGTTGGATTAATGTACTGTACATAAAATCAGAGTTCCATAGATTTCCAAAGTATACCTCAATGTTTAAAAGAACTTAACGCATTTCCCTGGTAATATCAGTTTATTAATAAGCAAATCAAGTTCAATATTCAGCAATTATAACAGCATTAATAGTATTTATAACTGCCCATTTACATGACACATTTGTAGAAGATAGTGACACCATCAATTGGGAAGTGATGTGGAATGCATTATGCTTTCCAAACCTCATTATATAGCATACCTCCCAACATGCCCCTCTCCAGGAGGGACACAATGCTCTGCTTCTGGACTTTTATCTTCATTTTTGATTGCCAGCACCTGCTTTGAACAGGTTAATGGATAAGAAAGGTGTTTCAACACAGGTGAGGGCAAGCATAAAGTAAGAGGGAAGTCCAGGAGCAGAGCATTTTGTACCTCCTGGAGAGGGTCATGTTGGGAGGTATGAAATAGTATACATACTGCCATAGGCAGACTGGTGCAAAAAATAGTCCCTGTCATTTAAAGCACGCAGGCTACCCTTGGCATCCACATTTGGCTTCTTGCATAGACTCCGCAGTAGTAAGTAGAATAATGGTAAAGGAACCTGGCACTGAATGCTATAATTGTTCTAATTGTAATTGCTGAGATGCTGAAAATAAAGGTTACCCAACCTTCTTCTTATAGTACTGTATAATACAAGAGTGAAATGTATAAAGGGTCAATGTTGAGGTAAATAGTTCACCTGCCATACAGATGGAGCCATGCTAATCGTGGCTCCTTCTGTGCCTGGGCATGCGTATGTCCTTGATGCGCAGCCACTCTATTCACTAGAATGGGAGCGTCTCATTGCGCTCCCAGCGTGACTAGGCAGATGGATCGCCTAGTCATGCCAGAAGCGCTCGTATGCGATGGAGCTGCACTAGATGAGTGTGGCTCCATCTGTACATTAATAGAGTCCTATATAATATATGATAAAGTTAATGTCACCGACTTGACTTATATCTCTCCACACTATAATTGTAAAGATAACACTTGCCGCTGTAGCCTTTAGTGCATCTCTGTACAGTATTTTCTATTTGAGTACTAAGGAGTACAAACAGCTTGTAATATACTCTACTCTAGAGGCTAAAGAGGCAAGTGTTATCTTTATAAGTATAATGGGGAGAGATAAAAGCTCCTTCCTAAGTTCCTGCAGGCCAAAACACTGTGATTAGCATCTCTGTACAGTATTTTCTATATAGCCAGAATCCACTCACCCCGTGCAAGCTGCGCAGACAATTGAAGGGGACCCAACACATGGATTCTTGTCATTTCCCTTTGTGGTGTCACATAAATGAGTCAGTCTGCTCTGAAAGTCAAGAGTCTCCTCTTTCATATGGAAGCAGTCTTGAGTCTCTTGGACAACCAGAGATATTGAGGTGCAAAATGGACACATTTTCCCATAGATTACAGTGGGCCCATTAATTCAAACCCACTATGGGTTCCTATGCTTCCTGTTAGCATTGTGTCATAGAAACTTGGGGTCAGTATCCTCTGGTAGCTAATTGTCTCCCCTTCCATACCAAACCAGTTCTGAGCTGATTGGACCCCAGAACTGGACATATTAAGCTTTAAGTCCATTTTAATTTAATTTCATTTAATAGCTCACATAAACCTAACGTCAATGAACATGTTCGTCTGCACCTGTATACACTATTTTTATTAATTGATTTATTGTTTTCTCGTTTTTGTGTCCCAACAGATAATATTTTCTACAGCATCTCTGAACTCACCGCCTCCCCCTTCACCCTTCACCCTCCCATGAGAGACTGATCTTTTCAGACAAAGAGGTCAACACAGTATGTAAATGAAGGGCTGATACTACAGTCGCTTTGGTAGTCGGAAAGTACTAGAGAGGGCCAGTGTGAATGTACAGTACTTTAAACAGTGCAGTACTGTGCTACGGATTTGTGTGTCAGATGCCCCGACAGTTAGTTATGGACACAGGTCTTTTCCTGTGTGCATAATTCTATTGAATGTAAGGTTCTTAAATATATGAATGTTCCAAAAAAATAATTAATAAAGTGTCAAGAAGAAATAAAACAAAAAAACAAAGGCATTTTCACTTTGGGAATCAAACCCGGGACTCTGAGCATGGGGTGTGGGACACTTCACCGCTTGGCCATGACACATGGTGATAGAGACACAAGCTCATGTGTAAATGTAAGCAGTGATCCCTTCCCATGGTTTTAGCTGTATTGGCTACGAGACTTGGACGCTCACATACAGTACTGTATGCCTAACGTCAATAGACCATTGCTTTAAAACGTTTGTTTGCATCTGTATACACTATTTTTATTTATTGATTAGTCTACGGGGCTTGGATGCTCACATAACCCATCAATGGATCATTGCTTTACCACATTCGCTTGCGTCTTTATACACTAATTTTATTGATTGATTTATTGGTTTCTTTTTTTTTTAAATTGACTCTCTCTGTATGACTATTGGTCTGTGTGTACAGTATACAGTAACATTACAGTCATCACTGACCATTTGCCAAAGCTTGTAGATCAATCCACCACTATTTGCTCTACAGTACTGGATTAGTGGAGCATTAGCCACCAAGTGGTGAAGATGTGTATTGCATGCTGCATATGTAGTCATGCCTCAACGCACCTGTCTGTGCAACAACTGAACAATCTGAGCTATCGCTTAGGCATGACTAATCCTCTGTTTAGGCAGAGAAACCACAACAATGAGGGAGGCTCCCTCTGTACACCTTCTTTCCTGCTAAGAGATTGGAGTAGGTCAGCACAAACCAGACAGACAGGTCCCCTTGGAGAATTCAGGAATTATGTTGCCCAGAAGGTATGCAGTTAAGACCGGCAGCCAGTGCATCTCCATGGGGCCATGGCAACTTCCTGGTCACAGTAGAGCAATTTAAACATGCATGGGATAGACATAAGGATATACTTACAAAGAAATAAGGATCAAATTAGGTTTGAGATAAAAATTTGGTAAAAAGAAGCAGCAGACTAGACGGGCCAAGTGGTTCTTATCTGCGTTGAAATTCTATGTTTCTATGTTCAGCGGAGTAGAATATGCTGAAGTGAAGATTTCAAGAGAGGGGGTGGTTTTTAGGTTTTGTCTGTGGAAGGGAGGGTTAGGCTGTGCCTAGTGGTTAGGTTTAGGCTGCAGGAAGCAAGGTTATGGCTAGGGCCCCCCAGGGAGGAGTAGACTGTGGTGGGAAGGGTTATGTTTATGCACAATGAGGGGTGTTAGCGTTAGGCTGTTGGGAGTTGAGTGTTAGGTTTAGGCTTCAAGGACAGTGAGTTAGGGTAAGAGGGCCAGAGGGGAAAAGTAAGTAAACTTAACTTCCCCTGTCGGGATTCCAAACATCAGGATGCTGCATCAGTATTCTGCCGATATCCCAAATGCCGGCAAATCGAACCCAACCCCATTTAACATTTTCAGTATTAATGATGCAGTATCCTTTATTCCAAGTTTCTATGAAGTAAGGGTAGTTAACCCCATTATCTGTATCAGCATCTGTACCTTTGGAAGAAGAATTAATGATCTTTACCATTAATACATCACTTATTGTTGTTGGAGGCCATTCAGGTGTTTATAGATCTGTAATCATTGGGCAACCTGCATTATATTGTACAGTATGTTCTTTATTTTTTTTAATGTCACTTAGAATTAGAGATGTGCGGAGGGCACTTTTTGGATCTGGATCCCCGCTCGTGTTTTGGATCTGGATTGGTTTTGCAAATACCACCCTTTCGGGTTTTGGTTTTGGATCTGGATGATTTTTGAAAAAAACATAAAAACAGCTAAAATCACAGAATTTGGAGGTAATTTTGATCCTATGGTATTATTAACCTCAATAACATTAATTTCCACTCATTTCCAGTCTATTGTGAACACCTCACACATCACAATACAGTTTTTAGGCCAAAAGGTTGAACCGAGGTAGCGGGATGACTTTGCTAAGTGACACAAGTGTGCCGCACAAACACCTGGCCCATCTAGGACTTGCACTGCAGTGTCAGACAGGATGGCACTTTTAAAAACTAGGCCTCAAACAGCTCATTATGCAAATAAGAAAAGAGGTGTAATGAGGTAGCTGGATGGCTAAGCTATGCGACACAAATGTGCGGCACAATCACCTGTCCCATCTAGGAGTGGCACTGCAGTGTCAGACAGAATGGCAGATTTATAAACTAGGCCCCAAACAGCACATCATGCAAAGAAGAAAAAGAGATGCAAAGAGGTAGCTGGATGACTTTGCTAAGCGACCCAAGTGTACGGCACAAACACCTGTCCCATCTAGGAGTGGCACTGCAGTGTCAGACAGGATGGCAGATTTGAAAAATGGGCCCCAAACAGCACATCATTCAAAGAAAATAAAGAAGTGCAATGAGGTAGCTGGATGGCTAAGCTAAGCGACACAAGTGTGCGGCACAAACACCTGGCCCATCTAGGAGTGGCCCTGCAGTGTCAGACAGGATGGCACTTTTAAAAACTATGCCCCAAACAACTCATTATGCAAAGAAGAAAAGAGGTGCAATGAGGTAGCTGGATGACTTTGCTAAGCAACACAAGTGTGCGGCACAAACACCTGGCCCATCTAGTAGTGGCACGCAGTGGCTGAATGTCAAAAGTGTCCCTCAATTTTTGGGGCTACCGACAGCATCTCCTGCATGCCCCTGTAATTTAAAAAAAAATTCTCCACCGCCAAATTAATTGTATGTGCAAAACATGGGACATGCTGGAATTTGCCCAGATGTAATGCACGCATGATAATGGTGGATTTATGCAGCAGTATCCCTGAACTTATACGGCAGTACCCCTGGACTTATACAGCAGTACCCCATGACTTATACGGCAGTTCCCCTGAACTTATATGGCAGTACCCCTTTACTTACAGTATATGGCAGTATCCCTGGACTTATACTGCAGTACCGCTGGACTTATACTGCTGTACCCCTGGACTTATCCTGCTACACCACTGGACTTATACATCAGTACCACTGGACTTATATGGCAGTACACCAGGACTTATATGACAGTACCCCTGAACTTAAATGGCTGCACCACTGGACTGGACTTATATGGCAGTATCCCTAGACTTATACGGCAGTACCCCTGGACTTATACTGCAGAACCCCTGGACTTATATGGCAGTACCCCAGATCTTAAATGGCTGCACCACTGGACTGGACTTATATGGCAGCACCACTGGACATATATACAGCAGTATCCCTGGACTTATACGGCCACACCACTGGACTTATGGCAGCACAGGACACCACCACTGAACTGATGACAGCACAGGACACTACTTATATGGCAGTACCCCTGGACTTATATGGCAGTACCCCTGGACTTATACGGCAGTACCCCTTGAGTTATATGGCTACACCACTGGACAGGACTTATACGGCAGTACACCTGGACTTATATGGCAGTACCACTGGACATATACGGCAGCACCCCTTGACTTATATAGCAGTACCCCTGAACTTAAATGGCTGCATCACTGGACTGAACTTATACAGCAGTACCCCAGGATTTATATGGCAGCAGCACTGGACTTATACATACCCCTGGACTGATACTGTACCCCTGGACTTATATGGCTGCACCACCAGACTGGACTGGACTTAAATGGCAGTACCCCATGACTTATATGCCTGCACCACTGGACTTATGGCAGCACAGGACACCACCACTGGATTGATGCAGCACTACACAGCACCACTGTACTGGACTTATATAGCAGCACCACTAGATTTATGGCAGCACAGGAAACAACCACTGGACTTACAGCAGCACAGGACACCTCCACTGGACTGGTACAGCACAACACAGCACCACTGCACTGGACTTATACAGCAGCAGCACTGGACTTTTGGCAGCACAGGACACCACCACTGGACTTATGGCAGCACAGGACACCACCACTGGACTGATGCAGCACAACACAGCAACACTGCACTAGACTGGACTTATAAAGCAGCACTGGACTTATGGCAGCACAGGACACCACCACTGGACTTATGGCAGCACAGGACACCACCACTAGACTGATGCAGCACAACACAGCAACACTGCACTAGACTGGACTTACAAAGCAGCACTGGACTTATGGCAGCACAGGACACCACCACTGGAGTTACAGCAGCACAGGACACCACCACTGGACTGGTACAGCACCACTGCACTGGACTTATACAGCAGCAGCACTGGACTTATGGCAGCATAGGACACCGCCACTGGCCTTATGGCAGCACAGGACACCACCACTGGACTGATGCAGCACAACACATCAACACTGCACTAGACTGGACTTATAAAGCAGCACTGGACTCATGGCAGCACAGGACACCACCACTGTGACTGGACTAATGTAGCACAAGACACCACTACTGGACTGATGCAGCACAAGATAGCACTGGAATGACACATTAGAGCAGGTCGCCACCCCCCTCGCCACACCACTTTCCCCTCATAGACAGTGAGGAGACATGTCCTCTCGCTACACTCTCCAAGACTGGAGTGAAAATGGCGGCGACGCATGGCTCCTTATATGGAATCTCGTTCTGGTTTCTGAGTCTGTCGGGAAAACCTGAGCTGTACTCGGATCCTGGCTCGGGACGTGATGTTCGGTATGGTTCGGTTCTTTGAGAACCAAACCCGCTATCTCTACTTAGAATTAAAGAAGCTACACAACAGTTAATGTGAATAACTACTTTTTCAATTGACTACAACTTCAGGTGTGTAAAGTGTCATCAGTTTACTATTATTCTTTTACACTTTATTCCGGTGTCTACTTTACACTGTAGAAAAGGGAGGATTGTAGCACAATGTTTTCTCATATTGATAATAGAAACAGTATTAAACAAGATATTTTTTCTGAAAGTAATATAGTGCCTGATTCAGATATGTGTGGAATGTTGATGTACGCAATGGAGTAATTTTTTTTGCCACTGCGCAAGTAAATAAGTTACACTAAGTTTGTGTCGTGATCATTCCGAGACAGTGGTCGCAGTGATGAACTACTCACAGTCATTGACAGTTATAGACCATTTTTGAGAGGTAACGAGGAGTGGTACATCATACACAAGCGTGTCACCACTGTTTTGAGAGTGTGTCACAGCTTTTAACTGCAATTCCATTTGGAGTTACAATGGCTCCGGCGTCTTACTTTCAGCAGTTAAATTGTGCGGCCATAGACAGTCAATGATTGCGACTTTGTACCCAAGTGGCTGCTCAGAGATGCCGCCAGTTTGTGTCTCAACACAAATCCTGGTGGATATGACAGTTTGCATAAATTTGTACAGCCTTTGTGTACAAAGTTAAAGCTTTGCATTAGCATACAGTACATTTTTGAATCAGGCCCATAGTAGACATGAGGGATGATAAATTAGCAGCAGTTTTATACAAGCTAGAAATAGCTGGAAATGTTTTATCCCTTTTTCTACACCCATTTACCACTGTATATTCAGAGGTTTCTGAGCCAACTGTCATACTAAGGGATTAGAGATGTGCGGCGGACACTTTTGGGGATTTGTGTTTTGGTTTTGGATCTGGATTCCCGCTCATGTTTTTGATCTGGATTGGTTTTTACAAAACCACCCTTTTGGAGTTGGTTTTGGATCTGGATGATTTTTGAAACCCCCATCCCACGTAAAAAAGCTAAAATAACAGAATTTGGGGGTAATTTTGATCCTATGGTATTATTAACCTCAATAACATTCATTTCCACTCATTTCCAGTCTATTCTGAACACCTCACAATATTGTTTTTAGGCCAAAAGGTTGCACCGAGGTAGCTAGATGACTAAGCTAAGCGACACAAGTGGGCAGCAAATACTCCTGGCCCATCTAGGAGTGGCACTGCAGTGTCAGACAGGATTTTTTTTTTAAATAGGCCCCAAACAGCACATAATGCAAAGAAAAAAAAGAGGTGCAACGAAGTAGCTGGATGACTAATCTAAGCGACACAAGTGGGAGGCACAAACACCTGGCCCATCAAGGAGTGGCACTGCAGTGGAAGACAGGATGGCAGTTTTGAAAACTAGGCCCCAAAGAGCACATAATGCAAAGAAAAAAAAGAGGTGCAAGATGGAATTGTCTTGCGCCATCCCACCCACCCTTATTTTGTTTAAACAGGACATGCACAGTTTAATAAACCCATCATTTCAGTGACAGGTGGTCCCCCAGGAAAATGCTCACCAAGTTCTCTGAATCATAGCTAGCTACAAACATACCACCTAGTGTACATATTTGATGACTTTTCACATTATGAGAAGAGACCAGAGGAAGACGACAATGTCAAGAAGGTGATTAAAAATTAGAGAGGCACATGCAATCAGGAACAACATACAGGCTTTCACCTCCACTCCTATATTGGTGTGGAACAGAAAGGACTTCAACCAAGCAAATATTTAATTATTAATTACCAAATTACTGGACAAACTGAAAAACTAGAGGCCAAAGACTCCTTCTCCATTTTCAGGGATTAAGATACTGTAATCTCAGATTTAATGCTGGAATGCAAATAAACTGGTGTGTACCACAGGATCAAAATTGGATATTTTCCCCTCCATTGAGTCTTTTTTTGTGAAAATCTCTTGGGTTTCTTTTTCTTTCATTTTTTTATTGCATTTTATTTACATATTTTGTGGCAGATGCCTTATTTTTGTTTTTCACAGCTCTCAGTTACACGCATGTGAGCATATATCTTTGTCTTGTTTATTTTATTCTTATTAAGTATTAAGCACGACTGTGCAGTAATTTTTTTTGTTACCACTCTACAGTCCAAACTTATTTCATACTATTAGTAGGACTGTGGGAGGAAGCAATGCTAACCTCCGTGCCCACAGCATGCCTCAGCCAAGTAAGCCAGACATCTTCCTGGCTGTAAACCACCATGAGACTCCATACTGGGCCTTATTCAGTAACTGTTTGTGCCTCACAGGAGCTCCTGGCCCATCTAGTGCTGCAGTGCAATGGAAAGCTGATGCAATACAAGATCACTGAAACTCTGTTCTTCTAACACCGAGAGTTCTTGTGATAACCCCATGCATCCCTTAGGAAAAGAAGATCCATGCACAACAAATGCGTATCTTCTAAATAAATAATCCCAAAATGTGGAATATCAATAATAAATCAAAGTTAAGGTTGAAAAATTGGAGCCATTCATTTGAGTGCCTCCCTAACTTGAAATAATTGAGAACAACCTCTCACTAATGCTCAGGCAGAAAACATCACGTTTACCTGTCCGGCAGTTGCGCTGGATTATTATTCAGTCTCTTCTGAGTCACACTGAATTTGGCCACAAATGTGGGGTCTCCCCACTTTATTTAAAAACCATTCAGCAATTTCCTTTTCCATCTTTGCGGCTAGTTTTCACATTGTGACGGTGAAGGTTGTTTCATTACTGCTCTAGGCTCAATTACAGCAGCAATCCTGGACTTGTACAGCATTGACAGCACCCCTGGAGAATTACACAGAACAGCAGACTGTCAACAGCACCCCTGGACTTAAATGGCAGTGTGGCAGCATGCCTGGACTGATAGGGCAGAGGGGCAGCACCCCATATAGGGCAGCACCCCTGGAGTGATGTGGCAAAGAAAAGACGTACAGGATGGAATAGTCCTTGGCCCTTCCATCAACCCTTATGTTGTATAAACAGGACATGCAAACTTTAACAAACCAAACATTTCAGCGACAGGGTCTGCCACACGACTGTGGCTGAAATGATTGGTTTGTTTGGGCCCCCACCAAAAAAGAAGCAATTCATCTATCCATGCACAAACTGTCTCTACAGTGGCAAGATGTCGTCCTCATCCTCCAAATTCCCCCCTTCTCCAGTGTTTACATCCTCACAGAGGAATAATATTCAAACAAACAAAACCACATCATTTACGTGTCAGTGGACTGCTTACGCTTCTACCCAAAGTTTCTGAAGTTGACAAAGACAGGTGACGTATGAAGGAAAATGTTCCCAGGTGGTTGACGTCCTTACCCCTACTTATTATGGATTGACAAAGGTAACAGATGGCTTGACACCTATTGTCCGGATGTGTGGAGAAATAATTCCACACCGAAGAGGTGGCTTTTTTTTTCTATTTTGCCAAGCATGACAATGGGCTTTTCCATCCCATGGCCAACAACTGTCTCCACTGGTGCCTTATTCAAACAAACCACATCACCATCAGAATCCTCATCGTCAATTTCCTCTGCAGCGCCAGCTGCACCCATATTCTCATCCTAGTGTACTTCTACAGTGACATACTCAATCTCAATATCAGCAACTGGACTGGTGGTGCTTCTCCCAGCACTTGCAGGTAGTGTGCAAATGGTGGTTGGAGCCTCCTCTTCCCATACAGTGTTGTGAAGGTCAGGTCTAGACAATGCATATGCAGACAGTGCCAGCACCCCTGTATTTTCATAACACCCCTGTAATTTTACAGCATACTAAACAGGACCAGTGTACATTGATTTTCACTGCACGCTAGAATAATGACAGCATACAAGACAGGGCCAGTGTACATTGATTTTCACTGCACCCTAGAATTATTACATCATACAAGACAGGGTCAGTGTACATTGATTTTCACTGCACCCCTGAATTTTTATAGCATACAGGGCCAGTGTAATGTTATTTAAACAGCAACACCCCTATATATTACAGCATACAGCAGTGTGCTTTTAATTTTTAACAACGGCACCCCTGAATTTTAATAGCATACAGGGCCAGTGTAATGTTATTTAAACAACAGCACCCCTTTATTTTACAGCATGCAGCAGTGTGCTTTTCATTTTTAACAACTGCACCTCTGAATTTTTACAACATACAGGATCAGTGTAATGTTATTTGAACAGCAACACCCCTATATTTTACAGCATACAGAAGTTTGCTTTAAATTTTTAACAACTACACCTCTGAATGTTTACAAGATACAGGGCCAGCAGCACCCATAAAATTTAAAGCATACTAGAGCAGTGTGTTTTTAATTTTTAACAACTGCACCCTGAATTTGTACAACAAACAGGGCCAGCAGCACCACTATATTTTAAAGCATACAGGATCAGTGTACTTTTAATTTTTAACAACTGCACCCCTGAATTTGTATAGCATGTAAGGCCAGTGTAATGTTATTTGAACAGCAATACCCCTATATTTTACAGCATACAGCAGTGTGCTTTTCATTTTTAACTGCACCCCTGAATTTTTACAACATACAGAGCCAGCAGCACCCCAATATTTTACAGCTTACAGGAGCAGTGTGCTTTTAATTTTTAACAACTGCACTTCTGAATTTTTACACCATACAGGGCCAGCAGCACCCATATATTTTAAAGCAAACAGGAGCAGTGTGCTTTTAATTTTTCACAACTGCACCCCTGAATTTTTTCAACATACAGGGTCAGCAGCACCCCTATTTTTTACAGCATACAGGAGGACAGTGCCCCTGCACCCTGTACAACACAGTGACAGCCAGGACAGCAACACCCAAATACAGCTGCAGCACATGAAACACCAGTGACAGCCAGGAAAGCCAGGACAGCACCCCTAACACAGCACAGGTATATCAAAGTGACTGCAGCATAGGCGTGCACACGGGGGGGGGGGGGTGCCAGGACCACACAGGCACCCCCTAATGTCCGGCACACACCGCAGCTCACACTTGCTACTGCAGTATGAACACACACAGTGATGCCCACGACCATGAGATGCCACCAAGACTGGCCTGCTGTGCTGCTCATTGCTGTGCTGTCAATGTTCTCCACCTTTAACCCCTCCTGCTGCGCCCGCCAACCAGTCAAAGCCGCACAGCACACCCGGCATCACGCTCCGACTGCCACATGCCCTCTTTCCTCTCATCCTGCACTGTCCTCCCGTCCACACACAGTCTCCCGCCCGTGCTCAGTGTGTCCTGGCTGCCACTGCCAACACGTCAGGACTCAGAAGTACTCGGAGCTGGTGCTGGAGCAGCTGGACTGACAGACAGTTCATCAGAGAGAGTGACACAGGACACTGTCACTTACTTAGATGGATTGTCAGTAAGTCACCGCCAGCCATGGGGATTGAAAGTATGCATATTTTTACAGTGCAGTATGTGTATGATCCAGTAAGTTAGCTACCCAACCCAAAACAATTAAATCTGTTGACTGTGGGAGCAGTGTGCACGCATGAGAAAAAAACAACAAGGGTTACATTATGACATGATATATATATATATATATATATATATATATAGGGTTGAATGAATGGTGTACCGACCGCCTTGCAGCCTTTACACTGAGCACTGTACTCGGCAGAGCAGAAGTTCCTGCTGAGGACTGCTGGGAGCACAACATCACATGCATCGGTTGCTCCCTGTCCTGCTCTGCAGCTGTGCTGAGAAGAGGAGCCTGCTGAGTCTGTCTGTCACTGTTTTTGTGTGTGTATTATGATGCAGAGGTGAGCGGCTGGCTGAGAGAGACACACAGTAATGGAGGGGCACTGTGGGCAGGCTGAAAGACACAGAGGGGTGGGTGTGGGCATGCTGAAAGACACAGAGGGAAGGGTGTGGGCAGGCTGAAAGACACAGAGGGGAGGGTGTGGGCATGCTGAAAGACACAGAGGGAATGGTGTGGGCAGGCTGAAAGACACAGGGGGAACGGTGTGGGCTGGATGAAAGACACACAGGGGAGGGTGTGGGCAGGCCTAGAGACACTGAGTAAAGGGTGTGGGCAGGCTGAGAGACACAGGGGAGGGTGCAGGTGGGCAGTCTGAAATACACAGGGTAGGGTGTGGGCAGGCTGAGAGACACAGGGGAGGGTGTAGGTGGGCAGGCTGAAATACACAGGGGAGGGTGTGGTCAGGCTGAGAGACAGGCTGAAATACACAGTGAAGGAGGATGGGGCAGGCTGAAAGACACAATGCAGGGAGAGATGACAGGGTGACTGTGAGTAGCATGGGGGAGATACCGGTGTGTCTCGGGGATGCTGGGGAGAGACAACGTTGTGGTTGAGAGTAGCAGGTGGGAGCTGACAGTGTGGCTGACATGTTGACATGCCTCCATTCCAATTGGCTATGCCAACTGTGGCATGTGGCCTTTGGCACCCGCACACAGTACCATAAAGTAACTTTTTCTACTTGCACCAGTGTGTGTGTGTGTGTGTGTGTGTGTGTGTGTGTGTGTGTGTATATATATATATATACAGTATGTGTGTATATATCCATTTATCTAGATATGTGTAAGAACTATAGACTATAGGTGAAGTGCACTCAGGAAATTACTGAAGGCTTGGCTCAGCTAACATATATATGTAACCCTTTTCTTTTTTTTTGCACCCACAGATCTATTTTTTTTTGTAACTTATTGTATTTGGCTCAGCCGGCCAGAGGGAAAAACATAGTCGGTGCTAAACCCGCCCAGTAGGTGGTGCTAGACACACCGTGTAGGCGGTGCTAGACACGCTCCTGCAATCATGCACCCCCTAATAAAATGTGCTGCGCACACCTATGGACTGCAGCAGCACCCCATACAGAGCACACACTAGCCCCACCCGACTCCACCACCCGCAGAGTGAGACAGAGGTCTGTCTCCCTCATTCTCCAAGTCTGGAGTGAAAATGGCGACAACGCGCAGCTTTTTATATGGAATCCAAATCCCGCAAGAATCCGACAGCAGGATGATGCATTTTGCCTCGTTCTGGTTTCCAAGTCTGGTGGGAACTCCCGATCCAGGCTCGGATCCAGGCTCGGGATGTGATGTTCGGTGTAGGGGGGGGGGGGGGGGTTGGATCACAGGGAACCAAACCCGCTCATCCCTGTACGGGAAACATTTACTAGGATTCGTGTTTCAATTTTGGTTGACATCGCCATTTTATTTTGCAACTTTTTAAAACAAATTTGGAAATTTACTAAGCTCCTGTGTCTGTTCAATTTGAGTTTTCTGTTGTCGATGTCCTACAGAATGCACAGCAGTGTTTTACAGGTGAGTTTAGTAAAACACTACCAAACATGAGGGCATGAAGCCTTGCCATATCAATTAGATCCGTGCAGGGCTTCACTGTGTTAAGTATTGAAACAGTTTTATCTAGCATAACAATAAGAAATGATATGGCCCAGAGTGGGTGTTGTTATTATTAGAGATGTGCGGCGGGCACTTTTCGTGTATTGTGTTTTGTTTTTTGATCTGGATGATATTTGAAAAAATATAAAAACAGATAAAATCACAGAATTTGGGGGTAATTTTGATCCTACAGTATTATTAACCTCAATAACATTCATTTCCAGTCTATTCTGAACACCTCACATCTCACAATATTGTTTTTAGGCCAAAAGGTTGCACCAAGGTCGCTGGATGACTAAGCTAAGTGACAAAAGTGTGCGGCACAAACACCTGGCCCATCTAGAAGTAGCACTGCAGTGTCAGACAGGATGGCAGTTTAAAAACTAGGCCCCAAAGAGCACATAATGCAAAGAAGAAATAGAGGTGCATTGAGGTCGCTGGATGACTAAGCTAAGTGACCCAAGTGGGCAGCACAAACACCTGGCCCATCTAGGAGTGGCACTGCAGTGTCAGCCAGGATGGCAGATTTAAAAAATAGGTCCCAAAGAGCACATCGTGCAAAGAAGAAAAAGAGGTGCAATAAGGTAGCTGGGTGTCTTTTCTAAGTGACACAAGTGTGCAGTACAAACGCCTGGCCCCCACCAAAAAATAAGCAATTTAATCTCTCATTGCACAAATTGGCTCTACAGTGGCAGGATGTCACCCTCATCCTCAGATTCTACCCCCCCTTCAGTGTTTACATCCTCACAGAGAAATAATATTCAAACAAACAAAACCACATCATTTAGGTGTCAGTGGACTGCTTACGCTATTACCCAAAGTTTCTGAACTTGATAATGACTTATGTCGAAGTCAAAAATATTACATAAAGAGAACATACAAACTACACACATCATAAGTCGCTATACTTGCAAATACGCGCAGCGAGCACAGCAATATATGGTAACACACGCATTTACACGGACATGCCACAGAGATGGATTCGACACTTATTTCATACAGTACATAATTATAATAATATCAAGCGCCAGTCATCATGATGATTTAAAATTATCTAATGAATTAATGTCATGTATGTGTATTATTTGAACGAAACCAGATACACCGGTCATATTTACTATTAAAACAACCAGCTTAATGTGTAGATTAATTTGATACTTGTTATGAAGTTGTGGGACATTGCAGCGAATAGTTATGATTACATGTATAAAAGCTAAAATCACTTTTGTTAGAACAATGGATGTTCCAGTGGACAGGAAACTTAGGCCAGCCCTTTGGATGTCTTCAAGGCTGAACCTGATCAGCATATGCAAAGAAACTGGTGACTCATCATGAGACCCCTCCCCCAGAAACTAGATAACATATTGATTACACTGGATCTCAGTTACTTGCTTTTTGGTCTCAGAGGATGATGGAGGAGTTGCTAGCAGTTCAGTTCCTGTATTAATTTACAGAGAGAGGGAGACATAAGCTACATTGGAGGGAATGGTAATTGTATCGCTGGCATGTAACTGTAATTGTATCTGTAATTGTATGTAACTGCATGTAACTGTATGTAATTGTATGTTTTAACTGCTTACTGTATGAGTTGTAACTATAGTTACAGATGTGTCCACATATATCTTTGCTATATCCCGCCATGTATGGCACAGTTTTGCATGACATAGACTCAGAGATTTAGCCATGCCTTGTGATTTTTCTTAATTTGCTTCTTTAATATGTTACTTTATACATATTCTATTTTGGCAAACAAAAATTTTAAAATTCATCCACTCGCTACTCGTGAAATACAGCATAGCCGTGTTTTGCATGTTGTGCCAAATTTGTAAAAAAGCAAAGATGTAAGTGGACACATCTGTATACTGTACTTTGTAATATATATTGAATCTATATCCTTTTTAATAACACATATACACATCAATGAGCTTTGGAACTCAGATAATGTGTTGGTGTATTGTTTTCTCTTATGGGATACAGTGTTTTGCGATGTACAGCGCACTTTTATCGTATATGGTAATAAGATGCACCTGGAGTCTGCAATATATATTAGAGCGGGCATTTTAAATATTTGTGAGAAATCAATTTGGCATTCATAGATGGATGCTCGTCCGGGATATCACGTTCTTAATGATGCACTGTACATTATAAACGCGACGCTGTGGTCGATCAGCTTGTGATGGATGCATCATAAAAGCTGAGAAAATCATCATATCCGTGTGTATTGTTGTGTTATTAGTAAGACGCTGATATGAAATTTAAGGGACAATGCGTTTTTCATAATGAAAAGAAAAGGAAAAACACCTGTAAAAAATGCGCTTATTTAGCAGCAAGGGAATGGAGATCCAAAAGAGGGGTGTTACCCTCACCCCAATGTAATTAACTAGATACTAAAAAAAGATTTAGATCTCCTATCCACTGCGCTCCCCAAAGTTTTTTTAGATATATGAAGGAGGGAGTAAACCTCTACTTATCTTAGGAGGTCGACGCACGTCCCACCTTCTTCTCGTTAGGTTCTAATGTGTGTGTTTAATAGGTGATGTTAATCCAGAAAGGTCCAACAACTCATGCAAGAGAAAGACAAGACACAATCTAGTGTATTAACTTCATACAAATCCCTTCCTTAAGGAATGCAACGTGGGTCTATGGATTTAGACCAATAACACATATGATCCACACGTATATATAAAATACAAAAAATTTTTTTTTAATGCTAAAAAGATTCCAATAATGTATTGAACTTCAGTCACATTGATATGACACATATACACTTTTACATCCAGTAAAAATGTGAGGGTTGCTTCCTACCAGATTTTGGATTTTTGAAGTGCTTATAAAAAAGCTGTGCAGATGTTTCAGCAGCCCCAGGGAAAATCAGCTTCAATGGTCCGCACCCCGTCCACTCCTTGTCTGGTATGTCCGTCACAAATCCTCACCATCAGCCAACGCGTTTCGATCAAAATCGCTGATCTTTGTCAAGGCATAATCCTAATGACCTCCTCGTCCAGCTCTTTATACCCTTGTGAATTAATGTTCCTAATTGCTGGGAGGAGCCACTCTCACTTACAATTCATAACATCTTTTTACATTCATTAGATCATCCTAGACTAATCTAACATAGAGAAACTACTCTATAGGGTGATATAGTACCTGTATCATTCATTTTCCAAAATATCAACACAATACTAAATCAAATAAAACCATAAAAATATAAAATTTCGTTGACCGGAAGTGTCCTGTGCAGACAGGATCAACTTCCGTCTATGCTGTTATTGAAGTTCCACACACCGGAAGAACGAAGTCCTGTCCTCCTCTCACACCATAACTTCCTGTCACGTGATCGCTCCGTCACGTGACCGCTACAGTTCCATACATCGGAAAGACGGAATCCTCTCCTTCTACCATAACATTGCTTCCTGTCACGTGATCGCCCAGTCACGTGACCGCTGCGG
This sequence comes from Pseudophryne corroboree, assembly GCF_028390025.1. Classification (NCBI taxonomy): domain Eukaryota; kingdom Metazoa; phylum Chordata; class Amphibia; order Anura; family Myobatrachidae; genus Pseudophryne; species Pseudophryne corroboree. Next base: position 331,402,314 of record NC_086453.1, read on the forward strand.
TCCGTCCCGGTGTGTCTCATATTTAGCCCTAGGAACAGTCCGGTCACGTGATATTATGTGACCGGAAGTCCATCGGCAGCCATTTTTAAAAGTCCAGAAAAGGAATTTACACGGCACATCTCCTTATTAATACAGTGTTATAGATATAGAAGGGCGGAAGTAGATATTCCGCCATGTTGCTTCCTGGAAGAAATGAATTTCCTTTATTATCATGACAGAAAAAGCGATTTTATAGAAACAAACTATAATATATACAATCTGTATTCTTTCAGTTACTATTAGATAATAGGTTAGAGAAAAAAAGTTAGAGAAAAATCGCTGACATCACATTTCCCCATTACTATAATGTTGTAAAGTAGAGGAGGGCGGAAATATATATAACGCCATGTTGCTTTCTGGAAAAAAGGGGGGACAAGTTCCTTTTATAATAGTAAAAAAAAAAAGGGGGCTATTTTATCCAAACAGATTTTTTTAGAGATTGCCATGCTTTGAGTCTATATTTATCTAATTAATACAAGATAATGGGTTAAGGAAAATCACTAATAGTTAGACATATTTAATTACTTCTATATGTCCCCTAGCTCAGAAACCATTTCACCTCAAAATCCTTATTCAGGCCTCCCGGGATTAGAGTTTTTAGTGAGTAGATATATTGCATCTCGGTTTTTGCTAATATTGCAGCTGTGTTATTGCGTCTCCAATTCCCCTTTATCTGTGTTAATGCTCCAAATACTTTTAACTGTTTAGTGTCCTGACCATGAATTTGTTTGAAATGGTGTGAGAGTGCATGTGTCTCCACACCATTCCTTATATTACGGAGATGCTCTGTAAATCTTGTTTTTAAATTCCTACTGGTCCTGCCGATGTAAAATAAATCACAGCTACATCCCAGATAGTAAACCACATTTCTTGAGGTGCACGTTATGAACTCGTTAATTTTATTATTTTGTCCATTTATTTCAATTTCCATGCACTTTGCTGCACCTTTAACCTCTTTACACATACAACAAATACCGCACCTAAAAAAACCTTTTGATAGAGTGCGGATATTTGCTTTTGGTGGTGACATAGCACTCCTAACTAATTTATCTTTTATGTTCTTAGCTTTCCGGTAGATAAATTTAGGTCTATCTGGTAACAATTTTTCCAATAAAGGGTCGCCCTTCAGGATGCTCCAATGGTTCCTAAAAATCTTCTCTATTTGTCTGTGTTGGGCATTATAGCCCGTAATAAATGCTAAGGAATGATTCTTATTCCCATCCAATGGGGGTATCTTTTTTGTTGGAAGTAATAAATCCTTTCTATCTTTAATTTCGCACTTAGTGACTGCCCTCTCAATACTAATATCACTATAGCCACTACTTCTAAACTTTTTGATCATTACATCGGCTTGTTCTTTATACACCTCATTATCTGTACAGTTTCTCTTTAGTCTCTGTAGTTGACTATTTGGTATGGACTCAAGCCAGTTGACATGGTGGCAGCTCGTGGTATGAATATATGTTCCTGAGTCAGTAGACTTTATATAATTGCGGGTTTTTAATTGTCCATTCTCCACATAGATATTTAGATCCAGGAAATTTACACTGTTATTACTGACTTCAAATGTCAGTAAAATATTGTAATCATTTTCATTTAGCTGATCACAAAAAGTGGTCAAGGTTTCTCTATCTCCTCTCCAAACAAAGATGATGTCATCTATATATCTGGACCAGGATACCAGGTTCGCCCCAGCCTGATGGTTTTGCCATACATGTTGGGCCTCCCACATGCCCATAAACATGTTGGCATAGCTTGGGGCGAACCTGGTACCCATGGCCGTGCCCACCTTTTGTAGGTAGAAACTATCCCTAAAGTGAAAATAATTATTTCGCAAAATAAAATCAACACCTTTTACCAAGAAATCACATAGTTCTGATTCATAATTACTATCTGATAGATATGTCACCACTGCTTCTATTCCTAGATCGTGGTTTATAACAGTATACAATGAAGTGACATCTGCTGTAACTATGAAACAGTCCTCATCCCACTGATACTATTAATTACATTCAAAGCATCTCTGGTGTCCTTTAAATGCGAACAATTTTTTTGTACTAAAGGTTGAAGGTGGAAGTCTATGAATTCCGACATATTAGCAGTCACCGAATTAATTCCCGAGACTATAGGTCTCCCGGGGGGATTATGTGGGTCCTTATGGACTTTTGGCAAAATATAAATAACAGGGATACTTGGATCTGTGGGTATCAAAAACTGGCCTTCTGCCTCACTGATGGTGCCATTATCTACATAGGTTTTAACCAATGTTGTGAGGCCAGTCATGATCCTTTTGGTTGGATCTCCTCTCAGTTTTTTGTAGGTATATCCATCACTCGTCTTATCACCTCGTTCTCATATTTGTCTATGTCCATTATTACGACTCCTCCACCCTTATCTGTTGGTTTTATTATGATATTTTTATTTGATTTCAGATCTTTTAAAGCCTCATTTTCTTTTTTTGTTAAATTATAATGAATTTTTGGTGGTGTGATTGCTTCAATATCTTTGTTAACTAGAGAAAAAAAGGTTTCCACATAGTTTCCCCGCATATAAAGCGGGTTAAAGACGGACTTCGGTCTAAATGTTTTTCTGAGTGGGGAATCTTCTATTGGTTCCGCCTCTGGTTGCTGTTTTCCTGAAAAAAACCTTTTTAGGGATAATTTTCTTACATATTTTTGAAGATCTACATAGACCTCAAATTTATTGAGCTTAGCTACCGGGGCAAATTTTAACCCTTTCTCAAGTAGTGAAATTTCCGACTCCCCCAGTATGTGATTGCTCAAATTAAAGATCTTAACCTTGTTTTCCACTTTTGAGGACTCGATCTCTTGTGGATCCCTCACCCCTGTCTCATGACCCTTCCTTTTCTTTTTCCTATTTTTTTTATTCTTGATGTTCCTTCTTATCTTTCTTCCTCTTTTTCCTCCCCTTTTACCTCTATGTTTCCTACCTGTTATATGTATCTTTGTTTCCTCATCCCATCCTCTAAAAAATAATCATCATTTTGGAATCGACTGAAATGATTCCGGCGGTATGGGGAATTATTCAATTCTTTTCTTTCCCTTCTCTGATTAGTAGGTACACCATCTCCTCTCCAATTATTGGACCTGTATCTACTATAATCTCTTGTAGTGGGGTAATAATCTTGTCGATCACGTGGTACATCGTTATAAACATTTCTAGAGGGAATTCTCCCCCTATTCCTCCTCCATCCCTGTTGTATTTCCTCTCTGTTCTGAAATTTCCTACTATCCCCAGATTGGGCAGTATAGTAGTCCTTTGGCTCTCTCTTATAGCCATTTTCCCTTCTCATTGGGGGGACAGGTTTAGTAGATTCATTAGGGGTATCCTCAATCCCTTTCTTATCTCTATTGAATTTTCTGGATTTTTTTGTTATTAGTTCTTTTTCATTTCTCTGCAACCTAGACGTAATATTTCTTTCAAACTCTCTATATTCCGGCTGTTTAGAGAAAGGTGCAATCAATGTTCTTAATAAATCAATTTCCTCTTCTACAGCTCTCAAATCTCCTTTCCTTTCCTGTATTATTAATCCCATTAGACGGAATGAACAGTCGTCAATTATTTTTTCCCATTCTCTCTTGAATTCCTCAGTGGAATCAGAGAAGCTGGAGGTTTTATTTATTTTTAAACCTCTCTGGATCAATTTACTAGACAAATACTTTTCTAGGGAGGTCACTTCCCACCACAACCTTCCTTCTTTTAGCAATAGTTTTTCCATTTTTTTCATGCTACTCTCAAGATCATCATCTTCTATGGAGACAATATCCTCGTCTCCCTCGAACAATTTCGTACACATATTAAGTCTATTCTCTCTTACTGAGAACATGACTGTAAGCAGCAAAATCTACTGGTGTTAAAGGTAAGGATCAAGTGAAAAGAAAAGGAAAAACACCTGTAAAAAATGCGCTTATTTAGCAGCAAGGGAATGGAGATCCAAAAGAGGGGTGTTACCCTCACCCCAATGTAATTAACTAGATACTAAAAAAAGATTTAGATCTCCTATCCACTGCGCTCCCCAAAGTTTTTTTAGATATATGAAGGAGGGAGTAAACCTCTACTTATCTTAGGAGGTCGACGCACGTCCCACCTTCTTCTCGTTAGGTTCTAATGTGTGTGTTTAATAGGTGATGTTAATCCAGAAAGGTCCAACAACTCATGCAAGAGAAAGACAAGACACAATCTAGTGTATTAACTTCATACAAATCCCTTCCTTAAGGAATGCAACGTGGGTCTATGGATTTAGACCAATAACACATATGATCCACACGTATATATAAAATACAAAAAAATTTTTTTTAATGCTAAAAAGATTCCAATAATGTATTGAACTTCAGTCACATTGATATGACACATATACACTTTTACATCCAGTAAAAATGTGAGGGTGGCTTCCTACCAGATTTTGGATTTTTGAAGTGCTTATAAAAAAGCTGTGCAGATGTTTCAGCAGCCCCAGGGAAAATCAGCTTCAATGGTCCGCACCCCGTCCACTCCTTGTCTGGTATGTCCGTCACAAATCCTCACCATCAGCCAACGCGTTTCGATCAAAATCGCTGATCTTTGTCAAGGCATAATCCTAATGACCTCCTCGTCCAGCTCTTTATACCCTTGTGAATTAATGTTCCTAATTGCTGGGAGGAGCCACTCTCACTTACAATTCATAACATCTTTTTACATTCATTAGATCATCCTAGACTAATCTAACATAGAGAAACTACTCTATAGGGTGATATAGTACCTGTATCATTCATTTTCCAAAATATCAACACAATACTAAATCAAATAAAACCATAAAAATATAAAATTTCGTTGACCGGAAGTGTCCTGTGCAGACAGGATCAACTTCCGTCTATGCTGTTATTGAAGTTCCACACACCGGAAGAACGAAGTCCTGTCCTCCTCTCACACCATAACTTCCTGTCACGTGATCGCTCCGTCACGTGACCGCTACAGTTCCATACATCGGAAAGACGGAATCCTCTCCTTCTACCATAACATTGCTTCCTGTCACGTGATCGCCCAGTCACGTGACCGCTGCGGTCCGTCCCGGTGTGTCTCATATTTAGCCCTAGGAACAGTCCGGTCACGTGATGTTATGTGACCGGAAGTCCATCGGCAGCCATTTTTAAAAGTCCAGAAAAGGAATTTACACGGCACATCTCCTTATTAATACAGTGTTATAGATATAGAAGGGCAGAAGTAGATATTCCGCCATGTTGCTTCCTGGAAGAAATGAATTTCCTTTATTATCATGACAGAAAAAGCGATTTTATAGAAACAAACTATAATATATACAATCTGTATTCTTTCAGTTACTATTAGATAATAGGTTAGAGAAAAAAAGTTAGAGAAAAATCGCTGACATCACATTTCCCCATTACTATAATGTTGTAAAGTAGAGGAGGGCGGAAATATATATAACGCCATGTTGCTTTCTGGAAAAAAGGGGGGACAAGTTCCTTTTATAATAGTAAAAAAAAAAAAATGGGGGCTATTTTATCCAAACAGATTTTTTTAGAGATTGCCATGCTTTGAGTCTATATTTATCTAATTAATACAAGATAATGGGTTAAGGAAAATCACTAATAGTTAGACATATTTAATTACTTCTATATGTCCCCTAGCTCAGAAACCATTTCACCTCAAAATCCTTATTCAGGCCTCCCGGGATTAGAGTTTTTAGTGAGTAGATATATTGCATCTCGGTTTTTGCTAATATTGCAGCTGTGTTATTGCGTCTCCAATTCCCCTTTATCTGTGTTAATGCTCCAAATACTTTTAACTGTTTAGTGTCCTGACCATGAATTTGTTTGAAATGGTGTGAGAGTGCATGTGTCTCCACACCATTCCTTATATTACGGAGATGCTCTGTAAATCTTGTTTTTAAATTCCTACTGGTCCTGCTGATGTAAAATAAATCACAGCTACATCCCAGATAGTAAACCACATTTCTTGAGGTGCACGTTATGAACTCGTTAATTTTATTATTTTGTCCATTTATTTCAATTTCCATGCACTTTGCTGCACCTTTAACCTCTTTACACATACAACAAATACCGCACCTAAAAAAACCTTTTGATAGAGTGCGGATATTTGCTTCTGGTGGTGACATAGCACTCCTAACTAATTTATCTTTTATGTTCTTAGCTTTCCGGTAGATAAATTTAGGTCTATCTGGTAACAATTTTTCCAATAAAGGGTCGCCCTTCAGGATGCTCCAATGGTTCCTAACAACATTTAGACCGAAGTCCGTCTTTAACCCGATTTATATGCGGGGAAACTATGTGGAAACCTTTTTTTCTCTAGTTAACAAAGATATTGAAGCAATCACACCACCAAAAATTCATTATAATTTAACAAAAAAAGAAAATGAGGCTTTAAAAGATCTGAAATCAAATAAAAATATCATAATAAAACCAACAGATAAGGGTGGAGGAGTCGTAATAATGGACATAGACAAATATGAGAACGAGGTGATAAGACAACTAAGTGATGGATATACCTACAAAAAACTGAGAGGAGATCCAACCAAAAGGATCATGACTGGCCTCACAACATTGGTTAAAACCTATGTAGATAATGGCACCATCAGTGAGGCAGAAGGCCATTTTTTGATACCCACAGATCCAAGTATCCCTGTTATTTATATTTTGCCAAAAGTCCATAAGGACCCACATAATCCCCCCGGGAGACCTATAGTCTCGGGAATTAATTCGGTGACTGCTAATATGTCGGAATTCATAGACTTCCACCTTCAACCTTTAGTACAAAAAAATCGTTCGCATTTAAAGGACACCAGAGATGCTTTGAATGTAATTAATAGTATACAGTGGGATGAGGACTGTTTCATAGTTACAGCAGATGTCACTTCATTGTATACTGTTATAAACCACGATCTAGGAATAGAAGCAGTGGTGACATATCTATCAGATAGTAATTATGAATCAGAACTATGTGATTTCTTGGTAAAAGGTGTTGATTTTATTTTGCGAAATAATTATTTTCACTTTAGGGATAGTTTCTACCTACAAAAGGTGGGCACGGCCATGGGTACCAGGTTCGCCCCAAGCTATGCCAACATGTTTATGGGCATGTGGGAGGCCCAACATGTATGGCAAAACCATCAGGCTGGGGCGAACCTGGTATCCTGGTCCAGATATATAGATGACATCATCTTTGTTTGGAGAGGAGATAGAGAAACCTTGACCACTTTTTGTGATCAGCTAAATGAAAATGATTACAATATTTTACTGACATTTGAAGTCAGTAATAACAGTGTAAATTTCCTGGATCTAAATATCTATGTGGAGAATGGACAATTAAAAACCCGCAATTATATAAAGTCTACTGACTCAGGAACATATATTCATACCACGAGCTGCCACCATGTCAACTGGCTTGAGTCCATACCAAATAGTCAACTACAGAGACTAAAGAGAAACTGTACAGATAATGAGGTGTATAAAGAACAAGCCGATGTAATGATCAAAAAGTTTAGAAGTAGTGGCTATAGTGATATAAGTATTGAGAGGGCAGTCACTAAGTGCGAAATTAAAGATAGAAAGGATTTATTACTTCCAACAAAAAAGATACCCCCATTGGATGGGAATAAGAATCATTCCTTAGCATTTATTACGGGCTATAATGCCCAACACAGACAAATAGAGAAGATTTTTAGGAACCATTGGAGCATCCTGAAGGGCGACCCTTTATTGGAAAAATTGTTACCAGATAGACCTAAATTTATCTACCGGAAAGCTAAGAACATAAAAGATAAATTAGTTAGGAGTGCTATGTCACCACCAAAAGCAAATATCCGCACTCTATCAAAAGGTTTTTTTAGGTGCGGTATTTGTTGTATGTGTAAAGAGGTTAAAGGTGCAGCAAAGTGCATGGAAATTGAAATAAATGGACAAAATAATAAAATTAACGAGTTCATAACGTGCACCTCAAGAAATGTGGTTTACTATCTGGGATGTAGCTGTGATTTATTTTACATCGGCAGGACCAGTAGGAATTTAAAAACAAGATTTACAGAGCATCTCCGTAATATAAGGAATGGTGTGGAGACACATGCACTCTCACACCATTTCAAACAAATTCATGGTCAGGACACTAAACAGTTAAAAGTATTTGGAGCATTAACACAGATAAAGGGGAATTGGAGACGCAATAACACAGCTGCAATATTAGCAAAAACCGAGATGCAATATATCTACTCACTAAAAACTCTAATCCCGGGAGGCCTGAATAAGGATTTTGAGGTGAAATGGTTTCTGAGCTAGGGGACATATAGAAGTAATTAAATATGTCTAACTATTAGTGATTTTCCTTAACCCATTATCTTGTATTAATTAGATAAATATAGACTCAAAGCATGGCAATCTCTAAAAAAATCTGTTTGGATAAAATAGCCCCCTTTTTTTTTTTTTTACTATTATAAAAGGAACTTGTCCCCCCTTTTTTCCAGAAAGCAACATGGCGTTATATATATTTCCGCCCTCCTCTACTTTACAACATTATAGTAATGGGGAAATGTGATGTCAGCGATTTTTCTCTAACTTTTTTTCTCTAACCTATTATCTAATAGTAACTGAAAGAATACAGATTGTATATATTATAGTTTGTTTCTATAAAATCGCTTTTTCTGTCATGATAATAAAGGAAATTCATTTCTTCCAGGAAGCAACATGGCGGAATATCTACTTCCGCCCTTCTATATCTATAACACTGTATTAATAAGGAGATGTGCCGTGTAAATTCCTTTTCTGGACTTTTAAAAATGGCTGCCGATGGACTTCCGGTCACATAACATCACGTGACCGGACTGTTCCTAGGGCTAAATATGAGACACACCGGGACGGACCGCAGCGGTCACGTGACTGGGCGATCACGTGACAGGAAGCAATGTTATGGTAGAAGGAGAGGATTCCGTCTTTCCGATGTATGGAACTGTAGCGGTCACGTGACGGAGCGATCACGTGACAGGAAGTTATGGTGTGAGAGGAGGACAGGACTTCGTTCTTCCGGTGTGTGGAACTTCAATAACAGCATAGACGGAAGTTGATCCTGTCTGCACAGGACACTTCCGGTCAACGAAATTTTATATTTTTATGGTTTTATTTGATTTAGTATTGTGTTGATATTTTGGAAAATGAATGATACAGGTACTATATCACCCTATAGAGTAGTTTCTCTATGTTAGATTAGTCTAGGATGATCTAATGAATGTAAAAAGATGTTATGAATTGTAAGTGAGAGTGGCTCCTCCCAGCAATTAGGAACATTAATTCACAAGGGTATAAAGAGCTGGACGAGGAGGTCATTAGGATTATGCCTTGACAAAGATCAGCGATTTTGATCGAAACGCGTTGGCTGATGGTGAGGATTTGTGACGGACATACCAGACAAGGAGTGGACGGGGTGCGGACCATTGAAGCTGATTTTCCCTGGGGCTGCTGAAGCACAGCTTTTTTATAAGCACTTCAAAAATCCAAAATCTGGTAGGAAGCCACCCTCACATTTTTACTGGATGTAAAAGTGTATATGTGTCATATCAATGTGACTGAAGTTCAATACATTATTGGAATCTTTTTAGCATTAAAAAATTTTTTTTTGTATTTTATATATACGTGTGGATCATATGTGTTATTGGTCTAAATCCATAGACCCACGTTGCATTCCTTAAGGAAGGGATTTGTATGAAGTTAATACACTAGATTGTGTCTTGTCTTTCTCTTGCATGAGTTGTTGGACCTTTCTGGATTAACATCACCTATTAAACACACACATTAGAACCTAACGAGAAGAAGGTGGGACGTGCGTCGACCTCCTAAGATAAGTAGAGGTTTACTCCCTCCTTCATATATCTAAAAAAAACTTTGGGGAGCGCAGTGGATAGGAGATCTAAATCTTTTTTTAGTATCGCGTTTTTCATAATATTTAAGATGCTAAAATGTATTTTTATTGTTGCAAAACAAGGTTCAAATAAGTCATATTGTGTTTGATTCAGATTGGATTGTTTATCTGTTTAAGTAGGTTTAAAAGTATATTTAAAAGTTGCTGCTTTGATATCGTTTTAATTTTTAACTCAGGCCTAAAATAACTTCAGGTGCTTGCATGGTGTGTGATTTCTTTGTGACAAAGGTAGCAACATGGTCTGTCCTCCATTTGGACTAACCACATGGCCTGTCCACCGTTTTGTTTAACCCTTATGGATGTGGAAGGGGGAGGAGCAGCGGCCATTTTGGGAAGGTCATTTTCTAGATGGCTGATTTTTTACTGCTCAGAATAATCAACTTTCCTTGGTCACATGAAACACGATTTATGAGTTACCAATGCATGTATTTAACCCATGCCATAGTCAATTACAAATAGTTTCAATGGGGCCTAGTGAAAGTTAATAGTGAGATGAATACTTGATGGAAGAAGTACACACAGATAAAAGCAACGTTTTTTTCTTCTTTTACCTCTAGGATTTAGCTAACTCTGCTTGCTATAAGATAGCCATTGAAATTAAAATTAACCTGTGTAACTGCTTTTTCTTAGCAGTGAAAAACAACTTTTACAGGCAGCCAAAAGCATATAGCATTGATATGCAAATTAGAAGCACTGAATGGGTAAATGAGTCTCATAGAAGACCAGTGAATGGTACATATATATAATATTATAATTATGTGTGTGTTTATATCAGTGTATGTTCTGCAAGATGGCTATCCAATCTGAATCATATCATTTAAATTATTGATTATTGCTAGAGTCATTATAGATCTGTGTAAAACCAGAGACATTTGTTGCTATATAGTTAACAAATAGAATAAATATTAAGGAAGTAAATGTAAAACACAAACGCAGTCTGGCCTAGTTGTAAATGTTTATACAGAAAGAAACTGTGTGGTGTATTAAGTGAGCGATTATAGTTTAATATTGCTCACATTTATATAAGTTGCGTAAGTTGTTTTATTGCGTACACACATTGGTACACATGGTACGGAACGTGAGGACAGCGTACAAAAACGTGCATGTAACGCAAGGCCGCACACGTGGCATAGTGGTACGCACGGTTGCATAATTACGCAAGCTTGCGTAGGGTTGTGTACGCATAATACAATTACACAATAGCATCGTTTAGTTTAAAGGTGGGACAGTAGCTACGCTACAATAGCACAAATTGCTCGGTTTCCAAGAATTAGTATAAATAAAACCTTTTTTACTGTATTGCCTCTGGGAGTAAAGTTGCTTATCTGAATGAATGATAATTTTCTGTAAAAAAACCCCAAAAGTATATTTGAGTGAGCGAACGTAGGAGTGAGTGGAAGCTGAACCCAAGAACTAAGTGGTCTAGGTGGAACTAGGTGGTCTAAGTGGACACACTGGGTTAGTAGAGGCCCGGTGGCGTAGGGTTCGCAACCCTGCGTTATTAGCTAGGTGGAACTTGGTGGTCTAGGTGGATTCCCATAAAATACTTGGTGGTCTTGGTGGTCTTAGTGGTCTTAGTGGTCCACAGCAATCGTAGGGCATATAGATAACAAGTATCTATAAGCTGTGCTATTGCATCGCATGTCCGTTTGTTCCGCACAACGCAACGTGATATTATTGTGTCATATGCGCTGTGGAAGAGCATACGCAGATGTGATTGAATAGATAAAGGGGTTTTTCTTTGATAACGTCGGGAAATCTCCCTGGTGGGCTTCACTGGAAAGGGTGAAAGTTAGTTATCTAATTTCTCTGTTTTTCACCCTACAAACAATTCCAGTTGAAAGATACCGAAAAGGAATTTCTCGCTGCCTTTCTCAGGAAAATATTCCAAACAGAACTTCCACCGAAAGAAATTATGGTGTTGTAAGGCCTGATAGGAGCCCTAAGTTGGGTACATTGCCTTCGCTATCGACAGTGTATGGTAGTACTGGCCAATGTGGGCGTGAGCGAGTGAAGAGAGCTCGGAGAACTTTCACAGTTGCCTTATATTGAGTATTTTGTTATTTGTGGGATTAGCCGAGAAGGCAAGACCCGCAAATTATGGGAGCCAGTTGCTCAACTAAGGGACGAATGGTAGCAAGGGTTCAGGCAGAAGAGTTGGGACCGAGAAGGTCAGACTCGGGACCGAGAAGGTCAGAATTGCGACCGAGAGGTTCATCAAGGTTTATTATGTGTGAAAAGTATGGTTCACACACAGAAGTTTTATGCAATGAGTGGGTACGTATGACTGCGGAAGATAGGGTACCATTCCCTAAAGTGGGCAGCTTTGAACCAAAGGTATTGCAGAACTTAAGGATAAGAATATGTCTGATAAAATCCTGAAAACAAAGGGTCAGACATACAAATTGTTTAAACCTGTGACAGCAAGAGGGGTTGGTGAGTTTGATCCTAAGGTATTGCAGGTGGTATGTCTAACCAAAGTCATATAAGACAAGAATGGGAATATAAGAACTGTTTGAACTTGTAGCAACAATAAATAAGTAGAAAAAAAGAGAATGCAAGTACACCGCCTTATGTAGATGTGGAAGCAGTTACGGCCAGCATACAAACTATAGAAAATAATTAAAATATGAAAAATATGACTGTAACCTATATATGTACTAATGAATGTTGAAGTTTTATTTAGGAGGAGAAGGTGACCTGATCGTTTTCAGACATTTCTCATGCACCCAGAGGCGTATCCAACCGGTAAAAGAAGAGCAGTAGCCTGTGGGGGAAGTGGCTGAGACCAGTGGAACAGGTAAGTATGGTATCATTCGTGTACATATATAGTAAAATCCAAAAATTAAACAGAAAAAATCAAGAAAGTAACGTCAGAAATGAAGAAAAAAACCTGTCCGCACATTAGTATTTGCCAGTGGGAAAGCGGACATAGACAAGGTAACCTTAGGGTATTTCTTTCAGTTACCATATAAGAAGAATTCGTTCCTAGTAATGCCCCTAGTAAAGATGAGCTTGGAAATGTTTGTTGGACCATGTACAGACCCTTAATACGGGATGAGAAGGATTGAATGAATACTTCGCATGACCTAGAAGCTTGTTAAACTTTTTTGTTTTTGTTTTTGTCTCTTGCAGTAATAGAAAACTCTCCATCTGGATAAGATGACTGGTAAACACTAATTCGGCAAATGGGAGGTGGCTGTCTCTGTGCAAATGGACGGGCTCAATAAGGCATTGCGTGTCAGGGTGCAGACTTCTTTGCAAAATTGGAAAGGGGTCACAGTAGCTAATTTTAGATAGTGTGCTATTAAACATCACAAGAATAGTGTTAGGCGCAGAGAACAACAGGTGGAGAGGTTGAGGAAGTATACTGGCACATACAGGAAAGACCCATCAGTCCAAACCCCAGATCCCTAATGGTCAATAATATGTTACACTTGTAGGAAGGAAGGGCATTTTGCCAGAGATTGTAGGAGTAATAGGACACACAGTCAATATAGATCCCCTAGACAGAAAACACAAGCCACATTATTAAACACATAGACGGGACCAAGGAACATATAGTAAGGAATCACGAGCCATATAGTAAACACAGATTCGGTTAATGGGAAGAACAAAATAAATGCAACTTACTAATGTTACATTTCGCTGTTCTAGATGCATGTCCATCACAGGTAGAGAAAATTAACTCACAGATACCGGGTTCCCTATGAACTGATAAAGCCTATATATTTATCCTATTTAAAACACTCTAAAAGGTTAGGAGACACAGTACGCAATTGGCGCAAAAAGTACCGCAAGGGTACGCCCTTAGCGTAGCAGACGCTGTGCACAAGGTGTGAACACAGGCGTCGCAGATACTTACAGAATTAAACTTTAATAACTATACCTTAAGGAATGTACTTATACTGTAAACCTTTGTGCAGTGATAATGTGTAGATGTAATGCAGTGTAACCTTGTTAGCTTAAAAGCTGTATGAGCGTCTGTGACGCTCTGAGAACCCTTTAGCAATATATTAAACACTCAAATGCCGGTCTAAGGTTCTAACACCTTTAAGGGAGAGAATGAACGTTCAATTGCAAAAGAATACACAATACAAGTTATACACTACCAAAATAACATAAAATACCTAACCGAATTACTACACATAAAATACAATAACGACACGATTACATTTAAGGGGAAGGAGAGAGAGAATGGCTTACAACATTAATAAGAGACAAAATGTCTGCAGAGAACTTACACATGTGGGAATGATCGCTGCGCAGTTAGTCAATGCTGAGAACCTTTGTGTTGAGAAACTTGAGCTCACCCAGGCTGGCTGTCCCTATATACACAACACACAGCAACAACACAATGGTCCCTACAATACCGCATGGGACAGAAGCTAGACTCCATTTTGGGAAAAACTCCCATGATTCCAAAGTCTGTAACATATGGTTCAAAAGGGAATGCCAGCAGCCATTTTAGATTTGCAAGTCCAAACACATGGCATTCTTTGCTACACCATAATCACATAGCAGAAGACATAAGACTCCACTATATTCCAAAATGTCTAAGCTTCAATATAATGCATATGTGCTGATTTTACAATTCCAAACCATCTAAATCACCTTTCACAATTTCAAGCCAACACAGTATCTCCATAACCAGAGCATATGGTATGCTGACTATGCTATCCTTCCAGAATCAGCACCACATATCTCATGCTGTCCATATGAGCCATCACAAGGCCAGATTACCAGGTACCCACAAGTATCAGCCTGCTATTGCTACAAGCGCATGAATACAGTAACAAAAGGAAGTATGTTTTGACTTCTAACCTTCAGCAAGATGCATCATGTAAAACTACTGAGGTGCATATATGGCAATGTGCAGCGTGATATTTTTCTGACTTTGACAGTCCACCCTTTGGCAGTCACCAATAACTGCCACTTCCTAAAACAGTTCAAAAAGAGAAAAATATATGTCATATGTAAATATATTTCTATGATTGGGTAAGGGAGGAGAGAAGAAGGTAGGAAAAGGGTATGACCTAGTGAGATAGCAGAAGCATGTGTGTATGAATCCATGTTTGGGGGGTCATGTATCATCGTGCCGTACGTGTTTTAAATCAAGCTTCGAGGTATTGCGAAGTATACATTTGAATTCCTTCTTATCCCGTATTATGGGCCTGTGGATGGGCTGTCAAACTTTACCGAGGTCTTTTTGGCTTTTGGTTGCAACAAAATGGGGGAGCACATTTTAGTTGATGATACATGAATGGGGGGATATGTGAGTGCTGATATCTGTGCCTGTATTCCCTATCGACTATGTGTGTCATTACCTGAAGGTTGTAGAAATGAAGATAAGGAGCAATTATGGCAAATGCAGTCATAAACTATGTGAGTTTAATATAAATTTGTTGATTGAAGTCTTGTCTGGTGTCTTGTCTTGATGTACATGTTGACTGTAGTCTCTTTGGGCTTTTGCCAAAATGCGAGCAAAAAGCTTTCTCAATGTCCATAGACTTACAATTTTTAAAAGTGTTGGGCTAGCGTAAAGTTAAAGTTACTAGGGATATGGGGGGTCTATGGCATTGTCCATAAAAGAAAATCTTTGTATAAATGTGGTCCTCAAATTCTTCTTCCAAGCGAGTCCTTGTACCTTGGAGGAAAACAAAGGAGAAACGGGTGAAAGAAACAGGTCGTGGAATCACCTTTTATCACAGCGTGGTTTCAATGGTTGGGTCGTAAATCAAATCAATTTTGTTATGCGATACAGTCATTACTTCAGGCGGTACTTTTCCAATATAACATAATCCCTCTGAGTTTGGGGCAAGCCGCTCATACGCCTTTCTCCCGCATATGAAATATGCATCATCGGGGAGAACATATGGGACTGAATATGTCATTACCATGTTACACATTTTCCATGTGGACTCTCCTAACCCTAATTCTCCCATCTGTCTAGTACACGTATCCGGTTGTATGATATGTGCACAGTATCCTGGTGATACTTCTCCAACTCTCATGGTCCTACTTCCTAGGGTATACCTATATCGGAAATATTTTCCACTATCGGCTATGTGGCGTATGAGCTCTGTATCTGTAGGCATTCTATCGGCTTTATATGAAAAGGTCATGGTTTTGTTATTCCATGACACTTCCCAATTTCCCGGCTTTCGGGGATTGGAAATGTTAAAACACACTAAGGACCTATCCACATGGTATTGGTGGAGCTTCAAACTTGGAGGACTAGAGATATTAAACCTCCTGTCCACCGGCCTCCCACCACTTAGCTCAAGTACCTCCCCTATAGTTAAAGGAAATGGTACTAGTCCTGGCTTGCTGTGACCTTGAGGTACTTGAGAGCATACCCAACAGTCTGTTTGGTTTAACACCTTACCCACTAATGAGTGATAGTCACCCACTGGATGTCGGTCCATGTTAATGTTAAAACTGGACTGACCTTTCTTGATGCACCCATCCTCAACTAAGTTATCACAATGCCTACAGATGCAATTTTCTTCAGCTAACAATCCTTCACAATTCCTTCTATGGTCAATGCTACCAGATCGTTTTCTGATACTCGCCTTTGCTTGGTGATTATGTTGTTCTTGGAAATCTACGCCTCCATCTCTGTCATCAGAACCTTTCTGGATCCTTTCTCGACCTCACTGGTACTCTCACCGAAACAGACTGCTCTGGTCAACATCATGGTCAACAGGAAAATTCGTATCACAGTCTCTTGGGGCAAGTCCATCTTACAGGAGGAGAAGGGAGAGATTTGTAATGGGGGTACAGAAAAACAGTTTGAGGGGGAGAGAAACTTGTTACGATAATTAGTTCTCTAGTCTTGTTGTTCTTCTTGTTCTGCTGTCATCTCAAAGGTGCTGTCTCTCAGTCTTCTAAACATTCTGGTGATACAATATTTCTTCTAGCTCAGCGCTCTTTCTGTAAGGAGAATAAATCTTGCATTACCATTTGTCCAACTAATGTGTGACATACCATCTGTAACGTTATGAGAACATGAGAAAGAAGAGAGAGAGAGAAAAAAAACAACAAGAGAGAGAGAACCGTTCATATATATATGCATCACATAAATCAACAATAAACAACAACAGAAAAAAAAACATTTTTCAAACATTTTTCAGGAGAGAAAAAAAAACATTGTCAGATCTTCCGTTCACCATCAGGCTGTCACATCTACATGTCCAATGGTATCCTTGCATAGTCTCTCCCACCAGTATTTCCATACTCCACCCTTTGTATCTGGCCAGGATACATCGATGCTGGTAGGTCATACTGGGGTTAGGTAGACTTCTGCAAGGACCAAATAGCTATGTGATATTTGGGTCCTGCCGATGAACGTCAGAGATGGGGAAAAGAACATTTACAGATAAATTTCAACGTCTACCCGGCCGTCCTTGTGCCTGCAAGGAACTGACCTCCCATTTCATTAACTGTAACCTCAGGCTTACTATCAGTCCTAATGATCACCTTTCCTGATTGCATGTTACAGGTGCGGCCCAAACTCCTTCCTATGTGATCTCTGATTACAATTTGGTGTGTCATAACTTTGCTCATATCTTTGTCTAGGGGGTTTATATGAATTTGGTCTACTTCTTGATCTACAATCTCTTGCAAAATGACCTTCCTTCTGGCAATTATAACACCTTTTCACCTTTGACTTACCCACAGGGATCTGGGGCTTCTTTGTTTCCCTGTGCTTGATGATGTTTTGCTCATGCCCAACAGCGGAGTTCCTTAATGCAGTTACTGAGTTATTTCTCCAGTTAGGTAGAGAGGCTTGTATACTCGTTCTTAATACTTCCTTTAAACCATTTATTAACACATAAACTGCTACTTTCCTGTAGTGTACATTTGTTTTAATATATTGTGTTCACCCTGACAGGATTTTGTTCCATTATGCTATTTTGTGTTAACTCTTTGGTGTAAGATGCATTTGTCTGTGAGTAACATACAATACCGTACTTACCTGTTGACACGACCTCACCTGACCCTCCGTTAGGGGGTTCTGCTATTGCCTTTACCAACTTGGCCGTGTCCCTCTGGGTGTCTCGTATGATGACTGCTGGGTAGAGTGTTGACATCGTGTTGGTTTCACCTTCTCGCTGGTAATCCTGAGGGGAGTTTAACATGGGGTGCGACTTGCACAGGTTAACATTTGTAATTTTGACACTTTCATTTTTATAAACATTATTACATTTGTTACTTTCATTCTTAATACAGTTACTAAGTGCATTTTTATCGTACACCATCGCGCCATTCTCTGCAGCCGTAATCCTCTCCATTGCCATGTCTCTCTTCCCAAGATAAGAGTCAGATATGTAAGTTAAATTTCTTTGCATTTCACTTTCCTGTTGCCACAATTGTAAATAATCATAATGTCTAATACGCCTTTTTGAAGATTTAATCAGGCAAACTCTTCTCTTTAAATTTTGTAACACTTCTGGGTTAAAAGTACCTACCCGGGAAAACTTTTCCCCGTCATGCACAGTCATCCTTTCCCATTCATTACACAACATTTCTGTGTGATGACCATATTTCTCACACATGATATACCTTGCCGACCCGATTGGTCGGTTTACCAAATCAACCTGAACCTGGGTTGATCGCCCCTTACCTGAACAACTGGCCCCCATCTCTGCAGGTGCTGCTTTCACTACCTCTGACTTCAAATCAGGGTCTTCGGCAACCCTTACAGAAACCAAGATGCTCGGGGTAAGGCTGCGGTGGGGGTTTTGCAACGAGGTCCGCCCACTTAACTCCGCCCACGCTGGCCAATACGGCAACCAAAGTTCCCAGAGGTTCCGTACCCAACCTAGGGCACCTAAGTACGACTACTTGCTCGGGCGTGTGGGAGTGTCTTACCCTCCCCAGCAAGTATCAGTCGCTGGAATGTCCCTGAGTGATCAGGCTACTTCCCTTAAAATAAAAAAAATTACACAAATCACGTTAACAATGTGCAAGTAGCATTCCCATGAATATTTAAGACACGCTAATGCACACAATCACATGCGGTACAATCGTATCTGCACACAAGCAACTAATCTTATGTGCGGAACGATCAGTGGAATCGAAAATTTTGGCTGCGAATTCCTTCAGCAATGAGCTTCTTTGGCCTATATGGGTCTCGCACCAACCCTCTTCGGTTGTGCTCTCTACTTCTAGTCTGCTGTACCTGAACCTCCTGTTCTGTGACCTTCTGGTCTGTGACCTCCTGGTCTGTTATGTACAGCAGAATCTACTGCTCATTAATATGTCGAGACTAACAAGGGACGCCTCCCAAGCCACCCCACGATATCACTCTCGCTGGTGTACCTCTTTCTGCTGGCCTATGGTTCCCACGTCCGTAATAAAAGAGAAATCTTATATATACACACTCTTACATTCGAACACTCTTATTTCTGTACAGAATTCCTTTCATTCAGTAATAGTCTAACCCAGAAGAATTGCAACAGAGAAAGTCTTTTTTTTTTCTTTTAACTTTAAACTTTTGGATTTGAGATAGATTTGTGTTATTTTCGCGTTACTTCCTTATCACCTATTAAAACAATACTCTCGTGTGGTTTGTATTATGTGGGCATATCCGTACGCTCCGTTGCGTAATATACGCTCCGTGCGTCGACCCTTGCGTTGCGTACGCCCTGCCCTTGTAAGGACACGTGTACGCAGACCAAGTACGTCCACAGTAACACACTACACGTTTATCAATGTGAATGATCTTTAACAGTAACCATTCACTGAACACCACCCAAATCTCCCTTGTTTTCTAGGCGAGACTGTGTGCGTGCCTTTTACAATTATTCCCTTAAATATTACTTTTTATCTTTTAACTATTAATAACAACAAATGTCTCAGCACGTTATCACTAGTATGTGGCAATCAGGAGAATGATATGTGAAAATACACAGATGAAAATGCAATTCTAAATTTAATCTAATAACATACATTGATGTAAGCACACGCATATAGATATTACATATATGTACCAATCACTATTACTTATGTGAGACCTGCTTCTAATTTGCATATGAATGTGCTTTTTTTTTTTTTGAACTAACTCTGTAAAGGCGATTTCTTTCACTGCTGGGAGAGAAAAACAAAACAAAACCCAAAGGTTAATTTGCACTTCAATGGCTATCCTACACCAAGCAGAGTTAAAGCTCTTGAAGAGAGACAGTGACAAAAAAAATAAAAAAAAACCTACGTTTTATTTGTGTATTTTCTAAATCAAATATTTAATTTATTATTAACTTTTATTAAACTCTATCTGAACCACTTATGATTGACTATGATATAGATTAAATAAATGCATTAAAAAAACTAACTAATTAAATGATGATTTCTTTTTGACAATGGATGGCTGATTATTTCCTGAGTCAACTGAAAATCAGCCGCTTAGGGGAAAAAAAAATTTTACCTTCCCAAAATGGCCGCTGCTCCTCCCCCTTCCACCTCCATGAGGTTTACATAAAATGGGGGACAGACCTTTTGTCACAAAGAAAATCATCATGCCAGCTCCTTTTAGTTATCACGCTATGCAGAGCGATTAAAAATAATTTTAAACCTATTTAAACAGATAAACAATCTAATCTTAATCAAACACGATATGATCAATTTGAACCTTGTTTTGCAACAATAAAAATACATTTTAGCATCTTAAATATTATGAGAAACGCCTTGTCCCTTAAAATTTCCTATCAGCGTCTTACTGATACCACAACAATACATTAACGTGGATGTTTTTTTTTTTCGTCAGCATTTTGCGATGCGTCCATCATTAGCCGGTCAATTACAGCCGCGATTGTAATGTACAGTGCATCATTAAGAACGTGATATCCCGTGAGAGCCCGCAATTGTTAAAGCCTATATATTTATCCTATTTAAAACACTCTAAAAGGTTAGGAGACAGTACGCAATTGGCGCAAAAAGTACCGCAAGGGTACACCCTTAGCGTAGCAGACGCTGTGCACAAGGTGTGAACACAGGCGTCACAGATACTTACAGAATTAAACTTTAATAACTATACCTTAAGGAATGTACTTATACTGTAAACCTTTGTGCAGTGATAATGTGTAGATGTAATGCAGTGTAACCTTGTTAGCTTAAAAGCTGTATGAGCGTCTGTGACGCTCTGAGAACCCTTTAGCAATATATTAAACACTCAAATACCGGTCTAAGGTTCTAACACCTTTAAGGGAGAGAATGAACGTTCAATTGCAAAAGAATACACAGTACAAGTTATACACTACCAAAATAACATAAAATACCTAACCGAATTACTACACATAAAATACAATAACGACACGATTACATTTAAGGGGAAGGAGAGAGAGAATGGCTTACAACATTAATAAGAGACAAAATGTCTGCAGAGAACTTACACATGTGGGAATGATCGCTGCGCAGTTAGTCAATGCTGAGAACCTTTGTGTTGAGAAACTTGAGCTCACCCAGGCTGGCTGTCCCTATATACACAACACACAGCAACAACACAATGGTCCCTACAATACCGCATGGGACAGAAGCTACACTCCATTTTGGGAAAAACTCCTATGATTCCAAAGTCTGTAACATATGGTTCAAAAGGGAATGCCAGCAGCCATTTTAGATTTTCAAGTCCAAACACATGGCATTCTTTGCTACACCATAATCACATAGCAGAAGACATAAGACTCCACTATATTCCAAAATGTCTAAGCTTCAATATAATGCATATGTGCTGATTTTACAATTCCAAACCATCTAAATCACCTTTCACAATTTCAAGCCAACACAGTATCTCCATAACCAGAGCATATGGTATGCTGACTATGCTATCCTTCCAGAATCAGCATCACATATCTCATGCTGTCCATATGAGCCATCACAAGGCCAGATTACCAGGTACCCACAAGTATCAGCCTGCTATTGCTACAAGCACATGAATACAGTAACAAAAGGAAGTATGTTTTGACTTCTAACCTTCAGCAAGATGCATCATGTAAAACTACTATAATCTGTTATAAATCACCATCCATAAATGTATACCAGAAATGCTATGCTACAGATTGTCTACTGTTCCAATTCATTACAGATTTCATAGAGTATCATCACAACCATACAACAATCACATAACTGCACAAGCATCATTAACCTTAAGCCATTTGTATCTCCAAACTAACTATTCTATGCCAATCATTTCACAACTACTTTACCACAAACACATATTTAACTATTCTATGCCATTAAGCCATGTGTATACAATACTTAGCCTTAGTAAGGAGATCAGTCCTGGTGATGAGCATGCCATGCTTCTGGATGCTAGGTTGGCCCTGAGTGAGTGAGCCCTGTGATTTCCAGTGGATATATCATACCTGCGTTCCAGCTGTGGGGGTGTGTGATCCACAGGAAGTGTGTGTCTTTCACAGCATGTGGGCTAGCTGTATCAGTGAGCTGAGCTGGCCATGTGATCTTGGTTATTCAAATGCTAATTAGCCAAGGCTACAGTATAGGGATGTTAATTAGGCTTCAGGTTACAGAAGCCAATACCACAAGAAAAAGACTCTGTAACATATCCCCCTGTATTGACAATAATCTGGCATTCGACAGATTAAACTGATTTACTGACATTATTGAGGGGAATATTAACTTCTAAAATACATTATTTTGATTAAATATGTAGCGATCGAGTCGCATGCTAGACGCGCACAAACTCTACCGTAAATGCACATACCATGCGCCTGAGCGTGCACGCGACTGCGAATATGCGCACACACGGGAGGGCCTGTGCACGTGCAGCGGGCACACGCATGAGGTGCATATATGGCAATGTGCAGCGTGATATTTTTCTGACTTTGACAGAACTTAGGATGGACAGGACACTGGATTGATGGCTGGGATAGTCCCAGTAAAGATAAGACACACAGAATGTTTTTTAAGGGGAGTAGACCAAGTAGAGAATCACTTCCCCGTAGTGCCCAATCCAGTTGTCAAATTGTTATAAAATCTTCTTCACCTCTACAAAACTCATCTGTCACCAACTTCTATTCTGTTTCTCTACAGTTTTCCTCTTCATCTTTTGTGTTCACACTTGGTGGTACAATACATGGACCCAAGTACAGTTCAAACTCCACATGCCTAGGTCCTTCAGAGTTCTGCCCAAACCCAGTATATCTCAACAGCACGATGACACCAGTATTACTGCAGTGTGCCTTGTCATGCACAAAGGGTGGAAAATGGGAATACTGGTGAAGGGAAATTTTGTATATGTCTATTGGTAAATGGCAAACCTGACATTTTCTTTTTCATTTTCTTCTCCTTTCTCTGTTCTAGAGATGTTTTTTTTTTTTGAGTTATGCTCATGGTACTCTACACTGCAAACACACGATAGTTAAATTAAGATACAAAAATTTGTGTTCCCTACAGGAAAAGGCAGTCTGGAGGACAAAGGGGTATGGCCAGGAGTCCTCAGGACTGTGGGCAGTTGGACACGGTAAGCCAGTAGCCCCCAGAGCATACCTTCCAAGTCTAGCTGAGGTGGCACACGGTCTGACTCATCTAGGCAAAGAGGGTATGTGCATGCTGATGAGAGCCTACTGGTGTGCACCAGTATTCTATTCTCATGCAGGTAAGAGAGCAAAGATCTGTCTTGCTTGCTTGAGGAAGAATATTGGTAAAGCAATACCAACAGAGCCATCCCATATCCCTCCTGCAGACGGATCTTTTCAGGAAATACAAATCGACTTCGTACAGTCAACACCCTTTAGGAATTATTGTTATGTATTGGTGTGCACTGATGTTTTCTCAAACTGGGTAGAGGCATTTCCTGCCGCCACGGATGCTGCTGTGTTTACCACAAAGTAAAATTGCGCAGAAATTTATGTGTAAATAATGGTACCCCTAGAAGTAGGAGCAAAGTCTGAAATTGTACTATTGTGATCATAGATACTGCCACTAGTATTATGAAGCTTCGGAACCACTCCCAGATCTTCACTCGACGAATCACCCTCTTCGAAATTTGTTTTTGTTTTGGTATTTGTGTCTTTCTTTTTGGTTGTCTTTGGAAGACAACCTCATGTCATGATTGATCCGCACAATGATCAGAGATACACCAATGAGGTGACAGTACAGTAGCTTTTGAGATGAGCCAGCATTTGAGAACTTGATAAAAGAACTTGAAACTGTTGATTGCTGGTATGCCAAATGCTAACTGTCTTGATTATGAACCAAGAGACTGTGTGATTGTCCTTACGCTCAGGTTGCCTAATAAACAGGTGGGAAGGACCATACCAAGATTTGTTGACAGCACTAAAGGTCGCTGAGAGATTTGGGTCCACTCGTCCCACTGCAAGAAGGTCGCTGACCCGGAGAGAACTCGTGACAAAGTAGTTTATTGCTCACATTCATCAAATTTGTGAACTGTGTGTTCGTAGTGAACTGTGTGTTCGTAGTGAACTGTGTGTTCCAAGTGAACTGTGTGTCCAAAGAGCAAGGCAAAGAGAACCTCGTATCACCAGAGACTCTGTTCCATGAAGACTGAGAGGCGGCACTGTAGAACACTACCTGAGCGTACTAAAGGACTGCAGAAAGACCAGTCATTCTAATTGATTTGTTATGAACAAGAGTTGTTTTGTTCTATTTCTCTTTTCTCTCTTTCCCGCTGACAAACATTTTCTTTCAGGATATTCTATTTTTGCGAGGTTTTTTTATGAGGAGTCGAGTGTGGGACTGGAACTGGTTCTGTAGGAAGGAGTGATTTCCTTATAGGATCCCAGGATTAGCCGATAAGTTTGTTAAAGTCAGAGAAAAATCAAAGGCCTAGTAGTTATGGAGTTCAGAGGTAATCAGGAACAGTCAGACAATGGCTATTCACACATTGCAGATAAAGAGCTCATTAATATATGTGGAAGAAAGGTTTATGAGTGGCTCTCCCCGAACTCCGAAGGTTTATGTTATTTAGGAAGGACACTACTTATAACCCTTGTTCAATGATTAAACAGACCTAGCATACGTTCCAGAAATGGAAACAATGTTCAGAAAATGATAGGAATATGTAGATCATGAAAATGTTATATGCCACTGTCACGATTTGTTTGTGTCTTCTTCACCTACCCAGCAGAACCTCAATCGAATCCAAACATCACTGTACAAAGACGTAGGTACATGTATGTGTGAAATGTTCATCGCAAATCAGACATTGTAGGCCAAAGCACTGTCCCAGCATACTCTATAGGTTGAATGTTGTCCCACACCCAACCAGTGGTCCCGTGACTGCCGAGTGCATAGAGAGGATGTCTCGTCCTCCTCCCTGTCTTCCCCAAATATAGTCAAGTGTCTGATTTGCGAAATTCATACATACTTGTGTCTAGGTCACCGATTATGGTATGAAATATTTTTTTCTTATGTTAATAATTGATGGCAGTTATTGTTTACTGCCAAAGGGTGGACTGTCGTAGTAAAAAATATTACATAAAGAGAACATACAAACTACACACATCATAAGTCGCTATACTTGCAAATACGCGCAGCGAGCACACAATATATAGTAGCACACGCATTTACATGGACATGCCACAGAGATGGATTCGACACTTATTTCATACAGTACATAATTATAATAATATCAAGTGCCAGTCATCATGATGATTTAAAATTATCTAATGAATTAATGTCATGTATGTGTATTATTTGAACGAAACCAGATACACCAGTCATATTTACTATTAAAACAACCAGCTTAATGTGTAGATTAATTTGATACTTGTTATGAAGTTGTGGGACATTGCAGCGAATAGTTATGATTACATGTATAAAAGCTAAAATCACTTTTGTTAGAACAATGCATATTCCAGTGGACAGGAAACTTAGGCCAGCCCTTTGGATGTCTTCAAGGCTGAACCTGATCAGCATATGCAAAGAAACTGGTGACTCATCATGAGACCCCTCCTCCAGAAACTAGATAACATATTGATTACACTGGAGCTCAGTTACTTGCTTTTTGGTCTCAGAGGATGATGGAGGAGTTGCTAGCAGTTCAGTTCCTGTATTAATTTGCAGAGAGAGGGAGACATAAGCTACATTGGAGGGAATGGTAATTGTATCGCTGGCATGTAACTGTAATTGTATCTGTAATTGTATGTAATTGCATGTAACTGTATGTAATTATATGTTTTAACTGCTTACTGTATGAGTTGTAACTATAGGTATACTCTACTTTGTAATATATATTGAATCCATATCCTTTTTAATAACAAATATACACATCAATGAGCTTTGGAACTCAGATAATGTGTGGGTGTATTGTTTTCTCTTATGGGATACAGTGTTTTGCGATGTACAGCGCACTTTTATCATATATGGTAATAAGATGCACCTGGCGTCTGCAATATATATTAGAGCGGGCATTTTAAATATTTGTGAGAAATCAATTTGGCATTCATACTTATGATGAATGCGCTGCAGGTGACGTATAAGTAAAGATGTTTTTAAGGTGGTTAACGTCCTTACCCCTACTGATTATAGATTGACAAAGGCAACATATGGCTTGACACCTGTTGTCCGGATTTGTGGAGAAATAATTCCACATTGAAGAGGTGGCTTTTTTGATAGTTTGCGCAGGCATTACAATGGGATTATTCATTCCACGGACAATAACTGTCTCCCCCGGTGCCTGATTTAAACAAACCACATCACCATCAGAATCTTTATCGTCAACTTCCTCTTCAGCGCTAGCAACACCCATATCCTCATCCTGGTGTACTTCCACAGTGACATCTTTAATTTGAATATCAGAAACTGGACTGTGGGTGCTCCTTCCAGCAATTGTAGAGGGCGTGCAAATGGTGGAAGGAGCCACCTCTCCCGTCCAGTTTTGGTTAGGCCAGGCATCGCAACTGCCTCCACACTTGGATTTTCCTTTGGGATTTGTGATACCATCTTAGAACGCAAAGTTCTTTGCTGTGCTTTTGCCAGCTTAACTCTTTAATTTTTCTAGCGTTAGGATGAGGGCTTCCATCGTCATGTGAAGCTGAACCACTAGTCATGAACATAGACAAGGGCCTTAACCATTCCTTGTCACTCCATGTCGTAAATGACATATTGGTAATTTTACGTTTCTCCTCAGACAATTTACATTTATTTTTTTGGGTCAATTTACTGAACTTTGGCTTTTTGGATTTTACATGCCCTCTACTATCACATTAGGCATCGGCCTTGGCAGACGACGTTGATGGTTTTTCATCATCTATGTCATGACTAGTGGCAGCAGCTTCACCATTAGGAGGAAGTGGTTCTTGTTCTTTTCCTATTTTATCCTCCAAATTTTTGTTCTCCATTATTTTTCTGGCGTTATATAACAATATGCGGCACAGGAGAGCATACCCCTAAACCACACACACACGGCAAAGACTGTAATAATTATTTGGATAATAACCCTTTTATTTGTAGTTATTATAATAATATTCAGCAGACAAGAGTATACCCCTAAACCACACACACACACGGCAAAGCCTGGAAAAATTATTTGGATAATAACCCTTTTATTTGGAGTTATTATAATGATATGCAGCACAGAAGAGTGTACCCCTAAACCACACACACGGCAAAGCCTGGAAAAATTATTTGGATAATAACCCTTTTATTTGGAGTTATTATAATGATGTGCAGCACAGGAGAGCGTACCCCTACACTACACAAGACAAACCCTGTAAAAATTATTTGAATTAAATATTAATAACTCCTTTATTTGAAGTAAATAATATACAGCATATGACAGCACCACTGGACTTATACTGCAGTACCGCTGGAGTTATATGGCAGTACGGCTGAACTTATACTGCCGTATCCCAGGACTTATAAGGCAGTACCACTGGACTTATATGGGAATACCGCTGGATTTATACGGCAGTATCACTAGACTTATACGGCAGTACCGCTGGACTTATATGGCAGCACCACTGGACTGGACTTATACAGCAGCACCACTAGACTTATGGCAGAACAGGACACCATCACTGGACTTATGGCAGCATAAGACACCACCACTAGAGTGATGCAGCACAAGACAGGACCACTGGACTGGACTTATACAGCAGCAATGTACTTATGGCAGCAAAGTACACCACCACTGTGACTGGACTGATGCAGCACAAGACAGCACCACTGCAGTGGACTTATACAACAGCACTGGATTTATGGCAGAACAGGACACCACCAATGGACTTATGGTAGCACAGGACACCACCACTGGACTACTGTAGCACAAGACAGCACCACTGGACTGGACTTATAAAGCAGCACTAGACTTATGGCAGCACAGGACGCAACCACTGTGACTGGACTGATGCAGCACAAGACACCACCTCTGGACTGATGCAGCACAAGACAGCACCACTGGAATGATACAAAAGAGCAAGTCGCCATCCCACATGCCACGTCACTTTCCTACGCAGACACTGAGGAGACATGTCCCCTCGCTCCTCTCTCCAAGACTGGAGTGAAATTGGTAGGGCCGCGCTGCTCCTTATATGGAATCCAAAACCCGCAAGAATCTGACAGCGGGGTGATGACATTTTGCCTCATTCTGGTTTCCAAGTCTGGTAGGAAAACCCGAGCCGGACACGGATCCGAACTCGGAGCGTGAAGTTTGGTGGGGTTTCAGTTCTCAGGGAACCAAAACCGCTCATCTCTAGTAATTATGTGTTATAATGGCCCAGAGCCTGCCTTTGGGCTCCAATCCTTGAAGGGGCACCTGCATGTCCTGCAGCGTCTGTGTGGTTCACAGCAGGATCAAAGTGTGACCTCTTCCAATGCAGCATTGTGGCACACCCGCTGCTGCTGCAGAGTTATTTGGCTCTATCCCAGGAGCCCTTCTAAAATCTGCAGTTTAGTGACACTAGTGCCGCCCATATTATTTATTGACAGGGGTGGTAGGGCAGGCTTTTCTGTTGGAGTTACTGCGCAGGGCCATGGAGGAGGTAGAACTAGTTCCAACTACCATTACAGGTCGTGGAGCTGATTTCCCCCTCGCCCTCCCCCACCACTTTAACCCCTGCAGTCTATACACACAAATGATGTCAACTATTTACAAGAAACAAAGAATAATTTAATATTTGTGACTATTTGTGAAGACTCTTTCTCTTCTCTGGGTAGGGCCTACAGTGTTTTTAAAAGTAAGCAACCCAGCAGCATGTACCCACCTGCTAGTAATTGGCAGTGGTAGGGGGTTCGGTATGTGATGCCAGCGAATGGGATGCCGACAGTCACATTACCAGTGCAGGCATCCCGATGTTCACAATCCCGACAGGGGTGAGGTAAACATTCTACCTACTCCCCTAACCCACCCTTACCGCAGCCTAATCCTAAGCCTCCCTACTTAATGCCCTACTGAAGCCTAACCCTAACCCTCCCCTCCACGTGGTGCCTAAACCTAACCTACCACCCTGTAGCCAAATCCTAACCCTCCGTCTTACCTTCGGGTTCCCGGCGTCAGGACGCTGACATGGTCAGGATTCTGGCATCAATATTCTGACAGTTGTCAGGATTCTGGCATCATAATTTTACCTGCCAGGATCCTGACAGCTGGGATCCTGAATGTATACCATTATTAGTTAGTGAATTGACCAGCATTAAAGTTGATAGTAAATACTACATTTCATTTTCAAGTGTAACAACTTTTAACTTTTTGGGGCTAATCTGTACTTCATAATGGGCCTATTTTAGATGCAGTCACAAAGTGCCTATTGTATGCAAATTGATCAATGTTTACTTACTGCACATACATCTAAGCCGCAATGCGCACGGCCAGCAAGTGATCTGTGATGGCGTTCACAATGATGGATTAAAGTAAGGGATAGAAAGACAGCGGTTGGGGATAGTAACAAGGAGTGGTCAGGTAAATGCAGGCATGTTATGGCCATTAAAACATTTTCTGGGCGTGCACACTGTAAATTAGAAGTTGCAATCTCACTTGCTACTGCAGAGTCCTCTGCATCCCAGGAGAGCAGCTCATCCTGCGCGTCCACAGAGGCACTCACAGTCTGTGTGATGATCCGATATGTGACAATGGTACCTAAGTATCAGCAGTTGTACGCTGTTGGATGGAAATAATGTGACAGCGGTGGGCACCCCTATGCTCAGGATAGCTTCTGCCCATATTGGCATATAATTGCAATTGCAAATGGCTGAAGAAAGCAACAGCAATCTCTAGAAACATCCACACCTGAATTCGGCTCAATGTTTATGAAAGCATTTGCTCCATTTGTGAGGCCAAATTCAGTAGAGGTAGGAACGTTAACCTTCTATGCACCTCCTCCATGTCACATCATTTGCGGCAAAGACATGAAATTTATTGTACAAGATTATAATGAAATTATAATGAAATTATCTCCTCATCATCAACATCCTCAGAGTAATTACTTAACGGAGGAAGTCATTCTAAAAAATAGTTTTGTGGGGGCCCAAACAAACCAATAATTTCAGCCACAAGTGACGGTC
This sequence comes from Pseudophryne corroboree, assembly GCF_028390025.1. NCBI lineage: Eukaryota > Metazoa > Chordata > Amphibia > Anura > Myobatrachidae > Pseudophryne > Pseudophryne corroboree. Next base: position 331,432,776 of record NC_086453.1, read on the forward strand.
CCTGTCGCAGAATGACTGGTTTGTTAAACTGTGCATGTCCTGTTTAATATATACATCATAAGGGTGGGAGGGAGGGCCCAAGGACAGTTCCGTCTTGCACCTTATTTCTTTGTGTTATTTGCTCTTTGGAGCATTTTTTGAGCATAGTTTCTGAAACTGCCATCCTATCTGCCACTGCAGTGCCACTCCTAGATGGTCCAGGTGTTTGTGCCACCCACTTCTGTCACTTAACTTAGTCATCCAGCTACAGATGGAGCCGAACTCATCTAGTGCGGCTTCATCGCTTACAAGCACTCCCGGTGCAACTAGGCAATCCATCCGCCTAGTTATGCCGGGAGCGCACAGAGATGATCCCGTTCAACTCAATGGGGCACGTGCGTGTCATGGATGCACGTGCGCCCAAGACGATTAGCGTGGCTCCATCTGTACCTCGGTGCAACCTTTTGACCTAAACTGGATAAAAACAATATTGTGAGCTGTGAGGTGTTCAAAATAGACTGGAAGTGAGTGGAAATGAATATTGTTTGGGTTAATAATACTGTAGGAACAAAACACCCCTTAAATTCTGTGATTTTAGCTGTTAAGATTTAAAAAACATTTAGAATCAAAACCAAAACACACAAGGGTGGTTTTGGCAAAACATATCCAAAACCAAAGCACGAAGAAAAAAAACCCCAAAACAAAACCCGAAAAATGGCCAGGAGCACATTTTTTATGTTAATAAGTCTTTGTTGATTGACTCTGATTTAAAACAATCAATTTACAACTAATATGGTCAATTAAGTACCAGAAGTGATGAGCATATCGGGTGTGGTTCTGATTCGCACATTTTGCAGATACAGTATACACTCATAAGTAGAATGTTTTTTCATCTGTGCATGCATCTGAGTTGTGCTGCATCCGATTATCTATGCACTGAGAGGCAGCACAGATTTGGACACATGGGGGGAAATGTAATAGGGTGTGAGAATCAGAAAGTGAGAGATTTTGGTACAATTCTCCAGTTTTTTTTTTTTTTAGTGGCAATCATTTACATGGCCAAATCAACCTGGTTATGCCATTTAAATGATTGCCACTATAAAAAACAGGAAAATTTTACCAAAATCTCTCACTTTTTGAGTCTCACACCATATTACATTTCCCCTAGGGTCTTATAACTGTATTGGGCATTCCTGAGTGGTGACAGGGAGGTAATGGAGGTGACAAATATGATGCACACAGTGTCTTATAGGAGTGTTGTGGGTGTGTCACCAAAAGTGGCTGCATACAGAGATGCACAATGCTTACATAGGAGGCCATACCTGCAATAGTGATGGTGCAAATTTTGATGGTGCATTCAATGCTTTGCCAATGGTTCAACTTTAGACACACCATATGGTAATGCTGGGTCTTAAGATGCTGCAAGTCAGCATCTCAATCCTTGCACATATGGGTGCATACTTGTAAACCAATGAAGGGCCATGTAAAGGCATTAACATATAGACTGCGGTAATTTGTGCAGGCACAGCCGACTCAGAATCAGGCCCGCCATGTGTGTAGATTGCAGGTCCTTGTGTTGTAACAAGGTATTACACCCCAGTGCAGCTCTAATCCCCTTGTCAGGGTAGGCTGAGACGGGATGTTGTCATATTGTCGACATTCAGTATATCAACTTTTAAAATGTTGATGCAATAATATCTACATCTTCTGAATGTCAACATTCAAAAATCAAAATTAATTATGACTGAATTCATAATGTTGACATAGTCAGAATGTCAGCATTAAAAAAGTCTCCATTATGAATGGCGACAGTCAGACTGTTGACACAATAAAATTAAGGTTAGGCTTAGATTTAGGTTAAGCTGCAGTTAGGGTTTGGGTTAAGGTTAGGCTGCAGTTAGGGTTATGTTGTAATTAGGGTTAGGGACACATGAAATGCTGACATTCTGAAACATTTTGAAGGTTGATATTCTCAGTGTTGACTATCACGCTGACATGCAAAGGCTGTTGGTATGCATGCTACAGATCATAAACAGGAAATATAGTATCAATCCTGCACCAGTATCCAAAGAGCAAATTGTGTATTTAGATATTTCTTGGTTCCTTTATATTGAAATACACATCATATTATTTTTAATATCGAATACGTTTTACTATATATTTCTTTCTTTTAGGTGCAACCCCTATGTTTCAGGTCAAAGACCAACAACTGTTAACATGAAAGAAGATAGAGAAGATAGGTAAACATTTTGGGGTGCACAATGGAACCTTAATATAATGTTAAAATGTTTAACTTTTTAACTTTTATTGGTATGCATTAATAATATTTCAAAAACATGGTGAAGTTAAAAATATAGGGGGTGATTCCGAGTTGTTCGCTCGCTAGCTGCTTTTAGCAGCATTGCACATGCTAGGCCTCCACCCTCTGGGAGTGTATCTTCGCTTAGCAGAATTGCGAATAGAAAATTCTTAGCAGTTTCTGAGTAGCTCGAGACTTACTCCTAAACTGCGATCAGCTCAGCCCGTTTCGTTCCTGGTTTGACGTCACAAACACGCCCTGCGTTCGGACAGCCACTCCCCCGTTTCTCCAGACACTCCCGCGTTTTATCCTAGCACGCCTGCGTTTTTCCGCACACTACCAGAGAACATCCAGTTTCCGCCCAGAAACACCCACTTCCTGTCAATCACACTCCGATCACTTCAACGATGAAAGTTCTTCGTTCTGCCGTGAGTAAATCTACTAAGTTTTGATCTAAAATACTTAGCGCATGCGCACTGCGTACCATGCGCATGCACATTTTCACATTAATCGCTCCGTTGCGAAAATCGGCAACGAGCGAACAACTCGGAATGACCCCTATAGTGTGATAGAAAGATAGAGTATGTGAATAAAAACTATTAAAAACTCTGTTTTTCCTCTTTTCTGCAAACTCTATTCTATCTTCTCTTGCTATATTGCATATATCGTATGTGCTGAATCTGCTACAATTGTATCATCCTACTTCTCTGCCTCCTCACATTGCAACACATCACTGTTTGTTTCAATATAATGTTGCTATTCTGTGGTATCTTTAAATAAAAATATGATGTTGCTTTTCTAGGTATAGCTTGCAGTCTCTACTATTGTATAACAGTGTCAGTGTTTGTAATATTCTTTCTTACAGCTGGGAGACAAATGCACCCTGGTAATAACTAATCCACATTTACATACAGTATTTATCTCACAAGCCCTCATTAGGGGTCTTATCTTGATTCATATACAGCGACCCCTCATGTGTGAATTTTAACCAAGTTACAATTTGATTTCTAGTATATATATATATATATACTCTAACCCGATTAGGATATAAACATTTAATCATATATGCACAATGAAGTGCACCAACAAAGAGACATTCTTTTTCTCTCTTCTTCTATATGCACAATGATCCTTTTGTTGTTATGTTTTCATATATATATATATATATATATATACAACTCGAACAGCCGGCACTCCACGGAAAGATACCCCTGCCAGGGTGCTCTCTAGAGGCCTGCCAACCTCAGTACTATGCTCCAAATGATAGAGTCACTCCTGGACTACCAAATTGGTGAAAAATCAAGGTGCTTTAATCTTCAACGTTTTGGGGTACTACCCCCCGTCATCAGGACACACATAACACTCAGTGCAAAACAAACAGTGCTTAAATACATACACTTACAGGTCCCCAGGTCACGTTCACCGCCTCCCATCGTGTGTCTCGGCGTTTGGCGTCCCACTTCCGGTCCCGACTGTGATGTCACGCCGGAAGTGACGTTCGCCGGCCCACATCGACGGAGCTGTGTAGGTTTCCATAGCGATGCGGCTAGAAGCGTCACATCTCTATGTAACCTGAGAAATATACATACATGATTACTTTCAAAACAAACATGATAATAGATATGCATTTTGTAAACACAAACAATAAAATGATAACATATATGGTGATATTGAATAATGTAGGGCGCTTTATCACCATCTAGTGGTAAAAAACCATATAACAAATTGGACAATCACACTTATCCAAGCAAGTGCACTAGCTTCAGTGTATAAAGTGCAATGTGCTCAATTAGGAATTCCTCGTGAGGAATATACGTTGTGCTAAAAAATTAAAAACAAACAGATTAATATGGACTATCTATATCTCACTCTGGCTGGTATATGTACATTGATCCCTCTTGGGTAGTGACAGCTACCACGGTATGACAGGCTGTATCTTAATAAGCTTTATTGTAAACCTATCCTCATTGTATACCTATTATAATTCTAATTAGAACTATAAAAAACAACTGAAGTTGATTGACTCATTCAGGCCATTAGGATTAACAGTGTTTAAACGATGTATCCACTTGCATTCTAACTGTAATAGTTGCCTGTCCCTGTCACCCCCTCTTAGATCTGGGGGGACTTGATCTATTATTTTATACCTCAACGTGGCCATTGAATGTTTGGCCAGAAGGAAATGTCGTGCCACCGCTTGGTCACTTTTCCCTTCATTGATGGCGGCCCTTATGGCCCCCCTATGTTGGGCCATCCTTTCTTTAAACTGCCGTTTTGTCTTTCCGACATAATTCAGACCGCACGGGCAGGTAAGTAAATAAATTACAAACCTCGACGAGCATGATACTGGGTATTTGATGTCCAACATCTTACCCGTGTGAGGGTGTGCAAATTTCTGGCCTGCGATCATATAGCTGCATGTTACACAGCCTGAACATTTGTAACAGCCACCCTTTTTTGTTAGAAAATGAGTTTTAGGGGGTTGAATACCTGTGATGTCTGTTTTATCAAGTAGATCCCTTAGGTTTGGGCCCCTGGCATAACTTGGTACCAATTTGGTGTTTTTTAAAACTGATAACTGTGGATCATTTGTTGTTATTGGCCATAAGGCTTTAGCCCGTTTGGTGGTATAACAACTTTTGACATCAAACTGGTTTACACAGGGCAACATCTCTTTATGTTGAGGATTGACAGCGTCATCCTTATTTTGTAGTAAAACAGATCTTTCGATCTCACATGCCTTGCGTCTTGCTGTCAGTAAATCCCGAATGGGATACCCCCTTTCCACAAATTTGTTAACCATAATATCGAGCTGTTTATCTCTCTCTGTAACATTGCTGTTGATTCTACATACTCGGATGAACTGAGAGTATAGTAATCCCCTGACCGTGGATCTGGGATGAAAGCTGTCATACGTAAGCAATGTATTTCGATCTGTGGGTTTGGAAAACAATTTTGTGTGCAACTTCTGGTCTATACATGAGATGTTTACATCTAAAAAATTGATCTCATTTTTGCTCATGGTAAGTGTCAACTTTGCTCATTTTTGATCAAAGTTGACACCTGCAACTGGTGCTGGATTAGCTTCCTTCTCGGGGTCCCGCCGCACCAGAGGTCCGCTCGTTTAATGTCCCTACTCCTGAGGAAGCCGCCGATTTTAAAGGTGGGGAAACGCATTGAGACTGTTTCTGCACAGATCCGGTACATTATCACACTTAATGGGACATTAAATGAGCGGAGCTCTGGTGCATCGGGACCCCGAGAAGGAAGCTAATCCAGCACCAGTTGCAGGTGCATGGGGTAGACCACTATACAGTAAGCCGACAGAGGTGTCTAATGCCCAGAATAGAGTGAACTTACCTTCAGGCCGAATGGCTATATGCTCAGATATGGGTGTTTGTTGATGCATAACAACTTCAGTATATAAGAGAAGCACCGACTGTGATTATAATATATTAATTGCAATTCTTAGCATGGATACTGCTGGTTATTTCAACAACTAACATCCAGCTATGCATGTGATAAAATCCTACTAACAGCTGTGGATAGAGCCTTGATTAAAACATCCAGTTATGCATGTGATAAAACTTTACTAACAGCTGTGGACAGAGTTCTGATTGAAAACAGTTGCTGATTGCCAATTAATTTTGAGTCTATTGAGGACTGTGTCTTTTGAGAAATGGACGGCTATGGAGCCAAATATGATCATCACTAAAGACTGATACTAATTAATTGCTAATATATTTCATCAGTATTTTATCAGTATCATTAAGGACTCATATTAACCAATTGCTAATATATATTTCAGTGATTTATCAATTACTAATTGATTGTTCCATAAACATTACTTGGAGCTGAGATAATTTGATGGTATTGGATACTAATAGCTTGGGCTTGTATGTTATGAATTGATTACCGAGGGTACTTGGTTTTTCATTAATTTTAACACCGGCCGTGTGTATATATTATATGTTATATGTATAATTGTTTGTATGTGGCAATAAATTCATAAAATATATATTCTGACTGTACAGCGCTTCAATTATCTTGTGTACAGGTTCTCACTGAGCACATGTGACAGACGTGACAGAGTCCTGAGATGCCAAGGAGAACGTTCTGCTGCCGGCAACATCCTCCAGCATGACCGGTTTGGCAGTGGGTCAGTAATGGTGTGGGGTGGCATTTATTTGGGGGGCCGCACAGCCCTCCATGTGCTTGCCAGATGTAGCCTGACTGCCATTAGGTACTGAGATGAGATCCTCAGACCCCTTGTGAGACCATATGCTGGTGCGGTTGGCCCTGGGTTCCTCCTAATGCAAGACAATGCTAGACCTCATGTGGCTGGAGTGTGTCAGCAGTACCTGCAAGACGAAGGCATTGATGCTATGGACTGGCCCGCCCATTCCCCAGACCTGAATCCATTTGAGCACATCTGGGACATCATGTCTCGCTCCATCCACCAATGCCACGTTGCACCACAGACTGTCCAGGAGTTGGCGGATGCTTTAGTCCAGGTCTGGGAGGAGATCTCTCAGGAGACCAGCCACCACCTCATCAGGAGCCTGCACAGGCATTGTAGGGAGGTCATACAGGCATGTGGAGGCCACACACACTACTGAGCCTCATTTTGACTTGTTTTAAGGACATTACATTAAAGTTGGATCAGCCTGTAGTGTGTTTTTCCACTTTAATTTTGAGTGTGACTCCAAATCCAGACCTCCATTGGTTAAAACATTTGATTTCCATTGATAATTTTTGTGTGATTTTGTTGTCAGCACATTCAACTATGTAAAGAACAAAGTATTTAATAAGAATATTTCATTCATTCAGATCTAGGATGTGTTATTTCAGTGTTCCCTTTATTTTTTTGAGCAGTGTATATTGGTTGGATTGATCACGGTGTCATTCAAAAAGATCAAAGTTTTATTTTGGCCACACTTTTACAACCAGAAATTCTAGGAGGTATCTTATAAACCACAAAAAGTCCCAACATTCCATCAAAGTTCTCTGCACCCACCATATATTGTCAATAAAATAAGTCAGTGATGTTGTGTAGTAAAAATGATATGTGGGTTAATGTAGTAACTAGCTGGTCTATTTACTAAGCCTTGGATGGAGATAAAGTGGATGGAGATAAAGTATCAGCCAATCAGCTCCTAACTGCCATGTTACAGGCTGGGTTTGAAAAATGACAGTTAGGAGCTGGTTGATTGGGACTTTAACTCCAGTCACTTTCTCTCAATCCAAGCAGTAGCGTAACTACCGAGGGTGCAGCTGCTATGGGGACAAGCTGCTTCCAGGGCCTGTAGCTGCTCCCCCTGCTCCCAGATATGGACTGCCTCCAAGGCATGCTGCTATCCCCTTCACCCCCCCCTCCACACTGTGAGATCAGTGCCTCAGACGATAGCACCCCCCTCCACCCACAGGCTGCAGCTATGCAGAGGCTATAGAGGGTGTGTCCGGGGTACCTTCCTTGCCAGCTCTAAGTGAACAAGCCCATGACCACGGGCAAAAAGCATTTTCCTGGTGGTGGTGATGGCATTGGCGGAGGTTCTGACTCTGACATCCAGGAGCAGCAGTGGCTATGGTGCCTGACCCTCCTTGTGTCAAGGCTTAGACGACCACTACATCCAAAGCGGACAGCTCACTCCATAAAGGTCTTTGAGCAGTGGAAATTCTCCGCAGCTACACACTCTAGTACCGGGAGTGGTGACTATACATTTACCCTATAGTCATATTCCAGTTTATCTAACCTGAGTTATGTGTGTGCCTTTACTTTTTGTATTTAATATGCATCATTATCTATACTGTACCTCTAAAGGTACAATTATTTATGTCACAAATGGACTGAATATTTCAATAATAGTAACCAGGTCTCCACTTTATAGGCTGGCTACAATACTCCAGGTTACACATACTGTAACAATATCTATGAAATATATACTGTATCTTCAATTACAATTGTATTTAGCTCTCTAGCTTTATGAGACTTCAGTGGCAATGTTGCTTCTGTAATATAGTAACTTTTGTGAACATGCATATTGGCTACAATTGTATTATATCTCAGTAACTTGAAACCTGATCTCCATTCCATATGCTGGCTACAATACTGTATTTAAAGTCATATAATACATGCGAATTTAGCTACAACTGTATTTAGTTTTCCAGTTCTATGAGACCTTAGTAGCAACATTGGAATATATTAATCTCTGTGAATATGTGTTTTGGCTACAATTGTATTTGGTATTTCACTCCCATCAGACCAACAGTTATAATATTGCTTTTGGATTTTAGTTAATGAATTTAATTGTGTATACTGCAATGCGCAAATGTAGCTCTCTGCAGGGGCGTATCTACGCATTGGCAAGGATGGCACTCGCCAGGGACGCCAGCCGAGCAGGGAATGCTGCCCTTTGGTTCCACCCCCGGCCAATGGGTGGAATCCCTTAAGCCGTAGTGTCTGGCAATACCTGCTGTGCCGAGCTGCCTGTGCATTGCCTGGGATGGAGGGTGGAGGATCATTCAGCAGGCAGGAGCTGACGCTAGTGTCTGGCCCCGCAATGCACTCTACAGGGAAGAAACTGAAAATACACTACAACTCCCAGCAACCCTTGCTGTCAGGAGCTCCCGGCGGCAAGGGATGCTGGGAGCTGTAGGTTTTTTTCAGTTTCTTCACGTAGTTTGGTGCTGTGTCGGACACCGGCGCCAGCTCCTGCCTGCAGAGCGATCCCCGCCCTCCATCCCAGGCAGCTCGGCACAGCAGGTATTGCCAGACACTATGGCTATCTACTGGGATTTTGTGGGGTGGGGACTAGGACTATGTACTGTGTGGAGAGTCTATGTATGTGCTGGGAGTGGGGGAGACTTCTACTATGTGCTAAGGGCGGACCACAGCTATGTTCTGGGAGGGGGATCGGGACTATGGCTATGTGCTTGGGGAGGTGAGGGGCTATATGCAGGGAGGGGGACTATGGCTATCTATGTTGGCAGGGAACTATTGTTATGTGATGGGAGGGAGGTGGGGACTACTGTATGACTGTGTTGGGAGAGGTGGAGACTACGGCTATATGCTGGGAGGACTACGGCTATTGCTTGGGTAGGTGGGGGCTATGGCTATTTACTGGTAAGGGACTATGGCTATGTGCTGGGGGGGATGGGGACTGTGACTATATGACTGTGGGAGCATATCTGGCACTGTGGGGGCTTATCTGGCACTGTGGGGGCATATGTGTATCTGGCACTGTGGGGGCATATCTAGCATCGTAGGGACCCATCTGGAACTGTGGGGGCACCTCTGGCACCATAGGGACATGTGTATCTGGCAATGTGGGGGCATATCTAGCAACGTAAGGGCATATCTGGCAACGTGAAGGCATATCTTGCAACGTGTGGGAATATGTGTATCTGGCACTGTGGGGGCACATCTAGCACTGTAGGGGCATATCTGGCACTGTGGGGGCATATCTAGCACCATGGGGAAATATCTGGCACTGTGGGGACATGTGTGTTTCTGGCACTGTGAGGGCATATGTGTATCTGGCACAGTGGGAGCATATGTGTATATGGCACTATTGGGGCATATGTGTATCTGGCACTGCAGTATTGGGGTCCTATGTGTATAATGCCTTCATTTTCATTGGCCACGCCCCATGTGGCATGTAGCCACACCCATTGCGTGCACACAGTACCACTAACATTTTTTTTCTACTTGCACCACTGGATAGTGTGCTGCACTGCACTTCTTTGCACTAACTATTTGATTATACTACTTGGCCTAGGGTGGCATTGCGTCCTCAGCCAGGCCAGGCACTGCTGATATCTACTCAGTGTTATAAGAATTACTGTGCAGGCATAATGTGTAAAGGGAACTGCTAATGTGTAGGCATAATGTGTATAACGGATACTACTGTGTAATGTAATTTTAATTGGGGGAACTATTGTATCATCATGCCCCTTTCCCGCAAGATCATGTCCCTTTTTTGCACATGTAACTTCCCTATTTCAAATATGGGGGGGCGCCACTCCCTTACTTTGCCAGGGCTGCTCGGACCCCTAGATACACCCCTGACTCTCTGCTCCAGTATTTAAATCATTTCACACTGCTTGGGAGGATGAAATCCCTCTCCGGTTTAATTATGTACTTTTACAAACATTAAAGGTCTCCACTGTGTTCATTTGTGATAGCAAAGAATTTTGAATTTTATATTTTTATAAATGTCTTTCAGTGTCTGTATATTCAGCGTGGCAATCAGGATCATTTCATAATCCTCTATACACTTATCTTATTACTCATATTCTGGACTCTCATTGGTGAGTCAATGAATCCTCCCCATGGCAGTTTTTCAACTGGTGGGGAATTACCCATTGTAAGATCCATCTTTATCTTCCATTTCTAAAATCTTATTTTCTGAACTCATCAACGATTCAGGAGAGTTGTGCACACTAAAACCAGTGTGACCTGCTATCATACAATACTGTGTATGCCCAATCCCGTCTGAGCTTTGAAGTCATACAGTAAATGGGTGAACCAATACCTGGTAGGAGAATCCTAGGGAATACCCATTGCAGTAGGTCCATATCAACTATTCCAGTCTAACGTTGTTTCGGCCACTCTCGGCATTATTCAAGAAGGGATTTAATTTTGGATTTACCAAGAGCCACACATTAAGTGATTTTGATTATCAGGTTAGCACTTATTTACATGCAATATAATAGGTCAGGGTCAGGCACTGACCTAGACTCTCCCGCCGCATACTGCCCAATGAGGTGCGTAAGATTGTGATTGATTCAATATTTACTAGTTCACCGTCTACTGCTCATATTGACTGATTTTAAATGATTTTATATTTTCCTTAGGAGATTCTATTTTAATGTAACATAGTAAAAGTTATGTTTTAATTCTTCTCAAATTATACATGTTATATTATCTTTCTAAGAATGCACCAAAAAAGGAGTCTTCTTTCTATTTTCTTGTGACAGCTCTAAGCCCCGGCTGCCAGTGCTGCAATTCGCGGGCATTTAGGGAAGGAGCCTAATTCCGTGAAGTGGCCGCCTTGATCAGAGACCTCAGCTGTGGTCAGGATGGACAGGTAATGTATCTCCTGCTTCTTCTCCCCATCTCACCCACTCTTATCCCTCTCTCTCTGATACTCTCTCCCTTGCTCCTCTCTCTCTTTCTCTCTCACCCTGATAGTCTCTCCCTTGCTCCTCTCTCTTTCTCCCTGACACACTCTCACTCACTCTCTGAGATTGTCTCTCTCTCGCCCTTAGACTGTCCCTCTATTTTCCTGACACTGTCGCACTATCCCACTCTTTCCCTGACAGTCTCTCTCTCTGACACTATCTCCCCCTCTCTTTGACACTATCTATCCCTCTCTCTAATACTGTCCCCCTCTTTCTCCCACCCTGACACTGTGTCTCTCTCTCTCTCTCTCTCTCTCTGACACTCACTCCCTCTTTCTCCTTGATACTGTCACCCACTCTCTCTCACCCTGACACTCTCTCATTTTCTCATTACCTCTCTCTCTCTCTCTCTCTCTCTCTCTCTCTCTCTCTCTCTCTCCCTAATGCCCTCTCCCCCTCATCCCTTTCTCTCTCTCTCTCCCTGACTTCCCCTCTCTCCCTCTTTTTCTTGCTCCTTGCTCTTTCTCCTCTGACATCACCTGTGTGTGTGAGTGTCTCTCTCTCTCCCCTGACTCTCTCTGTCCGGCTCCTACCATAATGAACATTGTAGTGACAATGACATGGGTGGGGTTTTTCTAGATTTTGTTATGTGGCTTCCAGTGTTCTAGTTACACCCCTGCATCTAAGGCTTAGTAAATAGACCCCTCAGAGTTTGCTGTGCGAATGACGACAACATTGATACATGGTGAGCTCACAAAACTACTCACAGATCATGCATGCATTTTTAATGCTTTTCTCAACCAAAGTCCATTAAATTGCATAAATTTAACAAACTCAATTATTTATTGATCAGGCAAAATCAACAGTAAGATCAGTTCACTACAAAAACTCATATTTTTTTTTAATTACTTTTGTTAAGGTTTAACATTAGTAAATTGATAAGATGATCTGCTGCAGTTGTTTCATTTCTCTCTGTGAGCTGAGAGAACATAGAATGCCTCATAGTCACAAAGGTTACTCAATGATGTTTTTTTCTGTATTGCCCAGTGATCAATAATAAACCCTTCATTACTGAGAACATTTCTTATAAAGCTTTCATCATATTTGAGTGCATGTATCTTGTCCTGCCCAATCGTCATATAAGTTGCATAAAGAGCCCCAACCAATATCAGGTTTCCTTCAGGTTTCAGTAGCTTCACAAATTTCCTGAAATACTTTTTATAATCATCTTTGTCTTTGCTGATGAGTTCCAGCAGCAACACAGTGATCAAACAGTCTGCTGGTGGTAGCACCTTTGGTTCTGCGACATTTTCTTTATTAAAGTCACATTTCATGATCTCTGCAATTGCTTTCTTCAACATTGTATCATTGCCTTCACGCTGGTCACTAAAAAATATAAACACAATATGGTTAAATTGGATTTAGGTGGTCTACCCATACAACCATATGAGAGATAAGGTATTATTTTGTGGGACCAGATTTTCAACCACTTGTGAGGTAACCACTCCAAGCCTTGACTTCGCTGATACTCTAACATCTGATGCAACTTATAAGAAATGACCACACAATCTCACTGCAGCTGCCATTCTCAGAGCACTCTGTTGGCACCTCTACGCCTGCACTGTGTCAGAGACTTTACTCTCTAGTGCACATGAATGGCAGGAGGAAAGGAGGAGGTATCAACCAGCATTCCCAATGTAAAAATAAGGCATTGACACCCCCTTCCCCCATGAAAACTGCGCACACCCCTTTGTGCAGCACATGGAGCAGCTTTGCAGACCTGCAATTAGTATTTTATTGATGTTTTTGGTGGGTCCGGTGCTGCTCTCTATGGCCACATTGTGACCTGTGAATTTATCTACACTACCCCCCTAATCTTTGCTTCTCTCTCTGGATACAGTGATGTATAATTTTCAATATTGTTTGGATTATTATACTAATAATTACATACTTAGGGGCTATTTCAATACGGATCGCAAGTAGCGATTCGTACCGAATTATTGCGGGGGTGCCGCAGGCACATACACAGTGGGCCCTCCTGTGCATGCACCCACATTTTCTGCAGGGGGCCACAGAAAATGTGATCACCTCTGCCTGTCAATCAGGCATAAGCGGTCGCGGGGTGGGAGGGGGGGCGGCAACGCTCCACTTTCTGGGAGGAAATGGAGCATTGTGGGTGCGTGCCAGCCCAAACAGTGGGCTGGTACACGTGAGTGGGGGTGTGTCAGGTGTGCGGTCATGGCAGCTGCGTGACATCACACGCAGCCGCTGCAACAGGAAAAATGTCGCAGGGACTCCTGTGGCCGCAGCTAAGCTGGGCCGGCAGGAGTCATCCTTACTTTCTGCTAACAAGCCGAAATTGTGTGCTTTTAGCAATTTCTGCTTGTTGTAGGGGGGTGGCGCCGGTCATCATGCTGGGCGGCCTTGCCCAGTGCTGGGTGGCCCCCAGCGTACTTGCTAAAGGTTAGCAAATTCTGCTGATTAGCAGAATTTGCTAACCTTACTGAATTGGCCCCTTAATGGAGATTCAGTGGGTGCCTAGAAAAGATAGGGGCAAGTTTTTATTTGGAGTCAGGATGGGTCCAAAACATATTTTTTCCCCAAACATTAATTGATTTTAAAAAGTCTTTAAAAGTGGTGGAGATTGATCTTTTTCTATACTTTCAATGAGACACCCATTTTATCTTCCAGATGGTCATTTATGGGAAATGTAACAGGGTCTGAGTGTGTGGAGGTTCGGGATTTCATCCAAAATTGCCAGTCAGTAGCAGCAGTCTGTTCCTTGTAAGTAGAAATGAGCAGGTTCGGTTCTCAGAGAATTGAACCTCCCCAAACATCATGTTCTGAGCCAGAATAAGAGTCTGGCTCAGGACTTCTCACCACACTCGGATCCCAGAATGAGGCAAAATGTCATCATACCACTGTTGGAGTCTTGCTGGTTTTAGATTCTACATAAACAGCCATGCGTCACCACAATTTACACTCTGGGCTTGGAGAGTGAGGGAGACAGACCTCTGTATCTCTCTGTGTGTAGTGGCATTGGGTGTGGTCAGTGTGTGCTCTTTATTGGTGCTGTTCCTGTCACTGTGGTGTCCCTGTGCAGTTAGGGGTGCTATCCTGGCTGTTACTGCTGTTTCATGTGCTGTTAGGGATGCTGCAGCTGTACATGGGTGATGCTGTCCTGGCTGTCACTGTGTTGTACAGGGGGCAGGGGCACTGTCCTCCTGTATGCAGTGAAAATACAAGGGTGCTGGCTGTAAAAATTCAGATGTGCAGTGTAAATAAATGTACACTGGCCCTCTCTTGTATGCTGTAAAAATTCTGGGGTGCAGTGAAAATAAATATACTCTGGCCCTGTCTTGTATGCTGTAAAAATTCTGGGATGCTGCTGTGAAAATAAATGTACACTGGTCCTGTATGTTGTAAAAATACAGGGATGCTGTTGTTAAAATAAAAGTAAACTGGTTCTGTATGCTGTAACAATACAGGGATGCTGCTGTTCAAATAAAAGTACACTGATCCTGTATGCTGTAAAAATACAGGGGTGCTGCTGTTAAAATAAAAGAACACTGGCCCTGTATGCTGTCAAAATACAAGGGTGCTGTTGTTAAAATAAAAGTAAACTGGTTCTGTATGCTTTAAAAAGACAGGGGTGCTGCTGTTAAAATAAAAGTACACTGGTCCTGTATGCTGTAAAACTACAGGGGTGCTGCTGCTAAAATAAAAGTACAGTGGTCCTGTATGCTGCAAAAATACTGGGGTGCTGCTGTTAAAATAAAAGAACACTGGCCCTGTATGCTGTAAAATACAGGGGTGTAGTGAAAATAAATGTACACTAGACTTGTCTCGTATGCAGTAAAATTATAGGGATGTTGTGGAAATACAGGGTTGCTGGCACTATCCGTGGTTGCGATGTCTAGGCCTGACCTTCACAACACTGTATGGGAAGAAGAGGATCCTAAGACCATTTGCATGCCCTCAGCAAGTGCTTGGAGGTGCACTGCAAGTCCAGTTGCTGATATTGAGAATGAGGATGTCACTGTAGAAGTACACTAGGATGAGGAGGATATGGGTGTAGCTGGCACTGAGGAGTAATTTGACGATGAGGATTCTGATGGTGATGTGGTTTGTTTGAATGAGGCACCAGTGGAGACAGTTGTTGGCCATGGGATGAAAAAGCCCATTGTCATGCCAGGGTAAAATACCAAAAAAGCCACTTCTTCGGTGGGGAATTATTTTTCCACAAATCCGGGCAGCAGGTGTCAAGCCATCTGTTGCCTTTGTCAATCCATAATATGTAGGGGTAAGGACGTTAACCACCTAAAAACATCTTTCCTTATAAGTCTCCTGCAGCACATTCATCATAAGTCATTGTCAAGTTCAGAAACTTTGGCTAATCAGGTAAGCAGTCGACTGACACCAAATGATGTGGTTTTGTTTGTTTGAATATTATTTCTCTGTGAGGATGAGGATGTAAACACTGAAGGAGAGGTGGGATCTGAGGATGAGGACGACATATTGCCACTGTAGAGCCAGTTTGTGCAATGAGAGATTAAATGCTTTTTTTTCACTGGAGGCCACAAATAAACCAATCATTTCAGCCACAGTCGTGTTGTAGAACCTGTCGCTGAAACGATTGGTTTGTTAAAGTGTGCATGTCCTGTTTATACATAACATACGGGTGGGAAATTCCATTTTGCACGTCTTTTGTTTGCCACATCATTCCAGGGGTGCTGCCCTTTATGGGGTGCTGCCCTTCTGCCCTATCAGTCCAGGGGTTCTGCCCCACTGCTGTTTAAGTGCAGGGGTGCTGTTGCCTGTCTGCTATGCTGTGTAATTCTCCAGGGGTGCTGCATATGCTGTATATGTCCAAGGGTACTGCTATACTTGATTCTAGGTTTAAATGAAAACCTAGAGCAGATATGAAACAAGCTTCAACATCACGAACAGATTTGTGAAAACATAGCCGCAAAGGTGGAAATGGAATTTGCAATTTTGACGAAGTGTTTTCCAAGAGACCACATTTTTGGTCAATGTCAGTCAATATCAGAAAAGATAGAATCATAATCCAACGCAACTGGCAGAGAGGTAAAAAAGAGATTTTCTGCTGAAGCATTAAAGAGAGGTTCTTCTCAATTATTTCATATTAGGTACTCAAATGAATGGCTCCAATTTGTCAACTTTAATTTTGATTTATTATTGATGTTCCACATTTTGCGATTATTTATTTACAAGATGCACATTTGTTGTACAGGGTTGTTTTCCTAAGGGCTGCGTAGGGTTATCGCAAGACCGTGCGGCATTAGAAGAACGGAGTTTCAGTGATCTTGCATTGCATCAGCTTTCCAGTGCACTGCAGCACTAAATGGGCCAGAAGCTCCTGTGAGGCACAAACAGTTACTGAATAAGGCCTAGTATGGAGTCTCATGGTGGCTTTCAGCCAGACAGATGTCTGGATGGCCAGACTGAGGCATGCTGTGTGCACAGAGGTTAGCATTGCTTCCCCCAACAGTTCTATTTATACTGTAGTATGAAATGATTTTCAACTGTAGAGTGGTAAGCTCCGCTAGGGTATGGGCAAAATAACAAAAAATTCACTGCACAGTCCTGCTTAGTACTGTACCGAACCCACCAGGTCTCAACTTGACGCATCCGGGGTTCGTGTCGGGGCTTAGGAGGGGCTGCTAAAAAATCTAAGGGGCTGCTTTATTTAAAAATTAAATATGAAAAAAAAACAAGACACACAGGTATGCTCACATGCATGCAACTGGGAGCTGTGAAAAAAATAAGGCATCTGCCACAAAATATGTAAATAAAAATGCAATAAAAAAAATGGAAAAAAAAAACCCCACGAGATTTTCACAAAATAAGTCTCCAGACTCCATGGAGGGGAAAATATCCAATCTTGATCCTGTGGTATAGACCAGTTTATTTGCATCCCAGCATTAAATTTGAGATTATCTTAATCCCTGAAAATGGAGAAGGGGGTACAAATTTGGAGGATTTGGCCCCTATTATTTCATTTTGTCCAGTAATGTGGTAATTCATTATATATTTGCTTTGTTGAAGTCCTTTCCATTCCACACCAATATAGGAGTGGAAGTGAAAGCCTGTGTGTTGTTCCTGATTGCGTGTGCCTCTCTAATTTTTAATCACCTTCTTGACACTGTCCTCTTCCCCTTGATTCTTCTCATAATGTGAAAAGTCATCAAATATGGAGGTGGTATGTTTGTAGATAGCTATGATTCGGAGAACTTGGCAAGCTTTTTCCAAGGGCACCACCTGTCGCTGAAATTATGGGTTTATTAAACTGTGCATGTCCTGTTTAAACAACATACGGGTGGGTGGGAGGGCACAAGACAACTCCATCTTGCACCTCTTTTTTTTCTTTGCATTATGTGCTGGGACCTAGTTTTGAATACTGCCATCCTGTTTGCCACTGCAGTGCAACTCCTAGATGGGCCAAGTGTTTGTGCCGCCCACTTGTATCACTTAGCTTAGTCATCCAGCGACCTCGGTGCACCTCTTTTTTTCTTTGCATTATGTGCTCTTTGGGGCCTAGTTTTTAAAACTGCTATCCTGTCTGCAACTGCAGTGCCACTCCTAGATAGGCCAGGTGTTTGTGCCGCCCACTTGTGTTGCTTAGCTTAGTCATCCAGTGACTTTGGTGTAACCTGTTGGCCTAAAAACAATATTGTGAGGTGTTCAGAATAGACTGGAAATGAGTGGAAATGAATGTTATTGAGGTTAATAATACGTAGGATCAAAATTACCTCCAAATTCTGTGATTTTAGCTGTTTTAAAAAAAAACATCCAGATCCAAAACTAAAACCCAATACGGTTGGTTTTGGCAAAACCAATCCAGATTCATAACGCGAGCAGAGATCCAGATCCAAAACCAAAACACTAAGAGCAAATTTCAGACCTTATCGCTAGGCTGCATTTTCGCGCAGCCTGCGATCATGTGCGAGAATGTGCGAGAAAAGCAATTGCACGGTCGAGAACAAAGTGACTGACAGGAAGAGGCCGTTTGTGGGTGGCAACTGACCATTTTTAAGGCGTGTCCAGAGAAATGCCGTAGGGACCAGGTGTTTGAAGGGAGGTTTTCTGACGTCAGCTCCGGCCCCGATCATCGCACTGGAAGAGTAAGTCCTGGGCTGTGCAGAGACTTCACAATCTTCTGTTTGTGCAGCTCTCCTGCACATTCAATCGCACCGCTGCACAGCAATTTCCCCCTCCCCTGTAGGCGGCGACTACCTGATCGCAGGGATGCAAAAAACACACCCTAGCTATCAGGTCTGAATTAGGCCCAAAACCTGAAAAGTGTTCACCCGCACATCTCTACTTATAAGTAGGCTGCTGTTACTGGCATCTGCAGTTTTGGTCTTCTGCCGCCAGAGTATGTCTGAGGTCTGCAGACTAGGTATCTCTGCAGACACGTTATTCTTCCTGGTTGATAGATTGCAGAAGCTGGAAGTTCAGGTGCCTTCACAGGGCAGTCAGCTCAAACTGGCACAAAAACAGTATTTACAGTTGTTTCAATTAACAGGGCTTTAATTAGTGATGTGCACTGGAAATTTTTCGGGTTTTGTGTTTTGGTATTGGTTCCGCGGCCGTGTTTTGGATTCGGACGCGTTTTGGCAAAACCTCCCTGAAATTTTTTTGTCGGATTCGGGTGTGTTTTGGATTCGGGTGTTTTTTTACAAAAAGCCCTCAAAAACAGCTTAAATCATAGAATTTGGGGGTCATTTTGATCCCATAGTATTATTAACCTCAATAACCATAATTTCCACTCATTTCTAGAGATGAGCGCCTGAAATTTTTCGGGTTTTGTGTTTTGGTTTTGGGTTCGGTTCCGCGGCTGTGTTTTGGGTTCGAACGCGTTTTGGCAAAACCTCACCGAATTATTTTTGTCGGATTCGGGTGTGTTTTGGATTCGGGTGTTTTTTTCCAAAAACACTAAAAAACAGCTTAAATCATAGAATTTGGGGGTCATTTTGATCCCAAAGTATTATTAACCTCAAAAACCATAATTTACACTCATTTTCAGTCTATTCTGAATACCTCACACCTCACAATATTATTTTTAGTCCTAAAATTTGCACCGAGGTCGCTGTGTGAGTAAGATAAGCGACCCTAGTGGCCGACACAAACACCGGGCCCATCTAGGAGTGGCACTGCAGTGTCACGCAGGATGTCCCTTCCAAAAAACCCTCCCCAAACAGCACATGACGCAAAGAAAAAAAGAGGCGCAATGAGGTAGCTGTGTGAGTAAGATTAGCGACCCTAGTGGCCGACACAAACACCGGGCCCATCTAGGAGTGGCACTGCAGTGTCACGCAGGATGGCCCTTCCAAAAAACCCTCCCCAAACAGCACATGACGCAAAGAAAAAAAGAGGCGCAATGAGGTAGCTGACTGTGTGAGTAAGATTAGCGACCCTAGTGGCCGACACAAACACCGGGCCCATCTAGGAGTGGCACTGCAGTGTCACGCAGGATGGCCCTTCCAAAAAACCCTCCCCAAACAGCACATGACGCAAAGAAAAAAAGAGGCGCAATGAGGTAGCTGACTGTGTGAGTAAGATTAGCGACCCTAGTGGCCGACACAAACACCGGGCCCATCTAGGAGTGGCACTGCAGTGTCACGCAGGATGTCCCTTCCAAAAAACCCTCCCCAAACAGCACATGACGCAAAGAAAAAAAGAGGCGCAATGAGGTAGCTGTGTGAGTAAGATTAGCGACCCTAGTGGCCGACACAAACACCGGGCCCATCTAGGAGTGGCACTGCAGTGTCACGCAGGATGTCCCTTCCAAAAAACCCTCCCCAAACAGCACATGACGCAAAGAAAAAAAGAGGCGCAATGAGGTAGCTGACTGTGTGAGTAAGATTAGCGACCCTAGTGGCCGACACAAACACCGGGCCCATTTAGGAGTGGCACTGCAGTGTCACGCAGGATGTCCCTTCCAAAAAACCCTCCCCAATCAGCACATGATGCAAAGAAAAAGAAAAGAAAAAAGAGGTGCAAGATGGAATTATCCTTGGGCCCTCCCACCCACCCTTATGTTGTATAAACAAAACAGGACATGCACACTTTAACCAACCCATCATTTCAGTGACAGGGTCTGCCACACGACTGTGACTGATATGACGGGTTGGTTTGGACCCCCCCCAAAAAAGAAGCAATTAATCTCTCCTTGCACAAACTGGCTCTACAGAGGCAAGATGTCCACCTCATCTTCACCCTCCGATATATCACCGTGTACATCCCCCTCCTCACAGATTATCAATTCGTCCCCACTGGAATCCACCATCTCAGCTCCCTGTGTACTTTGTGGAGGCAATTGCTGCTGGTCAATGTCTCCGCGGAGGAATTGATTATAATTCATTTTAATGAACATCATCTTCTCCACATTTTCTGGATGTAACCTCGTACGCCGATTGCTGACAAGGTGAGCGGCGGCACTAAACACTCTTTCGGAGTACACACTTGTGGGAGGGCAACTTAGGTAGAATAAAGCCAGTTTGTGCAAGGGCCTCCAAATTGCCTCTTTTTCCTGCCAGTATAAGTACGGACTGTGTGACGTGCCTACTTGGATGCGGTCACTCATATAATCCTCCACCATTCTATCAATGTTGAGAGAATCATATGCAGTGACAGTAGACGACATGTCCGTAATCGTTGTCAGGTCCTTCAGTCCGGACCAGATGTCAGCATCAGCAGTCGCTCCAGACTGCCCTGCATCACCGCCAGCGGGTGGGCTCGGAATTCTGAGCCTTTTCCTCGCACCCCCAGTTGCGGGAGAATGTGAAGGAGGAGATGTTGACAGGTCGCGTTCCGCTTGACTTGACAATTTTGTCACCAGCAGGTCTTTCAACCCCAGCAGACCTGTGTCTGCCGGAAAGAGAGATCCAAGGTAGGCTTTAAATCTAGGATCGAGCACGGTGGCCAAAATGTAGTGCTCTGATTTCAACAGATTGACCACCCGTGAATCCTTGTTAAGCGAATTAAGGGCTGCATCCACAAGTCCCACGTGCCTAGCGGAATCGCTCCCTTTTAGCTCCTTCTTCAATGCCTCCAGCTTCTTCTGCAAAAGCCTGATGAGGGGAATGACCTGACTCAGGCTGGCAGTGTCTGAACTGACTTCACGTGTGGCAAGTTCAAAGGGCATCAGAACCTTGCACAACGTTGAAATCATTCTCCACTGCACTTGAGACAGGTGCATTCCATCTCCTATATCGTGCTCAATTGTATAGGCTTGAATGGCCTTTTGCTGCTCCTCCAACCTCTGAAGCATATAGAGGGTTGAATTCCACCTCGTTACCACTTCTTGCTTCAGATGATGGCAGGGCAGGTTCAGTAGTTTTTGGTGGTGCTCCAGTCTTCTGTACGTGGTGCCTGTACGCCGAAAGTGTCCCGCAATTTTTCTGGCCACCGACAGCATCTCTTGCACGCCCCTGTCGTTTTTTAAAAAATTCTGCACCACCAAATTCAAGGTATGTGCAAAACATGGGACGTGCTGGAATTTGCCCATATTTAATGCACACACAATATTGCTGGCGTTGTCCGATGCCACAAATCCACAGGAGAGTCCAATTGGGGTAAGCCATTCCGCGATGATCTTCCTCAGTTGCCGTAAGAGGTTTTCAGCTGTGTGCGTATTCTGGAAAGCGGTGATACAAAGCGTAGCCTGCCTAGGAAAGAGTTGGCGTTTGCGAGATGCTGCTACTGGTGCCGCCGCTGCTGTTCTTGCGGCGGGAGTCCATACATCTACCCAGTGGGCTGTCACAGTCATATAGTCCTGACCCTGCCCTGCTCCACTTGTCCACATGTCCGTGGTTAAGTGGACATTGGGTACAACTGCATTTTTTAGGAGACTGGTGAGTCTTTTTCTGACGTCCGTGTACATTCTCGGTATCGCCTGCCTAGAGAAGTGGAACCTAGATGGTATTTGGTAACGGGGGCACACTGCCTCAATAAATTGTCTAGTTCCCTGTGAACTAACGGCGGATACCGGACGCACGTCTAACACCAACATAGTTGTCAAGGACTCAGTTATCCGCTTTGCAGTAGGATGACTGCTGTGATATTTCATCTTCCTCGCAAAGGACTGTTGAACAGTCAATTGCTTACTGGAAGTAGTACAAGTGGGCTTACGACTTCCCCTCTGGGATGACCATCGACTCCCAGCGGCAACAACAGCAGCGCCAGCAGCAGTAGGCGTTACACGCAAGGATGCATCGGAGGAATCCCAGCCAGGAGAGGAATCGTCAGAATTGCCAGTGACATGGCCTGCAGGACTATTGGCATTCCTGGGGAAGGAGGAAATTGACACTGAGGGAGTTGGTGGGGTGGTTTGCGTGAGCTTGGTTACAAGAGGAAGGGATTTACTGGTCAGTGGACTGCTTCCGCTGTCACCCAAAGTTTTTGAACTTGTCACTGACTTATTATGAATGCGCTGCAGGTGACGTATAAGGGAGGATGTTCCGAGGTGGTTAACGTCCTTACCCCTACTTATTACAGCTTGACAAAGGGAACACACGGCTTGACACCTGTTGTCCGCATTTCTGGTGAAATACCTCCACACCGAAGAGCTGATTTTTTTGGTATTTTCACCTGGCATGTCAACGGCCATATTCCTCCCACGGACAACAGGTGTCTCCCCGGGTGCCTGACTTAAACAAACCACCTCACCATCAGAATCCTCCTGGTCAATTTCCTCCCCAGCGCCAGCAACACCCATATCCTCCTCATCCTGGTGTACTTCAACACTGACATCTTCAATCTGACTATCAGGAACTGGACTGCGGGTGCTCCTTCCAGCACTTGCAGGGGGCGTGCAAATGGTGGAAGGCGCATGCTCTTCACGTCCAGTGTTGGGAAGGTCAGGCATCGCAACCGACACAATTGGACTCTCCTTGTGGATTTGGGATTTCAAAGAACGCACAGTTCTTTGCGGTGCTTTTGCCAGCTTGAGTCTTTTCAGTTTTCTAGCGAGAGGCTGAGTGCTTCCATCCTCATGTGAAGCTGAACCACTAGCCATGAACATAGGCCAGGGCCTCAGCCGTTCCTTGCCACTCCGTGTGGTAAATGGCATATTGGCAAGTTTACGCTTCTCCTCCGACAATTTTATTTTAGGTTTTGGAGTCCTTTTTTTACTGATATTTGGTGTTTTGGTTTTGACATGCTCTGTACTATGCCATTGGGCATCGGCCTTGGCAGACGACGTTGCTGGCATTTCATTGTCTCGGCCATGACTAGTGGCAGCAGCTTCAGCACGAGGTGGAAGTGGATCTTGATCTTTCCCTAATTTTGGAACCTCAACATTTTTGTTCTCCATATTTTAATAGGCACAACTAAAAGGCACCTCAGGTAAACAATGCAGATGGATGGATTGGATACTAGTATACAATTATGGACGGGCTGCCGAGTGCCGACACAGAGGTAGCCACAGCCGTGAACTACCGCACTGTACTGTGTCTGCTGCTAATATATAGACTGGTTGATAAAGAGATAGTATACTCGTAACTAGTATGTATGTATAAAGAAAGAAAAAAAAACCACGGTTAGGTCACTGGTATATACAATTATGGACGGGCTGCCGAGTGCCGACACAGAGGTAGCCACAGCCGTGAACTACCGCACTGTACTGTGTCTGCTGCTAATATATAGACTGGTTGATAAAGAGATAGTATACTCGTAACTAGTATGTATGTATAAAGAAAGAAAAAAAAACCACGGTTAGGTCACTGGTATATACAATTATGGACGGGCTGCGGAGTGCCGACACAGAGGTAGCCACAGCCGTGAACTACCGCACTGTACTGTGTCTGCTGCTAATATATAGACTGGTTGATAAAGAGATAGTATACTCGTAACTAGTATGTATGTATAAAGAAAGAAAAAAAAACCACGGTTAGGTCACTGGTATATACAATTATGGACGGGCTGCCGAGTGCCGACACAGAGGTAGCCACAGCCGTGAACTACCGCACTGTACTGTGTCTGCTGCTAATATATAGACTGGTTGATAAAGAGATAGTATACTCGTAACTAGTATGTAGGTATAAAGAAAGAAAAAAAAACCACGGTTAGGTCACTGGTATATACAATTATGGACGGGCTGCGGAGTGCCGACACAGAGGTAGCCACAGCCGTGAACTACCGCACTGTACTGTGTCTGCTGCTAATATATAGACTGGTTGATAAAGAGATAGTATACTCGTAACTAGTATGTATGTATAAAGAAAGAAAAAAAAACCACGGTTAGGTGGTATATACAATTATGGACGGGCTGCCGAGTGCCGACACAGAGGTAGCCACAGCCGTGAACTACCGCACTGTACTGTGTCTGCTGCTAATATATAGACTGGTTGATAAAGAGATAGTATACTCGTAACTAGTATGTATGTATAAAGAAAGAAAAAAAAACCACGGTTAGGTCACTGGTATATACAATTATGGACGGGCTGCCGAGTGCCGACACAGAGGTAGCCACAGCCGTGAACTACCGCACTGTACACTGGTTGATAAAGAGATAGTAGTATACTCGTAACAACTAGTATGACGACGGTATAAAGAATGAAAAAAAAACCACGGTTAGGTGGTATATAATACAATTATGGTTGGACGGACTGCCTGCCGAGTGCCGACACAGAGGTAGCCACAGCCGTGAACTACCGCACTGTACACTGGTTGATAAAGAGATAGTAGTATACTCGTAACAACTAGTATGACGACGGTATAAAGAATGAAAAAAAAACCACGGTTAGGTGGTATATAATACAATTATGGTTGGACGGACTGCCTGCCGAGTGCCGACACAGAGGTAGCCACAGCCGTGAACTACAGCACTGTACACTGGTTGATAAAGAGATAGTAGTATACTCGTAACAACTAGTATGACGACGGTATAAAGAACGAAAAAAAAACCACGGTTAGGTGGTATATATTATAATACAATTATGGATGGACGGACTGCCTGCCGAGTTCCGACACAGAGGTAGCCACAGCCGTGAACTACCGCACTGTACACTGGTTGATAAAGAGATAGTAGTATACTCGTAACAACTAGTATGACGACGGTATAAAGAACGAAAAAAAAACCACGGTTAGGTGGTATATATTATAATACAATTATGGATGGACGGACTGCCTGCCGAGTTCCAACACAGAGGTAGCCACAGCCGTGAACTACCGCACTGTACACTGGTTGATAAAGAGATAGTAGTATACTCGTAACAACTAGTATGACTATGACGACGGTATAAAGAAAGAAAAAAAAAACCACGGTTAGGTGGTATATAATACAATTATGGATGGACGGACTGCCTGCCGAGTGCCGACACAGAGGTAGCCACAGCCGTGAACTACCGCACTGTACTGTGTCTGCTGCTAATATAGACTGGTTGATAAAGAGATAGTATACAATACTACTAATATACTGGTGGTCAGGCACTGGTCACCACTAGTCACACTGGCAGTGGCACTCCTGCAGCAAAAGTGTGCACTGTTTAATTTTAATATAATATTATTTATCATGTACTCCTGGCTCCTGCTATAACAACCTGCAGTGCTCCCCAGTCTCCCCCACAATTATAAGCTTTATATACAATACATTGATGTGCAGCACACTGGGCTGAGCAGTGCACACAGACTGAGTCACTGTGTGACTGTGTATCGTTTTTTTCAGGCAGAGAACGGATATATTAAATAAAACAAACAACTGCACTGTCTCTGGTGGTCACTGGTCACTGTGGTCGTCAGTCACTAAACTCTGTCTGCACTCTGCACTCTCTTCAAATCTACAGTATCACAGCAATCTCTCTCTCTCTCTCTCTTCTAAATCTAATCTAAATGGAGAGGACGCCAGCCACGTCCTCTCCCTATCAATCTCAATGCACGTGTGAAAATGGCGGCGACGCGCGGCTCCTTATATAGAATCCGAGTCTCGCGATAGAATCCGAGCCTCGCGAGAATCCGACAGCGTCATGATGACGTTCGGGCGCGCTCGGGTTAACCGAGCAAGGCGGGAAGATCCGAGTCGCTCGGACCCGTGAAAAAAAAAGTGAAGTTCGTGCGGGTTCGGATTCAAAGAAACCGAACCCGCTCATCTCTACTCATTTCCAGTCTATTCTGAACACCTCACACCTCACAATATTATTTTTAGTCCTAAAATTTGCACCGAGGTTGCTGGATGGCTAAGTGACCCAAGTTGCCGACACAAACACCTGGCCCATCTAGGAGTGGCACTGCAGTGTCAGACAGGATGGCAGATTAAAAAAAATAGTCCCCAAACAGCACATGATGCAAAGAAAAAAAGAGGTGCAATGAGGTAGCTGTGTGACTAAGCTAAGCGACCCAAGTGGCCGACACAAACACCTGGCCCATCTAGGAGTGGCACTGCAGTGTAAGACAGGATGTCAGATTTAAAAAATAGTCCCCAAACAGCACATGATGCAAAGAAAAAAAAGAGGTGCAATGAGGTAGCTGTGTGACTAAGCTAAGTGACCCAAGTGGCCGACACAAACACCTGGCCCATCTAGGAGTGACACTGCAGTGTCAGTCTGGATGGCAGATTTAAAAAATAGTCCCCAAACAGCACATGATACAAAGAAACAAAGAGGTGCAATGAGGTAGCTGTGTGACTAAGCTAAGCGACCCAAGTGGCCGACACAAACACCTGGCCCATCTAGGAGTGGCACTGCAGTGTCAGACAGGATGGCAGATTTAAAAAATAGTCCCCAAACAGCACATGATGCAAAGAAAAAAAAGAGGTGCAATGAGGTAGCTGTGTGACTAAGCTAAGTGACCCAAGTGGCCGACACAAACACCTGGCCCATCTAGGAGTGACACTGCAGTGTCAGTCAGGATGGCAGATTTAAAAAATAGTCCCCAAACAGCACATGATACAAAGAAACAAAGAGGTGCAATGAGGTAGCTGTGTGACTAAGCTAAGCGACCCAAGTGGCCGACACAAACACCTGGCCCATCTAGGAGTGGCACTGCAGTGTCAGACAGGATGGCAGATTTAAAAAATAGTCCCCAAACAGCACATGATGCAAAGAAAAAAAGAGGGGCAATGAGGTAGCTGTGTGACTAAGCTGAGCGACCCAAGTGGCCAACACAAACACCTGGCCCATCTAGGAGTGGCACTGCAGTGTCAGACAGGATGGCAGATTTAAAAAATAGTCCCCAAACAGCACATGATACAAAGAAACAAAGAGGTGCAATGAGGTAGCTGTGTGACTAAGCTAAGCGACCCAAGTGGCCGACACAAACACCTGGCCCATCTAGGAGTGGCACTGCAGTGTCAGACAGGATGGCAGATTTAAAAAATAGTCCCCAAACAGCACATGATGCAAAGAAAAAAAGAGGGGCAATGAGGTAGCTGTGTGACTAAGCTGAGCGACCCAAGTGGCCAACACAAACACCTGGCCCATCTAGGAGTGGCACTGCAGTGTCAGACAGGATGGCAGATTTAAAAAATAGTCCCCAAACAGCACATGATACAAAGAAACAAAGAGGTGCAATGAGGTAGCTGTGTGACTAAGCTAAGCGACCCAAGTGGCCGACACAAACACCTGGCCCATCTAGGAGTGGCACTGCAGTGTCAGACAGGATGGCAGATTTAAAAAATAGTCCCCAAACAGCACATGATGCAAAGAAAAAAAGAGGGACAATGAGGTAGCTGTGTGACTAAGCTGAGCGACCCAAGTGGCCAACACAAACACCTGGCCCATCTAGGAGTGACACTGCAGTGTCAGTCAGGATGGCAGATTTAAAAAATAGTCCCCAAACAGCACATGATACAAAGAAACAAAGAGGTGCAATGAGGTAGCTGTGTGACTAAGCTAAGCGACCCAAGTGGCCGACACAAACACCTGGCCCATCTAGGAGTGGCACTGCAGTGTCAGACAGGATGGCAGATTTAAAAAATAGTCCCCAAACAGCACATGACAAAGAAAAAAAGAGGTGCAATGAGGTAGCTGTGTGACTAAGCTAAGCGACCCAAGTGGTCGACACAAACACCTGGCCCATCTAGGAGTGGCATTGCAGTTTCTAGCGAGAGGATGAGTGCTTCCATCCTCATGTGAATCTGAACCACTAGCCATGAACATAGGCCAGGGCCTCAGCCGTTCCTTGCCACTCCGTGTCGTAAATGGCATATTGGCAAGTTTACGCTTCTCATCAGACGCTTTTAATTTTGATTTTTGGGTAATTTTAATGAACTTTTGTAGTATACTTGACGACACAGAGGTAGAGCAATGGACTACTGTACCGTACTGCTATATATATACTGGTGGTCACAGCAACATTCTGCACTGTCCCCTCCTACTATATACTGCGCACAACTAAAATGCAGCACAGGTATGGATGCATAGTATACTTGACGACACAGAGGTAGAGCAGTGGACTACTGTACCGTACTGCTATATATATACTGGTGGTCACAGCAAAATTCTGCACTGTCTCCTCCTTTTATATACTGCGCACAACTAAAATGCAGCACAGGTATGGATGCATAGTATACTTGACGACATAGAGGTAGAGCAGTGGACTACTGTACCGTACTGCTATATATATACTGGTGGTCACAGCAACATTCTACACTGTGCCCTCCTACTATATACTGTGCACAACTAAAATGCAGCACAGGTATGGATGCATAGTATACTTGACGTCGACACAGAGGTAGAGCAGTGGACTACTGTACCGTACTGCTATATATATACTGGTGGTCACAGCAACATTCTGCACTGTCCCCTCCTACTATATACTGCGCACAACTAAAATGCAGCACACGTATGGATGCATAGTATACTTGACGTCGACACAGAGGTAGAGCAGTGGACTACTGTACCGTTCTGCTATTTATATACTGGTGGTCACAGCAACATTCTGCACTGTCCTCCTACTATATATACTACAATGCAGCACAGATATGGAGAGAACGTAGATATTTTCAGCACACTGAGCACAGATATTTTCAGCACACTGAGCACAGATATTTGCAGCACACTGAGCACAGATATTTGCAGCACACTGAACACAGAAACTGAGAGAACGCAGCCACGTCCTCTCGCTATCATCTCCAAAGCACGAGAGAAAATTGCAGCGATGCACGGCTCCTTATATAGAATACGAATCTCGCAAGAATCCGACAGCGGGATGATGACATTCGGGCGCGCTCAGGTTAACCGAGCAAGGCGGGAAGATCCGAGTCTGCCTCGGAACCGTGTAAAATGGGTAAAGTTCGGGGGGGTTCGGATCCCGATGAACCGAACCCGCTCATCACTAGTTTTAATCAACTTGTGCTAGGTGACCACCCCAGCATGCGATCGCAGCCAGTTCCAGCTTTG
This sequence comes from Pseudophryne corroboree, assembly GCF_028390025.1. Lineage (NCBI taxonomy): Eukaryota > Metazoa > Chordata > Amphibia > Anura > Myobatrachidae > Pseudophryne > Pseudophryne corroboree. Next base: position 331,462,539 of record NC_086453.1, read on the forward strand.
ATATTTAGTAAAACTGCAACTGAAGCTTAAAAAGGTCCCATATCTAGTATTGGAATTGTAGCTCTTACTGTAAATGCGATTCTTCACTAATTTATCTACATTTTTATGACATCTATTGATTTAAAGCTCCAATAATTGTTATTCCTGCAATATAATTTTTAATTATGTAATGTGAAATAATACAATTATGCGCTTATGTGGAAAATATCTATCTGCAGCGGCAGTGATCTCAGTCTTAATCTTTTTGTTGAGTGCGCAGGCACAGCGGCCGCACTGTGCACGCACACCTCGGGATCCCAGTGAGATGCTATCATTATCTCAATAGTGCGATCGCTACTTCCTGCCTCTTCCTGACTGACAGGTAGAGTCAGTCGCATTGTGGGAAGGGGCGTGCCAGTGGCATTAGAACGTCATTTGAGGGACGTGGTCTGGACAATGGAGGCATGTACGAACCATTGGGGGTGCTGCCCGCGACGAATGCATGACATCACACACAGCTGCTGTACCTGTGCGGGGGGGCAGAGCTAAGCTGCGCCAGCAGGAGGCTCCACTCATTTCTACGATGAAGCAGAAATTGCAAGGCGATCGCAATTTCTGCTTCATCAAGGGGGAAGGCAGTGGTCAGTATGCTGGGCGGCCTTGCCCTGCGATGGGTGGTCCCCAGCATGCTATGAAAATTATTGCAAATTCTGCTAATTAGCAGAATTTGCAATCCTTACTGAATTAGACCCTAAATCTGGCCCCCTAGAGTTTTTTGCCACATGGGGCGAGATAACAGTGCGACTGAGCCATTCAGAAAGGTGTAGCATGCAATCTTTTCCATACCATGGTGACCATTTATTACCATGGTGACACCCAGTGCGTCATGCACCGCGAAAAGTGGGCATGGCCCCACAGGAGGGGGCGTGGCTTTTGTGTCCTGGACCTCGTTTTCGTCACTCCAGTAGATGCAGACTGCCACTGGAGACAGCTGTGGTTGCAGTGCACTATGGCAGGAGCTGACTGCTTCATGTATTGTAACATGCAACACCCGGCTCCTGTCACTGAGCGGGAGCCGGCATTTTGGTGTCACCCCTTGGCGGGTGACATGCAGGTGCAGCCCGCACTACCCGAACCCCAGTTATGATGCCACTGGTCAGAATCGCCCCCATAGACTTTGTTTGTAAACTGCTTTACTCATTTCTGCATATGCAATACAATTTCCATCTAGCCCTGGCATGTACTGCACAGCAGGGGCAATTTTGTCAGCCCAAGCCAAAAGTTTGGTGTTTACTGAAACTGGGTTTACCTTTAAATAGAAGGATGTTTGGGCAGATACGTTACCTGTTTCCTTCTGTGACTTTAATATATGCAAATATGTGCGACCAATCAAACTCTCCTGTACGCTTGTTAATCCATCGATTCAGTTCCATGATGCATTTCTCAGTGCACTTCAGCACAAGGATCTGTCTGAAAAACTCACTGGCTGTATAGAGATGATGAATGAAGGCTCCATTACTGATGTCAATCAAAAGGTCTCCTTTAATGTGACCTACAGGGAAGATTACAGTGATAGCAAAGTGTAAGATGTAGGCCCTCATTCCGAGTTGTTTGCTCGTTAGCTGCTTTTAGCAGCATTGCACATGCTAAGCCGCCGCCCTCTGGGAGTGAATCTTAGCTTAGCAGAATTGCGAACGAAAGATTAGCAGAATTGCGAATAGAAATTTCTTAGCAGTTTCTGAGTAGCTCGAGACTTACTCCTACACTCAGGAGGTCATTCCGAGTTGTTCGCTCGCAAGGCGATTTTAGCAGAGTTTCTCACGCTAAGCCGCCGCCTACTGGGAGTGAATCTTAGCATCTTAAAAATGCGAACGATGTATTCGCAATATTGCGATTACACACCTCGTAGCAGTTTCTGAGTAGCTTCAGACTTACTCGGCATCTGCGATCAGTTCAGTGCTTGTCGTTCCTGGTTTGACGTCACAAACACTCCCAGCGTTCGCCCAGACACTCCTCCGTTTCTCCGGCCACTCCTGCGTTTTTTCCAGAAACGGTAGCGTTTTTTCCCACACGCCCATAAAACGGCCTGTTTCCGCCCAGTAACACCCATTTCCTGTCACATTACGATCGCCAGAACGATGAAAAAGCCGTGAGTAAAATTACTAAGTGCATAGCAAATTTACTTGGCGCAGTCGCAGTGCGAACATTGCGCATGCGCATTAAGCGGAAAATCGCTGCGATGCGAAGATTTTTACCGAGCGAACAACTCGGAATGAGGGCCTCAGTTCAGTCCTTTTCGTTCCTGGTTTGACGTCACAAACACACCCAGCATTCGCCCAGCCACTACCCCATTTCTACAGTCCCGCGTTTTTCCCTGAAACGCCTGCGTTTTTCCGCACACTCCCAGAAAACGGCCAGTTTCCGCCCAGAAACACCCACTTCCTGTCAATCACACTACGATCAGCAGAACGATGTAAAAACCTTGTTATGCCGTGTGTAAAATACCAAACTTTTGAGCAAATTTACTTGGCGCAGGCGTACTGGGAACATTGCGCATGCGCAGTTTGCGACTAATCGCTCCGTAGCGAAAAAAAATAACGAGCGAACAACTCCGAATGACATGTAATGTAGCATTATTCTCCAATGGGTAAGCAATTGCCTCACAATACTCCTGTGGGAGATTTACTAAGAGTCGATTTTGATCAATTTCTCATGTGCACCCCGGGTGCCCAGTGAGATGCTAAAAGCATCTCAGGGCTGCAGTCGCCTCTGCCTGATTGACAGTGACGTCACACGCAGCCGCTGCGACCCGGGAGGCGGCGGGTATCCACCTACCAGCGCAGCTAGGCTGTGCAGGAGCTGCACTGGCAGGGAGATACTCAGAACGGAGCTACTCTGCATGTCTGAGAATCTGATCATAGATGTGCTAAATTTAGCACATCTACGATCAGCTCTGAATCACCCCCATTGTCAAAATGACATTGGCACCAATGCAAATCGCATATTTACTAACAATTGTTTTTGTGAAATCGCTGAAACTGACACCAAAACTGCACCGCAATGCACCAAATCAATGCACTTGCTTTTAGCAAGCATGTTTGGTGGTAAGCCTGCATGGATCAGTGAGATCTTTCCATGCTGTTGTGTTTTAAGTGTAATAAAAAGTTACATTTGAAAAAAAAATTTCGTTCGGTCCCCTTACAAAAGTGAAACCAGCACCTGGCTGTATGAGATGGTCCACGGAAATACAGGGTGGGGGATGTGAAGAGGTCCCCCATATTTCCAGCAACCAGCACAGGGCTCTTACTGGGGGGAGGGGAATGGGACAAGGTGAGTATATGTCTGTTTATTAAAGTTTTACTGTCAATGGAGTGTGTGTACTGTCTTTATTTTAATATTTATTTTAAAGAGTGACTATAGTACATGTGGACCATTAATGCCTCGCATGCTGGTACTTCTGGTTCTCTAAGTACTGGCATGCTAAAGAGTCTTGCTGGGTCCTATAGTCTTTCCATAAAAGACAATATTCTACATTTAATAGAAAGCTATAAACTCGGCACAGAAGCCCAGGGTTAGATCTGGGCTTCAGGATGCATTAAATAGGGGGGATCCCCTAAATTGGGGGGGTCCCCACTTTCCTAGGAAACCATGACCTTACTAGTAGGGGGATTAATGTTTTGGCTGGGATGACCTCAATATACACGGCTATGGCAATATTACTTAACACCCCCCCCCCCCACACACACACACACACACACACACACACACACACTAGTAAAAGCCCTGTGCTGGTTGTTGGAAACATGGGAGACCTCCATGCATTTTTCCCACTATTTTTCTGTAACCAGGACCGACTCATATGCCCGGCACTGGTTCTATTGAAATACTGGGGACCTCCATGCCATTTCCCCAAATGTGTTTCCTAAACCAAGAACGTCTCACAGAGCCCGTTGCTGGTTATGCTTTTGTGTCGGGACCCAACGCCATTTGTTTTTAGAAAAGTAACTCTTCAGTATACTCAATACACAAAAGTCTGCACAAGTCTCACAGGCTTACCACCAAACTCACTGCTTAATCGCAGCTAAATTCCCGCCCCGCAACACTCCACAAATCGACTCAATACACAATTGAAAGACAAGTCGACAGTCAAAATGATTCTTAGTAAATGTGCAATTTGAGGTGCAGAAAGTTTCGGCCACAAGGGGCGATCATGAATCACACCCAAAAAAGATAATTAGTAAATTTCCCCCGATATGCTTATTTTAATGTATGAGGAATATAAATACTTTTCTCACCAGCATTTCTAGTGTCTGGGAAAGAATCTACAATATAAACTCGTATAAAACATATAAGCTTATATACTGTATCACTGACATTAACAATTTTTATGCTAAATTAATTAATGATATATATACATATAATTTTACCCGTCCTACATAATACGGGTTGGGAGACAGCTGGTCACGGTCAGGAAACCGGCGTTCAGCATACCTCCGCCAGGATCCCTGCAGCGGAATGCCGGTGGAGGGGGTGAGTGTAGCAAGACCATTGCGAGTGGAAATAGTCCCTGTTAGTCAGAATGCCGGCCATTAAGATTTAAGGAGGGTGTGACGCAGGGGGAGGAATTGTGACCGCCAGTCACATAAATGCATCCCCATAATACAACCAGGGCCAGTGTAAGGTTTCTCGGCACCCAAGGTAAAACTTCTGTCTAATGCCCCCACCATCACCATCACCACCACCACCCACTATTCAGCCCCTCAGGTGAAATTGTGGAGATGACATCACAGAAGTTACAAAAATTACATTTGTGGGGACCCCAGGCAGGCTATATTTAATATGTATGGACCTGGTATTCTAAGTCAGCACTAACCCAAGGAGAAAGCAAGCATCACCACCGACACAGACACCTGGCCATCCACAAAGTGTGGGGGAACAGTGCCAGTCGCAGGGGGGAGTAGACATGCTTGCTGGTGGCCTGAGGGGAAGGTAGGGATAGCAGTACAGCAGCAAGCAGCGGGTACAATCTTCCCGAGGAGGTGACACAGTCAGCAGCTGTTGATGACGGGACCTTCCTATCAGTGCAGTGGCAGCAGCACTCAGCACTGGTGTGCACTACACTTCTGCCTCTGTGGTATCCACATTCATAGGTGTCTCCTGATCTAGAAATGAGACATCTTCATATTTCTCCAGTTACCACCACCGCACACAAACTTCACCCAGACCAACTGCCGCTTACATCCCCAATCCCACTCCCAACCTGCCGACACTACCACTAAACATCCTAATGGCTGATGAATGACCTTGTGCATGAATCATTACCAAAACACTTTATCTTACATAAAATAATGATACGGAGACTTAGATTTGGCAGAGAATGTTAGCTGATTTATTTAAACAACTGTAAACTTTAACTAGCTGTAAAGAAAATAATTAGATAATAGTAGCAAAAAAAGAACGGCTAGAACTAATTCCCAAACCGCAAAACAGCAACATACTTCCCAAACAACCTTCTACCATGAATACCCACCCGTCTGGGTGATGTCGCTGCCCCCGTCTAGTTGGTTTAGCCATTATATACAGTCAACGAAGGTGAGCGCACCAAACAACTATGAATCAATCAACAAACCAATCCATCTATGACCTAAAACAGGTAACCTGCCAAAACAGTTAATGTAAAAAACCAACTACACAAACAAAAAAGGGGAGGGAGGGCAGGAAGACCAGAAGAGGCTGACTCCTCCTCCAGCTAGTCCTAATGAATGAAACTACCCCTTCTATACCAGTATCCCTATTGGATAATCCTATCACCTGATACCCACAATGCCATTCCCAGCCTCAGATGTTTAACCCTCTCCATTCCTACTTAGTTACTACGCTCCTCAAAAGAAGACAGAGGACACTAGACATAGCGACGCATAACACGTTATTAAAAATTATTAATATAAAAGCATATTTGTGCACTGTACAATGAAGAATAAAATGTCTATGCCCATGACATACCTGATCTTCGGAAGCGGTTATCCGGTCACAATACCAATGCTGTAATCCCGAACCCTACATAATTTACAGGTCGGCATGCCGACCTACAGGGAGTACTCCCACTCGTGGGTGTCCACAACATCCATAGAGTGGGAATAGAACCTGGGACGAGCACCGCAAGGGGCTTTGTTGCAATCGCCCCAACCCACCACCATTGGCCATATAAATATCAGCGTCGGTACTGTGATTGGCAGTCTGCTGACTGCCTGTCACTCATACTCAACCCCTGATCTTGCCCTGATTCATAATATTTTATAGCACAGGTCCATAGGTCCGCGTTAATTCCCCACTGCTAACACCTTACCCCCACCATAACAGCTGCTGCTAACATCCCCTAACCACCACCACCCCCAGGACTTGCTACCACTACAGACACACGCACCCCCCCCCTGGACTCACCTCATCACTGGCTGCCACTAACAAAGGAGCAGTCTCCACTGCTAACACTCCCCTAGGTCTGGGCCACATGTAATAGGTGGCCCCCTGGGTTGGGGGATGTGGACCCAATGTAGGTCAGGTGTCTGTCACACTTACTGAAGGTGGTCCCTCTGATCCCCTTCAGATGCTCCTGGTTCACCCTGAGGGTGTCTCTAGCTCGCTAGATGAAAATCGGCTGAAGGTCCTCCATGGTTCCTGTAAGGGGACACTACATACAGAAGCACAACAGGGAATAAAAGAAGGCAAAATACCCCGGGGTCGGCTCAATGATGTGTCATCATTGGCACTTGTGACTTCAGACTTGGTGCCCATGAGGAAGCACCAGTTGCGACCCTGGATGGAAATGCTCACAAAGAGGGGGGTTGGGGGGTGGGGTGACAAACCTATGTAGAATCACACAGAACACAGGATTGCTCACCAGACACTATCCTAATACCCACAGTATTGAGAAATGAGCCTCACTGAGGGCCTACTTTGACCGCTGGCCCCGTAGCTGGACATTCGTCACAGGATTTTCTTCTCTCTCTATTCCTCTGCAGGGGCAGAGGTAGTGGTGGATGCAGCAGCAGCAGTAGTTTGTACAGCAGGAACACCAGGGACAGCCGCAGCAGCAACCGGAGGAGCAGCAGCAGCAGAAACAATAGCAGCAGGAGATCCCTTTCCTCTTTCTCTCCTCTCCACGTGCAGTCCTCTTCCTCTTCTCCCGTGCCATTCCTTTTAAAATCTCGCCACAGGGTCTTCTGGGCCGGGTGACAAGGTGGCCTCGGATTCGCTGCACGCATCACACAGTGATGATGCACCGCACCACGCGGGCACACCCGTCGGGGACCTCCGCCGGCTTCCGGCCCGGCAGCAGCTTCTGGCCTTACGGCCTGGGGGAGGGGGTGGCTGGCAGCGGCTTCCAGCCTGACTGCCCGGTGGAGGGGGTGCCCGGCAACGGCTTGTTCCCCGTGGCATCGCACACAGAAACATAGTGGCCAAGTGGGTCCCGTTTAGCAGGCCGCAAGGAGACATGCACATGGGGCCTATGCAGGTACCCACACATGTGCGCAGCAACAGACTTGGGCCTTAATTCAGACCCTGGCATTTGTGAATGCGCGCATCACCGGTGGCGTGCACACGTCACAAGGGGTGCGCCGCACGATGTAAGGGGGCGTGCCGTGAGTCATGGGGGCGTGGACTCATGGCACGCCCCCATTACCATGGCGATGGTAGCTGGGGGAGGCGGGGGCTCGCCGAGAGTCCAGGGGCTTAAACTTGCGGCACGCACCCATTTCCATGGAGATCATGTAATCAGAGAGCCAGAGGCTGCGCAGCGCGCGGCCTTCCCGGCTCTCTGAATGGCCGGTTCGGCCCACCTGCCCATCAGCTCTTCTGGCATGTACCAGAAGTGCCAGATGGCCAGTTCGGCCATGCATGTGCGGCAGTCCCACCACCGCCGGCTCCAACCGCAGCATGCTGCAGTCGGGCCGGATCACAGGATGATGGGATTTCATAGTGAACACATACATTTCAATGTATGTGTTCAAACAGTGTGGCTGTGATACACTGAAATCCTGTGTGTCACTGGCCGAATCCTGTTCTGTGGGATCCTGCAGAATAGGATCCGTGTGCACACAAACTCCCCCTTCCGGCCAAGCGGATCCCGTTCAGAGGAACCCGCTTGGCCACTACAAAAAGTGTGGCCCAGCACTTACCCTCTGCTTCCAGGACCTGCTGCTGCTGTAGACACTCACTCCTCCCACTTCACGGACCGGCTCCTCTCCATGTGCAAACCACATTGACAGTACACTGTGCATGAATGAGGCTGCCAGGGAGTCTTTTTTTAATCTTGCTTCTATTAGGAGTCTGAGACCTGAGCTGGAAATGGGCATGGTCTAATATAAAGAGAGTGTCAATGTGACTGCATAAGTACAATAAAGGCTTGTAACAGTCATGTACAGTATACTCATGTTAACAGAAAGAATAGTGTTATTTCAGCCTTCGGGAGCAGTCTGAGCTGACCCTGGTGTAAGTGTAAAAGTTTAAAGTGACAACTGCGGGGCTGTTAATTATGAATGTGTCTGATTGGTTTGAACTGTGAAAAACACACCTATTTATTGAAAGTCCATAAAACAGGAAGAGCGGTGTTTAAAAGTAATTTTACTCTGCAAACAGTCCTCATATTACAGTAAATAAAAAAATACATGCACAGTTGGAGACAGTTGGGGAAGGCTGGACAGATAAGTGTTGACATATGATAAAATAAAATCACTTGTATCTGATTCACACAGGCCTGATGACAGGAGGGGGGAGTGGCAGTGCCAGCTCCAGGCACATTCAACCCGAGCGGCCACATGGGGTGCTGGGTATTTAAGGGCGACTGGCCATTTCTAATAGGGTGCTGGTCATCAGCCAATCAGAGCTCAAAGACCGACAGCAGCGGCTCCTGATTAAATGCCGGACAGCAAGCTTTGATGTGTCCATAAACCACGCCATATTTGAGATGACAGCCGCCAGAGATGGGAGATTGGACTGAGGGGCAGGAGAGGCGCGCACTGTGCTCTCCTCCCCTCAGACACAGCAGCAGCAGAGCCTAGCAGCAGCAAAGCCCAGCAGCAGTAGGAGAGCCCATCAGCGCTATCAGCCGAGCCCAACAATGGCAGCAGTATAGCCCAGCAGTGGCAGAAGCAGAGTTCAGCAGCACTGGTGGTGAGCAGCACTACTGGGGGGTGTAGTAGTGTATGCCGGCGGCCGGGCTCCCTGCGACCAGCATACTGGCGCCGGAATCCCGACCGCCGGTATACCGACAGCTGGGCAAGTGCAAATGAGCCCCTTGCGGGCACAGTGGCGCGCTACGCGCGCCACGCTACTTATTCTCCCTCCAGGGGGGTTGTGGACCCCCAAGAGGGAGAATAAATGTCGGTATGCCGGCGGTCGGGATTCCGGAGCTGGGATGCTGGACATTGGGAGCCCAGCCGCTGGCACACAGAAGACCACCCCTACTGGGGGCATATGTGTTTCTGGCAATACTGTGTCCATGTGTGTATCTGGCACTACTGGGAGCATATTTGTATCATCTGAAACTATTGGGAGCATTATATGTATCTGCCACTATTGGGGGCAGTATGTGTATCTAGCACTATACTGGAACATTATGTGTATCTGGCACTATTGGAGCATTATGTGTATCTGGCACTACTGTGTCCATGTGTGTATCTGGCACTATTGGGAGCATTATGTGTATCTGGCACTATTGGGGGCATTATGTGTATCTGGCTCTACTGTTGGGGGTAGTTTGTGTATCTGGCACTATACTGGGGCATTATGTGTATCTGGCAATATTGAGCCAGTATATGTATCTGGCACTACAGGGGGCATTATGTGTATCTGGCACTAGTGAGTCCATGTGTGTATCTGGCACTACTGGGAGCATGTGTGTATCTGGCACTATTGGGGGCATTATGTGTATCTGCCACTATTGGTTGCATTATGTGTATCTGGCACTGTTCGGGGCAGTATATATTGTAACTCAATTACTTTTGACTATAATACACATTTACCAACACCGTACATTTACCTGAAATCCTGCAATTCTCCTGCTCTCTCTATTATACAGTCTCCTCTCCTTTTTCCAATATATACTATAGTTATATATATATATATATACAAGCGAAAAATGGGAGCACTCACCAGTCTTCATTAAAGCAGAAATTTATTTGTAAATCCATACCAGACAGAGCAATCGACGTTTCGGTCCTCACTTGGACCTTTGTCAGGATTAATATACAATGGAAAGGACAGACATATATACCCAGTGTATGCCCACCCATCAGTTAGTAAAAACCAATCATAGTGAAATACATTTTAACCATTTGAGAATCACATTGGTGTGTGATCAATCATTGATAATTAACATATAACAGAAGTGCAGGCTCACCTATAGATGTGTGTGTCCTCCCTGTGTCCATGTAGTCCCCATGCTGGGCGGCGTGCGTTCCACTGTCGCCATCAGAGCACAGTTAAACACGGAAGCCTAGAGATCCAGCTCACGGCTGCGTCTCCCCCCGCCGTCATCACTTCCTGTCCGTGGAACGCACTTACGCTCCCGATCCCGGAAGCGCGTGCGTTCCACAGCCCAGCGATGCATACGCGAGTGATGTGTGTGTGTTAGGTTAACAGCGTAGTAATGCATCACATCAGCACTGGCAGACTGATCCATGGGGATTAATCAAATCAATAGGTCCTATGGATATTATCACAATCCAAGAAGCTATTTGTATAAAGTCTATTATAAATGGACACAGGGTGCACATAACATCACATCATCTAGGTGTGCTTAAAGGAACCCTATGCTGTGTAATCAAATACCCAGCAAGGGATCTACTTTATGGATAAAGTTATTAAATTTCATATGTAAATTTATATATAAACTCACACCCACTGGTGAAAGTAATCCTTAAAAAAGGCTATAAACCCTCTCGGAAGCGGACCTAATTGCACAGAGCCCAAAAAAAAATTAGAAATGCAAAAAATAAAAAATAAAAATAAAGACTAAAAATAAAAAATAAAAAGTAGCATATTTAGTTCAAAAAAACGCTGTACTGGATGCCATCATTTAGGCCTTTTGGTCGCGTAGTATCCAGTCGATAAATCCAACTCACTTCTCGTTTTAGAAGCATTTTACCACGGTCACCGCCCCTTCTCGGTAGGTCCACTCGATCAATAATCATACTCCTTAGTGATGCTAATGAGTGACGAGCTTCCACAAAATGTCTGGCAACTGGTTTATCGGAGTTCCCACTCTCCAGTGCAGATCTAATCGATAGACGGTGATTTGCCATCCTCTCCCGGAATGGGCGTATCGTCTTTCCCACATATATCAAGGAACAGGGACAAATGAGGATATATATCACAAAATCAGAGGTACATGTCACCCTGTGCCGTATATATATCTTTTTTCCAGTGTGGGGGTGATGGAAGAATTCACCAATCATCATGCTCCTGCATGTCGTGCAATTAATGCATCTATAGCATCCCATCTTCTTAGATTGTAACCACATAGCTGGGGATTTTGGAGATACTCTGTCTGGTTGCATCAGGATATCTTTCAAGTTTCGTGCTCGTCTAAAACTCATCAGTGGTTTATCTGGTAATTTTTTACTGAGCATCGGATCAGTCTTGACTACGGGCCAGACCTCCCTAAGGGCCTTCCGTATATTTGGACCAGCAGTGTCAAATGTGGCGGTGACCACAAAAGGATTTGCAACTTTGTGTTTGTTACTGTTTCCTTTGAGGAAATTTTTTTCCGCTTTTTTTAGACATCTGTTTACTGTTTGTGGACTGTAACCGCGAGCCAAAAATCGATTCTTCATTTCCATCAGTTGAGCTTCAGCCATGTCTTTATCCGAGTTATTCCGTAAAACCCTCAAAAATTGAGAGATCGGTAAATTTTGTTTTAAAGGGCCAGGATGATGGCTCCCAAAGTGCAATAAAGTGTTTCGGTCCGTAGTCTTCCTAAATAGTTTATAACCGTAACCCAGTTCAGTGGCGTAGACACTTACATCTAAAAAATTAATGGTCTCCCTGTGATATTGCATTGTTAAGCGAATAGGAGAATCTAGGCGATTCAGATGTTGTATCATTGCTAGCAAGGACTCCTCAGAAGAGGTCCAAATCAGGAATATATCGTCGATAAATCTACGATAAAAAGCGATACTATCCCCAAACGGCGGGATGATGTTTTCATTTTCATAAGCATCCATGAATAGATTTGCATAAGATGGTGCTATATTGCTACCCATCGCGGTTCCCGCCGTCTGGAGATAGTACCGCCCCCCAAATGAAAAGTAGTTGTTACCTGTAACTAGAGTCAATCTAAGTAACTCAATCAGAAAATCAATAGGAGGTCCCCCTCTATGTTTATTCATCAAAGCTCGTCTGATTACATCTATACCTGCTCCATGTGGAATTACAGTATAGAGGGAGGTGACGTCCATGGTGACCAGGATACCTTGTGACTCATGAGGCATTAATTTCAATAATCTTAGGAATCATCAGTATCCCGCACATAACTTTTAGTCTGTTTTACACAAATCTGTAGAAAACTATCCACAAATTGTGCTATCGGTGAATATAGTGAATTCCGTGCCGAAATTATTGGCCGGCCCGGAGGCCTGTCCAATGTTTTATGGATTTTAGGTAATAGATAAAGAATTGGACAAATTGGAAATTCCGTTTTAAGAAATGCCAAAATGTCCTCATCTATCCAATTGTTATTCAAAGCATTTTGTAGCAGTGCTTTCCTATTGGGAGCAGCACTATATGCAGTAATTTTTATCGGATTTTAAAGTATATATATATTTTTTGTTTTATTTTATCTATTGATGTATCACATGAATTGCTCCATGTCATTAAATATGTGTATTGCAATGATCTGCTTTCTCATATGTGACCAATAAGCACTATATGGTCTATTGTTCTTGTATCCATTTGGGGTCTGACCAACCCCTTTTTTGTTTAAGCTGCTGTGTAGAACCTCCCGATCAAGCACCAGGAGCTAATTACCCTAGGGTAATTTTCCGTTTCTATTTACATTTCCAACCCCTAGTGCCTCTTTGTCACTCTCAACTCCATCCTCTGCCCACACCCACCTCATCTACCTCCCTCACTCTCTGCTCTTGACTTTGCCACTTACAGTACTTCACATCCAAAAATTACTCCGTACATCAGGACATCGCATCCCACCAAAAAATCAGCAACCAGCCACCTCCTATTCCTTATCACCACTCTTCTTACCTCTTACCAACTCTGACATCTTTCTCCAATGTATCAGGTGAGGAAGTCATGGCCCTCAATTGTTCCTCACCACCCTCCACCTCCCCACTTGACCCTATCCCCTCCCGCCTCTTCCGCTACCTCTCTCTCTCTCTGCCTAATCCCATCTTGCCCTCCTCCTAAATCTCTCCCTCTCATCAGGCACTGATCCCCCTTCCATCAAGCATACACTCGTCTCCCCTATTCTTAAAAAAAACTACACTTAATCAACAAACTCTCTCCAACTGTCGACCCATCATTCCTTTTGACTCCAAACTCCTTGAGTGTATTGTCTATAACTGCCTACTGCCTTTCTTTCCTCCCATTCACTACTTGACCAATTCCAGTCTGGCTTCCGTCCTCTACGCTCCGCTGAAACTGCCCTCACAAAAGTCTGCAATGAACTCCTATCTGCTTAACCTCTCTGCTGCTTTTGACATTGTGGACCACCCTCTCCTTCTGCAAATCCTTCACTTCATTGGTCTGCGTGATACTGCCCTCTCCTGGCTGTCCTCCTACCTCTCTGACCATTCCTTCTCTGACTCCTCTCATGGCTCCACCTCCCCCCTTCCACTAACTGTAGGTGTTCCCCAAGGCTCTGTTTTTGGTCCTCTTTTTTCTCTCTCTATACATCCTCCTTATGAGATCTAATTAGCTCTTTTGACTTACAATATCATCTCTATGCTGATGACACTCAAATCAACCTTTCCTCCCCTTACCTCTCTACTGCTGTTCTCACTCGTGTATCCAACTGTCTCTCTACTATCTCTTCCTGGATGTCCAAGCACTTGTTTAAACTTAACATGTCTAAGACTGAGCTGATCATCTTCCCACCCTCCCGCACAACCTCACCTCCCACACAACCTCACCTCCCACAATTTCACTATCTATAGATGGCACTATCTCCTCTGTCCCCCAAGTGCACAGTCTTGGAGTAATCCTTGACTTCTCCCTCTCCTTCAAACCACACGTTCAGCCCCTATCACAAACCTGTCATTTTAATTTAAAAATATTTCCAGGATCAGACCCTTTTTCACCCAGGATGCCACTAAGACCCTTATCCACTCACTGGTCATTTCCAGACTGGACTACTGTAATCTCCTCCTGACTGGCATCCCTAACAAATACATCTCTCCACTCCAATCGGTCCTTAATGCTGCTGCTCAGATCATCTTCCTCACCAAATGCACTACATCCACCTCACCTCTCTTACTAACCCTTCACTGGCTCCTCTTCCCCTTCAGAATCCATTTCAAGCTTCTCACACTCACTTACAAAGCCCTCACTCACTCCTCTCCCAGTTACATCTCTGACCTTATCTACCTTTACACTCCTGCCCGTCCTCTTCGCTCTGCTAATGCACGCCACCTCTCCTGCCTTCTGATTACCTCCTCCCACTCCTACCTCCAAGGTTTTGCATGTGCTGCTCCCTTTTCTGGACTTCTCTACCTCTCACCCTCAGACTCTCTACAAAACTTCAAGTGGGCTCTCAAGACATACTTCATCAAACCCAGCCATCTCTCATCCTAAGCCTTCTGTGGCCCACGCTCACTTTCTTCCCAAACTCTGTAACCCCTGTCTGTGTGCCCCTCCCCTTTAGAATGTAAGCTCTCACGAGCAGGGTCCTCTTCCCTCATATGCTTTTATGTCTCTTACTTAACTTATCTTCTTTTCAATACTCCCTTTGATGGCACCAAAACCTTCGGTTTTCTGTCACCCTGAAACTTATTTCAGTGCTGTTTACTGATGCAGCTATGTTTATATACCCTGTACTTTTCCTATACTGTATTGAACTGTATGTCACAGTCTTCATGTTTTGCTTATTTGTTTACTCTACAATTGGGCACTGCAGACCCCATGTGGCGCCATATAAATAAAGGATATTAATAATAATATATGTATTTGGCACTACTGGGCCGTATGTGTATTTGGCACTGTTGGGGGCATATGTGTACCTGGCACTATTGGGGGTAACATGTGTACTTGGCACTATACTGGGGATATGTGTTTATGGCACTATTAGGGTCATATGTGTATCTGGCACTATTGAGGGCATATGACTGTCTGGCACTATTTGTGGCATATGTGTATCTGGCACTATTGGGGGCACTATGTTTAGCTTGCACTACTTGGGCATTATTTGTATCTGGCACTATGAAGTAGTATGTGTATATGGCACTATACTTGGGGCACTATGTGTTTCTTCCAATATTGGGGGCATTATGAGTATCTAGCACTAATGAGAGCATTATGTGTATCAGGCACCCTACTGGGGGCATTATGTGTATTTGGCACTTTACTGTGGGCATTAGATGTATCTGGCACTATACTGGGGACATTATGTGTATCTGGCACTCTACTGGGGAACATCATGAGTATCTGGCACTCTACTGGTGGCATTATGGGTGTTATTCAGAGATAGATGCAGATCTTGCTTCCACAGCAAGATCGGTGTTCATCTACTAACATGCTGGAGGCCAACCAGCACAGGACATGGGCCACCCAGTAAGTGTGTGGTGCTGCCCCACAATTCGTTCACAATTTAATTGCAAATGCATCGATTTGAGGAAGACCCCTGTCTGAGCGCAGGCAGTCCAGCTCCACTTTTTTTCTCTGAGTGGCTGCTTGTGATGTCATGCAGCCACCCAGAACACAATCTGGACCTGCCTGAATTGTACTGACCATGCCACCAAAACACTACATTGACACCCCCCATGATGGCTGCCACTGTATATCACCTTGGCCCTCATTCCGAGTCGTTCGCTCGGTAATTTTCTTCGCATCGCAGCGTTTTTCTGCTTAGTACGCATGCGCAATGTTCGCACTGCGACTGCGCCAAGTAATTTTGATATGAAGATAGTTTTTTTACTCACTGCTTTTTCTTCGCTCCGGCGATCGTAATGTGATTGACAGGAAATGGGTGTTACTGGGCGGAAACACGGTGTTTTATGGGCGTGTGGATAAAAACGCTACCGTTTCCGGAAAAAACGCGGGAGTGGCTGGAGAAACGGAGGAGTGTCTGGGTGAACGCTGGGTGTGTTTGTGACGTCAAACCAGGAAAGACAAGCATTGAACTGATCGCAGATGCCGAGTAAGTCTGAAGCTACTCTGAAACTGCTAAGTAGTTTGTAATCGCAATATTGCGAATACATCGTTCGCAATTTTAAGAAGCTAAGATTCACTCCCAGTAGGCGGCGGCTTAGCGTGTGTAACTCTGCTAAAATCGCCTTGCGAGCGAACAACTCGGAATGAGGGCCCTTGTGGACGCATCCATCCAGTATGCAGCCGCATGGTTGAAGGGTCATGCATGCACATTATGGCTAGTGCACATGCTCAGATGAGATGGACGTGGCCGCTGCATGTGAATTGCAGTGGCTGTATCTATCTCTGAATAAAGCCCTATGTGTTTCTGACACTCTACTGGGGCATTATGTGTATTTGGTACTCTACTGAAGGTATTATGTGCATCTGGCACTATACAGAGGGCATTATGTGTATCTGGCACTATACTAGAATGGTATTTGTATATGACACTATACTGGGGACATTATGTGTAAGGAGCACTACTGTGGTAGATACATACTGTGGTATGGAAGGAAGGAGAGAAGGAGATGCTGACTGGTGTTTTTGTGGGAGGAAGGAGATAGGGAGAGACAGGTTGGTTGGTTGGTTGGTTGGTTGGTTGGTTAGTGTGTGTGTGTGTGTGTGTGTGTGTGTGTGTGTGTGTGTGTTGTGTGAGGGGAAATATGCACACTGTGCTGGGGCTTTAGGGATGGGATGGGAGACCCTAGAATGCAGCATGGAGTCATTGGAGAGAGGGAGAGAAGGAGGAAGTAGAGAGGGAGAGACAAGAGAGATAGACTGTGGTATGGGAGGAAGGGAAGAGGAGGAGGCAGACTGTGGTGTGTGTGGGAGAAAGGAGAAAGGGAGAGATAGATAATGGTGTGTGTGTTTAGGAGAAAGGAGGGAGGGAGAGGCAGACTGCTGTGTGTGTGTGTGTGTGTGTGTGTGTGTGTGTGTGTGTGTGTGTGTGTGTAGGGGGGTAGAAGAGAAGGAGAGGCAGACTGTGGTATGGGAAAAAGGAGAAACAAAGAGTCAGACTGTGTTGTGCGTGGGAGGAAAGAGAGAGGGAGAGACAGACTGGTGTGTGTGGGAGGAAGAAGAGAGTGAAAGGCAGAATGGTGTGTGTAGGAGGAAGAAAAGAGGGTGACACAGACTGTGGTGTGTATGTAGAAGGAAGCAAAAGTGGGAGACAGACTATGGTGAGTGTGGGATGAAGGAGAGAAACATAATTTTAAATGTGTATGTGCATATATGCACATATGTCTGTCTTTATATATGTGTGTGTGTGTATAGATATAACCATCCCCCTTCACCACATGCTCTCTTTTACAGTAACTTACCACTACTGTTTACTTAGGAGACAGCTGATGCCCGTAAAATTTGGGAGTGTCTACAAAGTACGAATTACAATAAAGTAGAATTGTTAGATATATTCTCACAAGTGGCACTGTACTATTTTTTGCTGAACAAAATTTGCTGAACGGGGCTACCCATTAGGTACATTACATCAGGCTAGAGCCAAGGCTCTTAGCATTACCAGAGCTGAGGCACTTAATCCCTCAGACCGTAGTCATCCTAACAGAGGCCCCAAACTTCCCTGGGTTAATAGATATAATGTAGCCAGCACTAGGAGGGTACGGCGGGCCAAAGCATTATGGCCCATCATTCAGACAGAAGGGTCATTATCATCATTAGCCAATACGTCACTCTTACCTAGCCATACTAGGGGACGTAATATAGGCGACCACATTGTCAAATTGGATGTCTCCAACATGACAGGCACACAGGAAACCCACTTTCTAAGAACCAAACTGGGGTGCTTTAGATGTCTGGGGTGCGCCACATGTAACACTTTAATGACTGGTAGCACATTTAACCATCCACATACGGGTAAGAAATTGTATTTATTAATTTGCCCATGTGGCTTAGCCTATGTGGGCAAAACTATTCGCCAATTTAGGGAACGCATGGCATTACACAGAAGTGCCATAAAAAAAGCGTTCGAAAAGGGCAGCAGTGACCAACCTTTTGCACGACACTGTCTGTTGTTTAAACATGGGGTACCCAGCGTAAGGGCTATATTAATTGATCATGTTCCCAGAAGCCTCAGAGGGGGTGATCGTGATAGAGTCCTCTTACAGAGAGAATCCAGGTGGATCTTCAAGTTGGGAACTCTATCACCACGGGGACTTAATGAAAACCTGGGCCTACACTGTTTTATGTAAATCACCTCTACAGGTGACTAGTCTCGTTGTATGGTGAATATAGTGATAACTTATTGCTTATAATTGTCTATGATTACATATTAGTCCATTTATTACTGCCTTTTGCTTGTTTATTAACTATGGTCAGGTGGGGGTGGGATCAGGTTTGTTTTGTGTAGCACTGTATGTGTTCATGTCTTTATTTCATCATGTCTGTTTGTTTTGGTTTTGTTGCCTAGACACTGTCCTGCACCAGCGTTGTCAGAAGCCGTTACGGGCAGACAGCGTGTAGCCCGCACTCGCATCCAGAGTGTACAGAGAGCGCACCCGGCGGTTTCCATAATAACCGGACCCAGGCGAGACTCAATGACGTCTCCAGTGAGCGATGCGGAAGCGCCGTTGGACGCCCGGCGGTTCAGGATGGCGTGAGGGAGCAGGTGAGTAGGATTAGAGTCTTGATGTTATCAGTTGTGGGTATATATGTATGTTGTTTGGTTCAGTTTGGGCTATGATGACCCTGAGGACGGGGTGATTACCCCGAAACATGTCGGATTAAACTGACCACATTTTTACTGCAATATACGTCTGCCTGAGTGCCGCCTTCTTTACCAATCCATATCCAGAGGTCTTCGCCTCCAGGAGGGCACCGCAGCATACACTATTCATCAAGAGTGAGTGCCGAGCATATTGTGCAAAAACATATATAGGGAGTATATAAAAAAATATATGCACTTCAAACAAGAAAGAAAAGAAGGAGGAAGAGGTAGTGATTATAGTGATTATGTGGTAATTCACAGAAAGGGGGCGATTTCAAAAGCCTCATTAATTCCCAAGGGTGATAAAGTTTTTAATTCATAAATCCAAAACATTTCTCGTTTTGATAATTTGTTGAGGATATCCCCGCCTCGTTCAACTAATTTCACCAATTCAATTGCCTTGAAGGATATGTCTTCCGGTTTGGATCCTTGTTTACACTCCCTCCACTTATTTATTGGATGTAAGTTTACCCTCCATCACTGGATAAGATTATCACTGGATGAATCATTTGTTTATAACACAATAACTCAGGAGCACAGGAAGTGAGGTCACAACTAGTGGACACAGGAAATTACCCCTCTCCGGTATAAATGGAGCCTCCAGACTCGATGAAGTCCAGACACTAAAGGACGAAACACGTTGGTACGCTTTGCAGATATCTCCTATATGGACAGATAAGATTTATATGTTTTTAATTCTTGTACGTGTGTCATTCAGCCATTCTTATGTTATTTTATTACATTTATGTTTTTTTAAAACTTATTCACTGCTGAGGCTGCTAAGTGATTACAAATGGGAATATGCTAGTTCCCTAAAAATGCTGCTTGAATCCAGACAGTGTTATATGTTTTGTTTATGAATGGTACACACTATGTTTTGCTGTTTCTTTATTTTCATGTACTGAATTCCAAATGATGGTTGACAGCTCAATGTCTACTTAGACCAGATAAGTGATCCAGTCAAATTTATCACCTCATAAACCTGCCTTCACCTTTTTTTATAATATCACAACACATCTGGGCGCTTGTGTTCTCCATTTCCCATTTCTATTATGTGTCTAACAAACACAGCCTTCTGTTTCACAAGCTGCCACTCATACAAAAAATTATGTGTTATGTTTTAATTCTAGGTTTGTACACGAGACTATATTTGCCTAGTGCCACGAATAGTACCTAAGCGCCGGTTTCTCTGCATATATATATATATATATTTATTTATTTATTTATAAGGGACCCCCAGAGATAGCGGTCTGCAGGAATCCAAAGTTTCTGCTGCCAACCCTGGATTCACAGAGTACTTTGGTTTCTATTATGTGCTGCAATTTTTTGCATTTTCTGTGCTTTCCAGGCCTTTTGTCTGTTGCAAGCGGCTATTGACACGTCTGTGTTACTACACTCCAGCAACTAGATTCCTGCATGTATCCCTGTGTTAAGCCTCAGCTGCTGTATAATTAGTAGTTTGCCTCTATGTGTCTAATTGTATTGTATCTCCTCATCAGGATGCTTGGTGTTATGGCTGTTCTGATTGGGAGTGTCTCCCTTTATAGTCCCTTCCTGTTTCCTCTCCTGTGCTGGTTATAAGTTCCTGCTACATGTGAGAACTTGTCAGCTCTCTGAACTCTTGAAATTTGGATACCCTGTCTTGTTCAGTTTCCTCACTGGAACCAGCTCTCCTAGAATTCAGGTTTTTGTGTGGAACTTTCACCCAGATTCTTGTCTTTTGCACTTATTTCATTATTATTACCACCTTGTGCATTGTTGCATTTATATTCAGTTAAGTTGCTTATATCACCCTGTGCATTGTTGCAGTTACATATCATCTTTGTTTAATTGCTATGCCACCCTGTGCATTGTTGCATTTCATATACTTTCAAGTGTTTATTATATCACCCTGTGCATTGTTGCACCCATGTAATATCTGTAAATTATCTCTGTCTGAGTATTGAGCAGCGTTATCAAGGTTGTTTTCAGTGAATGTCTCACTGTACTGCACTGTACTGCATTTACTCTTGCCCAGCCTCCAATAATCGCCTTGTCCTTACATAAGACCTGCAGCTGCTAAAGGTGAAGCCTACATCGCAGGCAGCTAAAAGACTGCTGGGCAGGGGTAATTGTGTGAGTGTCACCAAGTAACCCAGATAACTGTGTAGTTCACGTAACAGTATAACCAGCCAAATAACTGTAGCTTTACGGGTCATTTTTCTGTATGGATCCAACTCAGCAGAATGCCACTCAGATCTTGGCAAACCAGGTCCAGGGTTTGACCCAGTAGCTACAGGATCTTTCTCTCCAAGTGGATTCTCAGGATGCAGGTCAAAGAACCCAGTCCTCCTCGCCACCTATCCCAAGGGAGCCAAAACTCAATCTCCCTGTCAGAATCATGGGGGATCGCAAACAGTTTGTTAATTTTCAAGAGAGCTGGCCAACCTTGAAGGGCATATCTGTGGGCTCGATGGAGGTGAAACTCACTGCCTTTGCGGATGATGTTTTGATCCACATATCCAATCCTAAACATTCCCTCGAACCATTGCTTGAATTGCTCGATAGGGTGGGGTCCCTTTCTGGATTTTTTATTAATTTTGAAAAATCCAGTGCGCTTTATTTGAAAAAAGGCTACTATAGGCCCCTGTGGGCGGCACGACTACCTTTGAATTGGGCCAGGGGGAACA
This sequence comes from Pseudophryne corroboree, assembly GCF_028390025.1. Classification (NCBI taxonomy): domain Eukaryota; kingdom Metazoa; phylum Chordata; class Amphibia; order Anura; family Myobatrachidae; genus Pseudophryne; species Pseudophryne corroboree. Next base: position 331,484,265 of record NC_086453.1, read on the forward strand.
TCCCGTATCTGGGTATCCTTCTTCCCAAAAATATCGCAAATCTTTACGACATTAATATTGGGAAAACACTTTCCAAAATCACAAGGGAGCTTGAAGCGATTGTCCATTTACAACTCTCCTTTTTAGGAAGGACGAATATAATTAAAATTATATATTTCCCAAAACTTCTTTACCCACTACAGGTTCTTCCCCTTTTGTTTTCTAGACAAGACCTCTCACTGATAACATCGACCTTTAGAAAATTTATTTGGAACAATAAGCGTGCGAGAATTGGCCTATTTAAATTAAGTCAGCCTAAAACTAATGGAGGGGTCAACTTCCCAGATATCCAGACGTATAGTTACGCTTCACATGTTCGCTATATTAAGGACTGGTTGTCCAGTACCCAAACATACACTGATTCACTCCTCGAACAAAATTTCATTCCTCACGTGTCTCTGATTGCTTTTCTTCACATGACTGATGCCGAGATCTCCGCCGACCTGACTACCAATCCCCTCCTTATGACTACGAGGAAAGTTTGGCTATCTTTAAGACACAAATATAAAATACACAGACACATATCTATCCATTTGCCTTTTATACATAACCCGAGTTTTCAAAATGGAGAGGCCACTTACCCTTTCCGCGACTGGACAACACTAGGTATTTGCAATGTAGGACAGCTCATTAATCCCAGATCCCATATTCCACTCACATATGCGGAGGCCCTATCTAAATACCCATATATTGGCCCCCAAAATTTTGCCTTTTTTCAAGCCCAACATTATGCTGGCAAAGTCTCCAGACTTTTGCCTGCTACTGACTGGGACAACCAATTAGACCGCATACTCTTGCGACCGGCACAATCCAAAGGCGCCATTTCATTTTACTACACGCAACTTCGTACTATTTTAGATCATTCTGCATATAAAACTGGCATAGCCCAATGGGTAGAGCATTTTCCTAACTTAGATGTTGATAGATTATTGCATATGCTAAATTTTTCAATGACTACGTTCCCCGCTGCAAAATACACAGAAATGTATCTTAATATCTTTCACAGATCTTATATTTCTCCCCACAGAGGCTATTTGATAGGCATATTAAATGACCCTTCCTGTCCCAAATGTGGCCATCAACTAGCAGATCTCTACCATTGTTTTTGGGCCTGCCCACTCCTGAGACGGTTTTGGATAGCAGTATGGCGCTTTGCCTCTCAACATTTAGTGAATTACATCCCTTTTACGCCGGAATGGGCCATATTCGGCATCCTACCCCCTGGTACTAGAGCTCCTAAACCTATAAAAAAGCTACTTTTAGCGATTTCATCGGCGGCCAGAAAGGCTGTTCTGCATATGTGGGTTCAGAGTTCTGTCCCGACGCTAGAAATGTTCAGGGAAAAGTTATTTTATATTTGCCATATGGATTGGCTGGAGACCTCACTTCAAAAAGAATCTCGCACTGAATCCTTCTTTGCAACATGGGAAAGCTTTATTGAAACCCTTCCTACTCATACCAAGGAGGCCATTAGCTCTTGTTTTCGTGGCACACTTTGGTATGAAACTAGGACTTTCCTTAATGACCCTCCCATCACTCTTGTTAACAATAATTAGTAGTTGGGGAGTGTCCCCATCTCTCAGAAGAATACTGGCGCATTTACAGATGCTATTTGCTATTATATTATGTTTCGCAGATTTTTCATGTCGGTGCTCTTCCTTATACCATGCATTATGTTTTGTAACTATTACATCATTTTTTGTTTTTTGTTTTTCTTTCTCTGATATTATTCACAATGTTTCTATACCTATTGATATCTTTTTGATGAAAATGCTTCAATAAAGAAAGAAATGTTTAAAAAAAAATTTTTTTTCAAGAGAGCTGTAAACTCTATTTCTGGCTTAGGGCTCATTCTTCTGGATCACAGACCCAGTGGATGGGTATTGTCATTTCCCTTCGCAGGATGATCCACAACGCTGGGCTTTTGGGCTTCCTGCAGATCATTCTTGCCTGACTTCTGTGGATGCCTACTTCAAGGCCCTGGGAGTGCTTTATGATGACCCAGATCGAGCAGCCTCTGCAGAAGCCCATCTTCATTCCCTTATGCAGGGGAGAAATTCACCTGAGGTTTATTGCTCTGAATTTTGTCACTGGGCCAATGATTGTGGTTGGCACAACCCGGCTCTCCGGAGCCAGTTTTGTTTGGACTTTACCGAACAAATCAAGGATTTCCTGGTTCAGTATCCGACTAATGCCACCTTGGATACCCTAATGGAATTAGTCATCAAGGTCAACAGGTGGATCCAGGAGCGAAGGATGGAAAAGGAGGTTCCCTCGCCTTCACCCCAGTGGACTGTTCCAGAGGTTGCAGAAGATACAGTTGAACCCATGCAGATTGGGGCCTTCTGTTTGACCCCCCAGGAGAAGGTTACGAGATAAAACCTAGGCTTGTGCTTGTATTGCAGTTTGGCAAGTGCTTGTCCACAGATGGTGGAAAACAAGTAGACCTGAGTATTAAAGGGGAGGGGGGTTTCTCAGGTCTCTCTTCCATGTCTCCAAATAATTTGTTCTTACCCCCAGCTAAGATTTCTACTGCTAGCGCCCATGTTGAAGTCCTGGCCTTCTTGGATTCCAATGCTGCTGGAAATTTTATGGATTTAGAGTTTGCTTGTGCCAAAGGAATTCCTACACAAGACCTTGATTTGCCTATTTGTGTGTGCGGCTTGGATGGGAATCCGCTCCTCAATGGTCGGATTACTGCTGACTTCAGTTCTACATGTAATATTCCGTTGGAATATTATATTCTGAGGAGTTATTCTTTCTCCTCATTCATTGCCCACTTACTCTGGTTGTATTGGGCCTAGCTTGGCTAAAAACACATAATTCAACATTCAACTGGAATACTTTTGACCTTTTTTCCTGGGGTTCTGAATGTGCTGCTAATTGTTTGACCATACCAATTAGGTCCGCACAACTGGTTCCAGAAAGGTTGCCGACCCAATACTTGGGTTATGCTGACATCTTCTTTAAATAGTAAGCTGAGTCACTGCCTCCCCACCGTCCCTATGATTGTGCTATCAATCTTATGCCTGGAGCTAAGCTTCCTAAGCGGTGGCTTTATGCCTTGTCTTTGCCCGAAACCTATTGACGAGTATATCCAGGAGAGTCTGGATAAGGGCTTTAGTCACCCATCAAAATCACCTATAGGGGCCGTTTTTGTCTTTGTGGGCAAGAAGGATGGCTCGCTGCGACCGTGCATATAGTAGATGTCAAAGTCGAAAAATATTGTAATACATATGCCTTGTACTAACCCCATGCACATGCCCGCTGCTCGTGCACCCAGTCCCCTGTGCGTACACATATCCGCAAGTTGCGTAAGAAACGCTCCGGCGATCGTGCGCATGATATGTGTATTTACGGAGGAGTTTGCGAGCGTGTAGCATACTATTAGAACATAGCATATTTAACCCAAATAGTGCATTTTGTAGATATAGTTCCCTTAGACCATGTCAGCGAGTAATGTTAGTTTAAATAGTTCCTTGACGGAGAGATTTGTCTTTGCATGATAGGAAGGGTCAGATAAAGGTTGGAAGGTGATGTCTAGTATACAGCTGTATGGTATTTTAATAGTAACATTCCGGTGTCAGTTAGGAAAAGATCACTTGCTCCTGTGTATAGTTATGTACAAAAGTAGATTATGAACATTAACTGTATTTGCTGTAAATTACACATGCGGCGGGAATCCAGAGGATACCTCCCACCAGAGCAGTTGGGGAAGGACATCGCCTACCTATTCAAATCCACCTATGACCTTTGCTGTAATGTAAGGACACATCCCTGTGTCCAATGAACAATGAGATTACAGTGACCATTGTATTGTGTATGCATGTTGTGTATAAAAAGACCACTGTTGCCTGGCCGGACACAAGACTCTGAAGGCTTTCTACCTGATAGCTGAGGACTGGTCCAGGACGCGCTTGCGAACGATTCCCCACGTATGTATATTCTCTGTAGCCATTATTCTCTAGTTATTCTGTTTAGATTTCCTTGTTAGTCTGTAGTGTATAACTTGTATCTGTTTACCCCTTTTCTCTAAATAATCCACTGCGGTGTTAGAGCCCAGTGGTTTAACACAAACCGGTGTTGTGATTTCACTTTCCTGCAAAGGGCTTTCATTGCAGTACTTGGCTGCTAAGGTTTAAAGTATAAGCATATCCTTACATTGTTTCATTAATAAGGTTTACAGTATATCACTCTGTGTGCGTCCGCGCCGCGTGTACGTTGTACCCACGGCACGGCGTCTGATACGCTAAGAGCGTATCAATACGGTACTCAGTACGCAAATAGCGTACTTAGTACATAGCGTGAATCAGTGTGCGTGCGTGCCGCGTGTGCGTTGTGCCCACGGCACAGCGTCTGATACGCTAAGTGCGTATTAATACGGTACTCAGTATGCAAATAGCGTACTTAGTACGTAGTGTGTGTAATTAGTCTAGCGGCCATAGCGGCTCCACGGTAATAGCGAGTCTAGTGATATAGCTTTGTGTTTTAGGATAATATTTGACATTATCAATTGGGGGCTACGTCCGGTCCTCCTCATATCCACAGCCTAGCAGGACAAGGCAGACTTTATCTATCAGCAAAGGGCGGGAAGGTATAAAGGTATCCCCTGTTAGACTTCTCTTGGTCAGGTGGATACACTGGTGCTGATTAGATAAGCGTCTGCTCCGCATGGTTTGTAGGGATGCTGGTGGGATCCGAAAGGTAAGAACGTAAAGCTATTTTTAAGTCTGTGAATTTCTGTTTGGTGCCAACTGCGCATGCAACACACATAACACATGCACACACCTGTATTTTATTTGTGTATTCTGCATATCTACTCGCTTGTTGCCATTAGCATTGTTTATTAGATCAATTTTGACCCGTGCTGAGAAATTTGTTGCTATTTAGTTAAAAATATAGAGTTATATTTAAGGGAGTACGTGTAAAACACACACGCAGCCTGGCCTAGTTATAAAGGTTTATACAGGAGATACTGTGTGGTGTTTGGTAAGCGATTATAGTTAAATATCGTTTACATTTATAGAAGTGTGGTATTTGTATTACTGCGGACGTATACGGCCATTGTACACGTGTTTCGGAAAAACGTTCGAGACTGAGTACGTGACGTAAAGGCCTACACACGTGGAGTATTTTACGCAACGTGCGTACAGGTACGCCCACTAAATACAAATCACACAATAGCATTGTTTCAGGTTAGGCGATACGGTAGCAACGCGATAATAGCACAAATTGATCAGTGTCCAATATTTAGTTTAAACACCTTACTTACTGTATCACCTCTGGAGTTATTCTGTTTTCCTGGATGAAAGTTAATTTTCTGTACAGAAAAACCAAAAGGTATATATGATTGAACAAGTGTGAGTGTGCAAACAATAAAGGTTTTGGACCCAAGGGAATTCGGGATCCCGAAGGAGAGTACACCAGTGGAGTGAACACTTGGTGGCGTGAGATTGGCTTGCTCACGTTAACATTGATAATAGTACAAAGGAGCAAGTTAGCAAGTTTACCACAGACCAGCAGGTCAGTGAAGCTCTGAATACTGCGGCCTGAGAGGTCAGCAGAGAGATATCGCAGCCCCGGGGGTTGGCGAGATACCCATATAGGCCCGTTTTAAGGATACGCTCCGGCTGAGGTTTCGCAGCCTAAACAATCGATTCCGTTGGTCGTACGGCGGATAAGTAACAGTTACTTATACGCAGTGCGACTGTACCGCACGTTAGTGTGTGCAATAGTTAGTTCAACTTGATACCCATTACGCCATTTGCGTAAAATCGCGGGATCATAGACGCTAATTGTACATGCAGACGTGATTTGTGTAACAGTTTTTTTTATTTTAAGGGAGTTTCGCTGGTCACTCAGGAAATCTCCAACAACTAATATTTACTGGTTAGGGTAACTCACTCCCAGATATTTCCAGTAAATAGAGGTTACGCAGGGCCCTAGGTTGGGTACGACTAGCGCTGCAGACAGTGTGTAGGTGTACTGGCCAATGTGGGCGAGAGTGAGTGAGAGCGCTCGGAGAACTTTCACCGTTGCCTTATATTGAGTATTTTGGTTTTTGCAGGAATAGCCAAGAGAGTAATACCTGCAAATATGGGGGCCTGTTGCTCAAGTAAGGGACGATCAACTAGGGTTCAGGTTGAAATTCCGCGGCCTAAAGGGTCAGCGACGTACATAATGTGTGAGAAATATGGATCTCACACGGAGGTTTTATGCAATGAATGGGAACGTATGACTGAGGGAGATAGGGAACCATTCCCTAGGGTGGGCAGTTTTAATCCAGAGGTGTTGCAGAATTTAAGGATTAGGATATGTCTGTTAAAATCCCGAAAAGAAGGATCAGACATGCAAACTGTTTACATTTATGGCAACAAGAGAGTGATACGCAGAGGGGATTAGCTCAATCAGCTGGTTCCAACCTTAGCAGGAAACTGATTGCAAATGCACCACCACCACTGTACATTACAGGGGAGAAAGTGGCTACAGAGAATGGCATACTGGTATATGATAAGAGTAAAATAGATAAATGTATTAATGCTAATGCTAACCCATGCAAGTTGTATCCCATCTTAAACTTCCCTCAGTACTGCGACCAAGAAGATGAGCCCAGCACGATATCCGCACTCTCTCTAGCAGCCACCATACAAGATACTCAAGTGGGCACGGCCTAACCAGTAAGAGCAGTAGCAAAGGCCCCTAGTGGAGGGACAGGTGAGGTCGTGTCCACAGGTAAGTACGGTACTGTACATTATGCAGAAACAATTGCACCTCACATTGTAGAGTCAACACAAAATGATGTAATTGAACTAAATCCTGTCAGGGTGATCGCAGTCCCCAATGGGAAGACTGACGCACAGGGAGTCACTCCCATCAGAAACATTGCCATGCATTGTCCCTGGTCCCGGGCAGAATTGAGAACAATTATGTCTGAATTTCCCGATCCCAGGAAAGATTTAGTCGGATGCCAGAGGTTTATTAAAGAATTAGGTAACGCCACCGAACCTACAAACAAAGATTGGCGGACAGTGCTAAGGGCATGTTTACCCTCCAATATTGACCCCGTGAAATTCATTGCTGACTGTAAATTAGATGCAGAAGTACTTCTCACTGATGAATACAATCAGGAGAATGTAAAACAAATCAATCTGCAACTAGGAATATATTTCCCTACTGTTGTCAAATGGAATAAAATCTTTTCTATTAGACAAAAAGAAGGTGAAACTGCATCCGAATATTTCCATCGAGCACTGCAGGAAATGGCTAGATATACTGGGATCGAAGACATTAAGGATAATGTACATCATAGGGAGGTAGAGGTGTCCGTATTAATGGATGGGTTAAAGGAAGTGTTGAGAACCAGGGTACAAACCACTCAACCTAGCTGGAGAGGTATCTCGGTGTCTGCTTAAGAGAGTCCGCTATTGAGCACGATCGGAACATCATTAAACACAGGGAGTCACAGGGGGATAAGCTGATAACAGTAAGTATACAGGCCCTTACAACAAGGCCACATCAGCTGAAACCCCAGACCCCTGATGGTAAGTCGTATGTAGTAAAATGTTATAACTGCCATAAGGAAGGACATATTGCACGGAGTTGCAGATCTAACAGCACACATAAATTCAGACCCCCTAGACAAGAACACGAGCAAAGTTATGACACACGTAAATGGGATCAGGGACCGCAGAGGAGAAGTTATGAACCGCATGCAGGGGAGACAAAGAGGTACCCACCTAAGAGAGACTGGCAGGTCTCTGAAAATTCTTAGTTACCCCCCTCACATATTGTAGCTGCCAGCGCGCTGCGGGGGGGTCACCACACACAATAGGGGTGGGGCCACACCTGTAGTCTGCAGCCAGTGAAATTAATTGCGAGCCTTGGAAGTGAGCCTTAGATCACAATTGATGTAGCTGGTAGATCACTACCTTTCCTTGTAGATACGGGGGCGGCCAAGTCAGTGTTAAATTCAACGGTAGGTATGAAAACCACGGGTAAAACAATTTCAGCAATGAGAGTAACAGGAGTAGTGCAACACTACCCTTCAAGTAAACCAGCAGAGATTACGATAGGGCCTTTGCAGACCAAGCACTCCTTTTTGCTAGCTGCATCGGCTCCGACTAATCTACTTGGGAGAGATTTACTGTGTAAGATGGGGTGATTCATATATTGTACTCCTGAAGGTGTTTTCTTAGATATACCCGAGAATCACGTTCAGGAAGTGCAGTATATGTTAGACTCCCCACAAAGGTTAATGTCACACACTGCTGTTATAGACAGGTGTCCATCCAAGGTAGAGGAAATGATCTCCAAGATACCGGATTCCCTCTGGACCAAAGATGGACAAGACACTGGATTAATGGCAAATGTAGCTCCTGTAGTAGTTCAAGTAAAAGATGGTAGGATGGCTCCAAAAATCCCACAGTATCCTCTGAAGCCAGAGGTGGAGTTAGGAGTGTACCCAGTCATAGAGCGCTTGCTACAACAAGGCATCCTAGTTAGGACGTCCAGCACTGCCAATAGTCCCATCTTCCCTGTGAAAAAGAGTGGGGGGAGGGGTTACAGGCTAGTGCTGGATCTAAGGTGGATAAACAAGATAGTTGAGAGCCAATTCCCCGTAGTGCCAAATCCAGCTGTCATCCTTATGCAAATTCGTCCTACTGCGAAATTTTTCACTGTTATTGACCTCTGCTCCGCCTTCTTCTCTGTCCCTCTGCACCCTGACAGCCAATACTTGTTTGCATTTACATACAGAGGAGTACAGTACACCTGGACTCGCTTACCCCAAGGTTTCATTGACAGCACAAGTATTTTCTCCCAGGCTTTGCATGACTGTTTACAATCCTTTCAACCTGAGAGCGGATCAGTATTAATACAGTATGTAGATGACTTACTGCTGTGTTCTGATTCACTCGAATCGTCCTTGAGAGACACGAAACAGCTTCTGTTTCACCTTTCTGATACGGGACACAAGGTTTCAAAGGACAAGTTGCAGTTATGCCAGACCAAGGTAAAATATTTGGGACATTGCTTAACACAAGGACTGAGACACCTCACCGCTGATAGAATACAGGCGATTCGCGACATGACTCTGCCACAAACCCAGCAAAAGATCCGCACTTTCTTAGGAATGTGTGGGTATTGCCGAAAACTGGATCCCAGGGTTCTCCATACTGGCTTTACCTTTACAAGAGATGGTCTCGTCAAACAAACCAGATCGGATTTCGCACACAGATGAGTCCGAACTGGCATTTGAGAGACACAAACAGTGCCTATCACAGGCACCTGCATTAGGTATGCCAGATTATGGGAAACCCTTTGAGTTATACGGTACGGAGAGTGCTGGGTGTGCGGCAGGTGTTTTAACCCAGAGACATGGTGATGCCAGCAGGCCGGTAGCTTACTACAGTGCACAATTGGACACCGTAGCACGGTCTCTCCCCACATGCTTGCGAAGTGTTGCAGCGATAGCATTGCTAGTGAGTAAAAGCAAAGATGTAGTGTTAGGACACAACCTGACCATCCATACACATCATGCAGTGTCAGCCTTACTGAATTCTGCCCAAACCAGACACGTCTCATCCGCACGGTTTACAAGGTGGGAATTAGCACTAATGGCCCCTGTAAACATCACCATAAGGAGATGCAGTGCACTAAATCCTGCAATGTATCTCCCAGGTGTGCCTGGACAGGCACAAAGGGTGGGGGATGAGAGTGATGGTGAAGGAGGATTTAGTACAGACACTGACACACATGATTGTATGGAATATTTGAACCAAACTTTCACTGCAAGGCCCGACATTAGTGAAAACCCACTGGAAGGCGTAGATTTTACTTTTTACACTGACGGTAGTTGCCACAGACAGACGGACTCGGGAGACTTGTGTAGTGGATACGCAGTCGTAGATGACAAAGGTACCATAGAAGCGGAACCCCTGGGCCCACCTCACTCAGCACAAGTTGCTGAGCTGGTCGCCCTTACCAGAGCGTGTGAATTGGCTAAGGGTAAGTCAGCCAATATCTACACAGATTCTAGGTATGCCTTTGGAGTAGTGCATGATTTCGGGGCCCTATGGCGCCTCAGAAATTTCATGACGGCAGCTTGCACACCCGTGGCGCATGCGAACCACATCAAAAGACTTCTAGCAGCGATACAGGAACCTGACAGAGTGGCTGTTATCAAGTGTAAAGCCCACACGTACAGCCAAGACCCAGTGTCATTTTGTAACAGCCGGGCAGACGAAGCTGCTAAATCAGCAGCCAGCACCCCCATACAGACAGACATCACACAACTGATGGTATTTAATACCGTCAACACACAAAAGTTAAGTGAAATGCAAAATTTGTGTTCCCCACAGGAAAAGGCAGTCTGGTGGTCAAAAGGGTATGTCCAGGAGTCCTCAGGACTCTGGACAGATGGACAGGGTAAGCCAGTAGCTCCCAGAGTATACCTTCCAAGTTTAGCTGAGGCGGCACATGGTCTGGCTCATCTGGGAAAAGAGGGTATGTGCAAGTTGGTAAGAGCCTACTGGTGCACGCCAGGATTCTCTTCTCATGCGGGTAAGAGAGCAATGACATGCCTTACCTGCTTGAGGAAGAATATTGGAAAGTCAATACCAACAGAACCATCCCATATCCCGCCAACAGACGGCCCTTTTCAGGTAATACAAACTGATTTTATACAATTGCCACTCTGTAGAAATTTAAAGTATGTGTTGGTTTGTATTGATGTGTTTTCAAATTGGGTAGAAGCGTTCCCCGCTGCCACAAATACTGCTGTGTTTACTGCCAAGAAAATTGTGCAGGAACTTGTGTGCAGATATGGTATCCCTAGGATAATTGAAAGTGATAGGGGTACCCATTTTACAGGTGAAGTTTTTCAGGTAATGTGCAAATTAATGGGAATTAATAGTAAGCTGCATACTCCGTACCGCCCACAGGCGAGTGCGAAAGTGGAAAGAGTAAACAGTACTATTAAGAACAAGCTGAGCAAAGTGATGGCTGAAACTGGATTGTTGTGGCCAGAAGCTTTGCCACTTGTATTGTACAGCATCAGGACCACTCCCAGGTCCCCCCTTAACCTATCACCCTTTGAGATTCTTTTTGGTCGACAACCCCATGTAATGATTGACCCCCAGGATGATTTGAAATGCAATAATGAAGTGTCTGTAAAGTATTTGGTTAAGATGAGCAAGCAGTTGAGGAATCAAAACAGCAATCTAAAGCTGGTGATTCCTGACCTGCCAGACAGTAATTGTCATGACATTGAACCTGGGGATTATGTAATGATTCGAAATTTTCTACGCTCAGGTTGCCTTATTGACTGGTGGGAAGGACCGTACCAAGTCTGTCTAACCAACACGACAGCATTGAAGGTTGCCGAAAGAGAGTCTTGGGTCCACTCGTCCCACTGTAAGAAGGTCGCTGACCCAGAGAAAGCCCGTGACAAAGAGCAGAGTATAGAGGAAACCGTATCACTGGAGTGCCTGTTCCGGGAAGGTTAAGAGGCAACCCTGTTGTCACAGCACCTGAGCACAGAGAAATACAAGACCAGAGGCGGTTGTCACACCAGTTTTCTTTACTTTCCATTATTTTCTTTACCTCCCATTACCACTTTTTTTTCTCCTCCTGCAAGATGGACTTACCTCAAGAGACTGCGTTCTGGGTTTTCCTGTTGACCCTGTTGTTGACCAGAGCAGTCTATTTCGGTGAGAGTACCAGAGGGGTCGAGAAAGGATCTGGAATGGGTTCTGATGACAAGGATGGATTAGTAGAATTCCAAGAGCAACACATTCACCGAGCAAAGGCGAGTATCAGAAAACGATCTGGTAGTCATGACACCAGGAGACATTGTGAAGGGTTATTGGCTGAAGAAAATTGTATCTGTAGAAATTGTGAAAACATAGTTGAGGACGGGTGCATCCAGAAATGTCAGTCCAGCCTTAATATCAACATGGACAGTCATCCATTGAGTGACTATCACTCATTAGTGGGTAAGGTTTTAAACCAAACGGAATGCTGGGTGTGCTCACAAGTACCTCAAGGTCAGAGCAAGTCAGGATTAGTACAATACCCTTTAACACTAGATGAGGTACTTGAATTAAGGGGTGGGAGACCAGTGGACAAGAAATTTAATATTTCTAGGCCTCCTAGTTTGAAGCTCCACCAATATCATGTGGATAGGTCCTTAGTATGTTTCAACATTTCCAATCCCCGAAAGCCGGGAAATTGGGAAGTGACATGGAATAACCAAACCATGGCATTTTCACACAGAGCCGATAGAATGCCCGTAGACCCTGAACTTATACGCCTAATAGCCGATGGTGGGAGATATTTGCGGTATAGGTACACTCTAGGAAGTAGGACCATGCGGGTTGGAGAAGTATCTCCAGGGTACTGTGCGCATATCATACAGCCTGATACGTGTACTGAACAGATCAGAGAGTTAGGGGTAGGATTTTTCTCCTGGAAGGTTTGCAATATGGTAATGTCATATTCTGTCCCATATGTTCTCCCCGATGATGCATATTTTATATGAGGGAGGAAGGCGTATAAGTGGCTTGCCCCAAACTCAGAGGGATTGTGTTACATTGGAAGAGAGTTGCCCGAAGTAATGACCATTACCCATAATAAGATGAAAGACGTTCACCGCAATGCTCAAGCTCCTTACACTCACACTCACTATGAACACATTGTTAAGAGACACCTTATAGATAGTACAGAGCACGCAGCCTCTGATTTGATCCACAAATCCACCGGGATTCAATTCCTACTCGCGTTAGATATCACCCATACCGCCAGAGGAATTATAAATTTTAGGTATATTCATGCGCTAGCGAACCTGATAGACAATATCACCGAGATGTATGATGACACCTTCAGGTATACTGGGAGGGAATTGCAAGCTTACAAAACGGAACTGATCCAGCACAGGATGGTTCTCAATTACATCACAGCGGTGACAGGCGGGTATTGTGTCACCCTAGCAACTCAGTATGGTGTGAAGTGCTGCACGTATATTACAAACAGCACTGATGACCCAACCGAGGTCATAGATCAAAAGATGGACGATATCTTGCAATTGAAATGGGAGTTCCGAAGGAGACACAACTTACCCTTACTGCTGTGAGAAATGAACTGACCGGCTGGGTCTCATGGTTGAACCCACACAATTGGTTCTCTGGTTTAGGAGAATGGGCTCAAAATGTTATCGTGAATGTAGGAAAGTTTCTCCTTTGTATCCTGGGAGTTGTCATAATGATTGGTTTGATATTTAGGTGTGTTCAGATTTTAATGAGGTGCAAGCGCAGTACCAAAGTGATGAGTTTGAGGAGCGAGGGCATTGTTACACAAACTGATTTAATTTATGACCCATCAATAGAGACAATGTTGTGATAAGACGTGATTCCACGGTCCGTTTCTTTCACCCGTTTCTCCTTTGTTTTTCTCCCAAGCATAAAGACATCCATTCGGAAGAAGACTACAGACTTTGATGGACATTTCTACAGACTTTGATGGACATTTCTAAAGACTTTGATAGACACTTTAAAGACTTTTAAAGACTTTTTATGGACACTTGAAAGACTTTGATTATCACCCACAGCAAGGATACACCCATCCGGACAAGACTTCAACAGACACCCAAGGACAATTGCACACATTATCATATGAATAAATTTGTGATATGTTTCTTATCTTCATCTCTACAACCTTCAGGTAATGACACACATAGTCGACAGGTGATACAGATACATATATTAGCATTCACATGTTTCTCCCCCTCCATGTATCATCAACTAAATGTGCACCCCATTTGTTGGAACAAGAAGCCGAAAAGAGCTCGGTAGTGTTTGTTGGCCCACTTACAAACCCTTAATACGGAATAAGAAGGATTTAATGTATACTTTGCAATACCTCGAAGCTTATCTAGAACATGTACGGCACGATGATACATGCCCCCCAGACATGAAGTTCATACATACATGCTTTTGCTATCCCACTAGGCCATACATTCCCCGCCTACTCCTCTCCTCCTACCACCCAATCATTTATAGGTATTTCATTGTATTGTATATTTTTCAGCTTAATTGTTTAGATTGTGGCAGTTATTGTTGACTGCCAAAGGGTGGACTGTCAAAGTCGAAAAATATTGTAATACATATGCCTTGTACTAACCCCATGCACATGCCCGCTGCTCGTGCACCCAGTCCCCCGTGCGTACACATATCCGCAAGTTGCGTAAGAGATGCTCCGGCGATCGTGCGCATGATATGTGTATTTATGGCAGAGTTTGTGAGCGTGTAGCGTACTATTAGAACATAGCATATTTAACCCAAATAGTGCATTTTGTAGATATAGTTCCCTTAGACCATGTCAGCGAGTAATGTTAGTTTAAACAGTTCCTGGATGGAGAGATTCGTCTTTGCATGATAGGAAGGGTCAGATAAAGGTTGGAAGGTGATGTCTAGTATCCAGCTGTAGGGTATTTTAAGAGTAACATTCCAGTGTCAGTTAGGAAAATATCGATTGCTCCTGCGTATAGTTATGTACAAAAGTAGATTATGAACATTAACTGTATTTGCTGTAAATTACACATGCGGCGGGAATCCAGAGGATACCTCCCACCAGAGCAGTTGGGGAAGGACATCGCCTACCTATTCAAATCCACCTATGACCTTTGCTGTAATGTAAGGACACATCCCTGTGTCCAATGAACAATGAGATTACAGTGACCATTGTATTGTGTATGCATGTTGTGTATAAAAAGGCCACTATTGCCTGGCCGGACACAAGACTCTGAAGGCTTTCTGCCTGATAGCTGAGGACTGGTCCAGGACGCGCTTGCGAATGATTCCCCACGTATGTATATTCTCTGTAGCCATTATTCTCTAGTTATTTTGCTTAGATTTCCTTGTCAGTCTGTAGTGTATAACTTGTATCTGTTTACCCCTTTTCTCTGAATAATCCACTGCGGTGTTAGAGCCCAGTGGTTTACCACAAACCGGTGTTGTGTTTTCACTTTCCTGCAAAGGGCTTTCATAGCATATTAAATCGGTATAAGGTGTATAAGCATTGTTAAGGTGTACACACTGCGGGTACTTCATACCGCCAGTGCTACTTAAGGTTTTGAGGTATTACATCGTTGCAGTACTTGGCTGCTAAGGTTTAAAGTATAAGCATATCCTTACATTGTTTCATTAATAAGGTTTACAGTATATCACTCTGTGTGCGTCCGCGCCGCGTGTACGTTGTACCCACGGCACGGCGTCTGATACGCTAAGAGCGTATCAATACGGTACTCAGTACGCAAATAGCGTACTTACTACGTAGCGTGAATCAGTGTGTGTGCGTGCCGCGTGCCGCGTGTGCGTTGTGCCCACGGCACATCGTCTGATACTCTAAGTGCGTATCAATACGGTACTCAGTACGCAAATAGCGTACTTAGGACGTAGTATGTGTAATTAGTCTAGCGCCCATAGCGGCTCCACGGTAATAGCGAGTCTAGTGATATAGCTTTGTGTTTTAAGATAATATTTGACATTATCATAGACTTTCGTGGCCTGAATAAAGTTACCATTAAGAACTCCTACCGTCTGCCATTAATATCTGTCTTGTTCGACCAACTAAGGGAGGCTGTGATCTTCTCCAAGATCAATCTACGAGGAGCGTACAATCTTATATGGATCAGACAGGGGGACAAATGGAAAACTGCATTCAATACTTATTCAGGTCATTATGAGTACTTAGTTATGCCATTCAGATTTCCAACAATCCAGCCGTCTTTCAGGACCTCATAAATGATGTTCTCCGGGAATTTCTAGGAGCTACTCAGAAACTGCTAAGAATTATTTATTCGCAATTCTGCTAATCTTTTGTTCGCAATTCTGCTAAGCTAAGATACACTCCCAGAGGGCGGCGGCTTAGCGTGTGCAATGCTGCTAAAAGCAGCTAGCGAGCGAACAACTCGGAATCACCCCCTCAGTTCGTAATATTATCACCGGCCAAAAACAAAAACAAACTATAACAGAGTAGTTTGGTTTTGTGGAAAAATTCAGCCCAGTTTAGTCTACCTAGTCTGATATCTTTCTGTACCTTATTATGCAAGCCCTGCAGGCATCTCTCTCAGCACTTAACTCTGATTTCAGTGCTTTGAAACCAGAATGGCTGGAAGTTTTGTTGCATTTTTCTCATTCTGCCTAAATTTATTGAGACTTCATCTATCTCTAAAGAGACTCTTGCTCACAATAGAGTGACAAGAGAATCCTCTTACATGGTGGGTGAGAAAAAATTTAGAAGTTTTCTGTTGCCCAAGCTCTCAGAAGAGGAGCATCAGCATTGCAGAAACTTAAACTCATGCCTATATTGTGAGGACTCTGACCACTTTATTCAGGACTGTGGATTGCATAAGTTTAGTAGGGGTGACAAGTCTCTGCCTCCTGTCATATATCATGTTGTGTCAAATCAAGTGTCTAATCCTGTTCCTGACTCCACTATTGCAGAGGAACTTATCATAGAACATGTTCTTAAAATAACTACAAGTCAGAATTGGGGTCCTATCACTAGAAGGCCATATTCTAGGCGTGGGACTCAGAAAAGGATGTTTACCTCACTCAATACAGAAAAAATAGAATCTGATATTTCAGCCTCTGAAAAACATTCGATGTTCAGATTCCCTGGAGGGGTATTTAATGTTTTGATTCCAAAAACAGAATCCGATCTTTCAGCATCTGAAAAAACACCCAATGCTCAGTTCCAGGAGTTGTGCCCGATGCTTAGGGTCCAGTAGCGGTGCCCGATGCTCAGGGTCCAGGAGCGGTGCCCGATGCCCGGGGTCCAGGACTGGAACCCGAAGTTTGGATCCAAGGAGGGGAGTCTAATGTCCCAGATTCCAGAGAGGTTACCATTGCCAAAGACCTAGGAGGGGTCTCGGGTGGCAAAGCCCCAGGAGGGGTGTCTGAGCTGCCAAGCCCAGGATGGGTTGCTGGTGACAAGTTCTCAGGAGGGGACTCAAGTGGCATCATCCCAGGTGAGGACTTTGAACCTGCAACTCCTGGAGGT
This sequence comes from Pseudophryne corroboree, assembly GCF_028390025.1. Lineage (NCBI taxonomy): Eukaryota > Metazoa > Chordata > Amphibia > Anura > Myobatrachidae > Pseudophryne > Pseudophryne corroboree. The sequence goes on from NC_086453.1 coordinate 331,501,362, forward strand.
CACTCAAGAGGCTAAATTCCAAGAGGAGTTCTAGAAGCCATTGCCTCAGGAGGGGACTTGAGAGGTATAGCCCTGGAAGGGGGCCCAGAAATTGCTTGCCCTGGAAGGAACTTGAGATGCATACCTTTATCGGAGGTTACGAAGGCTACAGCTTCAGTGGAGGTTCCAAAGGTCAAAGCCTCAGCAAAGTTACTGGAGTCCATAACCCCAGGAGGGGTCCTGAAGGCCATAACACCAGGAGGGGTCCCAAAGGCCATAACCCCAGCAGGGGTCCCGAAGGCCTTAACCCCAGGAGAAGTCTCTAGCTTCATAACCCCAGAAGGGGTCTCGATAACCATAGACCCAGGGAGAGAGTTCGATGTTCTGATCTCTGTGATAGAGTTTGATGTTCCAGTCTCTGTGAGAGAATCCAATGCTCGGTCTCTGTGAGAGAGTCCGATGTTTTGGTCTCTGTGAGAGAGTCCGATGATCCGGTCTCTGTGAGAAAGTCTGATGTTCTGTTCTCTGTGAAAGAGTCTGATGATCCGGTCTCTTTGAGACAGTCCGATGGTCTGATCTCTGTGAGACAGTCCGATGTTCCAGTCCCAGAGAGAGAGTCCGATGTTCCAATCCAAGAGAGAGAGTCCGATGATCTGGTCCCAGAGAGAAAGTCTGACGAGCCGGTCCCAGCAAAGGAGTCTGGCGATCTGGTCCCAGCAAAGAAGTCCAAGGTGCCAAACCCAGGAGGGGAGTCCAAGGTGCTGACCCCAGTTGGGTTCTCAAGAGGGATAGCCCCAGAAGGGGTCCTGAGAGCCATATCCCTGGGAAGAGACTCAGGGGCCACAGCCTCAGCGGAGGTCCAGAGTGACACAGCCCTAGAGGGGGTCTCGAGGGCCACAAACCCAGAGGGGGTCTTGAGGGCCTCAGACCCAGAGGGGGTCTCGAGGGCCCCAGCCCCAGTGAAGGTCTCAAGGGCCACACCCCAGAGGGGTTCTTGAGGGCCACAGCTTCTGAGGGGGTCTCGAGGGCAACAGCCTCAGAGGGGGTCCCAAAAGCCACAGTCTCAGAGGGGCAAAAGCCACAGTCCCAGAGGGGGTCCTGAAAGCCACAGTCCCAGAGGGGAAAAGCCACAGTCCCAGATGGGATTCTGAAAGCCAAAGACCCAGAGAGGGGCCTGAAAGCCACAGTCCCAGAGGGGGTCCCAAAGCCACAGTCCCAGAGGGGGTCACAAAAGCCACAGCCCCAGAGGTGGTTCCAAAGGCCTTAGCCCCTGGTGGAGTTTGGAAAGTACTGAAAAAAGGGAGAGAGAGAAGGCTCTCTTGTGGGCGCACTCTTTAGAAGGAAAATTCCTATAACATATGAAAAGAAATACTAAAAACATAACTTTTAATGTTGACGTTTAAAAACGAAATTACCCATATAGCTGATCCATATAGAAAAAAGATATAATCATAAAGATTTTAAAATGTTCTGGTCTTTTTAATCACAATGTGTGATTGGAATGGTTGTAGACATTTGATCGTCTTACCCCCATTTCCCCTGACCAGTACAGAATATCTGTATTGATGGGACCGAGGAGTGGTCATAAAGGATTATTTGATAAGTGCGTCCAAATAGGGCTACTTAAATTCAAGGATTGATAGTGTCCTGCATTCAAAAAGGACCTGACTTTCTGACGTGAGCCACAATGTTTGGTCGTAAGCCTCAAATATGAGAAAATCTAGTAGAAGTAAGAATTAGTGGTGATACTGCTGTTGGCGTCGCAACTCACATAGGAAGGGAAATAGTCCCCGCTCTACAACACCAGGTATTCGCAGGAAGTCTCCTCTCCCGGTACTAACCCGGCCCAAAGCTGTTTGGCTTCCAAGATCGGATAAGATCGGGCATTGGCAGCGTGGTATGATAGTAGAGAATTTATATGAAAGTACACCAATGAGAGTGCACCTATATACGAAAATAGGAGAAAGAGAGATAGAGAGATAAGAGGAATGAAGACAGTTTACAGGGCCAAGGAAAGAGATGAATTAGTTAAATACAAATAAGTGGATCTGCTTTCTGCATTAGGCACGGCTCATCAAATCCCTCGTCTGTGGTATTGTGCTCCGTGGATCGCAGATGAGAGTCCACGAAAGAATAGTAAGGTGTAACTAAGAAGTACAAAATCTATGATTTTGGTTCAATTGTCTGTTGACAGATAGCACAAAAAACCAGTAAAGATTTAGATTGGGGTCAGATAGAAATTACATTAATTATCTATGTGATCAGAGAAATAAGCCCCGAATATTAAATGCTGGTATTGGCACATTGGAAAAGAAAATCACTTTCCAAAATTTGAATCCATAATATGTTACTCTGGCTAGGCAAGTAATGCAAACGTGATATTTTAAGCATCAATTGGAGAAATCTCATTAATGATCATAATGCATCCTGAACTGAGTGTGGAAATTCATTTGAATTTGGAAAATCAAGTGTAGTGAATCCCACAGACTGAGCCAGGAAAACAAATGGTATTGTTAATAACAAAAGAAGGCACTGAGAATCACAGTGAATGCAAATATTATAGCAGTATACTGGCCTCTGCTGGTAGAAACTCAGCCAACCAGTGTAAAGTCTCTACAAGGTGTGTAATAACAAATCAAAAAAGAGATGAAAAGAAATGAAAAAGATGAGAAAAAGATTTAGGCAAAAAAAGATTATTATATATGTGTGTATTCAGCTGCTGTTAGGAAATAGAGCTTGTAGCAAAGGTCTGTATGTATAGTACACAGATCTACTGGGATATATAATCAAATGCAAAATATTATTGAGCACACATATAGTATTGCTGTCTGTGTATAATGTACACAGAACAGCAGTGGGCTTACGATCACCAAGATTGAAAAGATCAGGATGGGCAGGTCAGGGCATCGTCAGGTACCAGTGTAGGAGACAAAGGTTCACTCCATGTGCGGTCCCCCCCCCCCCCCCCCCCGTGGAAGACGCATTTCGCCCTGGCGGGCTAGTTCACTTCCGGGTTTAGAGGGGAGAGTGGGGAATGGAGTTTTAAAACAGCTATTGAGTTAATACTGACCAATCACTGGATGATTCGTGCACGGTGGGCCGGACCTGACAGCTGCTGCTACGGAGCGTCGGTCAGCTGTGATGGAGACGGAGCGTGACGCGGAATAGGGGGCGGGGATTATGAAGTCAGAGACGTCATGTTGCTTGCTGGACGTGTGAACGCATGTGGGAGGAATGGTCAGGTGGCCCTGAAAGCTGCGAGATCCCCGAGCGCCATTTTAGTAGATGGCAGGTGTGTAGTATATGAGCAGTCAAGCCTTGGACGCCATCTTAGTTGATGGCAAATTTATAATAAAGAAACACAGAGAAGGGAAAGCTCCTGGAGCAATAAATAGGAAACAAAATTTAGTTTAGGGGAACATTGTAGTGGACAGTAGTCCCAGGTAGAGACAGGGGTGAGGGACAATCGAGATAGCATGGGATTTTCAAGGATCAAGGATTTGAGCAAATATGCGCCTGAGATATCCGGATGAAATGAAAAGAAATGTAGTACAATTGAAAATGAATTTAAAATAAATAATAAATAATAAATAATAAATATTAAAAATAAAAAATAAAATGTATTAAATACTGTATAAGATTGCGTCATTGAAGCTAATGGGAATTGTGAATATATAGGATAATTGAAGTAAATTGTGGGTGAGTGTAAATCGAACCTGCAAAGTTACAAGTGATCGGAGGATCATTGTAACATTGGATAAGGGTGTGGGTGAGGGATAAAGTGGAGGGAGGGATGGTTGAGGAAATTAGGGGGCCGTGTTGGATAGTCAGTTAGAGGGGGACAGTGTGCGGTTGAAATGTTATGGGGAAGGGGTCACTAACACTAACTGGAGGGTGAAAGGGCAGGGTGTGTGCCAGTGTGAAAAAAAGATGAAAAGGAATGATTAGGGTGAAAAAAGAGAAGGGGAAATGCATTATGAATAGAGAAGGGAAGTGGAATCCAGTAGGATTGATAAGTGAGTGTGTGCCTATGGGTATGGTGCTGATAAGGAATAAAAGGGGATGTGAAGGGTACCAAAAAACAGATTGGGCGATTGAAAGGAATGAGAAAGTGTTGAAGTGTTATGGTGACCATGTTACTATAAATGGGAGTGTGTGGATCCAAGGAGTGTGGAAAGGGTTGTCAAAGATAGACTGGACAGGGAAGCGGGAAGGGATTAGGAGTGGTGGTGAGGGGGGGGGGGTAGGAAGGAAAAAAGGGGGGGGTTGTGGTGGGGGGGGTGGTTTTGGGAGGATTAGGTTTGTGGGGGGGTGGGGGGGGGGTGGGGAAGGTAAAAAGAGGGGGGAAGGGGGGGGAAATGGGAAGGAAAAGAGAAAATGAGAGGGGGGGGGGAGGGAAATTGGAAGAGAAAAGAAAAGAAGAAAAGAGAAAAGAAAAAGGGGGGCCAAAAGAAGAAAAGGGAAGAAAAAAGATTTAGGGAAAAATGAAGAGACTGGAGCTGGTTACAATTCTAGGAGGATTATTCACAGGAAAACTGCATAATTGATGTTTTCATTCAGGCCAAAAGGCTTGAGACTGTTAAGACGAAAAATCCATTCACTCTCTTTCTTGTAGAGTTCCTTGGTAATGTCCCCACCTCGTATGCCCAAGTGGAAACGATCTAGGCCAAAGGCTTTGAATTCCTTGATGGATCCCTTGTGGTGATAGTGAAATTGCCTTGCAACAGAAGTGAGTTGTTTCATCCGGGAAAGATCTTTCGCTGCATTACGTATGTTGCCCAAGTGTTCCAGGATTCTTTCTTTAAGTTTTCGTGTAGTCATGCCAACATATTTGAGATTACATCCGCAGGTTATGCAGTAAATAACCGCTTGAGTATCACAGTTGAAAAAATGTTATAGTTTTACAGTTTGGCCATACCTATCCATGACAGTGTTGGTTTTGGATATCTGTGGGCATGATTAACATCTGCCACAGGGAAAAGAGCCTGTGACGGTGGTTTCTTGAGTGTAGATGTTACAAGGTGGCTCCGAACTAGCTGATCTTTAATGTTCTTAGATCTACGCCAGCTCATCTGTAAGGGTGATTTCAGAAAAGGAGATAGCTCAGGATCCAACTGTAGTATGTAAAGATGTTTTGTTAAGGCGTTCTTGAGCATTCTCCACTCAGGGCAGAAAGTTCCTATAAATCTGATAACATTGTCCTGCTCCGGGACCTCTTTCTTCTTCTTGAAGATCAGGCTTTCTCTCTTTACTATTGCTGTGGCTGAGTATGCACGTTTGAGTGAGTGTCTACTGTAGCCCCTGGTTAGGAGGCAATTAGTAAGTTCTCTGCTCTTGATTTTAAAGGCATGATCCTCTGAGCAATTATGCTTCAGCCTGAGGTACTCCCCTTTGGGGATGTTTTCAACCGTGGGAGGGAAGTGGAAGCTGGTCTTGAAAAGAAGACTGTTCGTTGCAGTCTCTTTTCGATATAGCTCAGTTTCGAGAAAGCCTGTTGTAGATTTGTAAATATTCAGGTCCAGGAACGGAACTGTCTCCGCACTGATGGTGTATGTCAAGGTGATGTTGAGATCGTTAGTGTTGAGAAATTTTATGAAATCCATCAAAAGATCCCTCTCTCCATTCCAGATGATGAATATGTCGTCAATATATCTTAGCCATAATACCACGTGAACGGTATATTTCTCATTGATGGTGTTAAAGACATAAAAGTGCTCCCACCATCCCAAGAACAGATTCGCGTACGTTGGTGCGCAGGCTGCGCCCATTGCTGTACCCCTTACTTGTAAGAAAAATTGGTCTTGAAAGACAAAATAATTCTTGGAGAGGACAAAATCAAGTAGTCTTTGAAGGAAATTTGAAAAGTCTTTCTCACCCCCTTGATCCAGATAGTATTTGACAGCTGCGAGACCTTGATGATGGTTAATACTAGTGTAGAGTGCTTCTACATCTAGAGTCACCAGGAGAAAATTGGTTTCAAAATGTATATCATGGATCTTGCATAGTAAATCGGATGTATCTTGTAGGTAAGAGGGTAAGGAGAGAACAAAATCCCGGAGGTGCAGGTCCAAAAACCTACTGGGTTGTTCCAAGAGTCCGCCGTTGCCAGACATAATAGGTCTCCCTGGTGGGTTGAGGGCATTTTTATGTATCTTAGGCAAAAGATAAAATGTAGGTGTCTTTGGACTCTGGACTGTAAGATATTGTAATTCCTGCTTGGTGATTGTGCATTGGGCTGCAGCTTCCTGTATTAGATTATTGTAGGCATTCAGGAATCTGGTGGTGGGATTACTGAGAAGTTTTTTGTAACATGCGGAATTATGTAGCTGTCTGTGAGCTTCAGTGATGTACATTTCTTGGGGCCAAAGAACGATGTTGCCACCTTTGTCTGAAGGTTTTATAATGATGTCATGCCATGTTCCTAATTCCTGGAGGGCTTTTCTCTCCTTAAATTTGAGATTATTGGGGAATTGATGAAGGCCGCTTTTAGTTTGTACATAGATGTCATCAAATTCTTTCGACACTCTATTCAAAAAAACTTTGATCTCTGGACTGTTGTTATCGGGAGGAAAAAAGGAGGATTTGGGTCTGCATTTTGGTCTCTGAGTAGATACTTCATCCATATTAGATTCCATACGAAGTTGTTCTAGTTCCTGGATAGCATTGAGATCTTCCGCAGACAAGTCCTGATCTGCAAAGTTCTCAGAGAGTCTTGATTCTTGCTTTGCAAAGAATTTTTTCAGGAGGAGCTTCCTCCCGAATAATCTCAGGTCCTTTTCCCAAGAAAATCTGTTAAAGGATCTTACAGGGGAGAAGGAAAGTCCCTTGGCAAGTACCTCCATATGATCAGGAGAGAGAGACCTTGTGGATAAATTAATGACCTGCATTTTGACAGGATTGGCCGGGTTTATCGCAATGTCTTCCTCTGTCGGACTGGATATCGGGCAGTCCTCGGTATGTCCCAATCTTGATTGCGTCCGTCGCCTCTTCTTTCCCCCTCTCCTTGTTTTCCCCGAGTTCTGATGCAACCTCTTGGCCTCTGGCCTTGGCCTAAAAAACGTGGGGAAAAGTCTTCTGCCTCCTTGCAATTGTATGTAGTGCTCTCAAATGTTTCACTAGCCGAGTCTCCACTATTGGAGGACTCAAATTCGGAGAAGGTGGGATCTTCCCTTTGTTTTCTGTTCTTACTGAGGGGTGTTGGATTCCACCTAAAAACGTCGCCACGTGAAAAATCGCGTTTATCCCTGATGAATTTATTGCGTTTGCGATCAACTATCGCTTGTTCATACAGGACAATTTCTTTCTTGTGTTTCTCGAAGGCTGTTTGAAAGGATAAGTCTTTTTCACACGTTTCCAATGTTTTGCCAAGTTCGTCAATCTCTTTCTCGACCTGGTCTATAAGTGGAGTGTCATGTTTGACCAAAAGGTGCAATAATTCATGAGAGCATTTAAGTAAAACTGCTTCCCATTCGGTTTTCAAATTATCAGTTGCAAGAGGAAAGGATGGAAATATTTTGGGCCTCAAGCCCCGGGGTACAATCTTATGCTTGATATAGTTTTCTAAGGTTGTGAAGTCCCACGAAAGGCGTGTCCTCCTCTGCAAGCTTTTCTGTAGCTTGGAGAAGGTGGTCCGCCAGTCTTAATTAGGAGTAGATTGTTCATAGGTCTCAGAGAAAGGGTCCCCAAAATTTTCTGAATTCTGGCGTCTTAGTAACTCCGTCTTCAGTGAGAATGTAGTCATACTGGATTCTGATATAGATCCTAAGCAATCTATTGTTAATAAGTCTGTTACGTATCTCGGGTTGCTCCTCAATATCAAAAATTAATCAGTATAGTGATTGTACTTAGCTGCTAGAAAGGATCATTGGGTAAAGAGAAGAAAGATATTAGTATAATCAGTATACCAAAATTAAGCAAAAAACCGTGCCAAACGATCAGAGACTGTTGTTGAAACAGCATAGACTAATACTTATGACTAGACAGGGGGCGATTGGGCACCAGTCAAATTGATACAGTATTGATATGAGAGAACCAAAAATCGGACAAATAGGCACTCCAAAATTGGAAAGAGAAGAAAAAAACACCTGTTTTTTACTTAAATAGATGGCGTTGTCCTAGTTTGTGGTGCGCCCAGAGCCAGAGAGTACACATACTGAAAAAAGAAAGAGAGAGAAGGCTCTCTTGTGGGCGCACTCTTTAGAAGGAAAATTCCTATAACATATGAAAAGAAATACTAAAAACATAACTTTTAATGTTGACGTTTAAAAACGAAATTACCCATATAGCTGATCCATATAGAAAAAAGATATAATCATAAAGATTTTAAAATGTTCTGGTCTTTTTAATCACAATGTGTGATTGGAATGGTTGTAGACATTTGATCGTCTTACCCCCATTTCCCCTGACCAGTACAGAATATCTGTATTGATGGGACCGAGGAGTGGTCATAAAGGATTATTTGATAAGTGCGTCCCAATAGGGCTACTTAAATTCAAGGATTGATAGTGTCCTGCATTCAAAAAGGACCTGACTTTCTGACGTGAGCCACAATGTTTGGTCGTAAGCCTCAAATATGAGAAAATCTAGTAGAAGTAAGAATTAGTGGTGATACTGCTGTTGGCGTTGCAACTCACATAGGAAGGGAAATAGTCCCCGCTCTACAACACCAGGTATTCGCAGGAAGTCTCCTCTCCCGGTACTAACCCGGCCCAACGCTGTTTGGCTTTCAAGATCGGACGAGATCGGGCATTGGCAGCGTGGTATGATAGTAGAGAATTTATATGAAAGTACACCAATGAGAGTGCACCTATATACGAAAATAGGAGAGCGATAGAGAGAAAAGAGGAATGAAGACAGTTTACAGGGCCAAGGAAAGAGATGAATTAGTTAAATACAAATAGGTGGATCTGCTTTCTGCGTTAGGCACGGATCATCAAATCCCGCGTCTGTGGTATTGTGCTCCGTGGATCGCAGATGAGAGTCCACGAAAGAATAGTAAGGTGTAACTAAGAAGTACAAAATCTATGATTTTGGTTCAATTGTCTGTTGACAGATAGCACAAAAAACCAGTAAAGATTTAGATTGGGGTCAGATAGAAATTACATTAATTATCTATGTCATCAGAGAAATAAGCCCCGAATATTAAATGCTGGTATTGGCACACAGGGAAAAGAAAATCACTTTCCAAAATTTTAATCCATAATATGTTACTCTGGCTAGGCAAGTAATGCAAACGTGATATTTTAAGCATCAATTGGAGAAATCTCATTAATGATCATAATGCATCCTGAACTGAGTGTGGAAATTCATTTGAATTTGGAAAATCAAGTGTAGTGAATACCACAGACTGAGCCAGGAAAGCAAATGGTATTATTAATAACAAAAGAAGGCACTGAGAATCACAGTGAATGCAAATATTATAGCAGTATACTGGCCTCTGCTGGTAGAAACTCAGCCAACCAGTGTAAAGTCTCTACCAGGTGTGTAATAACAAATCAAAACAGAGATGAAAAGAAATGAAAAAGATGAGAAAAAGATTTAGTCAAAAAGAGATTATTATATATGTGTGTATACAGCTGCTGTTAGGAAATAGAGCTTGTAGCAAAGGTCTGTAAGTATAGTACATAGATCTACTGGGATATATAATCAAATGCAAAATATTATTGAGCACACATATAGTATTGCTGTCTGTGTATAATGTACACAGAACAGCAGTGGGCTTACGATCACCAAGATTGAAAAGATCAGGGTGGGCAGGTCAGGGCATCGTCAGGTACAATTGCAGGAGCCAAAGGTTCACTCCATGTGCGGTCCCCCCCTCCCCCCCCCGTGGAAGACGCGTTTCACCCTGGCGGGCTTGATTACTTCCGGGTTTAGAGGGGTGAGTGGGGAATGGAGTTTTAAAACAGCTATTGAGTTAATACTGACCAATCACTGGATAATTCGTGCACGGTGGGCCGGAACTGACAGCTGCCGCTACGGAGCGTCGGTCAGCTGTGATGGAGACGGAGCGTGACGCGGAATAGGGGCGGGGATTATGAGGTCGGAGACGCCATGTTGCTTGCTGGACGTGTGAACACATGTGGGAGGAATGGTCAGGTGGCCCTGAAAGCCGCGAGATCCCCGAGCGCCATTTTAGTAGATGGCAGGTGTGTAGTATATGAGCAGTCAAGGCTTGGTCGCCATCTTAGTTGATGGCAAATGTATAATTAAGAAACACAGAGAAGGGAAAGCTCCTGGAGCAATAAATAGGAAACAAAATTTAGTTTAGGGGAACATTGTAGTGGACAGTAGTCCCAGGTAGAGACAGGGGTGAGGGACAATCGAGATAGCATGGGATTTTCAAGGATCAAGGATTTGAGCAAATATGTGCCTGAGATATCCGGATGAAATGAAAAGAAATGTAGTACAATTGAAAATGAATTTAAAATAAATAATAAATAATAAATATTAAATAATAAATAATAATAAAAAAGAAAAGAAAATAAAAGTAATAATTGCAAAGGAAAAATAAAAAATAAAATGTATTAAATACTGTATAAGATTGGGTCATTGAAGCTAATGGGAATTGTGAATATATAGGATAATTGAAGTCAATTGTGGGTGAGTGTAAATCGAACCTGCAAAGTTGCAAGCGATCGGAGGATCATTGGTTGGATAAGGGTGTGGGTGAGGGATAAAGTGGAGGGAGGGATGGTTGAGGAAATAAGAGGGCCGTGTTGGATAGTCAGTTAGAGGGGGACAGTGTGCGGTTGAAATGTTATGGGGAAGGGGTCACTAAGACTAACTGGAGTGTGAATGGGTAGGGTGTGTGCCAGTGGGAAAAAAAGATGAATAGGAATGATTAAGGTGAAAAAAGAGAAGGGGAAATGCGTTATGAATTTTATGTACTGGTCAGGGGAAATGGGGGTAAGACGATCAAATGTCTGCAACCATTCCAATCACACATTGTGATTAAAAAGACCAGAACATTTTAAAATCTTTATGATTATATCTTTTTTCTATATGGATCAGCTATATGGGTAATTTCGTTTTTAAACGTCAACATTAAAAGTTATGTTTTAAGTATTTCTTTTCATATGTCATAGGAATTTTCCTTCTAAAGAGTGCGCCCACACAAGAGCCTTCTCTCTCTCCCTATTTTCAGTACGTGTACTCTCTGGCTCTGGGCGCACCACCAACTAGGACAACGCCATCTATTTAAGTAAAAAACAGGTGTTTTTTTCTTCTCTTTCCAATTTTGGAGTGCCTATTTGTCTGATTTTTGGTTCTCTCCTATCAATACTGTATCAATTTGACTGGTTCCCGATCTCCCCCTGTCTAGTCATAGGGGTTTGGAAAGTCACAGCCTCTAGTGAAGTCTTTAGTGACTTTGTCCAGCGATGCACTCCAGCCAGTCTGATGGGAATGAAGCAAATCCTGACTCTTTGAATGATATCCCTACATCTATGGTTTTTGATGGGGACTTGCTCTAGTGAATCATTTTGTCACCATTATAATTTCAAGACCTTCCATAGGGATTACTTCAGCTAACATATTTTTACTTCTCATCTACTCATTTAAGGGGAGGCCTTTTGAATGGGCTTGTAGACTGTCAAAGTCGAAAAATATCATAATGCATATGCCTTGTACTAACCCCATGCACATGCCCGCTGCTCGTGCACTCAGTCCGCCGTACGTGCACATATCCGCAAGTTGCATAAGATCGCTCCGGCGATCGTGCGCATGATATGGGTATTTACGACGGAGTTTGTGAGCGTGTAGCGTGTTATTAGAACATTGCATATTTAACCCATATAGCGTATATTTTAGATATAGTTCCCCTAGACCATGTCAGCGAGTATTATTAGTTTAAACAGTTCATAGACAGAGAGATTCGCCTTTGCATGATAGGAAGGGTCAGATAAAGGTTGGAAGGTGATGTCTAGTATCCAGCTGTAGGGTATTTTGAGGGTAACATTCCGGTGTTAGTTAGAGAAAGATCGCTTGCTCCTGCGTATAGTTATGTACAAAAGTAGATTATGAACATTAACTGTATTTATTGTAAATTACATATGCGGCGGGAATCCAGAGGATACCACCCACAAGAGCAGTTGAGAATGACATCGCCCACCTTTTCAAATCCACCTATGACCTTTGCTGTAATGTAGAGACATATCTCTGTGTCCAATGAACAATGAGATTACAGTGACCATTGTATTGTGTATGCATGTTGTGTATAAAAGGACCATTGTTGCCTGGCCGGTCAGAAGACTCTAAACGCTATCTGTATGACCTGCGGAGGACCGAGTTCGGGTTGCGCTTGCGAATATTCTCACGTATGTACATTCTCTGTAGCCACTATTTCTGTTTAGATTTACTTGTTAGTCTATAGTGTATAAACTGTACTGTCTTACCTTTTTGGAATCAATCCACAGAGGCCTTAGAACCCCTGTGGTTTAAACTACAAACGGTGTTGTGTTTTCACTTTCCTGCCTGGGCTTTTAAAGTAGATTAACCTGTTTAAAGTGTATAAGCATTGTTAAGGTGTACGTACTGTGGATACTTTGTATCGCCAGCGCTACTTAAGGTTTAAAGGTATAACATCGTTGCAGTACTTTGCTGCCAAAGGTTTAAAGTATAAGCATATCATTACATTGTATCATTAACAAGGTTTAAAGGTTATCCATTGTGTGTGCGCTCGCTGTGTGAACTCTGTACACTCAGCGCAGCGTGCGTACGCCATGTGCGTACTACGTGCCGGACTCTGTACGCAAATAGCGTACAAAGTGCGTAGCACGTGCACGTGGTCTAGCGGCCATAGCGGCTTAACGGTAATAGTGTACAAAGGGGTATAGCTTTGCGGTCTAAGATAATACCGACATTATCAAGACTCATAAAGGCAGAGGATCCCATTCTTCAGAATCTTTGAGCATTTTCTGAGACAGTCGTCAAAGAACTTGGGTGGTCATTCCGAGTTGTTCGCTCGGTCATTTTCTTCGCATCGCAGCGATTTTCCGCTTAATGCGCATGCGCAATGTTCGCACTGCGACTGCGCCAAGTAAATTTGCTATGCAGTTAGGAATATTACTCATGGTTTTTTCATCGTTCTGTTGATCGTAATGTGATTGACAGGAAGTGGGTGTTTCTGGGCGGAAACAGGCCGTTTTAGGGGCGTGTGGGAAAAAACACTACAGTTTCTGGGAAAAACGCGGGAGTGGCTGGAGAAACGGAGGAGTGTCTGGGCGAGCGCTGGGTGTGTTTGTGACGTCAAACCAGGAACGACAAGCACTGAACTGATCGCACTGGCAGAGTAAGTCTCGAGCTACTCAGAAACTGCACAGAGATGTCTTATCGCAATATTGCGAATCTTTCGTTTGCAATTTTAAGATGCTAAGATTCACTCCCAGTAGGCGGCGGCTTAGCGTGAGTTAATCTGCAAAAAACAGCTTGCGAGCGAACAACTTGGAATGACCACCTTGGTCCCAGAGAACATCCCCCAGATTCCTCTAAGGAACCTGTTTCACATGCCAAGAATGGTACGCTGTCTGTAGAATCAACCCAAAATTCTCAGGCCATAGCCTTGACAGTAGGAGGTGCTTTCTTTCCTTCTGCCTGCAGTATGTCTTCTGAAATTTCAGCCTCCAAGGTTAGAAGAACAATTTTGGGATTGAACCCAGAAAAAGATTATGATTCTGAAGCCAGGGAAACTCCTTTGCTGGAAGGTACCATCAGTTGAGATAATGTTTGGGGACTTACTTTGGTCAGACCACTAGAGTCATGTAAAAAATAGAAGAAGAAAAAGAAGTCTCGTCGGAGATCTTGAGTGTACTTGTGTTGTTTTCAGTTCCCCTAGGTCCTGATGGTGTGTCCGGAGTCCACCCTCAAGGGGGGGGGGGGGGGGTACTGTCATGAGCCACTTCTGTGGCTCATTCCTGTTTGCATTCTGTACATGTATCTCATGTCTCCTGTATGTGTAGCCTGTGCAGCTACACCTGTCAGATAATTAGGCCATTATGTGGTTAGTCTGTGTAATTGCAGTCTGTCTCCTGTATGTGTGGCCTGTGCTGTCTCACCTGTCAGTTAATTAGGCCATTACCTTGTGTCTGGCTTCCAGTCATCCTGATTGGGGCGTGCTTCCTTTATTACCCAGCCTGCCCTTCAACTGACGCCGGTAACATACAGTATACATGTTCCTGTTTGTACCTATATCCAGGCCCTGTCCTATGGTGGAATCTTGAACCTGTCAGCTCGAGAGAGATCCTGTCTATCTGTGTTGTAATTGTGACCTGGAGACTTTGCTCGATTAATAACCTTACCAGATCCAGTCAGCCTTGCATTTAGGTTTTTGCTAAGCAGTGTGTGGAGTTCCACACAGACACTGGCTTGCTTACATTTCTGTATTTTAACATCTTAGAGCATTCAGTGAGAACCTGTCAGCTTCTATTAGATCCAGTCTGCCTGTGTCGAACCTGTGACACGGAGACCTTGCTAGATTGATTACCTGACCAGAACCAGCTAACCTTGTACTCAGGTTTTTGTGGAGTTTCCACACAGACACTGCTTGCCTGTATTTCTATATTATAACATCTCATGCATTGTTGCATTCACAATCATTCATATTTTCAGTGTCTTAGCTTTCAATACTCTGTGCCTTGGTTCCTATGTTGGGATTTTGGTGGTCGCGTGGCATATAATCTGTTCATTGTCCTTTCTGTATTCTCTCCCATAGGTAGTCACGCTAGTCTTAGCTTCCCCCTTATTCACTCGCAGTCTCAGTTGGTGCCTTGTTACCTTATAAGACCTGGGGACATCGAAGTCTGGACGGACCTTATTTGCCCATTCAAAAGCAGCTGCTATAGGAGAAGACTAGCTATACAGGCACCATCCAACACAGATTCTTGTCTTTCACACTTATCTCATTATTATTACCACCTTATGCATTGTTACATTTATATTCAGTTACAGATAGAGCCACGCTCATCTAGGCTTTTCTGCTGCGCCTAGGTGCACCAAGATTTATTTACATAAACCTTTCATCTATTGTTCTCAGCTGCAATCCAATACAGAGAAAACAATATAGTATGGAATTAAGTCATTACAGGAGTGGATTAAGTCCAACTGCGCTGGCTCAGTTAATCCTATTAAAGGCAAAGATGAGCAGGGCTCCATATGTAAATTGCTTATATCAACCTGTGCATTGTTGCATTTACATATCATCTGTGTTTAATTGTTATACCACTCTGTCCATTGTGCATTTCGTATACTTTCAGTGTTTGCTATTATATCACCCTGTGCATTGTTGCACCCACGTACTATCTGTTTATTATCTATGTATGAGTATTAGGCAGCGTTATCAAGGTTATTTTCAGTGAACGTCTCACTGTACTACATTTATTCTTGCCCAGCCTCCAATAGTCGCCTTGTCCTTACATAAGACCTCGGGGCATCTGAGTACGAGGTGGACCTAATTCACCCTGAAAAGGCGGCTGTTAAAGGTGAAGCCTAGCATTGCAGGAGGCTAAAAGACTGCTGGGCAGGATTAATTGCGTGAGCATCACCAAGTACCACTTAGTAACCCAGATAACTGTGTAGTCCATGTAACACAGTCACAATGCAACCTCATCTAGCCAGGTATGACAATGAGAGGGAGTCACGGCTCTAGTTCTGCAGATGTGACTGACTGTGAGTAGGTCACAGTTAAGTGAACTTTTTTTTTTAAATCAGAATTTACTAGTATCGGTTTGAGGTTTTCCAATGGAATGTGATCCACTGATCTACTAAATGCAAAACTGATGTAAATCTGCCATCAATACAGACTTTTAAACACTTGATTAACCTTTCATGGTTTTTATATTAGAGTTATAAGAACATAAGATTTACTAAGTGTTGGGTTTAGAATTCTCCACAAAACTTATATCAAGCTCATCCTAATAATGGACATGAGGTCCCCTTCCAACCAATGAGCACTGTGATCATTTCGCCAGTACATGCTGGTGAAATAACAGGGCAGCACTGCGATCCGTGATTGTGCTTGGACACACAAGCTGATTACTTGTAAAAAAAAAAACATAAAAACTTTCCCTAACACAGAAACTAGGATAATGCTGTCATAATAGTTTACATACCCTCACTGAAAACATGTTGCAAAGTCTCCATTGGAAATTTTAATGTATCATCTTGAAAGGCCCATTCTGAATTAATAGTAAAATATGTTTCCAGATGTTCTCTAGAGTCAAAGCCATCTACAGGATAGTATTTATCGGAGCAGGAATCCATCTCGTATTATTGTATTATGGACTGGCTGACCTTCAATTCTTTGTCCCTTTTTTCTTTTAATGGCCCAGGAATTCAGTTTATATTCACCAGGACCCATTTATATTCATCAGAAGCCGGAACATCAATATCATCACATCCTAGATGTGTTGCTCATGGGCATGCATGTGATGGTGAGATGATCTACTAAAATAAACTTGTTTTTTTTTCTCACGTTTTCCATTTTTAACATTTAGATATTTAATTTAAAATGAGCTTTGGCTGTGAATTGCATCAAAGTAAAGAAAAATTCTAGAGGTTCTGCTCGCTCAAACTCAACAAGAGATACATAATCTGTATAACGTCAGTAGAATTCTCCATTTTGCAGGATAAAATGTAATGTTTGTATTATTTTACATGGTATCTAGGTCAACTACACTTAGGTCAATAGTCATTAGGTCGACCACAATTGATCGACATGCATTATGTCGACATGGCCATTAGGTCAACATGGAAAATTGTCGACATAAGTTGTTCACTTATTTTAATTTTTTTTTTACTTTTTCATACTTCGCAATCCATGTGGACTATGATTGGGAATAATAATCTGTGCCAAGCGCAACGAGGTACCTTGCCCGAAGCATAGCAAGCCATGCGTGTTGACCTAGTCACTGTTAACCAATAGTGGTCAACCTAATGACTGTCGACATAAGAGTGGTCGACCCTATGATCCACACCCATTGTACATACTATATATACTAGAGATGTGCGGCAGACACTTTTGGGGTTTTGAGTTTTGGATCTGGATCCCCACTCATGTTTTAGATATTAATTTGGTTTTGCCAAAACCATCCTTTTGGGGTTTGGTTTTGGATCTGGATGATTTTTGAAAAAAACCCCCATAAAAACTGATAAAATCACAGAATTTGACGGTAATTTTGATCCTACAGTATTATTAACCTCAATAACATTAATTTACACTCATTTCCAGTCTATTCTGTACACCTCAAACCTCACATTATTGTTTATCGGCCAAAAGGTTGCACCGAGGTAGCTGGATGACTAAGCTAAGCAACACAAATGGATGGCACATACACCTGGCCCATCTATGAGAGGCACTGCAGTGTTAGACAGGATGGCAGTTTTAAAAACTAGGCCCCAATGAGCACATAATGCAAAGAAAAAAAAGAGGGTCAAGGTGGAATTGTCTTGGGCCCTCCCACCGACCCTTATGTTGTTTAAACAGGACATGCACAGTTTAATAAACCCATCATTTCAGCAACAGGTGGTCCCCCAGGAAAAAGCTCACCAAGTTCTCTGAATCATAGCTAGCTACAAACATACAACCTCCAAATTTGATGACTTTTCACATTATGAGAAGAGGTAAGAGGAAGAGGACAGTGTCAAGAAGGTGATTAAAAATTAGAGAGGCACACGCAATCAGGAACAATACACAGGCTTTTACAGCCACTCCTATATTGGTGTGGAACACAAAGGACTTCAACCAAGCAATTTTTTTTTTTTTAATTACCACATTACTGGACAAACTGAAAAACTAGGGGCCAAAGCCTCTTCCATTTTCAGGGATTTAGATAATCTCAGATTTAATGCTGGAATTCAAACAAACTGGTGTATACCACAGGATCAAGATTGGATATTTTCCCCTCCACAGAGTCTGAAGACTTATTTTAAATCACGTGGGTTTCTTTTTTTTCCATTTTTTTAATTTCATTTTTATTTACATATATTGTGGCAGATGCCTTAATTTTGTTTTTCACAGCTCCCAGTTACACGCATGTGAGCATACTTGTGTATCCCAGTTACATGCATGTGAGCATACCTGTCTGTCTGGTTTATTTTATTCATATGAAGAACTAAGCATGACTTTGCAGTACATTTTTTTGTTATTGAGCCCATGCACTAGTGGAGATTACCTCTCTACAGTCCAAACTCATTTCATACTACGTGGAAGGAAGCAATGCTAGCCTCCATGCCCACAGCATGCCTCAGCCTAGCAAGTCAGACATCATCCTGGCTGTAAACCACCATGAGACTCCATACTGGGCCTTATTCAGTATGTGTTTGTGCCTCACAGGAGCTCCTGGCCCATCTAGTGCTGCAGTGCAAAGGAATGCTGATGCAATGCAAGATCGCTGAAACTCTGTAACACCGCGAGGTCTTGCAATAACCCTACTCAGCCCTTAGGAAAAGAAGATCCATGTACAACAAATGCGCATCTTCTAAATAAATAATCCCAAAATGTGGAACATCAATAATAAATCAAAATTAAGGTTGACTAATTGGAGACATTCATTTGAGTGAGTCCCTAACATGAAATAATTGAGAAGAACGTCTCTCTAATGCTCCGGCAGAAAATGTCACGTTTACCTCTCTGGCAGTTGTGCAGGATTATGATTCAGCTTCTTCTGAGTCACACTGACTTTGGCCACAAATGTGGTGTCTTTCCATTTTACTTAAAAACAACTCAGCAATTTCCCTTTCCACCTTTGCGGCTAGTTTTCACAAATCTAGAGCAGATATTGTATATGAAATCTGCTTAACCAGGCGCCACCCTTAATAAGTGCAACCATCACTCAAATAAATTAAAATATACGTTCCTTAAGTAGGCATCGTGAATTCTCCCATATTTGCTGTACTTCTAATCTCATCAAATCCGCACATATGGAAAGAGTAAAATATTCATTTGTAGTACAATCAATTTAATATACAATACACCTAACAATAAAATTACAGATAAAAATTGCAGAAATTCATCATAGCTTGCCTACCCGGGTGGAACTTCTTGGGTGATTATAAACATCATGTTGAGAACCGTTTTTCCACCAGTTCTCCACATAATCTGGTAATTGTCCAGTTTTCTCAAACATCACCGTGGAACAATAGAGGGCACTTTTCAATTTTTATCTGTAATTTTATGCTAGAAATCCTCATTGCACTCAAAAATTGTGAATAGGGCAATGCATGTTTCAATGGGGCAGGATGCGCACTGTGGACAAATAATAAATTATTTCTATCAGTGGGCTTGGTATAAAGAGATGGAGCCAATCTATTACCTTGGGTGTAGTATGGTATGCCGGCGGCCAGCATACCGGCGACCAGCATACCGGCGGCGGGAGCCCAACCGCCAGCATACCGACAGTGTGGCAAGTGCAAAGGAGCCCCTTGCGGGCTAGCTGCGCTCGCCACACTGCGGGCACGGTGGCGCACTATGTGCGTTACGCTATTTATTCTCCCTCCAGGGGGGTCGTGGACCCCCATGAGGGAGAATATCTGTCGGTATGCCGGGAGTCAGGATCCCAGCGCCGGTATACTGTGCGCCGGGATCCCTACATTCGGCATACTGAAGACCACCCATTACCTTGCCTGGTAAGAGTAACATCCAAAAAATTGACCAAATGTTTATCTACACTATAAGTGAATTTTACCGGATGATTACGTCGGTTATGATCTTCAATTAACTGTTTGAAAGATTCCACCTCACCCCTCCAAATAATCAATAAATCATCAATGTAACGATAAAATGCCACAATGTTATCTGCAATATTGGGGTCTGAGAAGAACACATCGTACTCCATGGTGAACATATATGCATTGGCGTACGATGGGGCCGCATTGGACCCGATCGCACAACCAGATTGCTGTATATAAAATCTACCATCATGCATAAAATAGTTCCTTATAAGAACCAATAACAATAACTCCAAAAATAATTCGATGTTTGGGCCCTTATACAGAGTGTTACTGTTAACAAGTTTCAAGTAGCCTGCATCCTTCCATATGAGGTATGCAGGTATAAATGCTACAAGAAAGTCTCTAGGACAACAGTGGGCGCTGATTAAGAATATATTTATTTAACTTCAAAATTGAATGTGTTTGTTAGATCAAGTCTTTAACGAGAGTCTATTGAATAATCTAAACAAAAATAGCTCTCACCCTTCTGGCTGCCCACAAAGGTGAACCTGGCTATCCACCGTATACAGCACAAGCGGAATATGGGGAAAAGAGATGTAGGCGCTCTGGGGAAAGAGTAAGTCAATTGCTGCTGGTTTTGCAAAAATAAAAGTAATTTATTGATAGAAGATTTTATCACAAATGGACAATGGATAATTGTAATGCCATTAGCAATATATAAATATATTCAAATAAAAATAGTTTTCTAAAATCACAACAATTCAATAAAATATAACTGGTAACTGTGTCCAGGGCCTTTAAGGCTAAAGGTTGGGTACCCTCCCTTTTAAATTTGAATTGACTTGCATGCAAAAAAAGCTTATTGTTAGTTGCAATTAGGGTTAGTGCATGTTAGATTCAAATTGCACTTTGCGGAATGGAGGCTGTATGATGTTGAAAGAAGCCTGTTAGTACTTCACCTGAAAACTGGTGAATGGAGTCAGAGATGTAACTGAGTGTTCAGTATGCCAATCCCGCATCTGTCTCCTGTGATCTTAATGGTTTATGTCACTCACTGCTCAGATGACTGACCGCACTGCGGCGGTTCTCTTGGGTATCGCTTGGTGTCCTGCACTATCCTTGAGTGCCGTACTCGAACAGGAGCGGAGACAGGGGTACACGTGTCCAGGTCCTGGATGGCAGGGGACGCTGTAATGCCGCGATACGCGGCTTCCGGGTTCGGGGCTTCCGGCTTCCGGTTGCGGTCCACCTGCGTTCCACAGTCGTATCAGGTGGATACGCCCACCTTGGAGGCGGAGAAACGCGTCAGGTGACCTGATACGACTGTGGAACGCAGGTGGACCGCAACCGGAAGCCGGAAGCCCCGAACCCGGAAGCCGCGTATCGCGGCATTACAGCGTCCCCTGCCATCCAGGACCTGGACACGTGTACCCCTGTCTCCGCTCCTGTTCGAGTACGGCACTCAAGGATAGTGCAGGACACCAAGCGATACCCAAGAGAACCGCCGCAGTGCGGTCAGTCATCTGAGCAGTGAGTGACATAAACCATTAAGATCACAGGAGACAGATGCGGGATTGGCATACTGAACACTCAGTTACATCTCTGACTCCATTCACCAGTTTTCAGGTGAAGTACTAACAGGCTTCTTTCAACATCATACAGCCTCCATTCCGCAAAGTGCAATTTGAATCTAACATGCACTAACCCTAATTGCAACTAACAATAAGCTTTTTTTGCATGCAAGTCAATTCAAATTTAAAAGGGAGGGTACCCAACCTTTAGCCTTAAAGGCCCTGGACACAGTTACCAGTTATATTTTATTGAATTGTTGTGATTTTAGAAAACTATTTTTATTTGAATATATTTATATATTGCTAATGGCATTACAATTATCCATTGTCCATTTGTGATAAAATCTTCTATCAATAAATTACTTTTATTTTTGCAAAACCAGCAGCAATTGACTTACTCTTTCCCCAGAGCGCCTACATCTCTTTTCCCCATAAATGCTACAAACATCGACCGAGCACAGAGTGCAATCGGCAGGTAGATCAGAGAGAGCATTCAAAGACATACGTTAAGTATGAGTGTCCTTTAGGAACGTTGGTCTAGCCTGTACACAAGACTGCATCAATGCATCTAAATAGGTAGATATAGGCTGAAATAAGGAGCCTCTTGCCGCAATAATAGGATGCCCCAGCGGCCGCACGGGGTCCTTATATATCTTAGGGATCATATACAACAGCGGTCTGATGGGATAATCTACACATAAAGCTTTCCTTATATCCAGTTAAATCAAACCCTGTGTACAGGCTCCCATCAATAAAGAATCAATTTCATTTTTGAACATAGCGGTGGGGTCATATGGTAATAATCTATAGGTAGACTCATCATTTAATTGTCTTTGAACTTCAGCTTTATAATCACTTAAATTCAATATAACTAAAACCCCGCCCTTATCCGCTTGGCGGAATATTATATCCTCATATGTAGTCAAAATTTTCAAAGCAGTTATTTCATCTTTAGACATATTCCAAAACCGGGGTGCCCTGGTGTTAGGGTCATCACATATAGCGTTATCTAATAGGCGTACAAAAGTCTTAATAGATGCATTGCTACTATGCGGATCAAAATTGGATTTGTGTTGTAATTTTTGCAATTGTGGCGGTACATCTGTCGAAGCAAAAGCAGATTCCGCAAAGTGCTCCTTGAGTTTAATACTCATATTTAGCATAAGTAATTCAGTTTTCCATTTTACCTTATCAAATGGTACTGTTGGCACAAATGACAGACCTCTCTGTAACACAGCTAGTTCACTACTAGGGGAGTAGTATGGTATGCCGGCGGCCGGGCTCCCGGCGACCAGCATACCGGCACCGGGAGCCCGACCGCTGGCATACCGACACCGTGGCGAGCGCAAAGGAGCCCCTTGCGGGCTCGCTGCGCTCGCCACGCTACGGGCACCACGCTATTTTATTCTCCCTCCAGGGGGGTCGTGGACCCCCACGAGGGAGAATATATGTCAGTATGCTGGGTGTCGGGATTACGGCGCCGGTTTACTGAGCGCTGGGATCCCGACATTCGGCATACTGAAGACCACCCCACTACTAGATAACGTCCTGTCAGACAGATTGTAAACTAAGTTCTCTTGCCCGGCGGGGGTTTTATTTGCCTTCTCTGCCTTTTGTTTTGTTGCCCTCTGTGGGTCCTTTTGGTGTTTTGTCTAAAAAATGCCCTCGTGTGCATCTACCTTCTGGAGATTGGCCCCTACCTTTGGCCCCTTGTGTTAGTTCAGCCTCACTCTCTGTAGTCGCTGTATCATCTGATTTATCAAAGCGGGGATTAACTCTAGTGCACCTGAACAAAGGTCTCCTATCATAACTTGGATATGCACCGGTCAGCCAGCTATAAACAAGTTGTTGGTCATAATCAGAGTCAATTTTCTTTCTTTTCTCACTCTTAATCTTGATTAATTCATTTTTGTACTATTCTAATTGAGAATTTAATTTTTAACCCAATCACAATGTTGATCCGCTATCAGAGAAGGTAAATGAACCATTTGAAACTGCATATTTTTTTTCTTTAGTTAATTTCATCTCACGCCTCAACTCCTCAGTTACTAACAGTAATAAATCAAAAGAGCACTTATTCAATATGGAGGTCCATTTCTTGCAAAACTCCACATTAAATCGCCCTATAGTGGGAGAGTTCTTGATACGAAATCCTCTAGGTATTTTTTTGTCTTTATAATAATTAGTCAATGTTAGACCGTGATAGAAGAAATCAACATCTCTTTTCTTTAGTTTCAACAAATAAAAAAATAGATCTTGTGAAGATGCAGTCTTAACGTGATCTTTTAAATCATCTGTAAATAGAATGGATTCCGCCTCTGATTCAGAAAAACTGAACACCGCACCAGTTTCTAATGTGATTCTCTGATGAAGACCTCCAGTGTTATCGCTAGACATAATGGTGTATAGTTCCACAACGAAATGTTTAATTTAAAATTCTCAACAGCAATAGCAAAGACACTAATCATAAGTCTGTAGCTGGGCTGCACCAGCTTCAGCCTATAAAGTGCAATCAGTGCTCCACGGATTTGCACAATCCACAAAAAACCCAGTTCACCATAACCTGAAAAGAGCAGTGCAGGTAATTGCATACGACATGTTCAACAGGTGTAGAGCTGCATGCAGTATATCAGGCATTCCCAACCACGGTCCTCAAGGCACACTAACAGTGCAGGTTTTAGTGATATCCAGGCTTCAGCACAGGTGACTTAATTAGTAGCTCAGTTATTTTGATTCAACCATCTGTGCTGCAGCCTGGATATCACTAAAACCTGCACTGTTGGTGTGCCTTGAGGATCGTGGTTGGGAATGCCTGCAGCATATCATTCCATCAGCAGGTAAATAGATGTAGTTTGGTTTCTAGGCAATCAGAGCCACAACCATAGAGCCAAAGTCAAATGAAAAAAATATATAATCCACTCCGAAAAACAATAATACTATAAACATATAAAATAACCTGGACCATGCTTGTGCAGGTAATGAAGTATCCTTTGCTCAGGTGCCTTGATAATAACGGGTGTATGGACGCATGGACTCATCCACCGAACAGCATACCACTACATCAATAATATATGGACCAAAATCTGGCACTCCACAAGAACAGCATAAATTACTTGGCCGGGTGCCCTCGAGAAAACATGTTAAATAACATGTCTCACATAGCCTTCCAACGGCGGCACTCCGGATGGATGAATAAAGTTCAAAGAGACTGCAAGACTATGCAATGTATCAGCTCCTTTATTGAGCTTTTTTCAAGCAGGTAACATACAATGCAATAGTTCACCTCAGTTAAATACCCTCCACCTCTGCACCAATATGACGTCTGTTCCTTAGTTCCGGTCCACAAATGTCTCGGAACAAGAACCTACGTCAGTCCAAATCACCTAGGTTACCGTCACCAATAAACACCATAACAAAAGCATATAGTATACATATAAAACACTTATTAAAAACAGTAACAATGGCTCTTAACTATATAGACTGCAACTTCATTGATTGAATAACAATATTTATAACTATAGAATAACCAAATGTGTGACTCCAAATCCAGAACTCCATGGGTTAATAAATTTGATTTCCATTGATAATTTTTAGAGTGATTTTGTTGTCAGCACATTCAACTATGTAAAGAACAAAGTATTTAATAAGAATATTTCATTCATTCAGATCTAGGATGTGTTATTTTAGTGTTCCCTTTATTTTTTTGAGCAGTGTATATATATATATATATATATATATATATCCTTTTATACAAAGAGCTGCACTCACAATTTCCATAATCCACAACTGCTCGGGTGCAAAATACAGAGACTCTCCAAACCAGGCAAAGTCCCAATGATACAAATATTATCAAAGAATGCACTAACCATTCTCGTCCAAAGTGAAAAAAGGTGGATTTAGTAATTCATCAGGTTTACAGGGTCAATGTCAACGTTTCGGTCCCTGCCAGGACCTTTGTCAAGACCAAAGCTTCAGGCTGCCACCTCCCCTGATTAATATATATATATACAGGTTGAGTATCCTTTATCCAAAATCCTAAATTGCAAATTTTTGGGTCCCCTACTGAGAAAATGACATATATATTATATATTATGTGTATATATATAGATATATTCTATAAATATATAATATAATATACATATATATGTTTGATTATCTCAGTAGGGGAACCAAACATGTGTGAATTTTGGATAAGGGATACTCAACCTGTATATATATTTTGTATTGGGTTTTTATTGTTTCCATTACCATTTAGTTTTTGTTATATATTTTGTGCTGTTTTCTCGGCTCTACCCTTGTTTGTTTTTGTAGATCAACATATACTTTTCAAATGATAAAGCAGTATTGATTCCTTTTCTTATTTTGGACATATGTAGCCACATTAATCTATCCTCCATATGGCATGTAGTGGGAAAAACTAATTGCATTATGCATGCCTGTGCCTAGCAGCAGGGCAGCATTTTTGATACAGGATGCCATATACAGTCACAGTGGGCCAAATTCAAACCTGTTTGCTCCTCTGTGAACTTGCTGAGGTTTGCAATTGTATAGTTCCCGCACAGCCAGAGTGAAAATCCACCATGTGCAAGTCTGCGTATGCCATGAAAAAAGCTTTGCAAACGCCGGTCAGCTGCAAATCCATTCGCAACTCACTCACCATCAATTGATTTTTCAGTCTGTGTAGCCTGTGCGTAGCCCAGGCCTTACTCCTACAGTGTGAAAGAAACAGGCTGATGAAGCCAGAGCTGATGTCACACACCATCCATGAAAATGCTTGGGAACGCCTGTGTTTTTACAGACATTTCCAGAAAACACCCCGGGCCCAAACGTCCACTTCCTGTCAATCAGCCTGCGTTCGCCTAGCGATAAAAATAGATTCAGATTTTTTTTGCAGTTTGGCCTCATGTGTGCGCATTACGATCAATACACATGAGCAGTTGATCGATAATCCGATGCCTTGCGAATTCGCACAACAGCGATAAGGTTTGAATTAGGCCCAGGGTAAAGAATTGAGTATCCAGCAAATGCAAACTTGCTTTTGAAAACCACTATTGCGCATGCATGAAATATCTAAAGTAATGTCAAATGATGCTTGCAGTTTAAGAACTATTTAAAAAAAAAATTTTTTACTTCCATCGCGTGCCTTGCAAACGAGCAATGGGCTTTAGTGGAGCTCTATGATGTGATCACTTTATGTTATGACAGAAAAAGGACACTTCTATGAAGACCTTAGCGTGTGTATGTTTACTCAAGCAAACAAGCAAGTACTATGGCTTATGGGGGTCATTCCGAGTTGATCATAACTGTGCTAAATTTAGCACAGCTACGATCAGGCACTCAGACATGCGGTGGGACGCCCAGCACAGGGCTAGTCCGCCCCGCATGTTAGTGCTGGCCTGCCCCACAGAAATGCAAAAGCATTGCACAGCAGCTGCCGGGAGAACCTCTTTGCTGCCTAGGGTCATGGCGGCCGCCCCCACAATGTCAATCTGGCCAACACGACTGCGTTGCACAATGCCAATGCCAGAGTCTGCTGAACTGAGAAGAGGGGGGTCCCACCTGGAGTCTGCACACAGCCCCCTCCTCTGTTAAAAAAGCCCCTGATAAAATGACAACCTCAATATTCAGAGTACCTGTGCATGAAACTTTTTTTGCCTTTAGTGATGCGAATATGACATTTATTCTTTTTAAAAGAATCTGATAGGACACATGGTGCAGCTAAATTGGATGGCACACCAAACAGGGCTATAGGATTTGGTGCAGTTTGAGAGTAGGTGTGGACTCATCTGTATAATCTTAGTTCCAACATAAAGATTATTATTTCTTTATATAGTGCCGCCATTTTATGCACCTCTATACTGAGAATAAATGTCATCCTCATTAGTTCCAGCTTTCTTAAATCTTACAGTCTAAATTGCCTAACAAACAAACGAGGGTAATGGTGTCATGATAGTTTACATACACTCACTGAAAACATGGTGTAAAGTCTCCATTGGAAATTAAAATAAATAATTTTCAAAGGCCCATTCTGAATAATTAGTAAAATATATTTCCAGATGCTCACTAGTCACAGCTATCTACAGGATAGTATTTAATGGAACTTGAATAATCTTATATTATTTTATCACAGACTGTCTGAATGTCATGTTTTTGTCCCTCTTTTCTTTGTTTGGCACGCAAACTCTGTTTACATTCACCAGAGCCCATTTATATTCATCATAAGCTGGAACAGTAATATTATCACATGATTTATCATCCTTAATGTGCTGCTCATGGGAATGCATATGATGGTGTGATGATATGCATTTCCATGAGCAAATAAACATTTAGATATTTAATTTAAAATGAGATTTGGTTGTGATTTACACCAAAGTAAAATTAAAAGTTCTAAAGGTTCTGCTCGCTCACACTCAAAAAGACATGCATAATCTGCGTAACCTCAGTTGAATTCTCCAATTTGCAGGATAAAATGTATTTTTTACGCATACTGTATATACCTGTTTATTAATCTGATGCAGAGCTGTATCTAGACATTTTATCACCCCCTCTCCTACATTCTACCCTATATATTTGTTGCTGTAATGTCTTTTCATCGCCCCCATTGCAAATCTAACTCTTTCTGCACATGTTAAATCTGCCTCCCCTGCAGTGCACATGGTTTTGCCCAATTGCTATCAAAAATCCTGCTGCGATCAACTTGGAATTACCCCCTTAATATCAAATGATGCTTGCTGTTTGAGAAAAATGACTGCTTCTTTGAAGAGCTGAGTGTGTATATGTTTCTGCAAACAAACTGAAAATGATAGGGAATAACTGTAGTACTAAACATAGTCACATCACATTAATAAAAGTCATTGCAATCAGTGAAATAGGTGTGCAAAAGCTGACATTGTGGCTTATTTGGTCTAGTGGTGCCTAGCATACCCATGAACCTGGGTTAAATTCCGTGAAATGACAAGTTTTAACACCTTTTAAAACAATTTGGAATTCTGATGTTATCAATATTATGCTGGATATAATGTATATTTTACATTACAAATCCCAGGTTATTTACAGACTGTTACTTCTGCTGTGCTCATGGACTTTGCAAATTTGGGAGTGATGTTTATCAAAGAAGCAGTGATATTGTAACATGCCTTTACAAATAAACAGTGGGTTTAAGGGGCACTCTATGATATAATCATTTTGTGTCATGAGTGCTTTCATGAAGAACTGAGTGCATCTATTGATGCAAGTAAACAAGCAGTTACTATTTCATATACAGTATATGGCTGTGCACTGGAATTCACTTACAAAGACTACTGGTGTCAGCACAGAAACAGTTTTGTATTTTTTTTGCATTGAGTTGACTATGCGTCTGTTGCCCTACTGAAAATGATAGTGAACAATTATAGTCGAGAGAGCACACTTTTCCATCAAAAAAGTGAACATTGTTCCACCCCTAAACCCATCTCTAACACACCAATAACTTCTCCCATAACACACCGCCTGACACTCCATGCTTTATGCCCATTTTTTATAAAAAAAATTCTATAAATTTAATATAAATTTGATATCAATTTAATTTGTTTTTCATTTGTCATGTCTGTTCTAATAAAAGCTTCTTACAAAATATGTGTTCCATCATATAAGACCTACAGCACCAAGCCTTTGTGTTTGGTCTCAAAATTAACCCATAGACGGGACATAGGTTTGAAACGTCCCAGCATGATACACAATAAGAGTATTAAAGAAGAATGGATGGAAAAAAGGTATTACATGGTGTTAAATCCCGGCAGTTATTACAGCATTGATAAATATTATAAGGCTAATGAAGGCAATTTTAAAACCTATAAAAGGAACATGATTTACTTATGGTACAATATAATCACACAAACACTAATGTACAAAAAATTAGTATAACATAGTTATACATTATAGATTCAATCATTGTGATTCCTAAAACAGATCTACATCTCTTTTCCTAGGTAATAAGTAGCCATGTGGCATTGTTAGGCTGGGGGAACTTAAAACATTTTTACTTTTTTTTAAGGGGTTGTAACAGTGAAAGTTCTGTTACAGAACCATTAGATCTGTTGTGCATCTCTGCTTTTAAATGGTCTAGGTGTAGTCTATATGCAGCATTAACAACACATGGATGGTATATTTCATTCAGACGTAGCGCGCAAAAATTCAGGCCAACCATTCAGCATCTTACAACTCAAAACAGTATGGTTTTGCGTGATTAATCTCATTAAATCCAGAATGCTGAATCCTGGTACAGCATGGCCTTATTCAGAAACTAGCCTTGAGCATTCCAGCTTGTGATGTCTTTGGAACATGTCATTTTACTTAATAGTATTTCATAAAAAAATTGTATTCCTCACATTAACACCACTCAAAATTTCATGATAAACACCATCGGCAGCATCTGCTTGTGCAGAGTTGACTGATTTATCAACAACATTTGCACCGGGTGATAAAGAAGTTAAAGTTGACATTTCTCTATCAGACTGTTTACGCAACACCAGATGATGAGGCTGTGTATCATTTTGCCTTTATTCTGATAAATTGTTATTTTGTAGCATGTTGCTGATCTCTACATCTAGACCTTGTGTGACTATTTTACGTATGTAATCGCTGCTCGGTTTGTTGTGTAAATGATCTATCTGCTGCTGAGACAACAGAGACATATTCCATCAGCAATTAGTAAGAATTCCTGTTATTAATGGAATAGCAAAACCAAGCAGCGAAACAATAAATACGCTGGATTGTTTCACCAAATGCTTCTTTTTACCAATGGTGCATTTCTTATTGGAAAGCGATTTTATAAGGGAACACTTCTTTTTAAGGTACTTCAACTGTCGCTGTGACAACGGTATTTTACCTATAAGCATACAGATGGCAATCTCACAAATGGCAGTCACCAAATCATTTGAAGCGTTTGATAAAATAGCATTTCTTTGGGTCAGTGTTGCCTTAATTAGCATCTTTGAAAGTGACCAATTATGGCGTAACCGGGCTGACATGTTCACAGCTGATAGGACTGTGCTGAATGAGTACATTTAGTAATTTTATTGCTTTTTAGAACTGCACTGTTTAATGACATAAGCAACCAGCTCGTCTGGTAGAAATGAAATGCTTTGTAAATGGTACTCATCAAGCGATATGGTTGTTAAATAAACCAGCAAATAGCCATAAGTCATCGCAAAAACTTCTAGATCACTTAACTATTGCCGGAATACATTTCTCTAGCCAGCATTGTCACCTGCAATTTATCCCAGGGTTTTTTTTTTAAAAGAACCATATATTTTGTGTTGAAATGTATCATCCTTCTCTTTTTACCTTGGCAGAATACATTTTGCACTAGGTTCATGATGCTGAAATTTCTATGTTGTACATACTTTGTTAACGCTTTGGCAATCTCAGAATTTTACAAGTCGTCTCCATCAGATCATCAACAACTGCTAAATTAATCCAATCAGGAGGAAGAAAGATGGTCATCATTAAAAGTCTCAAGAAGACCCTCTATAAAATGCATGCCTGGGAAATGACGCAGAAGCTGATCATACATAAGTTGCTAACAGCCGTAAAACCAAAAATTTTATAAGGGATGCGTAATAAGTGCGTATCAGCATTTTCACTAAATAACTTTTCTCCATATTGGAGGGGCCGGCTAAAATACACGAGGGTGGGTGGGGTGGGCAACCACATGTCCATCTTAAT
This sequence comes from Pseudophryne corroboree, assembly GCF_028390025.1. Lineage (NCBI taxonomy): Eukaryota > Metazoa > Chordata > Amphibia > Anura > Myobatrachidae > Pseudophryne > Pseudophryne corroboree. The sequence goes on from NC_086453.1 coordinate 331,532,282, forward strand.
ACCTGAACTAAACTGTTGTTAAGTTATCTGTAAGTTTCTGTTTAGTATAACAGCATTTTTGCATTTTCTGCAGTGTGCCGTTTTCTATACCGCAGTACTTTTTAATCCAGACTATACCGAGTTGACAGATCACAATTTTTTTCTGATCATCAAGTTTGGGGTTTAAAGGATAATCTAAGATCAGGTCTTTCAGACTTTCACAGTTAACGTGTTGCACATTATCAACATTGAGAATTATACCTTTAAATTTTAAACTGGATTTTCCATTGTTTAGAAGATAGTCATATGATTTGGTGCGTAATGAGACAAACTCAGTTATATGGGCCCTTGCAATAATTCACTAGTAAGCTTGTCTAGATAATCTCCCAACAGCGGATTCCAATCACTACCCCTACTGACAGAAATCACAGAGTCTGTATCATGGTAAAGACAACAATCTTGTAATCTGGGTTCAGTATTATTTCCTGATAGATGGTATGCCAATGGTCAGAATACCAATAGTGACATCCCATCCATCAGAATCCTGAAAGGCCCCTCTACAGTACCCTGACCCTCTCCTGCCCACTACCATAACCCTAATCCTCCCTTGTTTGTGCCTAACCCTGACCCTTCCCAGGGATGCTTAACCCTAACCCTCCGGGTGGTGCCTAACCTTAACCTTTACTTTCCCGCTGCCTAAACCTTACTCTTCCAGCATGATGCCTAACCCTAACCTCACCTTCTACGTGCCTGACCCTGTGCCTCCCTCGCCGATCCCTAACCCTAACCTTCCCAACCCTGCACACTAACCCTAACCCCCATTGCTCCCACACATCATTAACAACCTCCTTCTTCGTCTGAACATGTACAGATGAGGGATGTCCTCGTTAACGACAGCTATGCTGCAGAGGCAGCATGGCCGTTATTCTCCCTGCCACCACCCCCACCATCACTTCCTTCCCTGCCAACATCAGCAAGTGTGTATGCACTTCCCAACGCCACCAATTTTGGTGTCAGCAGGGAACGGCTAGTGTGTATGGGGCTTAAATGCTTCCCTATAATCTGCTGAATACAATATGATGTACAGATGAAGCCACGCTAGTCATAGCTCTGTCTGTGACTAGGAGCACCCACCTGGGCATGCTTATCACCAAGAGCATCCCCGTCCCGCCGGGCGAGCCCACCCGAGACGGAGATGTGCTTTTCTCACTTGAATGGAGAGCGTCTCCGTCCGTGCTCCCGGACAGAAACGCTCTGACTGGGAGTGACTCTGTGCACTCCTGACGTGACTAGGCGGACGGATTGCCTAGTCATGCCGGGAGCACCAAGAGCATCCCCGTCCCGCCGGTCGCACCCACTCGCGACAGAGACGCGCCTCTTTCACTCGAATGGAGAGCGTCTCCGTCAGCGCTCCCGGACAGAAACACTCTGAATGGGAGTGACTCTGTGTACTCCTGACGTGACTAGGCGGATGGATTGAAGTGAAATGACCGAGGCTCCTTCTGTACAATTCAATATGGGTATATGCTGTTGTTATTGCTGCAATTAAAACATTGGGCTTAATTTAATGTTGATCACACGCTGCCGATTTTCACTGCGCTGAGATCAGGTCTCTACTGCGCATGCATATTCACCGTAATGCACATGCGCATTGTATGGGTGCAATGCGGATCGTGTCTGAGCTATGAATTTAACGAAGTATCCATACGCACAAGAAGATTGACAGAAAGAGGGCGTTTATGGGTGTCAACTGACCGTTTTCTGGGAGTGGTAGGGAAAACGCAGGCGTGTACAAGCATTTGGAGGGCGGGTGTATGATGTCAAATCCGGTACCAAAAAGACTGATGTGATCACAAGGGCTGAGTAAGTTCAGACCTACTCTGAAACTGCACAAAATGTTTTTGCAGAGCTCGGCTGCACAGTCGTTTGCACACTTGCAAAGTGAAAATACACTCCAACGTGGGCAGCGACTCTGTGTTTGCACTGCTGCTAAAAACAGCTAGCGAGCGATCAACTCAGAATGAGGGCCATTGTCATTGTAATATTTGGCGTAAAGATATTTTGCATACTTCCAATTCACCATGACTTTATCATAATCTGTGAAGTCTAAAGCGGACACCAGGCATGAGTTGGACATGTTACTATGTTGAATAACAATTTTGACATTTTTCTTTTTGTTGAGATGATTTCTATGTTATCGGGTTGTAAAGACACACCTTTATTTTATTGATATGCCTCTGTATACTCTTTGAATTTCTTGTGCTGGTGAATATGCCAGTGCGATATTGTCTGTCTATGTTGGCTCATGATCTATTCCTTGCACTGACTCGCATACTAAGTTGTCCGTTCACTAGAACCACTGGCCAACAGCCATGCCATATAATTACGTTTTCTGTATTTTAATAACATAGCTATTGATTATTTTACTTTCTATTTCCTGTATGAATTTTTACATGACAATTTTCACAATACATAATTTTTTAATTGTTTTGATTGTTAACAGAATGGCAATACACATTTCAACCCATGACCCATCATATCTAGTCATTTCTGTTCTTCAGTGAAGTGATTTATATTTTCCTTTACAATTGCCAATGTTTCATCAGAGGGGTCTCTGATTATTGAGCGTGGCATCAAAATAAAATACGTGATGGTCTATTACCACTGTGAATTAACATATTCATTAATGCTGACATGGTTTAATTTGCTCCATGAACATGACATCTTTCCAAAGTCTACCCATCAAAGCATAATATTGTACAGTATTTCCACCTTTGTCTTTGTATTCTGATTTTTGTCATCTGTTCACTACATCAGATGTTGCATCAGCACCAGCTGTAACCACTTTGGATGCCTCGAACAACATCTACTGTTACTGCAGAACCGTAATCTGCTGACTCCATATAACCCTGGGTTTTTGGTGTTTCTGAATCATTTTGTATACTATATGTATAAAAGTCTTCTTGCTGCATATCTGTTATAGTTATAGGACTAGACTGTGTGTCTGGGATTATAATAATGTCAGGTTGTGGTATCGGTTTAACCTTGTTATTATTTTTTTTCCTGAGAGTCTCCATCATTTCTTTGTAGGCTCTGCAGTATATTCATATTCCTGCATGTGTATGATAATGATCTTGCTTGCATTGTTGCTTGGAATATGTGTACTGTGTATTTCGGAGCAGTTGTCATCACTAAGTATGTTTGAATCATCATGTATCATTGGTAGACGCTGCCGCTTAGCTAGGATAGTGTCTGAATAGGGCAGTTTCTTTTCAGATATATAACATTCTGATTAGTACTTAGATCACCTCTTCATAGTGTTGTGCGTGGCATGCCTCTCTTTTGTTTGTTTGGCTTGAACTTACAATATACTTGATTCATAATCAATTGTTGAGAATCAGTTAGGTGGTAATGTGAGTTCAGCAGCATCAAGCTACCAAAATTGGCTACGTTATTGTCGATCATCCATGGCGATGTGATTGCCTGGAAAGCGGCTTCAGTCTCCGTCATTATAGCTTTTTCGTAACAACTCACTGCATCAGGATCTGTAATAATAATAATAATAATAATAATAATAATAATAATAATGGTATAAAAAAGTTATTTAACTCTATGTTTTACTTTCACAGTTTGCACTATAGAAAAAAAATTATTGTTTCAGATCACCTGTCAGCACCTTGAGTCTAATTGGAGAAAGAGCGCTATATATATAAAACTATACTTCTTTTTCTTCTTCTTCTTCTTCTTCTTCTTCTTCTTCTTCTTCTTCTTCTTCTTCTTCTTATTATTATTATTATTATTATTATTATTATTATTGTTATTATCATATAGCGTTGTCTGATTAACTTACCTTGTATAAATTGTAGTTGAACCTGTTCTGGCATGTAGATTTGCGAAGGCTATAAATTTAGAACCCCATATGGTGCTGTCTCCGCTTGGACTCACCAGATTATCTGTTGTTTACACACATGTGTGATTACTTTCATACATGCTGTAAATTAAGAAACCCCGTATGGTGCTGTATCCACTTGTACTCGCCAGATTATCTGTTAATCACACACATGTATGATTACTTTCTTTTAAAAAGTTAAAAACATTTTTTCCCACGCACATGTTTATCAACTCACAACTATATTGTGATCCTTACTGTTCACCATATTTTAGATATGTGTTGTTGAAATAGCTTTAATTTTTATTTTTGCAAGGCAAAGGGAGCCCTCTAAACTCTGGCATCTGAGCCCTTGCATCTGTATAGGCTCGAAGCTGTGGACTGGATTTCCAGACTCCCATATCATCATCTGCTGTGACCACACTGACACTGCTGCCAGCTGGGACTGCCTGACACCTTGCTTTCTGCTTCTTTCCTGTGAAGGCTTCTCTGTCATTGGGGTCCACCTGTGCATGTACCCCTGTGCCTGCCCATTGGTGTGATTATTCTTTGGGAGTGCCACTGATCAGCATTCTGTGCATTTCCCTCACTGCCTGCCATTTCCCTGTTTAGCTCCGATGGTACCTATGGAGGCCCATCTTGAAAGTTTGCCTGGGGCCTCCAAGCCTCTATTTACATCACTGGCATAAAGATGCAGTCATGTTGCACAAAAAGTTACATTCACAACTGCAATAGCAGAGAAGATAGCAGGTGTAAACCCCCTACAATGAGTCCAATAGATGTTAAGAAATATATATGAAAATAGTACTGGGACTAGAGAGCATAGTTGCTACAATACTGCCAGTATATATGGACAGTCACCCATCAAGTAGAATAATAGTGAAGGAAGAAAGTACAGTGTAGATAACTAATGAATATTATAGCAATAACACAAAAAAATGAGCAAAATATATTGACTACACAAAACTGTATTGTAAAAACATCATCAATTATGTATTGATACATCATTAAAAAAAACTATTAGTTATATATAAGACCACTTAAAAAACAGATTACCTATAGAATATGATAATTTTTATAAAATGAATCCGTAAGTAGAAAATAGTGCAATTATTACTAATAAATGAAGGATAATGGGACACATGAATTATACTGTACATGAAATTCAGAGTGGAGTGAGTCTCTCCAAATCAGTGGTTCTGTATTTCCAAGCCTGATACCAGGAAAAGTTCCTTCCTAAATTGTATGAAGTAGCATTGTAGAGATATCCAGATTAATAGCCTTTTCAATGCAACCTGTGCAGACCTTTACGAGAGTAGGCGTCTTATAGTTTACTGGTGTGTTGCAGATGCTGGATCCTAAACAAATGCAGGATGAATTAATACCACATTTAAAGCAAGTTAACAGAAAGTGATGCAAGTGTGAATCCAAAGCAATTGTTGAGGAAATATCCATTGTGTTGGATTAATGTACTGTACATACAGTAGGCCCTCATTCCGAGTTGTTCGCTCGGTAATTTTCTTCGCATCGCAGCGATTTTCCGCTAATTGCGCATGCGCAATGTTCGCACTGCAACTGCGCCAAGTAAATTTGCTAAGAAGTTTGGTATTTTACTCACGGCATTACGAGATTTTTTCTTCTTTCTGGTGATCGTAGTGTGATTGACAGGAAGTGGGTGTTTCTGGGCGTAAACTGGCTGTTTTATGGGAGTGTGTGAAAAAACGCTGCCGTTTCTGGGAAAAACGCGGGAGTGGCTGAAGAAACGGGGGAGTGTCTGGGCGAACGCTGGGTGTGTTTGTGACGTTAAACCAGGAACGACAAGCACTGAACTGATCGCACTGGAAGAGTAAGTCTCGAGCTACTCAGAAACTGCACAGAAAAATCTTTTTGCAATATTGCGAATACTTCGTTTGCAATTCTGCTAAGCTAAGATACACTCCCAGAGGGCGGCGGCTTAGCGTGTGTACTGCTGCGAAAAGCGGCTAGCGAGCGAACAACTCGGAATGAGGGCCATAAAATGAGAGTTCCATAGATTTCCAAAGTATACCCCAATGTTTAAAACAACTTAACGCATTTCCCTGGTAATATCAGTTTATTCATAAGCAAATAAAGTTCAATATTCAGCAAATATAACAGCATTAATAGTATTTGTAACTGCACATTTACATGACACAAGGTAAGGTTTAGGCTTAAAGGACAGTGGGTTAGGGGCCCAGGGGGGAAAAGGTAAGTATACTTACCTTCCCCTGTCGGGATTCCAAACATCAGGATGCTGCATCGGTATTCTGCCTGTATTCCAAACGCTGGCAAATTGAACCCAACCCCATTTAACATTTTCAGTATTAATGATGCAGTATCCTTTATTCCAAGTAACTATGAAGTAAGGGTCGTTAACCCCATTATCTGCATCAGCATCTGTACCTTTGGAAGAAGAATGATCTTTTCCATTAATACTTCACTTATTGTTTTTGGAGGCCTTTCAGGTGTTTATAGATCTGTGATCATTGGGCACCCTGCATTATACTGTACAGTATGTTCTTTATTTTTTTTATGTAACTCAGAATTAAAGAAACTACAGTACACAGCAGTTAATGTGAATAACTGATTTTTCAATTGTCTACAAATTCAGGTGTGTAAAGTGTCAACAGTTCACTATTATTCTTTTACACTTTATTCCGGTATCTACCTTACACTTTTGTAAAGGGAGGATTGTAGCACAATGTTTTCTCATATTGATAACAGAAACGGTATTAAACAAGATGATTTTTTTTTTGAAAGCAATATAGCGCCTGATTCAGAGATGTGTGGAATGTTGATGTACGCAATGGAGTGATTTTTTTGCCACTGTGCAAGCAAATAAGTTACACTGAATTTGTGTCGTGATCGTTGCAAGACAGCGGTCGCAGTGATGAACTACTCACAAAGTCATTGACAGTAATAGATCATTTCTGAGAGGTAACGAGGAGTGGTGAATCAGACGCAAGTGTGTCACCACTGTTTTGAGAGTGTGTCACAGCTTTCAACTGCAATTTCATTTGGAGTTACAATGGCTCCGGAATCTTACTTTCAGCAGTAATATTGTGTGGCCAGTGACAGTCAATGATTGCGCCTTTGTACCCAAGTGGCAGCTCAGAGACGCCGCTAGTTTGTGTCTCAACACAAATCCTGGCAGGTATGACATTTTGCATAAATTTGTACAGCATTTGTGTGCAAAGTTAAAGCTTGTCATTAGCATACAGTACATGTTTCAATCAGGCCCATAGTAGACATGAGGGATGATAAATTAACAACAGTTTTATACAAGCTATTAACAGCTGGAAATGTATTATCCCTTTCTCCACACCCATTTACCACTGTATATTCAAATTTTTCCAAGCCAACTATCATACTAAGGGATTAGAGATGTGCGGCAGACACTTTTTGTGTTTTGTGTTTTGGTTTTGGATCTGGATTTCAGCTTGTGCTTTGGATCTGAATTGGTTATTCCAAAACCATCCTTTTGGGTTTTGGTTTTCGATCTGGATTATTTTTGAAAAAACAAAACAAAACATAAAAACAGCTAAAATCACAGAATTTGGGGGTAATTCCCACGGTATTATTAACCTCAATAACATTCATTTCCAATCTATTCTTAACACCTCACAATATTGTTTTTAAGGCCAAAAGGCTGCACCGAGGTAACTGGATTACTAAGCTACGCAACCCAAGTGGGCAGCACAAACACCTGGTCCATCTAGTAGTGGCACTGCAGTGGCAGACAGGATGGCAGTTTTAAAAACTAGGCCCCAGAGAGCACATAATGCAAAGAAGAAAAAGAGGTGCAATGAGGAGGCTGGATGACTAATCTTAGCGACCCAAGTGTGCAGCACAAACACCTGGCCCATCTAGGAGTGGCACTGCAGTGTCAGACAGGATGGCACTTTTAAAAACTAGGCCCCAAAGAGCACATAATGCAAAGAAGAAAAAGTGGTGGAAGATGGAATTGTCCTTGGGCCCTCCCACCTAGCCTTTTGTTGTATAAACATGACATGCACACTTTAACAAACCAATCATTTCAGCAACACGACTGTGGCTGAAATGATTGGTTTGTTTGGTCCCCCACCAAAAAAGAAGCAATTAATCTCTCCTTGCACAAACTGGCTCTACAGTGGCAAGATGTCGTCCTAATCCTCAGATTCCACCCCCCTTCAGTGTTTACATCTTCATCCTCACAGAGAAATAATATTCGAACAAACAAAACCACATCTTTTAAGTGTCAGTGGACTGCTTATGCTCTTACCCAAAGTTTCTGAACTTGACAATGACTTATGATGAATGAACTGCAGGTGACGTATAAGGGAGGATGTTCCAAGGTGGTTAACATCCTTACCCCTACTTATTATGGATTGAAAAAGGAAACAGATGGCTTGACATCTGTTGTCCAGATTTGTGGAGAAATAATTTCACACCGAAGAGTTGGCTTTTTTGGTATTTTGCCCAAGCATCACAATGGGCTTATTCATTCCACAGACAAAAACTGTCTCCCCCGGTGCCTGATTTAAGCAAACCACATCACCATCAGAATCCTTCTTGTCAACTTCTTCCTCAGCGCCATCAACATCCATATCCTCATCCTGGTGTACTTTAACAGTGACATCTTCAATTTGAATATCAGAAACTGGACTGTGGGTGCTCCTTCCCGCCCTTGCAGAGGGCGTGCAAATGGTGGAAATAGCCACCTCTTCCCGCCCAGTGTTGGGAAGGTCAGGCATCGCAACCGCCATCACATTTGAACTCTTCTTAGGGATTTGTGATACCATCTTAGAACGCACAGTTCTTTGCTGTGCTTTTTCCAGCTTAACTCTTCTCACATTTCTAGCGGGAGGATGAGGGCTTCCATCATCATGTGAAGCTGAACCACTAGTCATGAACATAGACCAGGGCCTTAGCCGTTCCTTGGCACTCAGTGTCATAAGTGGCATATTGGCAAGTTTACGTTTCTCCTCAGATGATTTAAAAAAAATTTTTTTTGTTATTTTACTGAACTTTGGCTTTTTTGCTTTTACATGCCCTCTACTATGACATTGGGCATCGGTCTTGGCTGACGACATTGATGACATTTCATCTCCTGTGTCATGACTAGTGGCAGCAGCTTCAGCACTAGGAGAAAGTGGTTCTTGATCTTTCCCTATTTTATCCTCCAAATGTTTGTTCTCCATTATTTTTCTGGCATTATATAACAATATGCAGCACAGGAGATCATATCTCTAAACCACACACACACGACAAAGCTTGTAAAAATTATTTGGATAATAACCCTTTTATTTGGACGTATTATAATAATATGCAGCACAGGAGAGCATACCACTACACCACACAGGGCTAACCCTGTAAAAATGATTTGGATTAAATATTAATAACACCTTTATTTGGAGTAAATAATATATAGCAAAGGACAGCACCAATGGACTTATATAGCAGTACCGCTGGAGTTATATGGCAGTACCCCTGGACTTATATGGCTGTACCACTGGACTTACACTGAAGTACTGCTGGAGTAATACGGCAGTACTGCTGGACTTATATGGCAGTACCGCTGGACTTATATGGTCAGGATTCTGGCATCAGTGTTCTCACAGTATTCTGGCATCAGAGTTTTAGCTGCCAGGATACTGATAGCTGGGATCCTGAATGTATACCGTTATAAGTTAGTGAAGTGAGCAGCATGTAAGTTGATAGTTAATATTACATTTTTCTTTCAATTTGAATTTTTTTGGGCTGATCTGCACTTCATAATAGGCCTATTTCAGATGCCGATGTTTACTTACTGCACGTGCATCTAAGCTCCAATGCGCATGGCCAGCAAGTCAACTGTGATGGCGGTCACAATGAGGGATTAGGTGCAAAGTATGGGATAGGAAGACAGCGGTTGGGGATAGTAACAAGGAGTGGTCAGGTAAACGCAGGCATGTTATGGCTATTAACATATTTTCTGGGCGTGCACACTGTTAATTAGAAGTTGCAATCTCACTTGCTACTGGAGAGCCCTCTGCATCCCAGGAGAGCAGCTCATCCTGCACATCCATAGAGGCCCTCACAGTCTGTGGGATGATCCAATATGCCACAATAATTCCCAAGTATCAGCAGTTGTACGCTGTTGGACAGAAATAATGTGGGCATCCCTATGCTCAGGATAGCTTCTGCCCATATTAGCATATAATTGCAATTGCAAATAGCTAAAGATAGCAACAGCAATCACTAGAAACATCCACACCTGAATTCGGCTGAATGTGTTCCTGCTGTGAATGACAGCTTAATAGACCAATAGCTACTTAAGTTAAAATATTTTTCAAGCTCCAATTACTGGCTCTAAAAACCATAGTCTACTGTAATGTGTAATCTTTCCAATAAATTTGAGGAATATTCTAAGATAAAAATCTATTTAATTTCTTAGTAGTGGAACTATTATTGTGTACATTCTGTCCAGGGCTGTATAGAGCCAAGCTGGGCCCTGTTAAAGGGGGTGTGGCTTGAAAAAGGGGACGTGATGATGGCTGTCACTATAAAAGTATTTATATAATAAAATAATAGCCATGCATGCTCCACAGGGGTGGCATAATTTTAACACAGGGGCAGGAAGGGCAGGGCATGGGGGAGGGCACTGGCATCCTACCTTACTTGAACAGAAAGCAGATCCCTCCCTCTCCAGCCAGATAATGCTGGCCACTAGAGAGCAAAGACTCTTTCCATGTGCAGCGCCTTCTTCCTGAAGAGATCACCGGGAAGTATACTTGCCGACACTCCCGCAATCTGCGGGAGGCTCCAATTTCTTCAGCCAGTGTCCTAGTACCCCGGAAAGCCCTTCCAATCCCCCGGAATCCACCCAGCCAAGCGTGAAATCCGGACCGCGCATGTGCGAGTCCGGTCGCGACAGGAGTGGAGCTTGACGACCGACCATGCAGTTCGGGCAGTGTAGCCGCACGGCAGAGCCAGTAGTGGCAGGGGGAGTGATCCGCTCTAACCACTGCAGGCATGGAGACAACACTGCTGTAGCAGCAGCATCAGATCACTCTCCCTTCCCCCCACCCCACATTTTGGGAGCAGCTGGCAGTTGGGAGGGGGACTGATGGGGTACTGTCATGTCAAGGAGCGCTCTGGTGGGAAGAGTGAGTTTGGAGCTCAGAGGAGAGGCAGCAGAAGAGGTAGGAGTGCCTGTGTGTGTGTGTGTATGTGTGTGTGTGTGTGTGTGTGTGTGTGATACCTATGTGTGTAGTCTGCCAACGCTGGTCCCTGTGTATGTGTTTAGAAAGTGTTAAGTATTATTATTTACCATTATTTATCAATGCAATTTTGCTCTTAAATTTCATATTGAATGATAATTAGGGATTTTCTTTAATTATTATTATTATTATTATCCCCCCAGTTCTGTATTTCATTTGGTTGTTTTTTTCACCTTCTCACAGAAGGTATATTGATTCCTTATTAATCATTTTCTTCCATGATTGTATTAGCATTCACAGCACTAATTTTACCTTGCCTGCTGCTGTGGTCTTTAAAATAGCGCTGGCTGCGATATGCCTTGGCACTCTGGCTTAAGTCGGCTCGGCTAATCTCCATTCACCAGCGCTGCAGGAATGTAAACTGCAGTGCTGACAGGTCAGAATCCGTTAGCGCTTGCCGTGCTAATAGCTCATCTTGAACAGTTGAGCATAAAGCCAATATAGCACAGCGAGATAAAACGCTATATAACACTACACAGCAGGACTGTTGATAAATGAGGGTATATAGTTGAAATATGAATTATAAATATCTAACACTGTAAAAAAATATATACTTCAATTATTCTTCATTTACAATGGGATACACTGGTGCAAAATTCCAGTGTTGTATGTGAATAGATACAGTATGTGTAATTTAATCTGAGATTTTTTTTGTATTGTTTTTGTATTTTAATATTTATACTGTTTGCATAGAATTTGTCTTGGCAATATGTAAATTAATTAATATTGGTCAATAGGTACCAGGGCCGTAACTAGCGATGTGCCAGCAGTGTCTGTCACACAGCACATGTGTAGTGTGGGCACAGAACTGCCAACAGCACCCACATGGCCACACCGCTGCACTAGCCTGGCTACTTGTCACACAGGGAGCCGGGCAGTGCTGCAGCTCCCCATCCCTCATTGCGTTCCACCCCTCCCGGCTTGTCCGCAGCTTCTGAAGAACACACAGACACCTGTAAAAGGAAGCTGCTGCTGCAGAGACAAACACAAGTATAACACACACATGTGTAAAAGGGTTTCTACCTGGCATAATGTGTAAAAGTGTCTCTACCTGGAGTAATGTGTAAAAGGGGCTCTACCTGGCATTGTAAAAGGGGACTCCGCCTGGCATTGTATAAGGGAATTCTGTCTGGTGTTATGAAAGGGAACTCTACCTGGTGTAATGTGTAAAAGGGTGCTCTACCTGGAACAATTTGTGACAGGGGCTCTACCTGGAATATTGTGTAAAAGGGGGCTCTGCCTGGAGTAATGTGTGTAAGGGGGCTCTGCCTGGTGTAATGTGTTTTAATTTTATACTCTTTCAACACACCCAGTGGTATGTAGATGGGTCTCAATGCATTAGTTGATAGTCAGTGAAGTACAATCGTATTTGAATATTGGTACCTTTGTGTGGTATAGGGTTGCACTCCCCCTGTGTGTGTTTGTAGGCTGGCATTAACTGCTGTGTGTGCAGGGTGGCACTAACCCCTGTGTGCCACTGCAGGACAGCCCCCTGGGCGGCAGTAGGCACACCCATTGGTGGAGCTATACTCGCCCTTTAGGTGGAACATGACATGCCCCATCAGCAGCGTGCCGCGAGAACTCTCATAATGTATAGAATCTTCCTGAAAATGATTTCCAAAAGTAGGCAAGTATGCCTGGAAGATGGCACCACCGCCGCCGACAACAGCACATGTATCCTGGGGGTGTAGCGAGTAGGGCAGAAAAAAATAGCTAAAACACATATGTTAAATGTATGCATTTATAAGGTGTATAAAGAATTACTATGTATTAGATATACTGTATCTAAAAATAGAAATATATGTGAAAAATTAGCTACTGGTATCTAAACACCTAATGTTAAGTGGTGATTTATATGTGTCATAAATAGCATTTTCCAGCAGTTTCAATCATGTGGATATCTGTTATTGCTCAGCGGAACTAATTTTACAAAGACAGTAGTGCCATCTAATAGTGTGATGTACAGTATATTTTATATTGTATACATCGATCACAAAATTTCTTTGTAAACAATATTTGCAGTTTTTGCTTCAGGGATTAACACAAAAAGATGCTTGGGACTACTAATTAGAGATGTGCACTTGAAATTTTTCGGGTTTTGTGTTTTGGTTTTGGGTTCGGTTCCGCGGCCGTGTTTTGGGTTCGACTGCGTTTTGGCAAAACCTCACCAAATTTTTTTGTCGGATTCGGGTGTGTTTTGGATTCGGGTGTTTTTTTTAAAAAACCCTAAAAAACAGCTTAAATCATAGAATTTGGGGGTCATTTTGATCCCAAAGTATTATTAACCTCAAAAACCATAATTTCCACTCATTTTCAGTCTATTCTGAATACCTCACACCTCACAATATTATTTTTAGTCCTAAAATTTGCACCGAGGTCGCTGTGTGACTAAGCTAAGCGACCCTAGTGGCCGACACAAACACCTGGCCCATCTAGGAGTGGCACTGCAGTGTCACGCAGGATGGCCCTTCCAAAAAACACTCCCCAAACAGCACATGACGCAAAGAAAAAAAGAGGCGCAATGAGGTAGCTGTGTGAGTAAGATAAGCGACCCTAGTGGCCGACACAAACACCTGGCCCATCTAGGAGTGGCACTGCAGTGTCACGCAGGATGGCCCTTCCAAAAAACACTCCCCAAACAGCACATGACGCAAAGACGAAAAAAAGAGGCGCAATGAGGTAGCTGTGTGAGTAAGCTAAGCGACCCTAGTGGCCGACACAAACACCTGGCCCATCTAGGAGTGGCACTGCAGTGTCACGCAGGATGGCCCTTCCAAAAAACACTCCCAAAACAGCACATGACGCAAAGAAGAAAAAAAGAGGCGCAATGAGGTAGCTGTGTGAGTAAGCTAAGCGACCCTAGTGGCCGACACAAACACCTGGCCCATCTAGGAGTGGCACTGCAGTGTCACGCAGGATGGCCCTTCCAAAAAACACTCCCCAAACAGCACATGACGCAAAGAAAAAAAGAGGCGCAATGAGGTAGCTGTGTGAGTAAGATAAGCGACCCTAGTGGCCGACACAAACACCTGGCCCATCTAGGAGTGGCACTGCAGTGTCACGCAGGATGGCCCTTCCAAAAAACACTCCCCAAACAGCACATGATGCAAATAAAAATGAAAGAAAAAAGAGGTGCAAGATGGAATTGTCCTTGGGCCCTCCCACCCACCCTTATGTTGTATAAACAGGACATGCACACTTTAACCAACCCATCATTTCAGTGACAGGGTCTGCCACACGACTGTGACTGAAATGACGGGTTGGTTTGGACCCCCACCGAAAAAGAAGCAATTAATCTCTCCTTGCACAAACTGGCTCTACAGAGGCAAGATGTCCACCTCATCATCATCCTCCGATATATCACCTAGTACATCCCGCTCCTCACAGATTATCAATTCGTCCCCACTGGAATCCACCATCTCAGCTCCCTGTGTACTTTGTGGAGGCAATTGCTGCTGGTCAATGTCTCCACGGAGGAATTGATTATAATTCATTTTAATGAACATCATCTTCTCCACATTTTCTGGAAGTAACCTCGTACGCCGATTGCTGACAAGGTGAGCGGCGGCACTAAACACTCTTTCGGAGTACACACTTGTGGGAGGGCAACTTAGGTAGAATAAAGCCAGTTTGTGCAAGGGCCTCCAAATTGCCTCTTTTTCCTGCCAGTATACGTACGGACTGTCTGACGTGCCTACTTGGATGCGGTCACTCATATAATCCTCCACCATTCTTTCAATGGGGAGAGAATCATATGCAGTGACAGTAGACGACATGTCCGTAATCGTTGTCAGGTCCTTCAGTCCGGACCAGATGTCAGCATCAGCAGTCGCTCCAGACTGCCCTGCATCACCGCCAGCGGGTGGGCTCGGAATTCTGAGCCTTTTCCTCGCACCCCCAGTTGCGGGAGAATGTGAAGGAGGAGATGTTGACAGGTCGCGTTCCGCTTGACTTGACAATTTTGTCACCAGCAGGTCTTTGAACCCCAGCAGACTTGTGTCTGCCGGAAAGAGAGATCCAAGGTAGGTTTTAAATCTAGGATCGAGCACGGTGGCCAAAATGTAGTGCTCTGATTTCAACAGATTGACCACCCGTGAATCCTTGTTAAGCGAATTAAGGGCTCCATCCACAAGTCCCACATGCCTAGCGGAATCGCTCCCTTTTAGCTCCTCCTTCAATGCCTCCAGCTTCTTCTGCAAAAGCCTGATGAGGGGAATGACCTGACTCAGGCTGGCAGTGTCTGAACTGACTTCACGTGTGGCAAGTTCAAAAGGTTGCAGAACCTTGCACAACGTTGAAATCATTCTCCACTGCGCTTGAGACAGGTACATTCCCCCTCCTATATCGTGCTCAATTGTATAGGCTTGAATGGCCTTTTGCTGCTCCTCCAACCTCTGAAGCATATAGAGGGTTGAATTCCACCTCGTTACCACTTCTTGCTTCAGATGATGGCAGGGCAGGTTCAGGCGTTTTTGGTGGTGCTCCAGTCTTCTGTACGTGGTGCCTGTACGCCGAAAGTGTCCCGCAATTCTTCTGGCCACCGACAGCATCTCTTGCACGCCCCTGTCGTTTTTTAAAAAATTCTGCACCACCAAATTCAAGGTATGTGCAAAACATGGGACGTGCTGGAATTTGCCCATATTTAATGCACACACAATATTGCTGGCGTTGTCCGATGCCACAAATCCACAGGAGAGTCCAATTGGGGTAAGCCATTCCGCGATGATCTTCCTCAGTTGCCGTAAGAGGTTTTCAGCTGTGTGCGTATTCTGGAAACCGGTGATACAAAGCGTAGCCTGCCTAGGAAAGAGTTGGCGTTTGCGAGATGCTGCTACTGGTGCCGCCGCTGCTGTTCTTGCGGCGGGAGTCCATACATCTACCCAGTGGGCTGTCACAGTCATATAGTCCGGACCCTGCCCTGCTCCACTTGTCCACATGTCCGTGGTTAAGTGGACATTGGGTACAACTGCATTTTTTAGGACACTGGTGAGTCTTTTTCTGACGTCCGTGTACATTCTCGGTATCGCCTGCCTAGAGAAGTGGAACCTAGATGGTATTTGGTAACGGGGGCACACTACCTCAAGAAATTGTCTAGTTCCCTGTGAACTAACGGCGGATACCGGACGCACGTCTAACACCAACATAGTTGTCAAGGCCTCAGTTATCCGCTTTGCAACAGGATGACTGCTGTGATATTTCATCTTCCTCGCAAAGGACTGTTGGACAGTCAATTGCTTGGTGGAAGTAGTAAAAGTGGGCTTACGACTTCCCCTCTGGGATGACCATCGACTCCCAGCAGCAACAACAGCAGCGCCAGCAGCAGTAGGCGTTACACGCAAGGATGCATCGGAGGAATCCCAGGCAGGAGAGGACTCGTCAGAATTGCCAGTGACATGGCCTGCAAGGACTATTGGCATTCCTGGGGAAGGAGGAAATTGACACTGAGGGAGTTGGTGGGGTGGTTTGCGTGAGCTTGGTTACAAGAGGAAGGGATTTACTGGTCAGTGGACTGCTTCCGCTGTCGCCCAAAGTTTTTGAACTTGTCACTGACTTATTATGAATGCGCTGCAGGTGACGTATAAGGGAGGATGTTCCGAGGTGGTTAACGTCCTTACCCCTACTTATTACAGCTTGACAAAGGCAACACACGGCTTGACAAATGTTGTCCGCATTTCTGTTGAAATACTTCCACACCGAAGAGCTGATTTTTTTGGTATTTTCACCAAGCATGTCAACGGCCATATTCCTCCCACGGACAACAGGTGTCTCCCCGGGTGCCTGACTTAAACAAACCACCTCACCATCAGAATCCTCCTTGTCAATATCCTCCCCAGCGCCAGCAACACCCATATCCTCCTCATCCTGGTGTACTTCAACACTGACATCTTCAATCTGACTATCAGGAACTGGACTGCGGGTGCTCCTTCCAGCACTTGCAGGGGGCGTGCAAATGGTGGAAGGCGCATGCTCTTCACGTCCAGTGTTGGGAAGGTCAGGCATCGCAACCGACACAATTGGACTCTCCTTGTGGATTTGGGATTTCGAAGAACGCACAGTTCTTTGCGGTGCTTTTGCCAGCTTGAGTCTTTTCATTTTTCTAGCGAGAGGCTGAGTGCTTCCATCCTCATGTGAAGCTGAACCACTAGCCATGAACATAGGCCAGGGCCTCAGCCGTTCCTTGCCACTCCGTGTGGTAAATGGCATATTGGCAAGTTTACGCTTCTCCTCCGACAATTTTATTTTAGATTTTGGAGTCCTTTTTTTACTGATATTTGGTGTCTTGGATTTTACATGCTCTGTACTATGACATTGGGCATCGGCCTTGGCAGACGAGGTTGCTGGCATTTCATCGTCTCGGCCATGACTAGTGGCAGCAGCTTCAGCACGAGGTGGAAGTGGATCTTGATCTTTCCCTAATTTTGGAACCTCAACATTTTTGTTCTCCATATTTTAATAGGCACAACTAAAAGGCACCTCAGGTAAACAATGGAGATGGATGGATACTAGTATACTTATGGATGGACGAGCGACTGCCGACACAGAGGTAGCTACAGCCGTGGACTACCGTACTGTGTCTGCTGCTAATATAGACTGGATGATAATGAGATGAAATTAATATATATATATATATATATATAAAATATCACTAGTACTGCAGCCGGACAGGTATATATATTTATTATGTAATGACTGATGACGGACCTGCTGGACACTGTCAGCTCAGCAGCACCGCAGACTGCTACAGTAAGCTACTATAGTAGTATGTATCAAGAAGAAAGAGAAAAAAAAAACCACGGGTAGGTGGTATACAATTATGGATGGACCAGCGACTGCCGACACAGAAGTAGCTACAGCCGTGGACTACCGTACTGTGTCTGCTGCTAATATAGACTGGATGATAATGAGATGAAATTAATATATATATATATATATATATAATATCACTAGTACTGCAGCCGGACAGGTATATATATTTATTATGTAATGACTGATGACGGACCTGCTGGACACTGTCAGCTCAGCAGCACCGCAGACTGCTACAGTAAGCTACTATAGTAGTATGTATCAAGAAGAAAGAGAAAAAAAAAACCACGGGTAGGTGGTATACAATTATGGATGGACCAGCGACTGCCGACACAGAGGTAGCTACAGCCGTGGACTACCGTACTGTGTCTGCTGCTAATATAGACTGGATGATAATGAGATGAAATTAATATATATATATATATATATATATATATATATATAATATCACTAGTACTGCAGCCGGACAGGTATATATATTTATTATGTAATGACTGATGACGGACCTGCTGGACACTGTCAGCTCAGCAGCACCGCAGACTGCTACAGTAAGCTACTATAGTAGTATGTATCAAGAAGAAAGAGAAAAAAAAAACCACGGGTAGGTGGTATACAATTATGGATGGACCAGCGACTGCCGACACAGAGGTAGCTACAGCCGTGGACTACCGTACTGTGTCTGCTGCTAATATAGACTGGATGATAATGAGATGAAATTAATATATATATATATATATATATATATATAATATCACTAGTACTGCAGCCGGACAGGTATATATATTTATTATGTAATGACTGATGACGGATCTGCTGGACACTGTCAGCTCAGCAGCACCGCAGACTGCTACAGTAAGCTACTATAGTAGTATGTATCAAGAAGAAAGAGAAAAAAAAAAACCACGGGTAGGTGGTATACAATTATGGATGGACCAGCGACTGCCAACACAGAGGTAGCTACAGCCGTGGACTACCGTACTGTGTCTGCTGCTAATATAGACTGGATGATAATGAGATGAAATTAATATATATATATATATATAATATCACTAGTACTGCAGCCGGACAGGTATATATATTTATTATGTAATGACTGATGACGGACCTGCTGGACACTGTCAGCTCAGCAGCACCGCAGACTGCTACAGTAAGCTACTATAGTAGTATGTATCAAGAAGAAAGAGAAAAAAAAAACCACGGGTAGGTGGTATACAAATATGGATGGACCAGCGACTGCCGACACAGAGGTAGCTACAGCCGTGGACTACCGTACTGTGTCTGCTGCTAATATAGACTGGATGATAATGAGATGAAATTAATATATATATATATATATATATATATATAATATCACTAGTACTGCAGCCGGACAGGTATATATATTTATTATGTAATGACTGATGACGGATCTGCTGGACACTGTCAGCTCAGCAGCACCGCAGACTGCTACAGTAAGCTACTATAGTAGTATGTATCAAGAAGAAAGAGAAAAAAAAAAACACGGGTAGGTGGTATACAATTATGGATGGACCAGCGACTGCCGACACAGAGGTAGCTACAGCCGTGGACTACCGTACTGTGTCTGCTGCTAATATAGACTGGATGATAATGAGATGAAATTAATATATATATATATATATATATATATATATATATAATATCACTAGTACTGCAGCCGGACAGGTATATATATTTATTATGTAATGACTGATGACGGACCTGCTGGACACTGTCAGCTCAGCAGCACCGCAGACTGCTACAGTAAGCTACTATAGTAGTATGTATCAAGAAGAAAGAGAAATAAAAAAACCACGGGTAGGTGGTATACATATACAATTATATATATATTATATACAATTATATATATATATATATATATTAAACTGGTGGTGATTAATTAAACTGGTGGTCAGGTCACTGGTCACACTATCAGCAACTTGCAAGTAGTACTCCTAAGCAGACAATCACAATATATACTGGTGGTCAGTGTGGTCACAATGGCAGTGTGGCACTCTGGCAGCAGAGTGCCAGCAAAAGTGTGCACTGTACGTTAAAATATGTACTCCTGCTCTCAGACTCTAACTGCTCCCCACTGTCTCCCCCACAAGTCAGATATACAGTCACACTATCACTTCAGCAAGTAGTAGTTCTCCTCCTAATGCTCCCCAAAATTACTAAAGTATATAATACTGTGTCTCTCTCTCTACTCTAGTAGTCTCACTCTCTATAAACGGAGAGGACGCCAGCCACGTCCTCTCCCTATCAATCTCAATGCACGTGTGAAAATGGCGGCGACGCGCGGCTCCTTATATAGAATCCGAGTCTCGCGATAGAATCCGAGCCTCGCGAGAATCCGACAGCGGGATGATGACGTTCGGGCGCGCTCGGGTTAACCGAGCAAGGCGGGAAGATCCGAGTCGCTCGGACCCGTGTAAAAAAAACTGAAGTTCGGGCGGGTTCGGATTCCGAGGAACCGAACCCGCTCATCTCTACTACTAATTTGTGTTCAAGCCACGTAAAGCTGCCCATGGTAGAAGCAGCTGATCTTGAGATCTACACATGCAGCCCTGAGAATTTGCCTCTGTGACTTGGTGATCGCTATAATCGTAACATACATAGTAACATAGTAGTTGAGGTTGAAAAGAGGCAAAATGGCCATCGCGTTCAACCTGTATTTTGTATTAAGTTGAGTCGATTTTACTGTACCCGCTGAAGAATGTTTTATGACTAGTTAACAACTAGAAATCATGTTACACCCAGATTAATAACATCAATATTTTAAATGTTGTAACCTTGGCTATTCTTTTCAATCAGAAATTCATCCAATCCCCTTTTAAATGCAATTACAAAGTCCACCATTACCACCTTCCCTGGCAAGGAATTCCAAATCCTTATTGCCGTACCAGTGAAGAACCCTTTCCTCCGTTGCGTGCAGAATTTTCTCTCCTCCAGCCTCAGCGAGTGTCCACGTGTCCTAAACAGAGTTCTTTTAATAAATAATTCCTCTAAAACTCTTTGTAGTGCCCCTTTACACATTTGAAGACATTAATAATGTCTCCTCTTAGACGCCTCTTTTCCAGTGTATACTGTACATGTTCAACCTTGTAAGCCTTTCCTCGTAATCCAGTCCCTCTAGCCCTTTAATCAATTTAGTAGCACGCCTTTGAACCCTTTCAAGTTCACCAATATCTTTTTTATACAGTGGTGCCCAAAACTGAACACAATATTCAAGGTGTACCAATGATTTGTACAGCCGCAGAATTTACATCCTCGTCTCTTGTCTCAATTCCCCGTTTTATGCACGCTAACATCTTACTTGCCTTCTTTACTGCGCTTTGACGTTGTATACGGTTATTAAGTGTATTATCAATGAGTACTCCCAAATCCTTTTTCAAAACTGTTACCCCTAGACGTTCCCCATTTAATATGTAGGATGCAAGTTTGTTTTTAGTCCAGAAATGCATAACCTTGCATTTTTCTATATTGAACCTCATTTTCCATTTAGACGCCCAGATTTCAAGTTTAGATAAGTCATTCAGCAGAGACTCTACTTCTATTTCTGAATTAATTACCCTACAGAGTTTAGTATCATCTGCAAAGATTGACACTGTGCTTTCCAGGCCTATTTCTAGGTCATTGATAAATATGTTGAACAGTAGTAGCCCGAGTACAGACACCTGTGGTATTCCACTGACTACTGGTGTCCAGCTTGAGGACTTCCCGTTGACCACTACTTACTGTAACCTGTTGTCCATCCAGTTACTTATCCATGTACAAACAGATTTTTCTAGGCCAAGCTCTTTTAATTTGATGATTAGTCTCCTGTGAGGCACTGTATCGCAGGCTTTTGCAAAATCTAAGTAGACCACATCCACTGCTTTTCCTTGGTCAAGATTGTCGCTCCCTTCCTCGTAGAAGTTATCTAAGTTAGTTTGACATGTGTCCCTCACAAACCTATGCTGGTTATTGCTAATAATCTTAGTGGTCTGCAGATACTCCTGTATGCTATCCCTCAGAATTCCTTCCAATATTTTCCCCACTATAGATGTCAAACTAATTGGCCTGCAGTTACCTGGATGATTTTTGGATCCCTTTTTAAATAATGGCACTACCTCTGCTATACGCCAATCCTTCGCTAGCATGCCAAATCTAATTGAACTATTGAAAATCAAGTATAGGGGCCTTGCTAGTTGTGACCTAAGCTACATAAGAACCCTCGGATGAAGTCCGTCTGGGCCAAGTGATTTATAAATCTTTATTTTGCATAATCTCTCCCTGACTACTTCTTCACTTAAACAAGTATCTAACCATGAATCCTTACTGTCACTATCGCTATGCACTACTCCCACCATCAGTTCTTCTCTGGTGAACACTGATGAAAAAAATTTGTTCAGTAATACTGCTTTTGATTCATCATCATTTAACAATACTCCAAATTCATCTGTTAATGGACTTATGTTCTAATTTTTGAACCTTTTACTGTTTATGTATTTAAAAAAATTTTTAGGTTTTGTTTTATTCTCTATAGCAATTTGCTTTTCGTTTTTGCATCTTTAATTGCATTTCTTGTAGTACTGGAATGAATCCTCCTTTCCATTAGATTTAAATGCTTTGAAAGCATGCTTCTTTTTATCGATTTCGGCCTTGACCTTCTTGATAAGCCACATCGGTTTGAGTTTGGTACTCCTGCGCTTACTGCCCATGGGAATAAATTTGTGAATATTGCTATCTAGCAACCCTTTTAAAGCATCCCACATTTCAGAAGTGTTCTTACCATGAAACAATGCTTCCCACTCAATGTCGATTAATGCACATCTCAGCTTACTGACGTTAGCCTTCCTAAAGTTAAATGTTTTTGTTGAACCCTTATAGCTATGTTTCCTGAAACTGATGTCGAATGTGATCATATAGTGATCACTGTTACCCAAAGTCTCCCCAACTTTAGTATCCGATGTGATGTCCACATTATTAGTAATTACTAGAACTAGAATAGTTGTAGCCCTAGTTCGGTCCTCAACTAATTAAGACAAGTAGTGATCTTTTAACATATTTAAGAACCTGTTGTCCCTAGCTATAACACATGAATCGTTACTCCAATTAATATCAGGATAGTTAAAATCCCCAATCACTAGGATGTCCCCCAATCCTGCAGCCCTTTCGATTTGCTGCAAGAGTTGTTCTTTCTCATCCTAATATCTGGATGTTTGTAGCACTTAAATATAACTAATTTTTTTTGCATCAATACCCCCACTTGAGATTTCAACCCATAGTGACTCCACATTATCGCCTGTCCCCTCATAAATAACCTCCTTTAAGTATGGTTTAAGAGACAGTTTAACATAAAAACATACACCTCCTCCTCTTTTGCTTGCCCTGTCCCTCGTGAAAAGAGAATACCCCTCCAAGTTTGTGACCCAGTCGTGAGAGTCGTCCCACCATGTTTCCATAATACTTATAATATCATACTCAGCCTTTGATGCTAACAATTCCAATTCCCCCATTTTACCTGCTAGACTTCTAGTGTTTCAAGCCTACATTTTAGTTTAGTGGTTCCCTTATCCGCTTGTTTTTTTTAAGGTATCCTATCATGGTTTACTAGAGCCTCCCTAGAGTTACTCCTATGGACTGTCCTTCTCGCTCCCTTTCCACCCCCACAATACTTAATACTGCCCACCTTACTTGTCTCTTTGATCAACCCAGTGTTTCGGCATAAATTCTCCGCCCTGACATAAGTATTTTCCTTTATGCAACGTACATCCTTTTCTATATGCTGTAATGATGACAAATAGATGCTGTTAGTTAATGTTTTGCAATACATTTGTTAATACCCTTTTTAGAACCCATGCAAATACCCTTGCCGGCTGCTCTTCCCCCCTGTCTCCACCCCCATTTAGCTCACTACCACCATCATTACTATTCTTGCTGCATGACCCATAGTTTCTAACTAAACCCTCCCCCAGGCTCCTAGTTCAAAAGCTCCTCCAACCAACTAACCATCCTTCCCACTAGCACCACAGCCCCTTCTTCATTCAGGTGCAATCCATTGTGACAAAAAAGATGGCGCCTGACTGAGAAGTCCGCCCAGTGTTCCAAGAACACAAACCCCTCCTTCCTACACCAGTCTCTAAGCCACACATTTACCTCCCTAATCTTCCTCTGCCTCCCTGGGCAAGCGCGTGGCACTGTTAATATTTTGGAGAATATTACCTTAGATGTCCTTTCTTTTAGTTTCTGTCCTAGGTCCCTATAATCTTTCGTAAACCCCTTTCACATCTCATGTTGTAACCAGTAAATTACCATTTCATTACCGTTTTGGTACCTTTCACACTGAACCCGTTTCACCAATAGAAAACAGTGGTTGTCATTATAAATGGACTTTCCTGGCCCACACATATGACGTTTTTACACAATAAAGGAGGGGGAGGGGGTGGGGAGTGCTTTGATCAGTGCAGCAATCATGGCAGACACAGCACATGTCTCCAGCGAGTTTGTCATTGTTTCTGCTGTACTACTTATGGATTCTGCTTATGAGAGTATATTTGCTATTCTCTCATTATGTAGCTTGGTTATCGAGTGTTTTAGGAGGAGTAGTAGAAGACTGCAGTGTTTGTCTGAGTATTGGAGGAGTATGCGCAATGTCTTGCGTGAGAGAGCCATTTTAAGGCGACAATACCTGCGCAGGAGGAGGTCTTTCATATCTTCTTCCATGAATACCATTCTAGGCTTAAATCTGTCGACACAGCGAAGATTGTGGGCTAGAGATCGTCCGAGTGGTGATGTATTCATGCAGAGTGTCCTTAACTTTCAGGACGTGCAGTGGATGGCTCACTTTAGAATGTCACGTGAGACATTCCACTACCTTTTAGATCTATTAACCCCAGCACTCAGTAGACAAGTTACAAACTTCCGTCGACCATTAGAGCCAAGCAGGAGGCTTGCCATTGCTTTGTGGTGGTACGCCACTCCTGGCGAATATCGCACTATCGCTTGTCTATTTGGAGTCGGGATATCTACTGTTTGCAACACTGTTCATGAAGTGACCCGAGCTTTGGTGGACAATCTATACCATAGATTTATTTGTCTTCCGCAAGGCCCACGTTTAGACGAGACCATTCAGGGGTTTGCTTCCAAAGGATATCCGCAGTGCGCTGGCGCAATAGATGGGACACACATCCCTATAATTGCTCCTGAGGACAATCCAGCGGATTACCATAACCAAAAAGGATGGCATTCAATTATTTTGCAAGCTGTGGTCGATCATAAGTATTGGTAAGAATGTTCTGTCCATTATGTTTTGTTTAATGAAGTGTTTTTTTGGAACCTGCTAAGACAAGTAAATATATATTTATATATATATATATATATATATATATATATATATTTAGCTTCACAGATGTTTTTATTGGATGGCCTGGTCGTTCACATGATGCACGTGTGCTTGCTAATTCCGATCTCTACCGTGTAGCAGAGAACAATGAAGGTGGACGGCTTTTTCCAAGAGAGGTATGTCCAAATATATAATAATTTCAATTTTTGACTGCAGGACCTGGTGTACATGTACTTTATTATAAATTGCCATACTGTCAATATTACACCATGACGTGCATATACCAATTGCGCTCTGCTAATTTGACTCTTTCTCTATTTTTAAACTAGAAATCTAAATTTGTGGATGGAGTTGAAATTCAAGCCCACATAATCGGTGACGCAGCCTACCCCTTACGAAGATGGCTGATGAAGGGGTACACCCAACATGTTACGCTGACATCTACTCAAGTTGCCTTCACGCACACCCTGAGCTCTGCAAGAATGGTTGTGGAAGATGCATTTGGACGCTTAAAGGGACGTTGGTGCTGCCTTATGAAGCGCAATGATGTGGAACTTACAAACATGCCCAACATTGTTGCGGCTTGCTGTATACTTCACAACCTTTGTGAATTTCAGCGGGAAGAATTTCTGCCAGAGTGGGCCGTTAAGGACTCAGCTGATCACCCTGCACCTGAATGCACTACGTATATGGGTGATAATTATGGAAGTGCAGAACAGATGAGGGCTGCTCTAATGGGCAACCTTTCCTCATTATTGTCTTAAATTTTTCCCCTTTTATTGTTTATTCATGGCATTTTTGTGTTCAGTTCAAATAAACATGTTTAATGTTTGTGTGTTGTTCCAATTTGAAATTATAGACATGGACACAGGCTTAAGAACCGGTCATAGACCTTCTAAATTTTTATAATATAAAACCTTGGTTTATAAAACATTTGCAACAAGATTGTTTGCAATACACTTGCATTATCAAATATTAAATATTAAATGAAAAACAATATAAACAATATCCTCTCAATGTAGCATCCTGTAAACAGGAGAGTCAGGAGTTGTCTCCATATCAGGAGGTGGTTGTGTATGTGGGTGATGGTCAGATTCAGGTGGGGTGTGTTGAGGGTGGGTTTGTGGAGGCTGGGTATATTGAGGGTGGGTTTGTGGAGGCTGGGTCTGTTGATGATGGGTTTGTGGAGGCTGATTATATTGAGGGTAGGTTTGTGGAGGATGGGTAAATTGAGGGTGGGTGTGTTGATGTTGGGTTTGGTCATAGTAGGATGAAGGGCCATAGTGTGGATAGTGTGGAGGGATGTTTGTATGTGGTTGCTGAGGTGGCATTGGGTGTGGACGTTCCCTCATGGTGAAATATTTTTCAAACAATGATGTTTGAAATGACTGCATTTCCCTTGTTTCCATAGACATGTGGGTCATCAGGGTATTAT
Organism: Pseudophryne corroboree; assembly: GCF_028390025.1. Taxonomy (NCBI): domain Eukaryota; kingdom Metazoa; phylum Chordata; class Amphibia; order Anura; family Myobatrachidae; genus Pseudophryne; species Pseudophryne corroboree. Next base: position 331,558,975 of record NC_086453.1, read on the forward strand.
TCATGTCCTGCTGAGCCCGCAGGAAGCGCTCAAGGCGGGCATCCTCTCGAGCTGCCATGGCTGCGTCCATCTGCTCTAGTTTCTCGGTTAAGACAGTGGTCATTATTCGAGCTGCTTGTTCCGTTTTGTTGGGACGACGTCTCCTTGCGGGCACATTATATACTGTGGATAAAAAATAAAAATAAATAACCTTATTGTTCAAGAATACACTACAAAAGCAGCTGAGTTTGAAAACGTGTTTGTGCACTCCTCCCACCTACACACTGCATACAGTCTGCCCGTTTTAACATTTAATGTGGTATATTGAAAAACTGTCGGAAGCTGCCGTCTTGTTGGAAAGATGGCAGCTTCCAACATTTTTAGGTTTGAAGGGGTTGCGACCTATTCATTACGGCCCTATTTTTTCCGTCAAGTCGGGAAACCCAACTTGTTGGAATGCACCTTGATCGGTGGCTTCAGCCGCCAATCAGCGTTTATTGCCGCAAACTGGGCCAAACCCGACAGGTTAATACCCCATTTCCAACAAGCTCAATCCGGCTTAAAAAAAAATTGGATTAAGATATGTGATAGGAGAGAAGGAGACAGGGGAGCAGCGGGGAGAGCAGGGACCCAGCTGCAGCGTCCACCCGCCTCCAGCACTGCAGACGTCCTGCTTGCTGGAGCCGGGTGTATGCTGCTGTGAGCCTCCACTGCTGCAGATGCTGCTCCCCCGTCTCCTCCACTCTAACCCCCCCCACCTCCCGGTGCCGCAGATTTCACCTCACCTCCGGCCGCACATCACGCTTCCCCCTCAGCTCCCGCGCCAGAGCCCGCTCCCCCCTCACCCCTAGCTCCATTCACACTCCCCTCTACCCCCGGCGCCGCTGACAGCTCCCTCTCCCGCTGCTGGCAGCGCACCCGCAGCGCTGACAGCAGCAGCAGGACATGGGAGCTGCCAAATTCGACAGTGGGATTTGGACGCTCTTTTGAAGAGGGGGTGTCGGGTCCATTCCGACAACTGCATGTCGGAATGGAGCCTGACTTTTATTGAATATACATTAGTAGTTGATTTTCGTTAGTAGGTTCTGTTAATTTTTTATGTAGTTTGGAGTGTTGTACTTACTGTTTCCACGTAAGGGCGTCGTTCCTGGAATCCTGCGCTGACTGGGCCCAGCCTGCGTTTCTTCCACAGCCACATTGCCTTCAGTTCTTGTATCAGGCACGATGTTTGCCTCAGTGACAACAGCTTCCGTCTGTTGTGTGTCCTCAACATCATCAATTAACAGCAAGGACGATGGTACGGACTGAGATAGTGGCACAGGATCTGGAATGGATTCCGCAGCACAGGACTGGCTTGTTTGCGCCACTGGTACCTGCCTTGTTTCAGCAGCTGCGATGCTTGATGACAAGCTCACCGGAGTGGCAAGTGCTGTGTGGCCAAATATACTGCAACACTGCTCATAGTACTGCCACTCAATGCGGCCAGCTCCACTCCTGTTCCTGTTATTATCATTTATTTTATGAAAGTTACGCTTAAGGGTCTTCAATTTATTAATAATTTGCCCTGTTGTACGCTGGAAGCCAGCAGCAAGAAGCATTTTTGCTATGTTTTTATATATGAGGGCATCCTTGACTGTCCCAGTAATTTGGCAGCAGATTTCCTCATCCCCTCTGATCCTTAGCAGCTCCCTCACCTCTTCATCACTCCAATTAGACATTTTATAATGGCTTTGCAGTCTAAACGTTTATAAAGCCACTCTCACATGTGTCTCCTGTGTTTTCCAAGCTGTTTCCTGGTTGTGGCTGCTGACATCACACATGGAGACAGCCTATGACCTGCTGGGGCTTGCAAATACCGTTTCAGACCATTTCACACTGCACAGTGAAATGGGACTGAAATGGGTAGGACCCTTCTTTTTTACCATTTCAAAATACAGGTATTTTGAAAACGGTAAATTGAAGGGGACCCTTTCACATCGCAGCTTGACCCGTTTAGGAAGCCAGTTAAAACGGCAAAATACCGGGTATAAGCTGCGGTGTGAAAGGGGTTTTAAGGACATCCCACCTACCGCTAACTTTGTCATTGATGCCAACGTTCACCAAGACTGCCGGGTCTTTCCCAGCCCCTCCCAACAATCTATCTTCCCGGTCCACGATGTGCTGTTCCCGAGCACCCGGGAGACAACAGATGCTTACAGGAAAGCAGATGCTTACAGGAAACTGCAGGCACTTCATTTGAAAATTAAAATTGTTGGGTATAAGGGTAATAGGTGGTATAAACTAGAGATGAGCGGGATAGTTTCCCCGGCAACCGAACCCCCCTAAACTTTGCGATCTGAGGCAGGATTCAAGTCCGGCTCGGGACTTCCCGCCTTACTCAGATCCCAAAATTATGCTTGAAGTCATAATCCAGCTGTCAGAGTCTCGTGGGTTTTGGATTCTATTTAAGTCTCCGTGCATCTGCGCCATCTTTACTCTGGTATTGGAGAGTGTACTGGATGAACGTGTCTGTCTCAGTACTGGGTGGCATAGCATGGTGTGTGGCGGGTGTGTTCAGTTTCTGAAAAAAGGGTGCACTCTCTGCTGTATCTGAAAAAGGAGTTTTCTCTCTGCCTGCAGTATCTGAAAAAGCGGTGCTCTCTCTGTCTGCTGTATCTGATAAAGGGGTGCTCTCTGTCGGCTGTATCTGTAAAAGGGGTGTGCTCTGTCTGTTGGATCTGAAAAGGGTGATCTGTCTGTCCATCCAGGGGCTCTGCCCAGTGTAAAACTAAAATAAAAGCTAAGAACAAAAATATTTTTTTGTTTGTGCTGTGCCCCAAGGTACTATACATTATTTATTTTATTTCATAAGTACTGTGACACTGCCAGGAAGACCGCAGTATATTTTTTCCTACTCATAAACGCATTGTGCAATGCTGTCAATGAAGTTACCCGCAGTGTCTAATTATTATATTCATTTCTGACTCATTTGTGCGATTCTGACGGGGAAAGTCAACCACAGTGTGTAATTATTGTATACATTTCTGACTCATTTGTGTGACGCTGCCATGAAGTCAACTGCAGTGTGAAATTTGTTATATATATTTCTGACTAATTTGAGCGACGCTGTTGGTGAAGATCAACCCCACTTTGTTTTGATAAAAATAGAAGCTACTACTAGTGCTGAAGCTGCTGCCACTAGTCAAAGTGAAACCTTCCAATGCATAACCTAGACCTGAGGCTGCTCCTCCATCCTCCTGCCTCATGCCTTGAACATCTCTGCTTTGCTTACATACTGCCATCAAGCTACCTCCCGCTTGTTTGAAACTCATGTCATCTGTCTGTCACCCCTTCCCACTAGATTGTTAGCTCTTTAGAGCAGGGTCCTCTTTCCTCTTGTTGTCAAAGCCCTCTTCTCGACACATTTCACTCGCAGCTCTCTCCTACTCAGTGACCATCTTTTCCCACTTTTTCTCCTGCTGGTAAAGACTCATCTCTATCTATGGCCGCCAGCCCCAAGTAGTACGATGATTACTCCCTCGCTACTTACATCTTAGCTTTGTTATGTTTTGAGAATTGTGGTGCTCTTTGTTACCTGTTCTCCATTTTTGTTATTTATTTACTGTAATGGTAAGTTTTGTCTCCCTGTACTGTCCTTTGTATGGCACCATATAAATTAAATGTGATAATAATAATAATAATAATAATAATAATAATAATAATAATAGTCATGACATTGACAATGCAAGTCCATCATCATCTGCTAAGGCAGATGCCCAGGGGCATAAAGTGCTTAAGTCAGGGTATGTAAAATCATTTAATTTTAGAGTGGTAAAGAAAAAATCAAAAGGAAAGTTATCTGCAGAGGCAGTAAGACAAACTGCGCATTCAGAATCAGAACCATCAGAAATTCTTGAGGAACGTTTAGGGGTGTTCACGTCAGCTATGTGTGAGTCTGACATTTCTCACACTGTCCTCATAAAGAAGCCTCTTTCACCTCCTTCGACCATTTATGAACCATCTGCAAATGTAGGGATCAGTACAAGTAAAGATGGTATTGAATGTGATGAGGAGTGTGATAAATCTGATGAGGTGGACATAGTACAAATTGAGGATTCGTGTGTGGAAGTGGGACAGGATGAGGGGGATATGTGTGTACTATCTGTCAGTGAGGATGATGATTTTTTGTATAAGTCAGCCTCCGGTGGTTACAGTGGTAGTCCGTGATAAACAGAAAGCCATTGCGATGCCTGGGCATAAGACCAAACCAAAAAAGCCACCTCTTGGGTGTGGGATTATTTTTACCCCAATCCTGACAATGTTTATGAAAGCATCTGCTCCATATGTGAGTCAAAATTTAGTAGAGGTAGGAACGTTAGCCATCTGCACACCTCCTCCATGTTACGTCATTTGTGGTTAAGACATGAAATTGATTGTACAAGATTATAATGTAATTAACACCTCATCATCAACATCCTCAGAGTAAGTAATTACTTAATGTAGGAAGTCCATCTAAAAAATTGTTTTGTGGGGGACCAAACAAACAAATAATTTCAGCCACAAGTGACGGTCCCTGTGGCTGAAATGATTGGTTTGTTAAACTGTGCATGTTTAACATATACAACATTAGGGTGGGTGGCAGGGCCTAAGGACAATTCCATCTTGTACCTTATTACTTTGTGCTCTTTGGAGCATTTTTGGGTACAGTTTCTACAATTTCCACCCTATCTGCCAATGCAGTGCCACTCCTAGATGTATACACAGACAAAGGGGGTTTAGATGCACTAAATGATCATTACAGTAAAATAAAATATAATATGTCATAAGAGGTTGTTGGTATAATATTGGCCAATGATATCGGCCTGCCCACCAATCATCCAGGTCACCTCTTGTCGAGCAGGTCCCTAACACTATGGGGCCAACATCTGGAATACAGGGAAACCCAAAACATGATCAAGCAAGGACCCCCTCAGGGTATCACACTAAAAATAGTGATAGTAAAGTGATATAAAGTGTAGGTACAGTATGTGAACGTCCCTACTATGAGTTTAAAGGTAGAGAGTATGTGAAAAAAATGTGCATACATAAATAATAGACAAACATGATATAAAACGTGACTGTGTATTTGAATGGTGATGCCCTGAGACAGCCCAGCCAGAACAGCATAGGGGTAGATAGATTGTTGGGAGGGGCTGGGAATGACCCGGCAGTCTTGGTGCATGTTGACACCAATGACAAAGTTAGTGGTAGTTGGGATGTCCTTAAGAAAGATTATAGGGACTTAGGCAAGAAACTTAAGGCAAGGACATCTAAGGTAATATTCTCTGAAATATTACCTGTGCCACACACTAGCCCAGGGAGGCAGAAGGAGATTAGGGAGGTAAATGTGTGGCTTAGAGACTGGTGCAGGAAAGAGGGGTTTGTGTTCCTGGAACACTGGGTGGACTTCTCAGTCAGGTGACATTTTTTTTGTTGCAATGGATTGCACCTGAATGAGGAGGGAGCAGCGGTGCTGCGGGAAGGATGGTTAGAAGGTTGGAGGAGTTTTTAAACTAGGTGCCTGGGGGAGGGTTTAGGTAGAAACTACTGGTCATGCAGTGAGAACAGTAAAGATGGTGGTAGTGAACCAAATGGGGGTGGAGAAGGGGGAAGGGAAAGTGCAGACTCCACAGACATTAATATGGGTACTAAAAAGGGTATTACTAAGGATATTGCCAAATCACTGACTAGTGACGTTTATGGATTACTGTTACTGCATACAGAAAATGTTGTCCCTAGCACAAGGAGAAATACTTATCTCAATTGTATGTATGTAAACACTAGAAGCCTAACAGGTAAAAAGGGGAATTAGAAATCCTTGCCGCAAATAATCAGTTTAATATTATAGGCATTGCTGAAACCTGGTGGGAAGAATCTCATGACTGGTCAGTTAATATGGAGGGTTATACACTGTTCATTAGAGACAGATCAAACAAAAGGGATGGAGGGGTTTGTCTTTACGTTAAGCCATTTTTAAAACCTGTTGTATGGGAAGATATTCATGATGAAACTGTAAACACTGTTGAGACGTTATGGGTTGAAATTACATGTAGGGGAAAGGTAAAGAAAAAGATAGTAGTGGGGCTATGATACAAGCCACCTGGCATTAATATATCTGATGAGGAAGTGTTGCTGAAGCAAATTGAAAAAGCATCAGGAGCAGGCGACGTAATAGTGATGGGAGATTTTAACTATCGGGAGATAGATTGGACTAATGATTCATGCGATACTGCTAGGGGCAATGGAGGTCATTCTGAGTTGTTCGCTCGCAAGGCGATTTTAGCAGAGTTGCTCACACTAAGCCGCCGCCTACTGGGAGTGAATCTTAGCATCTTAAAATTGCGAACGAAAGATTCGCAATTTTGCGATTACAAACTTCTTAGCAGTTTCAGAGTAGCTTCAGACTTACTCGGCATCTGCGATCAGTTCAGTGCTTGTCGTTCCTGGTTTGACGTCACAAACACACCCAGCGTTCACCCAGACACTCCCCCGTTTCTCCAGCCACTCCTGCGTTTTTTCCGGAAACGGTATCGTTTTTTCCCACACGCCCATAAAACTGCCTGTTTCCGCCCAGAAACACCCATTTCCTGTCAATCACACTACGATCGCCTGAGCGAAGAAAAAGCCGTGAGTAAAAATCCTAACTTCATAGCAAATTTACTTGGCGCAGTCGCAGTGCGGACATTGCGCATGCGCACTAAGCGGAAAATCGCTGCGATGCGATGAAATTTACCGAGCGAACAACTCGGAATGAGGGCCAATATGTTTTTAAACACACTAAATGATAACTACTTAATTTAACTAATCAAGGAACCAACAAGTTACAATGCAATCTTAGACCTGTTGTTGACTAACAATAGTGATTTATTATCAGATATTATAGTAGGGAGCCCACAGGAAACAGCGACCACAATATTGTCACATTCAATATCAACTTTCATAAGCAGTCCTATATAGGTTCAACTAGGATTCTGAACTCCAGCAAAGTCAACTTTGACATGATGAGAGAAGCTTTAAGGAACACTGAATGGGAAAACATTTTTAAGGAAAGAATTCTACGGAAAAATGGGAGGCATTAAAATCACTGCTCGATAAGATTACTCGTTCATTTATTCTCATGGGCAGCAAACAAAGGACTAATAACTCCAAACCAATGTGGCTTAATAAAAATATTAAGGAATCAATGGGCTGAAAAAGGCGAGCATTCAAAAAATACAAATCAGATGGAAAGGCGGGGTCATTCGAGTACTATAAGATTTGCAACAAGATATGCAAAAAAGAAATAAGAACGGCTAAAGTTGAAACTAAAAAGCTAGTAGCAAAGGAAAGCACAGTAAATCAAACCCTAAAAAATTATTTAACTATATCAACAGCAATATATTAAAGAAGGAGAGTATAGGCCTCTTAAAGGACAAACTGGGAGTCTTCATAAAAAATTATAACGACATAGCGGATACACTAAATACATTTTTTCATCGGTATTTACAATTAAGAGCCAGTTGCACAAACTAACACCCAACCCCATTAAGAATAATGTCCCACTACTTAGAGCTTATTTAAGTGAGGGGGAAGTCTGCAGCCGATTGAAAAAAAAAATAAGATTAATAAGTCACCTGGTCCAGACGGTATTCATCCAAGGGTTCTCATGGAGCTACACTCTGAATTAGCATGACCTCTATTTATAATCTTCAATGACTCGCTTACTTCAGGCATGGTTCCCAAAGACTGGCATATAGCGGAAGTAGTGACAATCTTCAAAAAGGGAAGTAAAGCTGAACCAGGCAATTATAGACCAGTTAGTCTTACATCTATAGTGGGGAAAGTCCTCGAAAGCATTCTGAGGAATAGTGTACAGAAGATCATCAAAGTCAATAAGATTATTATTAGGAACCAACACGGATTCGTGAAGGATAGATCATGTCAAACAAATGTACTAGGCTTTTATGAAACAGTTAGTGTGAACCTTGATCAGGGAAAGGCGGTGGATGTAATCTTTATAGACCTTGCTAAAGCTTTTGACACAGTGCCACACATGAGACTTATTTATAAGTTACATGAACTAGGGCTAGGGAGCACAATATGCACTTAGGTTAGTAACTGGTTAGTCAATAGGGAGCAACGAGTTGTGGTAAAAGGAACTTTTTCAAGTTGGACTAAAGTTCTAAGTGGGGTGCCACAAGGGTCTGTTCTCAGACCGCTATTGTTCAACATTTTCATTAACGATCTAGCAGAAGGTCTAAAGAGCATGGTGTCAATTTTTGCAGATGATACCAAACTATGTAAGGTTATAAATTCAGAGGGTGATGCTGAGTTTCTCCAGAACGACCTATTTAAACTGTAATCATGGGCAGCAAAATGGAGAATGAGGTTAAATACGGCAAGTGTAAGGTAATGCACCTGGGTAGCAAGAACAAAAATTACACCTACATACTTAATGGGGTGTTTTTTGGGTACTCTGTACTGGCAAAAGATTTAGTTGTTCATATAGATAACAAACTTAGCAGCAGCACCCAGTGCAGGATAGCTGCAAAAAAGGCAAACAAAGTACTAGCATGCATAAAGAGGGGTATTGATGCAAGCTAAGAAATTGGTAAATCTGCACAGAATACTGTATAAATAATGTCGGCTCCACAGCTCCAGGCTCAGCACACCCTCTCCCTGGCTGGAATACCCTTTCCTAAAATTGCGGGACACTTCAGGCCTTACACTGCCCACCAATGCTTACAGGCAAAAAAGGTTTGAGCCGCACACTGTGAGGCATTTTTTTCGTCCTCCACCCGGGGGGGGGGGGGGGGGGGGGGGGTTTCTTCATAGGCACATTATAACATATATTCACTGTGTCCATACAATTCAGGGGCACAGTGGGAGGCAGCATTCATCTCATATGTAGATTAAATAACTGCATTCAGCTGTGAATACTTTTGTGCCTAGTACAAGGGTGTCTGTTCTCCCCTCTTTTTTCCATTTAAAAAAAAAAATATTTTTTTTTATTCATTTTTCTTCTTTATATATGATTTTCAGTGCAAATAACACCATTTGTTTATTGTGCAAAACGGCCTCCCCATATGTATTCTGAATGTTCAGTATTAATACCAAGTGATATCTGACCATAGGAACATTCAGCATTTGCAAAAAATAAGGGGATCATTCCCTGTCGAATTACTATATTTATATGATTAGTTCCAGTACAAAAATACAACTGTCTGATATCCAGTCATAGGAACATCCAATATATGCTTTAAGAGTATACATCCTTTGCTCTCTGTATAAATGTGATACTACAATAGCATTTTTTATGGGGGCAACAAACACCCATCAGAATACGGGGAGGTTTTTTCCAATACACTGAATCATTAATATTATACTCAGGGGATTATTCCCTGTCAGACTATCATATCTTTAAAATCTGTCAGGGATAACCGCACACTGGAATTGATTGCACATGTTGGAGATTTACTCACCTACGGTCAAACCGCACTGAGTATGCCCAATCTCGTCTGATCTTGGAAGCCATACACTGCAGGGCCTGGTCAGTACCCGGTTGGGAGACCACCAGGGAATACTAGGTACCGTAGGTATTTTACTCTCATACCATTTGAGTCTTTCCAGCTATTTGTGCAGTCCCAGACATTTAATTAATTTTCCTTAATATCCAATTCTGATATTCTGACATGGTATAGCTGAACCCAATGGAGCAGGTCTACTCCTACAAAGATTCTTTCAATCCATTATTGGAGTAATTTTTTGGATCATTAAGGGAGTAAACATAATTTCGCCTTTCTATATATTTTCATCGCCCCAAAATTTGTAGCAATTATTTATATTCGCTTTCTCCCTTTTATCAAGTATATCTTAATAAAAGTTAAGTATTCATTTACTCATATTTTCATAATTCATCACTTTTATAAAAAAAATTCTAAGTGTGCCCTGGAAAAGGCATATAGCTGCTTTTGTCTTTTGCTCTTTCTTAAGACCACCCTTTTTCATATAGGGTATTGATGCAAGGACATGAGTGTTATACTCCCATTATAGAAGGCCTTAGTGAGGCCTCATCTGGAATACTGCGCACAATTTTGGGCACCTTACTACAAAAAGGATATCCTGGAACTAGAAAAGGTTCAGAGGCGGGCGACCAAACTAATTAGGGGGATAGAGACACTGGAATACCAGGAAAGACTTGCAAGGCTTGACATGTTCACACTAGAAAAGAGGAGATTAAGAGGGGACATGATCAACATCTACAAATATTTAAGGGGACAATACAAAGAGCTTTTGGGGGATCTGTTTTTGTTAAGACCAGCACAGAAAATACGTGGACACCCACTTAGGTTAGAGGAGAGGAGATGCCACACTCAGAGGCGGAAAGGTTTTTTCACAGTAAGGACAGTACGAGTTTGCCATTCCCTGCCTCAGAAAGTAGTAATGGCGGACTCGGTCTATACTTTTAAGAATGGCCTAGATAAATTCCTAATGGATAAGGATATACAGGGTTATGGTGGATAGATCACGTACCATAGTTATAATAAAATGAGGGAATACAACACAACGTCCGACTTTATCAACAGATAAAATTAATCCTGAAAATTTCACAGAGTAGGAGAACACAAATAGGTTGAACTCGATGGCCGGATGTCTTTTTTCAACCTCACAAACTATGTAACTATGTAACACCCCCAAATTCTGTGATTTTAGATGTTTTTATAAAAATAAAAAAGTACCAAAACACACAAGGGTGGTTTTGGCAAAACCAATCCAAAACCAAAACAAAACAATACCAAAACCAAAACCTGAAAAATGACCATGTGCACATCTGTAATGTTAATAAGTCTCTGTTGATTGACTTTACAACTAATATGGTCAATTAAGTACTAGAAGTGGTGAGCATACCAGGTGTGATTCTGATTTACACATTTTGCAGATACAGTATACACCTATAGGTACAATTTTTTTCATCTGTGCATGCATCTGAGTTTCGCTGTGCATGCATCTGACTATCTTTGCATGGAGAGCCAGTACAGATTTGGACACAGGGTCTTATAATTGTATTGGGCATTCCTGAGTGGTGACTGGGAGCTAATGGAGATGACAAATACGATGCACACAGTATGGCAATACAATTTGCAGATGCGCGCATCCTCTGTGATATAAGGATATTTATACCAGACAATTCTCTTAGTCCATCTGAAAGTCCCAAATTCATCGTAGGAAGACTCAATTCACCAAATCGTATATCAAGAAATTTGCTTCTATTCACGTCCTCTCCTAGTGGTATACTTTGTCTCTCTCTCAATATATCTGCAATCCTCTGTACCAGCCAACAAAGAAAGGAGAGGATATATAGTGAAGTACAATTTAAGCACACAAATTCCAAACATAATAAAAACAGTTTTTCATAACAATCCAATGCATAAAATCCGCCATAAATCAGGCAAATGTGCGTACCAGATACAATGGGGTGTCATGAAGTGCCCACTCAAATAAGCATGTGTGATGTCAATCAGGCACCTCCCTGGTTATAAGCACCGTTTCATCATTGGGTCTTCAAACTCAATTCACTCTGGATACTGGTCTGCTGCAGTCTGTCTTATCGGTTCACCAACACGTTTCTGCTCACTAGGAGCCTTTATCAAGGTGTATGGTGGACTAAAATGGTCTGGGTATTTAAACCATTAGAAGTGATGTGATTGGTACAGACTACACAGCTCTCATTTATCAGTTCACAGAACACTAATGTTATATACTGTATACAAGCCATACAAATTTATACAGGATTTGTTTTAAACCTCTTCACCTGATAGATAGTCTTATATAATCTCCATAAAGTGGAAAAGCACTTTAACTAGTGCCTGTCATCGGCATGCGTTCAAGCTCCATGGAACACACGCCACTTTCTATTTCCACTGCCGGTCTGGATCACCAACCAGGGGCAGAAGTGCCCCACACTTCCGGAACTGCGTAGTTGGAACGCAAAACGCTAATGCATTCTGCAGTCTCCCGGAAGTCTTCCTGTGTGTTTCCTTTTCTTGCGGATGCACATAGTGACGGAGGCGGTTTTGGTATTTCAAATTGCAGTAATGGAACACACATCTCTTATGCATTCTATTGCCCAACAAGAAGCTGTTTTTTATCCCTTATTTTGTAATAAAAATGTAAGATGCCCGAAACACATTTTTCATATATGTTCTAGAAACTTTTTTTCATATACATGGCAAGCCCTATAATGTCATCCGCTTTATTGCATATAAAATTACCAACACTTAAGAGAAACAGTTGTAGATTCATGGTGACAAAATAATAACCTAGGTGTGAATATAGTTACCAGGTAGGAACAAAGTTTAGAGGAAAATGTTCTAAAAAAATTTGAAATGAAAGACCATAAATTGTAAAAACCATTTCAACTCAAAATCAAAATGTGATAAATCCACTTCATTTCTTTTTGGGCAAGGATCTCATCTAAGTTCCTTTATTCGCAAGTGGTTTTGAATGACTTTTATTCCTTCAACTCTTTTTAAAGCATGGCAGTTATTCTTGTGAACTCCTTTAAAGTGATTGATACATAATGATTTTTGCACCCCTTTTTGATATTGCGTAGATATTCCCCCCATCGTTCTCTCAGGGGTATTTACTTGGTTGAGCATTATGGTATCTACACATAGTGCATAAACCACATCTATTAAATCCCACAGTCATTATCTTTACTGTTTTTTTTTTTTTTTTGGGGGGGGGGGGCAATGACACTCTTAACCAACTTCTGTTTCAAATTTGGGGCCTTTCTATAAATTAACTTTTGTTTTAGAGGTATAATTGTTTTTAGAACTGGATCTCTAGTTAGAAGGTCTTTTCACTATTTTTTTCTACATCTTTTGTTTTTTTAATATTTTTTCTACATCTTTATACTGCCCATTATACAGTATGATGTGATGAAGGGTAGGATTGTATTATCATTCTTTTTCTTAACACTAGGTTTCAACATGTCTTTCCTGTCTATATCCACCATATACTCAATATACTGGTTTATCACAGATCCGCCATACCCCTTCGCTATGAATTTACACTTAAGATCTTATGATTGTTTTTTAAAACATCAACATCTGTGCAATTCCGTCTCATCCCTCTAATTTGTCTCTTAGAAACAGTCTTTATTCAGCTTGGATGGTGGTTGCTTCTAGCGGATATATATGAATATCTGAAAGTTTAAAAATGATTTTGTTTTTAGTAGTGATGAGCGGATTCGGTTTTACTCGGTTTTACTCGGTTCTCAAAACCGAATCTTATTGGCTCACTGATGTCACGTGTTTTGGATAGCCAATAAGATTCGGTTTTGAGAACCGAGTAAAACCGAGTAAAACCGAATCCGCTCATCACTAGTTTTTAGAAGACTGTCCTCTATATATAGTGTAAGATCCAAAAACTTAATTTCTGTTGGACTGGCAGTGAATGTTAAAAATATATTACAATCATTCTTATTTATCATATTACAGAAGGACTCTAAAACCTGCTCATCTCCTTCCCATATAATCTGGAGAAGGTTTGAGGTAGAGCAACACAGGAGAGAAAGACCACATAGATAAAATTATAGGTTCTTTATTAAAGATGAATGGTATATGAACCAAAGGGATAAAGAACACCATTCGATTGACAGCAGGAATATTTACAGAGTGTTTAATAATGAATGTTTTTTAGGACAGAGCAGAAGGAGGCCCAGAGGATATTTATGTTCAGAAGGGACACAAAGAAAATGGGGAAACGGGACAAAGGTACGATGAAGAAATATCAAGCTACAGATGTGTCCACTTACATTTTTGCTATTTTGCTAAATTTGGTACAACATGCAAAACACGGCTAAGCTTTTTTTCACGAGTAGCGAGTGGATAGATTTAAAAAAAAATGTTTGCCTTAATGGAATATGTATAAAGTAACATATTAAAGAAGCAAATTCAGAAAAATCACAAGGCATGGCTAAACCTCTGAGTCTATGCAAAACCAAACCATACATGGTGGGATACAGCAAAGATGTATGTGGACACATCTGTATTATGGAAAATGGTGAAACCAAAATAAAACAGAGGTGTTTAATTTAAGTAAACACACCCTATCACAAAAGTAAACAGAAGTTCTAGAAAAAGGCCTGAAATTTGAACCAGATAAATTAAATAAATTTGAAATTTATCTGGACATTCAGAAATTTATAAGAAAAATATCTCTTAAAAAATATTTTATAAGACAGAAATGTGAAACTACAACAAACAGGGATTTGTTTTGACTGAAATCTCATTTTAATCCACCTATAATCATGGATGCTTTGTGGAGAGTTTTAATAAAGCTGTAATGTCCGACTTGGGCCTATATTTACTAATATTCATGTTTGAGTCAGTTTGTGTAGCGTTTAAACTCATTTTGTATCAGGTGCATTTTCATGCAACTTTTTGAAACTATATACGCCAAGTTACTAAGCAGTCGAGTTTATGGTTTTCGTGTTTTCCGATGTCGATGCCAGTCGGTTTTTTGTGGCACATTTACGGCCATCATTGTCGTTTGCGTACGTGTTTTTGTTGTTTTTACAGGTTTATTTTCTATGTTAAACGCGGCAGGGTTATTTATCAACCACGGCCGCATTTTCACTTTTAGTTTCGTTTTTCATCCCCGTTCGTGATTGGTTGTGTTTCAGATGTAGGAGTGTCTGTGCGCAACCATATAAATATTAGAGATGAGCGCCTGAAATTTTTCGGGTTTTGTGTTTTGGTTTTGGGTTCGGTTCCGCGGCCGTGTTTTGGGTTCGAACGCGTTTTGGCAAAACCTCACCAAATTTTTTTTGTCGGATTCGGGTGTGTTTTGGATTCGGGTGTTTTTTTCAAAAAACACTAAAAAACAGCTTAAATCATAGAATTTGGGGGTCATTTTGATCCCAAAGTATTATTAACCTCAAAAACCATAATTTACACTCATTTTCAGTCTATTCTGAATACCTCACACCTCACAATATTATTTTTAGTCCTAAAATTTGCACCGAGGTCGCTGTGTGAGTAAGATAAGCGACCCTAGTGGCCGACACAAACACCGGGCCCATCTAGGAGTGGCACTGCAGTGTCACGCAGGATGTCCCTTCCAAAAAACCCTCCCCAAACAGCACATGACGCAAAGAAAAAAAGAGGCGCAATGAGGTAGCTGTGTGAGTAAGATTAGCGACCCTAGTGGCCGACACAAACACCGGGCCCATCTAGGAGTGGCACTGCAGTGTCACGCAGGATGGCCCTTCCAAAAAACCCTCCCCAAACAGCACATGACGCAAAGAAAAAAAGAGGCGCAATGAGGTAGCTGACTGTGTGAGTAAGATTAGCGACCCTAGTGGCCGACACAAACACCGGGCACATCTAGGAGTGGCACTGCAGTGTCACGCAGGATGTCCCTTCCAAAAAACCCTCCCCAAACAGCACATGACGCAAAGAAAAAAAGAGGCGCAATGAGGTAGCTGTGTGAGTAAGATTAGCGACCCTAGTGGCCGACACAAACACCGGGCCCATCTAGGAGTGGCACTGCAGTGTCACGCAGGGTGTCCCTTCCAAAAAACCCACCCCAATCAGCACATGATGCAAAGAAAAAGAAAAGAAAAAAGAGGTGCAAGATGGAATTATCCTTGGGCCCTCCCACCCACCCTTATGTTGTATAAACAAAACAGGACATGCACACTTTAACCAACCCATCATTTCAGTGACAGGGTCTGCCACACGACTGTGACTGATATGACGGGTTGGTTTGGACCCCCCCCAAAAAAGAAGCAATTAATCTCTCCTTGCACAAACTGGCTCTACAGAGGCAAGATGTCCACCTCATCTTCACCCTCCGATATATCACCGTGTACATCCCCCTCCTCACAGATTATCAATTCGTCCCCACTGGAATCCACCATCTCAGCTCCCTGTGTACTTTGTGGAGGCAATTGCTGCTGGTCAATGTCTCCGCGGAGGAATTGATTATAATTCATTTTAATGAACATCATCTTCTCCACATTTTCTGGATGTAACCTCGTACGCCGATTGCTGACAAGGTGAGCGGCGGCACTAAACACTCTTTCGGAGTACACACTTGTGGGAGGGCAACTTAGGTAGAATAAAGCCAGTTTGTGCAAGGGCCTCCAAATTGCCTCTTTTTCCTGCCAGTATAAGTACGGACTGTGTGACGTGCCTACTTGGATGCGGTCACTCATATAATCCTCCACCATTCTATCAATGTTGAGAGAATCATATGCAGTGACAGTAGACGACATGTCCGTAATCGTTGTCAGGTCCTTCAGTCCGGACCAGATGTCAGCATCAGCAGTCGCTCCAGACTGCCCTGCATCACCGCCAGCGGGTGGGCTCGGAATTCTGAGCCTTTTCCTCGCACCCCCAGTTGCGGGAGAATGTGAAGGAGGAGATGTTGACAGGTCGCGTTCCGCTTGACTTGACAATTTTGTCACCAGCAGGTCTTTCAACCCCAGCAGACCTGTGTCTGCCGGAAAGAGAGATCCAAGGTAGGCTTTAAATCTAGGATCGAGCACGGTGGCCAAAATGTAGTGCTCTGATTTCAACAGATTGACCACCCGTGAATCCTTGTTAAGCGAATTAAGGGCTGCATCCACAAGTCCCACATGCCTAGCGGAATCGCTCCGTGTTAGCTCCTCCTTCAATGCCTCCAGCTTCTTCTGCAAAAGCCTGATGAGGGGAATGACCTGACTCAGGCTGGCAGTGTCTGAACTGACTTCACGTGTGGCAAGTTCAAAGGGCATCAGAACCTTGCACAACGTTGAAATCATTCTCCACTGCACTTGAGACAGGTGCATTCCACCTACTATATCGTGCTCAATTGTATAGGCTTGAATGGCCTTTTGCTGCTCCTCCAACCTCTGAAGCATATAGAGGGTTGAATTCCACCTCGTTACCACTTCTTGCTTCAGATGATGGCAGGGCAGGTTCAGTAGTTTTTGGTGGTGCTCCAGTTTTCTGTACGTGGTGCCTGTACGCCGAAAGTGTCCCGCAATTCTTCTGGCCACCGACAGCATCTCTTGCACGGCCCTGTCGTTTTTTAAAAAATTCTGCACCACCAAATTCAAGGTATGTGCAAAACATGGGACGTGCTGGAATTGGCCCAGATTTAATGCACACACAATATTGCTGGCGTTGTCCGATGCCACAAATCCACAGGAGAGTCCAATTGGGGTAAGCCATTCCGCGATGATCTTCCTCAGTTGCCGTAAGAGGTTTTCAGCTGTGTGCGTATTCTGGAAAGCGGTGATACAAAGCGTAGCCTGCCTAGGAAAGAGTTGGCGTTTGCGAGATGCTGCTACTGGTGCCGCCGCTGCTGTTCTTGCGGCGGGAGTCCATACATCTACCCAGTGGGCTGTCACAGTCATATAGTCCTGACCCTGCCCTGCTCCACTTGTCCACATGTCCGTGGTTAAGTGGACATTGGGTACAGCTGCATTTTTTAGGACACTGGTGACTCTTTTTCTGAGGTCTGTGTACATTTTCGGTATCGCCTGCCTAGAGAAATGGAACCTAGATGGTATTTGGTACCGGGGACACAGTACCTCCAACAAGTCTCTAGTTGGCTCTGCAGTAATGATGGATACCGGAACCACGTTTCTCACCACCCAGGATGCCAAGGCCTCAGTTATCCGCTTTGCAGTAGGATGACTGCTGTGATATTTCATCTTCCTCGCAAAGGACTGTTGAACAGTCAATTGCTTACTGGAAGTAGTACAAGTGGGCTTACGACTTCCCCTCTGGGATGACCATCGACTCCCAGCGGCAACAACAGCAGCGCCAGCAGCAGTAGGCGTTACACGCAAGGATGCATCGGAGGAATCCCAGGCAGGAGAGGACTCGTCAGACTTGCCAGTGACATGGCCTGCAGGACTATTGGCATTCCTGGGGAAGGAGGAAATTGACACTGAGGGAGTTGGTGGGGTGGTTTGCGTGAGCTTGGTTACAAGAGGAAGGGATTTACTGGTCAGTGGACTGCTTCCGCTGTCACCCAAAGTTTTTGAACTTGTCACTGACTTATTATGAATGCGCTGCAGGTGACGTATAAGGGAGGATGTTCCGAGGTGGTTAACGTCCTTACCCCTACTTATTACAGCTTGACAAAGGGAACACACGGCTTGACACCTGTTGTCCGCATTTGTGGTGAAATACCTCCACACCGAAGAGCTGATTTTTTTGGTATTTTCACCTGGCATGTCAACGGCCATATTCCTCCCACGGACAACAGGTGTCTCCCCGGGTGCCTGACTTAAACAAACCACCTCACCATCAGAATCCTCCTGGTCAATTTCCTCCCCAGCGCCAGCAACACCCATATCCTCCTCATCCTGGTGTACTTCAACACTGACATCTTCAATCTGACTATCAGGAACTGGACTGCGGGTGCTCCTTCCAGCACTTGCAGGGGGTATGCAAATAGTGGAAGGCGCATGCTCTTCACGTCCAGTGTTGGGAAGGTCAGGCATCGCAAACGACACAATTGGACTCTCCTTGTGGATTTGGGATTTCAAAGAACGCACAGTTCTTTGCGGTGCTTTTGCCAGCTTGAGTCTTTTCAGTTTTCTAGCGAGAGGCTGAGTGCTTCCATCCTCATGTGAAGCTGAACCACTAGCCATGAACATAGGCCAGGGCCTCAGCCGTTCCTTGCCACTCCGTGTGGTAAATGGCATATTGGCAAGTTTACGCTTCTCCTCCGACAATTTTATTTTAGGTTTTGGAGTCCTTTTTTTTCTGATATTTGGTGTTTTGGATTTGACATGCTCTGTACTATGACATTGGGCATCGGCCTTGGCAGACGACGTTGCTGGCATTTCATCGTCTCGGCCATGACTAGTGGCAGCAGCTTCAGCACGAGGTGGAAGTGGATCTTGATCTTTCCCTAATTTTGGAACCTCAACTTTTTTGTTCTCCATATTTTATAGGCAGAACTAAAAGGCACCTCAGGTAAACAATGGAGATGGATGGATTGGATACTAGTATACAATTATGGACGGACTGCCACGGTTAGGTGGTATAAAAAAACCACGGTTAGGTGGTATATATTATAATAATAATACAATTATGGATGGACGGACTGCCTGCCGACTGCCGACACAGAGGTAGCCACAGCCGTGAACTACCGCACTGTACACTGGTTGATAAAGAGATAGTAGTATACTCGTAACAATTAGGATGACACTATGACGGTATAAAGAATGAAAAAAAAACCACGGTTAGGTGGTAGGTATATAATAATAAATAATACAATTCTGGTCGGACGGACTGCCTGCCGTGTGCCGACACAGAGGTAGCCACAGCCGTGAACTACCGCACTGTACACTGGTTGATAAAGAGATAGTAGTATACTCGTAACAATTAGGATGACACTATGACGGTATAAAGAATGAAAAAAAAACCACGGTTAGGTGGTAGGTATATAATAATAAATAATACAATTCTGGTCGGACGGACTGCCTGCCGTGTGCCGACACAGAGGTAGCCACAGCCGTGAACTACCGCACTGTACACTGGTTGATAAAGAGATAGTAGTATACTCGTAACAATTAGGATGACACTATGACGGTATAAAGAATGAAAAAAAAACCACGGTTAGGTGGTAGGTATATAATAATAAATAATACAATTCTGGTCGGACGGACTGCCTGCCGTGTGCCGACACAGAGGTAGCCACAGCCGTGAACTACCGCACTGTACACTGGTTGATAAAGAGATAGTAGTATACTCGTAACAATTAGGATGACACTATGACGGTATAAAGAATGAAAAAAAAAACCACGGTTAGGTGGTAGGTATATAATAATAAATAATACAATTCTGGTCGGACGGACTGCCTGCCGTGTGCCGACACAGAGGTAGCCACAGCCGTGAACTACCGCACTGTACACTGGTTGATAAAGAGATAGTAGTATACTCGTAACAATTAGGATGACACTATGACGGTATAAAGAATGAAAAAAAAAACCACGGTTAGGTGGTAGGTATATAATAATAAATAATACAATTCTGGTCGGACGGACTGCCTGCCGTGTGCCGACACAGAGGTAGCCACAGCCGTGAACTACCGCACTGTACACTGGTTGATAAAGAGATAGTAGTATACTCGTAACAATTAGGATGACACTATGACGGTATAAAGAATGAAAAAAAAACCACGGTTAGGTGGTAGGTATATAATAATAAATAATACAATTCTGGTCGGACGGACTGCCTGCCGTGTGCCGACACAGAGGTAGCCACAGCCGTGAACTACCGCACTGTACACTGGTTGATAAAGAGATAGTAGTATACTCGTAACAATTAGGATGACACTATGACGGTATAAAGAATGAAAAAAAAACCACGGTTAGGTGGTAGGTATATAATAATAAATAATACAATTCTGGTCGGACGGACTGCCTGCCGTGTGCCGACACAGAGGTAGCCACAGCCGTGAACTACCGCACTGTACTGTGTCTGCTGCTAATATAGACTGGTTGATATTTAAAGAGATATTAGTAGTATACAACAATACTATACTGGTGGTCAGGCACTGGTCACCACTCCTGCAGCAAAAGTGTGCACTGTTAATTAATATAATTGTACTCCTGGCTCCTGCTAACAACCTGCAGTGCTCCCCAGTCTCCCCCACAATTAATTATAAGCTTTTAATTTATACATTGATGACTGTGCAGCACACTGGGCTGAGCTGAGTGCACACAGACTGAGTCACACTGTGTGACTGACTGTGCTGTGTATCGTTTTTTTTTTCAGGCAGAGAACGGATATAGCAGAGAGAAGTGAACGGATATATTATATTAAATAAAAGTTAACTAGCAACTGCACTGGTCACTGACTGTGGTAAACTAACTCTGTCTGCGACTCTGCACAATCTCTCTCTCTCTATCTAATCTATCTCTATTCTAATGGAGAGGACGCCAGACACGTCCTCTCCCTATCAATCTCAATGCACGAGTGAAAATGGCGGCGACGCGCGGCTCCTTATATAGAATCCGAGTCTCGCGATAGAATCCGAGCCTCGCGAGAATCCGACAGCGTCATGATGACGTTCGGGCGCGCTCGGGTTAACCGAGCAAGGCGGGAAGATCCGAGTCGCTCGGACCCGTGAAAAAAAACATGAAGTTCGGGCGGGTTCGGATTCCGAGGAACCGAACCCGCTCATCTCTAATAAATACGCCCCAAACCGTCCGCACCTCATGGGTTTAGTTAGTGGTGAGGAGGGAGGTTGTGCTGTGGAGGTTGGTGAGTAGTTGGTTTGGTGAGGAGTTTTTTGGGCGATTTCTGAGTGTAGTATTGTGTTTGAAAGTAGTCTTGTCATTCTTGTAGTCTTGTTTTTTTTTTGTTTTGTCTCATTTTTTGTCCAAGTTTTTTTGATTTAGAGTCCCTTGTCATGTGTGTGTGTGTGTGTGTGTGTGTGTGTGTGTGTGTGTGTGTGTGTGTGTGTGTGTGTGTGTGAGTTGTGCAGTGGTAGTGGAGGAGTGTGTTGTTTGTTTTTATTTTTTCTGTGTTAATTGTTTAACCACACAATTATGTCTGACTCAGAGGTGAGTGAGGTGGTGGGTGTGAGTGAGGGGGAGGAAGTTGGTCAGGTGGAGGAGGTGAGTGAGAGTGAGGTTAGTGAGGTGGAGGAGGTGGGTGAGGTTGCTGCAGCAGCCTCAAGTGACAGTGATAGTGACAGTCAGACAGCTCCGCAGCCACGCACCACTACTAAGACTGGGCGGAATGTAAAGGTTAGTTATGCAGAAAATGTGGCATTGGTGCGGGAGCTGATGAAGTATCAGCGGCAGCTATTTGGGCCTGAGTCCGCCAAGGTGCCAACACGGAAGAAGACGGTGTTGTGGGTGAAAGTTGTTGCTGCTGTAAATAGTGAGGGGGTGGTCAAGCGGACGGAGGACACGTGCCGCAAATGGTGCTATGACATAAAGCGACGTGTCAAGTCCAAAATGGCCAAGGAGGCGAAGTCGGCCCGCAGAACCGGTGGTGGACAGCCCTATATTGCCAGATATCTGGACTATGAGGAGCCCATGCAGAGTTTAATACCTCCTGAAGTAGTGTCTGCAACCCATGTCCGTGATTCCGATCTGGCCAGGAAGGATGGTGAGCATGTGTGTTTGTCTTATCATTCCATTACATTACTTCTGTCTTTATGTTTTTTGTTAATGTGTGTCATGTGACATTGCATATTACTCCCATCTTCATGTGTGCGTCAGCAAATACATTGTTTTAGGTTTGTTTTTTTACCAAAGCCAATATAACATAGTACTTTATAGTATGTCATGTGGTTTTTTACAGTTCATTTTCCATGTGTAGTTTGGACTTGGTGTGTCATTGAATTGTACAGCAATAATGTTTTCCTTTGGCACATTTGCCAGTTTGCAAGTTGGCCTATGTTTTTTATTTCAGTTATCCATGTGCAATGTTTGAAAATCAGTGGTTGACATGTTAGGGGTATATTTACTAAGGTCCCGATTTTGACCGAGATGCCGTTTTTTCTTCAAAGTGTCATCTCGGTAATTTACTAAACTCGAATCACGGCAGTGATGAGGGCATTCGTATTTTTTGGGAAGTCCAAGAAAAAAATTTGGTCAAAACGCGGCTGTTTAAGTATGAATCTCGGTCATTTACTAAGAAGTGCAAAGCAAAAAAAAATAAAACACTGCCGTGAAAAATTACAACTCGTAAAAAAGTGCTAAAAAAAAAACAGACCTGCTTTTTTGATCCGTGATTGTATAGGCATGCAGGGATCCATGAGATCCGTGCATGTATATCAGTGGGAAGGGGTGGGAAAGTGGTTATTTTCTAAAAAAAAATTGCGTGGGGTCCCCCCTCCTCAGCATAACCAGCCTCGGGCTCTTTGAGCCGATCCTGGTTGCAGAAATATGGGGGAAAAATTGACAGGGGTTCCCCCATATTTAAGCAACCAGCATCGGGCTCTGCGCCTGGTCCTGGTTCCAAAAATACGGGGGACAAAAAGAGTAGGGGTCCCCCGTATTTTTAAAACCAGCACCGGGCTCCACTAGCTGGACAGATAATGCCACAGCCGGGGGTCACTTTTATATAGTGCCCTGCGGCCGTGGCATCAAATATCCAACTAGTCACCCCTGGCTGGGGAACCCTGGGGGAGTGGGGACCCCTTCAATCAAGGGGTCCCCCCCCCAGCCACCCAAGGGCCAGGGGTGAAGCCCGAGGCTGTCCCCCCCATCCAATGGGCTGCGGATGGGGGGCTGATAGCCTTTGATGAAAATGTAAAGATATTGTTTTTAGTAGCAGTACTACATGTCCCAGCAAGCCTCCCCCGCATGCTGGTACTTGGAGAACCACAAGTACCAGCATGCGGCGGAAAAATGGGCCCGCTGGTACCTGTAGTACTAATACTAAAAAAAAACTAAAAAAAGACAAGACACACACACCTTGAAAGTAAAGATTTATTACATACATCCACACAAACATACATACATACTTACCTTATGTTCACACGCAGGTCGGTCCTCTTCTCCAGTAGAATCCATGGGGTACCTGTTGAATAAATTATACTCACCAGATCCAGGGTACCAGGCTCCTTGGCGAATCCATTTGTAATCCACGTACTTGATTAAAATAAAAAAATGGAGACCTGAGCCACGCACTGAAAGGGGACCCATGTTTTCACATGGGTCCCCTTTCCCCGAATGCCAGAAACCCACTCTGACTTCTGTCTAAGTGGGTTTCTTCAGCCAATCAGGGAGCGCCACGTTGTGGCACCCTCCTGATCGGCTGTGTGCTCCTGTACTGATTGACAGGCAGCACGCGGCAGTGTTACAATATAGCGCCCATGCGCTCCATTGTAACCAATGGTGGGAACTTTGTGGTCAGCGGTGAGGTCACTTTCGGTCAACCGCTGAGCAGAAAGTTCCCACCATTGGTTACAATGGAGCGCATAGGCGCTACATTGTAACACTGCCGCGTGCTGCCTGTCAATCAGTACAGGAGCACACAGCTGATCAGGAGGGTGCCACAACGTGGCGCTCCCTGATTGGCTGAAGAAACCCACTTAGACATCAGTCAGAGGGGGTTTCTGGCATTCGGGGAAAGGGGTCCCATGTGAAAACATGGGTCCCCTTTCAGTGCGTGGCTCGGGTCTCCGTTTTTTTATTTTAATCAAGTACGTGGATTACAAATGGATTCGCCAAGGAGCCTGGTACCCTGGATCTGGTGAGTATAATTTATTCAACAGGTACCCCATGGATTCTACTGGAGAAGAGGACCGACCTGCGTGTGAACATAAGGTAAGTATGTATGTATGTTTGTGTGGATGTATGTAATAAATCTTTACTTTCAAGGTGTGTGTGTCTTGTCTTTTTTTAGGTTTTTTTTAGTATTAGTACTACAGGTACCAGCGGGCCCGTTTTTCCGCCTCATGCTGGTACTTGTGGTTCTCCAAGTACCAGCATGCGGGGGAGGCTTGCTGGGACTTGTAGTACTGCTACTAAAAACAATATCTTTACATTTTCATCAAAGGCTATCAGCCCCCCATCCGCAGCCCATTGGATGGGGGGGACAGCCTCGGGCTTCACCCCTGGCCCTTGGGTGGCTGGGGGGGGGACCCCTTGATTGAAGGGGTCCCCACTCCCCCAGGGTTCCCCAGCCAGGGGTGACTAGTTGGATATTTGATGCCACGGCCGCAGGGCACTATATAAAAGTGACCCCCGGCTGTGGCATTATCTGTCCAGCTAGTGGAGCCCGGTGCTGGTTTTAAAAATACGGGGGACCCCTACTCTTTTTGTCCCCCGTATTTTTGGAACCAGGACCAGGCGCAGAGCCCGATGCTGGTTGCTTAAATATGGGGGAACCCCTGTCAATTTTTCCCCCATATTTCTGCAACCAGGATCGGCTCAAAGAGCCCGAGGCTGGTTATGCTTAGGAGGGGGGACCCAACGCATTTTTTTTGTGTGATTTTACAGTGTTTATTTTAAAAAAAAAAATGAACCCCAGCACGGATCACACAGATCCGGCCGAGATTCATTGTGATAAAGTCGGCAGTGTTTTGCTAATCACTGCCGTAAAAAACGGGAAAAAAACACGAATGACATTGACATCGGAACAAATGAAAATGCAGAATACGACAGCTTAGTAAATTAGTCGTAATACATTCAAAAAGTTGCAATTTTACACTTTCGATGTCATTCGTGATTGAACTTTGACCTTTTTACGAAAATTACGAATGTTAGTAAATATACCCCTTAGAGTCTGGAGTAGTGTAAAGTGGCTTTGAAGCCAGTTACATGTGTCATTTCATTAGTACTGTATGTAATCTTGTTTAAGACAAACCCACTTTTTTTTGGGATCATTTAGAGTATGTATTTGTACCCTGACACAACACTGCAGACTTAGTTACCGTACTATTATGATGGTTTTTTTTAAATGTGTTTTTGTTTTTGGCTCATATTGTGCTAATGTGTGTTTGTAGTGCCACATCACAGAGCATTTTCTATATTGCATGTTTCATTAATGACATAAAATTTTTCCGTGAAGATGTCTGGGTTTTGGGTAGTTAGTGTATGTATTAGTAATTGTGGGGCAGATTTATTAAGCCTGGTGAAGTGATAAAGTGGAAGTTGATAAATTACCAAACAATCAGCTCATAACTTCCATGTTACAGGTTGGGTTTGCAAAATGTCACTTAGGAGCTGATTGGCTGGTGCTTTATTAACTTCCACTTTATCATTTCACCAGGATTAATAAATCTGCCCCTGTGTCCTATGTCTGTGTGCTGTATATTATTTCCTGTGTTGCACTTTCCATAGTGCATATGGCTATTGGCCAATGTGTGTATTTATTTTATACATTTATGGTTTTGTACAGAAATTATGCACACATAAATAAGCATCCATTTGAGAAAGATTTAATGTTTGTAAACATAATGGGTGGATGTATCAACAATAGCATGAATAAATGAGTTCTTTTATTTGTTTCATTATTTACAGTGTTGAAAAAAAGCAGTACTGGTCGGCCTACAATCACTCCCATTACATCTGATGATGATGACGCTGCGGAAGCAGGTAAAGTGTCCATTGTAGTATAGGTTATGTTTGTAAAGGAATGGCCATAACAAAAGTACACTTTAAATCCCAGGTCCATCCCAAGAAGTTTTGACCAGCAGAAGGAGGACTCCTGTAGCACACCAAACAAAAATACATGTGGCAACAAAGAAAGCAAGGTCTGATGTCCAATCACAACCATAGCAGTCTACTCCACCACGAAGATTGTCTACAGTTTCTTCGGTCCCACCACTCCAAATTTTGGTCACACCTCCAAGACGCCAACCACACTCCCCTCATCTTGATTGTGAGTAAGAAACTGTAATGATGAAATAAATTATTCATCTCATAATAATCCATTTAATGAGACTAATTAACTCCAAATTCCACAAAATCTGCTATACTTACCGAAAACAAAAAAAACATCAAATGGATTGTGAGCAAAATGGCCTTGTTCACATCCAGTAAAGATATGTATGTCCACTTCAGCCATACAGCAGCAGATTGTGTTGAAGATGCTGCAAAATAAACATATGTGTAAGCTTGCAAAATAGTAATATTATTTTCCACAATTTAACTTATGTGTTTGTTGTAACATTGGCACCAACATGCCAAAACATTACTAAGTTTCAGATTTAAACACTATAAGGCCAAAAATTAAGATTTTAAGTGTGTTTTTATGGTGGAGTATGTCTGATCTACCATACAACTCATTTGCTTGTTTTAATAATGAAGTAACCAGACACATTTGCCACAAACAGGAATATGTCTGTTTTGTAGTTCGGAGTGATGATGTTGCTATGCTGGATATCTGAATGCCCCATTTAAATATATGTGTTCCATGTTTATGGCTTTGCTTAAATATTTCAAACATATGTCAAACTTGCGCCAAAATGGTTCTAATTCCAGATTCTAGTACTGGTACCAGCATCCAGACGCAACAGCAGCAACACAGTGACATGGATGAGACAATCATGTTACAAATGCAGCCATTAATCCAAGGAATCAGCCACCCAGCACCTGTGAGTACACCACCACAGCAAAGCACTCCACCACCACAACACTGCCCAACACCAGTAGCACAAGGCCCTGAACAAGTGTTTTGGGACAGTTGGGCTACACAGCAGGCCACTAATCAAGATTGCCTGCGTAGGCAGACCCAAATTTTTGCTAACCTACCAGCTCACCTCAGAAGAATCATCAGAAATATCAGTCGCCAAAATTAACCAAACACCAGAATTGCCAATACCATGGAAATCATGCGTGCAGGCATTACACATGTCATGGGCAACTTACAACGCATAATGGAAGAACAGCACAGACAACAGCAAAGCTACATCAACATCTTAGAAAACAATCAAATGATCAATGAATCTATCACCAAAATTTTAGAGAATCAAAATGCTGCAACACGTGAACTTAATACCACCCTCACTAACCTCAATGAAACACTCAGATCCCAGCACCATCAGCAACCAAGCAGCAGTTCTCGTACGACTACTCCTATTCTATCGCCAGTGTCCTCACCACCAAGGCACTCCACCAGAGCACGCCAACATGACAGTGGTAAAGGCAAAGGCCAGTCCAAGCAGCCAACCACAAAAAAATAAAAAATAGATACACCGATCTCTGTATAGATAAGTATATAAACACATTTAGTAAGTGTCGGTTTGTCACAATATCTATTACACTTAACACCTTGTAAATTTTTAGAACATCATTAATTATAAGTGTTACAAACAACAACAGGATTTTGGCCAAAACATTTATTCTTTCACATCTTTGAATTTTTTTGGAGAAGGACAAAGTTATTTGATCTGCACATTGATGTTAGCATGCAGTAACAAGACCACTTGATTTTTTTCTAATCATAACTCTTTCTAGATTCCAATCATTCTTATATCCTGCAGGCAGATTAATTGGCAGCCATGCAGAATGTCTTTAGCATGCAGTAACAAGACCACTTGATTTTTTTCTAATCATTACTCATTCTAGATTCCGATCATTCTTATATCCTGCAGGCAGACTAATTGGCAACCATGCAGATTCATCCATGACCAATACAAATTACAATGTGATTGTTAACTCTTTTACCTTTCTTCTCTATACAACATTACAAGAATAACACAATTGAGTTGGCTAAAAAGGTCCTAATATGTTGTGATCGAATTTAGATAATTCAGTGCCAAGATGAATGTCATTATTGTTGGGCCATGTTTGTGTGTGTGTTAAAAATGAGTAATCAGTTTCCTACACATGATGCAGAAACAAAGATATTGTATTTTTTTTAATAATCACAAATAATGTGTAAAATAATGGATATATGTGGCAAACTGTGTATTGACTTACAAATCAGCAAGTTTACTGCAGCAAACATTACGAAATAAATTATTTTGGATGATACTAAGTTTGTGTCCCTTAAATACGATGGAGCATCACACATAGGGATACATGTATTCCTCAAGGCTAACATATTATATGTGGAGGAGTGTTTAATTAGGACACAGGTTCTCAAACTCGGTCCTCAGGACCCCACACAGTGCATGTTTTGCAGGTCTCCTCACAGAATCACAAGTGACATAATTAGCTCCACCTGTGAACCTTTTAAAATGTGTCTGTGAGTAATTCATACACGTGTGCTTCTACTGGGTTACATGCAAAACATGCACTATGCGGGGTCCTGAGGGCCGAGTTTGAGAACCTGTGCATTAGGACGTTACACACAATCATAAAGTAAAATACTAAATAAATTACTATGTGGATTATGTGTGCTTGTAAGAAATTATCACTGCAAGTTTAATAACACTTATCCAGACTTCATGCATGCCACTCATAATCTGTTGTTTTGAGTTTTAAAATAAACACAATACACATGCTACATTTGTTTTGCATAAAGCGAGGGAATGTTTGTATGTCTCAAGGAGACAGACACATTCTGAGTAATGGTTTTTAATTGAAGAATGGGGCAACATATATTAAGGCTTATACAACAAATGAAAGAAGCAAACAAAACTTACCTTAAAAATAACGATTTATGAGGTCTTGCCTGACCTGCCTCCCTACATCTGTACTCCAAGTATCACCAGATGTCTCTAATTCCTCTGCTTGCTGGCTGCTTTCTTCATCTTCCTCCTCCTCAACATGTGGCAGATGTTGCAAACACATGTTATGAAGAAAGCAGCAGCAGAACACAATTTGAGTCACCTTCAAGGGACTATACAACAAAAGGCTACCAGACTTATCCAGACACCGAAACCTAGATTTCAGCACACCAAAACATCTTTCTATCACATTCCGTGTGGACTTATGTGCATGATTATAATTGTGTTCAGCAGGGGCATCAGGTCGGGACAATGGAGTAAGAAGCCAAGAGAAACAGCCATATCCTCCATCACCTAAAAGACAGATATAGTAACGTGATTCATGTTAAGATACAGCAACACATTAGTAACACACTGTGGGGCAGATGTATTAACCTGGAGGAGGCATAAGGAAGTGATAAACCAGTGATATGTACAAGGTAATAAAGGCAGCGGACAATCTGTTCCTAAATGATAATTTACATGTTGGAGCTGATTGGCTGGGGCCTTTATCACCTTGCACATATCACTGGTTTATCACTTCCTTATGCCTTCTCCATGTTAATACATCTGCCCCTATATTTGGTCAAAGTAGACACAGGCCTACACATATAAAATTACATACCCAGCAGCCATCCATCTGGCATTTGTCCGTCCTCAAACTTATCAAAGAGGGATGACTAACTGAGGATGAAGGAGTCATGGCAGCCCCCAGGGTAACCAGCAACAACACTCATTATTTTGAGATTTGCATCACAACCACCTGCACATTTGTGGAGTGCTCTAGATGACGATTAGTATAGATGTGCTGCCTGCCCCTAGGTGCTCTCAGCTGAATGTGTGTGCAATCTATGGCTCCCAGCAAATTGGGCATGCTAGCCAGCTCATAGAAATCTACCCTGATGGCATGCCACTGAGACTCCTGGGTAGGGAAGCAGATTGAGGCATCAATGTGGGGCTGCAAAACAGCCAACACCTGTGTGTATATTTGAAAGAAAATTAAACATGAGATTTTAGGACAGAACTGGCCACCGAGAAATTAAAACCAACAAAACACAGAGGAGGTAGTTAGGTATACATCACCTGTGTTAATATTCTAGAAAATGAGGGCTGTGAGATTCCTATGACATCCCCAGACACAGCCTGAAAGCTGCCAGTAGCCATAAAGTGCAACACAGCCAGGAGCTTGTGCAGGCCTGAGATAGAACGAGAGCGTGCTGTCTCTGGGTCTAGGCCCAGTTTGACAAGGTCATACAGACGGAAAATGTTGTTACGATTTAGACGGAACATCTGTATGACCGTATCATCGGACAATGCATTCAAGTTTAAACGCCCCCTAAAAAAACGAGGCCTGCGCAGCCTCCACGGAACCTGTACAACCTGCTGACCATGTTCAGTTTCTTGGCCCTGGTTACTTACAGGCTGATGTCTGAGGAATCCCACAGCACACAAAATATCACAGTCCTGCAGCCATTTCTGAGTGTAGGTGGATTGAAATGGGCCTAAGATCCTTTTATAGGCATCCTAATTCAGGTGTGAGTGATTTGTTAGTTGCAACACATGTAAACACGCCTGAAAAAAGCAGGTCTATTTTTTTGCCGCTTTTTTTAACGAATCGCAAAAAAATACGACCGCAATTGAGCACTCAGAGACTAACACCCAAATACGAATGAATAGTGAATACCCCTGTTGTATGAAATAACAGCTGCGTTTGACCGATGGTCTATTCATTCGTAATTTTGAGCTTTGCCGTTAAAACCATTACGAATAGCACAAAGACTGCCGAGATTTGTGCTTAGTGAATTCCCGTGTTGGGACTTAGAAAAAAACACACAAATCTGTCAAACTCGGATTATTAGTAAATATAGGCCTTGGACGGAATCATACCAAATGGAATAAAGATCATAATATTTCAAAGAAAGAAAGGGAAGCTATAAAATCTTTGAGCGACAATAATGATATAGTGATTAAACTCACTGAAAAGAGTGTGTGTGTGTGGGGGGGAGCGATTATGGAAACTGAGAAATATGAAAATGAAATAAATAAATGGTTGACCTACACAATTTTAAGTGGAAATCCCAATGAAAGAATTAAGAAAGAATTGAGATTTTGACTACTAGGTATAAGAATGAAGGAATTATAACTGAAAAGGAAGATAATTACACAATGTGAAAGACTCTAGTATTCCAGTTTTTTATGTTTTGCCAAAGATTCATAAGAACTTAGGGGGCCACCCGGTAAAGGCCTATTGTGGCACACTAATTTGGTTACAGCAAACCTTTCACATTTTATTGATTATTATCTCCAACCTGAAGTTTTAAAAGTTAGATCTTATATTAAAGATACAGTGGATATTTTACACAAATTAGAGGGAATAAAACAGCAAACAAATTTTATCCTAGGAACCACAGATATAAGCAGTTTATATACCATCATCGACCATACTAAAGGGATACAGGCCACAGAATACCATCTTCGAAAGAGTGACTTCGAAGAGAAGATACTTTTCATTTTAAAAAGTATTACATTTATTTTAAATAATAATTTCTTATGACACAATGGGAAATTTTTATCAACAAATGAAGGTTACGGCCATGGGCACATGGTTTACCTCGACGTACGCCAACCTTTTTATGAGTCTATGGGAGGACGAGCAGATATGGACAGAAAGCATTATATTCCTAAAAAATATCACAGTTTGGTACCGTTTCATAGATGATATTATTTTTATATGGGAAGGAGATGAGCAGGTTTTAGAGTCCTTTTGTAATATATTAAATAAGAATGATTTTCATATATATTTAACATTCACTACCAGTCGAACAGAAATGAATTTTTTTGATCTTACACTATATATAGAGGAATGGTCTTCTGAAAACAAAATAATTTTTTAAACCTACAGATACAGTAGCAATTTGTATATATATCCACTAGAGGAACCCACCATCCAAGCTGGATAAAGAATGTGCCTAAGGGACAAATTAGAAGGATGAGACAGAACTGCACAGATGCTGAAGTTTAAAAAAAAAACAATCAGAAGATCTAAAATGTAAATTCATAGTGAAGGGGTATGATGGATCTATGGTAGACCAATATATTGAGGATCTGGTGGATGTAGAGATTAAAGACCTGTTAAAACCTAGTATTAAGAAAGAGAATGATAATATAATCCTACCCTTCATCACATCATATAATGGGCAGTATAATGATGTAGAAAATATAGTTAAAAGACATTGGCACCTTCTAACTAGAGATCCAGTTCTAAAAACAGTTATACCTCCAAAACCAAAGTTGATTTATAGAAAGGCCCCAAATTTGAAACAGAAGTTGGTTAAGAGTGCCATTGCCCCCCAAAAAATCAGGAAGGATACAGACTGTGGGATTTCATAGATGTGGTTTATGACACCATACTGCTCAACCGAGTAAATTAGAAGCGTTTCATTCCACAGTAACAGGGACAATGTACCAAATTAGTGATTTTATTACCTGCAACACTAAAAATTGTATTTATCTTATTGAATACTATTGTGTATTACAATGCAATGTTCGGATATCGATACCCCTGAAAGAAAGATGGGTGGAACATCTCTGCAATATCAAAAAGGGGTGCGAAAATCATTGTGTCCAATCACTTTAAAGGGGTTCACAAGAATAACTGCCAGGCTTTAAAAAGAGTTGAAGGAATAAAGTCATTCAAAACCATCGGCGAAAAAGGAACTTAGATGAGATCCTTGCCCAAAAAAAAATGAAGTGGATTTATGACATGAGGTCTTTAGCCCTTATGGGGTTGAATCTTGATTTTGAGTTGAAATGTTTTTTTATAATTTGTTGGCTTTAATTTCTAATTTTTTTTAGATCATTTTCCTCTTAAATTTGTTCCTACCTGGTAACTACTGTATATTCACCCCTAGGTTATTATTTTGTCACCATGAATCTATAACTGTTTCTCTTAAGTCTTTGGTAATTTTACATGCAATGGAGAAGATCAGTGTCAGCGCTACCTGCTCTGCAGGCAGGCGCCATGATGAAGAGGTGCTCTCCCTGCTCTGCATTCTCGCTGATGCCAGCTGCTGCTGCACCTATTACGCTGGATGACAGGTAGCGGTGCTGGCAGTGTGTAACGTGGCTCTCTCTCCCATCCTTCCCCAGAGAGCTAGGCTCAGTGCATGGCCTCAGTCCACACACATAGCCACTGCTGCTTGAGAGGATTTCTGAGCCGGGCAACAAACATTTTTTGGGGCGGCCTAATCGCGGGAGGCGTGGTCATGCCCCCATGTAAAAAAAGCTTGTTTTAAATATTTGTAGTGCCGAGTAGGGTGTAGGGATCCAGGGAGGCTCCGAGCCACTCAGCCAGAGTCAATTTGAGGGGGGAGTATGATCACTTCCCCACACTACCCGAACAGGCAGAGGCTCAGCAGTAGCAGCAGGGAGTGCAGTGGACCAGGGCCCCTACCAGACCCTTCATCAGTCTGTGGCCTGAGTAATTAGTACCTGATCCCTCCCTCCCTGTCGGCATCACTACACAGTCGCTGCTGTGGGGGTAACGGAGCCTCCAAGAGACATGAGTAGAAGGCAGAGAAGGAGCAGAGCCAGAATTGGAACCTCCTACAGGTACTGGGGCAGTGCTGTGGAGGGAATGAGGGCTGTACCTGGTATAATATGTATAATGGGCTCTACCTGGCTGCATAATGTGTATAAGGTGCTCTCCTGTGTGACCTAACATGTATAAGGGTACTACTGTGTGGTGTAATGTGAGTAAAGGACACTACTGTGCAGTGTAATGTGAGTAATGGACATTACTTTGCGTTGTAATGTGACATACGGATACTACTGTGCGGTGTAATGTGACTAAAGGATACTACTGTGCAGTGTAATGTGACTAATGGATACTACTGTGCAGTGTAATGTGACTAATGGATACTACTATGCAGTGTAATGGGAATAACAGACACTACTGTGCAGTGTAATGTGACTGACGGCCCCTACTGTGCAGAGTAATGTGACTAACGGATGCTACTGTGCGGTGTATTGTGACTAATGGACGCTACAGTGCAGTGTAATGTAACTAACAAGCACTACTGTGTGGTGTAATGTGAATAACACACTACTGTACATTGTAATTTGATTAATGCACACTACTGTGTGGTGTAGGGTGAATAACAGACACTACTGTGCAGTGTAATGTGACTAACAGATGCTACTCTGTGATGTAATGTGAATAACAGACACTACGGTGTGGTTTAGGGTGAATAATGAACACTACTGTGCAGTGTAATGTGACTAACAGACGCTACTGTGCAGTGTAATGTGAATAACAGACACTACTGTGAATTGTAATGTGAATAATGGACACTACTGTGTGGTGTAGGTTCCACTGTTTGTCTGCATAAAGATCCTTATATCACAGAGGGTGCGTGCATCTGCAAATTGTATTGTCATATTGTGGATTTCTGGATGTAACCCCTGTCTTCCCTTGGGGTTACTAAGTTATGTAAGTGATGGTTGTGCCTTCACCCAAGCTATATTTTCACCCCTGGCTTGCTTGGGTAAGCCTGATACATATAAGTATTTACTGTACCCGTAATACTAAGCTAACTGTGTGTTTACCTGCTTTTTCCTTTGTATCTCGTTCCAGGAACCTTAACAAGGATTTTATCAAACTTACTTGGCCAATATGGTAAGTATGTATTAACTTTATTAATTGCAATATACAGCCTAATATCTCATTGCAGGGTATTGAATCTAGGACAACATACTATTAACATACCCACTTCCCAGATATAACCCAAAATAGTCATATATAGGTACCCTACTCCTATACAGCTTTTGTGCATGCAATACAAAAATTACCAAAAATCACCTATGTTTATGACAGTAAAAAAATATATATTAGTATTAGATCATGAATACCCGGGTATTTCATACATGTAAGCAGCTGATATACCTCACTCTCGTTGGGCCCCTTACTGTTAATGTGAAAACTTTTTATCATGCAATAGATCCTACACTCTGATATGTAGCCATGGGTGACACTGTATCTATATAGATGTCCTCCCTTGGGAGAATACAAAAGTCCAGGGGTCGGGTTTAACTCCGCACAGTTCCTAGTATATGTGTCAGTCTGTTCTCCTCACTGAAACTGAATAAATGCTAGTATATGATCCAAGATAGCAACAGTAAATTTATAACTGTAATCCCTTCCATGAGGTTTTACTTGCCATAGGTAAACCCGGTCCCGTGAGTAGGGTTAATAATAGCACTCTGGTCAGCAGAAGGGGGTTGACAACTGTAATTGATTACTATATAGCAGCTAGGAGTTAACATTTATCTAAACTGAAATCTTAAATAGTCTCTAGTAGTTTCTAGTGTGGTGCGTACGGATCCAGAGGTAAGTCACATCCACCGCTGCATGTCGTCAGTTCCTGACTCCCTGTATATCTCTCCCTCTGTTAGCCTTTAGTATATATAAAAACAGTAATAACCTGTAACTGATGAGAAAGTTCACTCATCTCATAGACAGCCTATATGTTAGTTAAGTCACTCTCCGTCTACTAGCTGTTTCCACCTGGTGAGGATAGATGCACCATACTCTGAGTAGGCAATCTCATTGACAAGCTTTCCCTATCTACCGTACACTCTTCACTCCTCCCCCGACTCTCACTACTGTGCAGCAAAGTTGCTGGGACTTAGGCAATGTAGGAGGATGGTTAGCCCCGCTGAATAAGTAAACCTGTGCGCCAGTCCTTAATCACCTCCAGGGTGCCCTTGCTCTGTAAAAGACCAGCTGTCAATTATAATATGGGGTCTTACGTCCCTCTAGTCCTGTGTGCTGTATAGGCTGGCACATGTCAGTCTCCCATAGTAGCACCTCTTCCTGGGTCAAGCCGACCAGTATGAATGTGAGGCCACTTTCCTTGTGCCACCTATTTACCCGCCTTCCACTCACTGCACTTCTGTGGCCGGTACGTAGTTCAGCTCCGGTCCCCTCTACAGAGATCTGGAACCACCACCTCCTGCCGCTGGACACCACGGATCTCCAGTAAGCTGGGTGCCTCACACCGAGCTCCATCTACCACCATCTCCCTGTACTGACTTCCCCCCATCGCTCTCCTCCTGTAACAGTTGTTTTTTTTTCTCTCCTTCAACTGTCACACCCCTTCCAGATCCTTCCCTCGCACTGACCACCAATGTATGCTGTCATAAATACACAATTGTTAAAACAAAAAACATACATATCCTATGCTAGGAACAGGTCAATATTAGCTACAGTACAGTGCTGTTATTACTGTTTCAACTTATATTGTATAATACATTAAGTAATTCACAATTCACCAGGGGACTACACTCTCCCCCTGATGATTACACAAAATATATAAAAGTGGAACTCATCACATACTGTATTTACACTG
The DNA here is from genome assembly GCF_028390025.1 of Pseudophryne corroboree. Classification (NCBI taxonomy): domain Eukaryota; kingdom Metazoa; phylum Chordata; class Amphibia; order Anura; family Myobatrachidae; genus Pseudophryne; species Pseudophryne corroboree. The sequence goes on from NC_086453.1 coordinate 331,595,496, forward strand.
GGCATGCATTTCAGACAATTCCGATAAATTTATATAACATATTCGAAATATGGCCAAGGCATCACTACTCTCAGATGTAATACCAAGGTAACCTCCGCGGGAGTTCCTAACTTATCATAGGTAAGTATTTTCGTGGCCCTACGCTCCCTTTGGGGCCTAGGGGGTGGCTCAGCTCTTATATCTGACCCCATACTTAATTCTCTGGAGGACCCATCCTCTGATGGGCAATCATTAATACTCTCCCAACCCCTTCCCTGAGATAGGTGAATATCCTCCACTCCCTATTCATCAGTAATAGGGGTCAAAAGAAGATCCAGGTGATGAGCCTCCCTCCCTGGCCCACTATTGTTAAGCAAAGGGATAGCATCCTTATAATATCTCCCAGGTCCATAGTGCTCTTTTTTCCTATAACAACCTTCATCCATGTGTTCAGTATCAGCCTCTGCAGGCAATGGTACTTCAGTGGAAGTAAAATTAGCCTGACGTACATCAGGGCCAGAATCCCATCTAACATCCTGCACTATCAGTAATAAGTGCTGTCTATGATAGGTCAGGAGGGGTCTTTGTCCATTTTCTAGTAGTAGTTGATACACCAGGATATTGGGCAGCTGCTTTACTACTATATAGGGTTGAGACTTCCAGCGATTGCTGATCTTCTGTCGCCGTGGCAACCCTAACAGTTTAATTAAGACTCTGTCTTCAGGCAATAATTGGTGCTCCTTTACATGAGTATTGTATCTTTGTTTGTTCCATTCCCCCATTTTTCTAGCTTCGCTCTCAGCAAGTTGATAGGTTTCGGTCAACTGCTGTTTTAACTGTCGGATGTACTGACTATGGGAAGATGCATTACAAATATTGTCCTTAGTTCCCAAACTCACATCAATGGGTAATCGATCTTCTTGCCCAAACATTAGTAGATACGGAGTTTACCCAGTGCTCTCATTCTTGGTACAATTACAGGCATGTACTAAATGTGAAATATACTGCTTCCAATAAAGATTCTACTTACAATTCAATGTGTCCAACATGTACAATAAGGTTCTATTGAATTGCTCGGGTTGAGGGTCTCCCTGAGGATGGTATGGAGTCGTTCTAGACTTTCGGATGCCACAACATTTGCATAGTTCATGAATTAACCAACTGTCGAAGTCCTGCCCTTGATCGGAGTGTATCCGAGCCAGTAACCCATAATGGATAAAAAACTTGTCCCATAATGTTTTTGCTACAGTTATCACTTTCTGATTAGCTGTCACATAAGCCTGTGTATATCGGGTAAAATGGTCAGTGATGACCAATATATTGCTATCTCTTCCTCCTGGACCTTCGAGTGTCAGAAAGTCAATGCAAATTAAATCCATGGGGCCCATACTAACAATGTTCATCAGGGGAGCCAATTTCTCAGGTAATCTCTTTTGGACTATGCAATTTCCACAGGTCTTACATTACTGGTCGATATCTTGATTCATGTATGGCCAGTAGAAGCGTTGCGAAATCAACCCTTGTGTTTTTTCATATCCCAAATGCCCATGATTGTCGTGTAAAGACCGTAGCACAGTTGGAGTGTATTTAACAGGTAATACCAACTGCAACCTATAGGTACCATCCCTCTTCCGAGTTTTTTGATATAATGTTCCTTGCTTCTGTCTTGCTAAGACTCTTGATTAGGCGGACAATTGGGACACTGAATTAATTATGGAACACCGGTCTAACATCTGAATAATTGGCAGTATATCTGTGTCAGCATGCTGCTCATGCCTCATCTGTTCAGGTGTCACTATCTCTAGTCCATTGAGTACTGCTTTATCCAGCCAACAATACATAGGGGGCAATACAGCAGATGAAATCCCCATGGAAACAATTGCTGGATTTGAATTACAATATAATATACTAATCTGGTAACATAGCCCTTTCATCGTGGCCGCAGGTACTTCCACCCACTCATCAGGAGTAGCATACCCTTCTTGACATGACATTCAGGATAAGGCATCTGCCTCAAGGTTGTTGATTCCAGGCTTATATTTGATGGTAAAATCATAATTGGATAATTCCTCCAACCATCTATGTCCAGTGGCGTCAAGTTTGGCAGTTGTCTGAACATAGGTTAATGTATTATTGTCTGTAAATGGTACACCATACAAATAGTCATGAAATTTGTCTACCACGGCCCATTTTAATGCCAGAAATTCCAATTTGTGAACAGGGTAATTCTTCTCACTGGCAGACAACCCACAACTGACATAAGAAATGGGTTTGGATTCACCATTCTGCATTTGATAAAGGACTCCCCCAAGTCCTTCGTAAGAGGCATCTACATGAACCTTATAAGGGAGAGAAGGATTGGCATAAGCTAACACTGGGGCGTTGGTCAGCCTCTGCTTTAGATTGCAGAAAGCTTCTTCACATAGCTCATCCCACCTTTCTCCATCAGGATCCTTGGGTCATAAATAACTTTTCTCCCCTTTCAGCTTAAGCCTGTCCTTTGTGTTGTTTGGTGGGTATCCTTTGGTTAGATTGGTGAGAGGTCACAACACTTTAGAGTCTTGCGTAACGAACTTTCGATAATAACCAAAGAATCCCAGAAAAGACCGTAGATCCTTCAGGTAGGTGGGTCGTGACCAATCCTTGACCGCCTGTACTTTATCAGGATCCGTGGTAATTCCATGTCTGCTTGCAATATGTCCCAAGTACTTTACTACGGATTGACACAATCAACATTTCACAACTGACAGTTTTAGGCCTTGGGCTTCATACGCGCACGCAGGGGGGGTTTCCGAGTACCTAGAAACCCCCCCTGGCGGGCGATCCATCCGCGCTGGTGACCGATTTTTTTTTTCTGGCTACGGAGGAACTGCACCTGTAACGTGGCTGCAGCATCTCCCTCCGTGTCCTTACACTGACAGGCGGCTGCTGTGCTGTCTGCCTGTAGGGGGAGCTGCAGCGAAAGCGCGCAGCTCCTCACAGGCAGTACGTTGGGCATTATGACAGAGCCTGGTGAGGCAGGCAGTAGCTGTCCCTGCTATTATCAGCCACTCAGCACTACTGCAGCAGCCAGCAGGTGAAAGAGGGGACAGTAGTGTACATGATGTTCCAATTACTGTGAGTAGCATGTGGTTGGGTGGAGGGGCTGTGCTTCCTGTCAATGGTGTGTTTGTAAACTCTATGCATGTATGCTGTATGTGTATGTATGGCAGTATGTGTGCATGTTTACTCTGTGTGTGCATGTATACTGTATGTATGTGTGTGTGTGTGTGTGTGTGCATGTATACTGTGTGTGGCTGAGTGCATGTATGTCTGCTGTGTGCATGTATACTGTGTGTATGTATACTGTGTGTGTGCTGTGTGCATGTATACTGTGTGTGGCTGAGTGCATGTATGTCTGCTGTGTGCATGTATACTGTGTGCATGTATACTGTGTGTATGTATACTGTGTGTGTGCTGTGTGCATGTATACTGTGTGTGGCTGAGTGCATGTATGTCTGCTGTGTGCATGTATACTGTGTGTGTGCTGTGTGCATGTATACTGTGTGTGTGCTGTGTGCATGTATACTGTGTGTGCTGTGTGCATGTATACTGTGTGTGTGCTGTGTGCATGTATACTGTGTGTGTGCTGTGTGCATGTATACTGTGTGTGGCTGTGTGCTGTGTGTAACAATTGACATAGGCGCTAATGAAAAAGTAATGATAAAGCTGAAGAAAAGAATATCATTAGTGGCACCTGTAAAGAAAAAGTTTGTTAGATAAATGTTTACAGCTCTTTTAGGGTAATGTGGAAAGAGCCGGTATACTGGAGTTTGATAGTGGTTCAGGTTACCTGTCCCTATCTTACACTAATCGGGACCTTTTCCTCCGCTGTCCGGTAATGCGTTGTCTTCAGATGCGTCTAGCCGCGATCGGCAGTTGCTGATGATGTCACCTGCTGGTCCCGTGAATCTGCTCCATGTCGTGGCTTGGCAGTTGCCGGTCTCCTTCCACGCTGTGTGTGTATGTTTGCTGTGTATGTATGTATGTATATATGTACGTACGTACGTACGTACGTACGTACGTACGTACGTACGTACGCTGTGTGCATGTACACTTTGTGTATGTAAGTGTGCTGTGTGCATGTATACTGGATGTATGTATGTGTGTTGTGCGCATGTACACTGTTGTGTGTGTGCATGCACACCGTATGTATGTATGTATGTATGTATGTATGCTGTGTGTGTTTGTAAGTATGCTAGTGTATGTGTGTACGGCACTCATTTGACATACAAAATGATACTCAGGTGCACTCTGTATTTAATTTGAATCCAAGTAAAAAAGGCAGGAGCCTGTACCCCCAACACGTTGGTATGCTGTGGTCTTGCATCATTATTGTTTTTTTATAAAATCTAAGGGCCACATACATGTATGGAAACCCCCCCATGAAAATCCTGCGTTTGCCACTGGGCTTGTAAGCAATCTAGCACCTTTAACAACCAGTCATTGTGTTCCTCGAGAGTTCTTCCAAATACAATTATATCATCAAGATATAGCAATACTTCCTGATAACACATATCGCCGATTGTTTTTTCCATTATCCTTTGGCAGGTTTCGGGGGCCCCCTTTATACCCTGCAGCATCTTCAGAAACTCGAAAAACCCTATCGGACAGATAAACGCCGTCTTGCACCTGTCGTTGACACTTATAGAGATTTGGTAGTACCCACTACGTAGATCAAGTATGGAGAACCACTAACTCCCTTGTAGACAATCCAGAGCCTCTTCAATCTTGGGCACGGTATATTGGACGCATATCAACTTTCTGAATCAGCTATCACTTGATTCTCCAGCAGATCTCATAGATGTTTTCTTACATCTTCAAAATTGGCTGGAGCTAACCACCTAGATCTTTCTCTAAAAGGTGTATCATCTGTCAGCTTGATATTATGTTCCACATCTTTTGCTGTTCCAAAATCCAAATCTCCCTGGGAAAATATTTTTTATCATATATTCAATTGCTCCAATAACTTCAGTTTGTCGCCCTCATCAATATCCCTACCCAGAAAGCATCCATCCAGAGTGAAAGTTTGTCTAGTGATTTGTCTAGTGATATATGTACTGATCTCAGTCTCATGGGGAGCTAAACCACAGTCAATCTTTTGGCTTCCGTGGCAATTGTCAGACGAAGTTCTTGTATGGGCTTGCCCTTGCTTCTCACACCAATCTCGGAGGTTCTTAAACAAATTGGTGTTGGTTCCCACAATCACCGGCAGCTTCCCCATTGTCCCCTGAGGAGTCAGGGCAAACTAGGGTAACAAGGGGAACAGTCTCATTAGTTGTATCCAGTACAGGGTCGAAGGTTATCTTGGTGACAATATACCCTAGATATGGATACTTTTGCTCGCTAAGATCCCAAATGGTAAGTCAGCTAAATAGTTGAATAGGAATATCCGCTGAATGGGTATGGATACCAGGTCTCAAATACAATAGAAACTTGCGATCCACTGTCCATTAGTACGGTGCATTCCTGCCCATTTATCATGGCTTTCACCACTGGTGCAGGCCTTATCAGACTATCTGGAATATTGTCCACCCACTGAGCACTCCACATGCAATGTACAGTTATAATTTGGGAGCCTGTGAGGGGGTCACAAGACTCCCGTTGGGGTTTTCCAACGGTTCAGACCTCCATCTATTGAATGCACTATTCCCTTGTTGGATATTATCATTTATGGGACACTCAAATGAACGATGGCAGAGCTGTCCACATGAATAGCATACTATGGATGTTCTGTTTTCTCCTCTACGCATCATCCCTCGTCCCCTGCCTGAAGGCAAGAAAGGCCTAACACTATTGTTATTCTGCAGAGCAATCAGCTGGTCCATTTTCTTGTTTTGCTCTTCTAACAGTTTTAATAGTCTGTCGTCCATAATCGTTTTCTCAGCATTGGGTACCACTACCTTTACTCGTTTTAGGGATTTTTCCCTGGTTTCAATCTGGACTTCCTCCAATCTAACCTCTCTCACCAGTTCATTCAGGGTAGGTGGGGTAGTTTTAAATACGGTGCACCATTATTTCTGGCCCACAGGGCTATTGGTAAGGGCCCCTTTAAGTACCTGTATAATCTGCCTTTCATCAACCTGCTCCTTGGCAATACCTTCTTTGTCAACAATATTGTATATTAATCGATCCACACGATAAATATACTGCGTCAATGTTTCTCCATACTCCTGGTATGTACTATTCAATCTGGCTAAGAGGTCTCCTATGTCTTCCAATTTTCTGTAGGAGAAATCTAATGCGTCAACATAATCCACTAATGTAGCCTAACGATAGCTTCATCGAGTAGCATGAATTACCCCCATGGCTGGCCCCCTCAAGCTCTCTACAACACGTTGACACTTGATATGCTCAGGGCATTGCCACTCCTCAGAATGCTGAATAGCTGCCTCCCACCACAATTCATAGGTTTCTTTGCCAGTGGGCACTGGCATAATTCCTGAGAATTTCCGTAATCGCTGGTATCCTCCTTCAAAATGCCATAGTTCTAATTGACTTACTACTTTACCCACCACCGCTTCCACATGAGACTCATCTTATGCATCTTTCTCATTTGAAGGCTCCTTGTCGGGTTGGCTATTTATGGGACCTCCCCTGGAATATGTTTGCCCAGGACCTGCACTATAGCCTTCTATGGAAGTAGCTGCCTCCTCTACTGCATTGCTAGCTTCTGGCAATAACAACTGAAATTTCCTCCCAGGATTAGTCACCAGTATAATCATACTCGAGAGCAAAGTAGGATTCAATGGAGTGCTGTTGCTGATAAGCAATGCAAAGGTATCTCAGACGGGTTCTCTCCACCAATCTACCACATAGGCCTGTCTTATCTCGTATAACTTGTATAGTGCTTTTATCACAACATCGTCATTTACAGCATTAAAATTTCCCCCTAAGCCAAAACTACATGATGTTTCTACTCCCTTCTCAGTGCACCAGCAAAATATGTCTTGTCCATTCAAATCTCCATCACTAGTCAATATATAATAGGTGCTTCTAGAGGTTCTGGATCTCAGCAGTGTCTCCATAAATGTAACCCCTGTCTACCCTTGGGGTTACTAAGGTATGTAAGTGATGGTTGTGCCTCCACCCAAGCTATATTTTCACCCCTGGCTTGCTTGGGTAAGCCTGATACATATAAGTATTTACTGTACCCATAATACAAAGCTAACTGTGCGTTTAGATGCTTTTTCCTTTGTATCTCGTTTCAGGAACCTTAACAAGGATAGTATCAAACTCACTTGGCCAATATGGTAAGTATATATTAATTTTATGAATTGCAATATATAGCCTAATGTCTCATTGCAGGTTATCATATCTAGGACAACAAACTATTCACATACCCACTTCCCAGATATAACCCAAAATAGTCATATATACGTACCCTACTCCTATACAGCTTTTGTGCATGGAATACAAAAATGACCTATGTTTATGACAGGGAAAAAAATATTAGTATTAATTCATGACTACCCGGGTATTTCATACATGTAAGCAGCTGCTATACCTCACTCTCGTTGGGGCCCTTACTGTTAACGTGAAGACTTTTTATCATGCAATAGGTTGCTCCTACACTCCGATCTGTAGTCGTGGGTGACGCTGTATCTATATAGATGTCCTCCCTTGGGAGTCAGGGTCAGGTTTAACTCCACACAGTTCCTAGTATATGTGTCAGTCTGTTTTCCTCACTGAATAAATGCTAGTAGATGATCCAAGATAGCGACAATAAATGTATAACTGTAATCCCTTCCATGGGGTTTTACTTGCAATAGGTAAACCCGTTCCTGTGAGTAGGGTTAATAATAGCACTCTGGTCAATGGAGGGGGGTTGACAACTGTAGTTGATTACTATGTAGTAGCTAGGAGTTTACATTTATCTAAACTGAAATCTCAAATAGTCTCTAGTAGTCTCTAGTGTGGTGCATACAAATCCGGAGGTAAGTCACATCCACTGCTGCACGTCATCAATTCCTGACTCTCTGTATATCTCTCCCCCATTAGCCTTTAGTAGATATAAAAACAGTAAAAATCTGTAACCGATGAGGAAGCTCACTCATCTCATAGACAGCCTATATGTTAGTTAAGTCACTCTCCATCTATTAGCACCTTTATGATACAGTTCTTTATAAGGGGAGGCTGTTTCCACCTAGTGAGGATAGATACACCATACTCTGAGTAGGCAATCTCATTGACGAGCTTTCCATATCTACCGTACACTCTTCACTCCTCCCCCGGCTCTCACTGTTGTGCTGCAAAGTTGCTTGGACTTATCCAATGTAGGAGGATGGTTAGCCCCGCTGAATAAGTAAACCTGTGCGCCAGTCCTTAATCACCTCCCAGGTGCCCATGCTCTGTAACAGACCAGCTGTTAATTATAATATGGGGGTCTTACATCCATCTACTCATGTGTGCTGTATAGGCTGGCACCTGTCAGTCTCCCACAGTAGTGCCTTCTCCTGGGTCAAGCCAACCAGTATGAATGTGAGGCCACTCCCCTTGTGCTGCCTATGTACCTGCCTTCCTCTCACTGTGCCTCTGTGGCCGGGTACATAGTTCAGCTCCGGTCCCCTCTAGAGAGCATTGGAACCGCCGCCTTCTGCCATTCACCATGGGTCACTTCCCCGGCTATCTTCTCCGGAGCCTCCTGCCGCTGTGCACCCAGGATCTTTGGTCAGCTGAGTGCCTCACACTGAGCTCCGTCTACCACTGTCTCCCAGGACTGACTTCCCCCCATTGCTCTCCTCCTGTTACAGTTTTTTTTTTCTCTCCTTCAACTGTCACACCCAGAGCTCAGCCTCGTGTCCTAGGCTTCCAGATCCTTCCCTCACACTGACCACCAATGTATGCCGTCATAAATACACAATTGTTAACACAAAAACCATACATATCCTATGATAGGAACAGGTCAATATTAGCTACAGTACAGTACTGTTATTACTGTTTCAACTTATATTGTATAATAAATTAAGTAATTCACAATTCACCAGGGGACTCCATGGAGGTGGAGGTAACCATCTCAGCACTTGCTGCTGCACTATTAAGTTGGAGTGCTGGATTTTAATCTTCATTTTACTATGCACAGAGTGTCCAATAGGAGTGTTATGAGTGTGTCACCAAAGTGGCTGCATACAGAGATGCACAACGCTGACATAGGAGGCCATACTCAGACACAGAAGTGCACCTGCAATAGTGCCGGTGCAAGTTTTGATGGTGCATGAAATGCTGTGCCAATGGTTCAACTTTAGACACACTATACGGTAATGCTGGGTCTTAAATCAGCATCTCAATCCTTGCACATATGGGTGCAGACTTGTAGACTAACGAAGGGCCTTGTAAAGACATTAACATACAGACTGAAACAATATGTGCAGGCACAGCCGACTCAGAATCAGGCCTGCCATGTGTGTAGATTGCAGGTCCTTGTGTTGTAACAAGGTGTTACACCCCTGTGTAGCTCTAATCCCCTTGTCAGGGTAGGCTGATAGTACGGGATGTTTTTATATTGTCGACATTCAGTATATCAACTTTCAAAATGTTGACACAATAATGTCTACATCTTCTGAATGTCAACATTCAAAAATCAACATTTATCATAACTGCATTCATAATGTTGACATGGTCAGAATGTCAACATTAAAAAACTTCAACATTATGAATGGCGACAGTCAGACTGTTGACACAATGAGATTAAGGTTAGGATTAGAGTTAGGGTAGGCTGCAGTTAGGGTTTGGCTTAATGTTAGGCTGCAATTAGGGTTAGGTTGTAATTAGGGTTAGGGACACATGAAATGCCAACATACTGAAACTGTTGACATTTTGAGTGTTAATATTCTCAATGTCGACTATCATGCTGACATGCAAAGGCTGTTGGTATGCATGCTACAGATCATGTAGATAATTTGGTGCTGATCTTTTTTCTTTTTAAATATATACCTAATGCTGTATATGTGCCTAATCTTTAAGCGTCAATAAATTGACTTATGACTAACACCAAGAGATGTGGTTAACTGGCAACCAACAAACAGTTGAAACTAACATAGGATGCAGTAATGTGACAGGCGCTCCTGGAACTGGGCGGTCACTTTGCCGACACCGGGATCCTGCCCGCTTTCCAACCTTACAGTTGGCATGTCGACTTACAGGAACTATTCCCATTCCTGGGTGTCCACAAGGGGCTTCATTGTGCTCGTCCCCACGCCGGCATTCTGCTGCTGGGATCCGGGGTTGGTATGCTGACCACCGGGATTCCCAGCGTCGGTCTCCCAGCCCCAACCCAATCACATTGGACCTCATTCAGGTTCAATTGCAGTTTTGCTATTTTAGCAAAACTGCAAATGGCTGCGATCACATGGCAAGGCCGCCCAGCATGTAAATACCTGGAACGTTGCGATCGTGCAGAGCGGGTGCTGCGTGTGTGCACTGCGGGGGCAGATGGTGAGATGTGATCGTATCTCAATTCCGCCTGATGCTGAATACCCCCATAATCCCCTGATAGTACCAATTCTCATGGGACAGTCCTGATTTCCAGAAGGCCAATAAGGCTTGGCATATCAGAAAGAAGTGTGGTCTTACTGTATATGTATATTGGCTGGATTGATTGGGGTGTCATTCAAAAAGATCAATGTTTTATTTTGCCCACAATTTTACAACCAGTAATGTTAGGAGGTATCTTATAAACTACAAAAAGTCCCAACATTCCATCAAAGTTCTCTGAACCCTCCATATTTTGGCATTAAAATAAGTCAATGATACTGTATACTAATAAAAATGATATGTGGGTTATTGTAGTAACTAGCGGGTCTATTTACTAAGCCTTGGATGGAGATAAAGTGGATGGAGATAAAGTACCAGCCAATCAGCCCCTGTCATGTCACAGGCTGTGTTTGACAAATGACAGGAATTATTTTATCTCCATCCAAGCAGTGGTGAAACTACTGAGGGTGCAGGGGGTGCAGCTGCTATGGGGCTCGAGCTGCTTCCATGGCCTGCAGCTGCTCCCTTTGCTCCTAGACATGGACTGCCTCCAAGGCACGCTGCTCACCCCTTCACCCACACCAACTGTGAGAACAGCCGCTGCAGGCAATAACGCCCGCCTCCCCCCACAGGATGCAGCTACGTGGAGGATGTAGAGAGAGGTCTGGGGGCCCTTCCTGGCCAACTCTAAGTTCTGGCTGCTGGTGCCACATTTTGCAGATTTTTAGGGGGAGGGGCCTAATTCGGTGAAGTGTCCGCTCCCATCAGAGACCTCAGCTGTGTTCAGGATGGATAGGTAATGTATCTCCTGCTTGTTCTCCCCCTCTCTTACCCCTTTATCTCCCTTGCTCCTCTCTCTCTTTCTTTCTCTCTCTGTCCCTGATAATCTCTCCCTTGCTCCTCTCTCTTTCTCGCTGACACACTCTCACTCTCTGTGAGACTGTCTTTCTCTCCCTGATACTGTCCCTCTCTCTCTCCCTGACACTGTCTCTCTCTCCCACTCTTTCCCTGACAGTCTCTCTCTCTGACACTATCTTCCCCTCTCTCTGACACTGTCTATCCCTCTCTCTCTATCCCTGATACTGTTCACCTGTATCTCCCTCCCTGACACTGTCTATCTCTCCCTGACACTGCCGCTCTCTCTCTCTCGGACAGTCTCTCTTATTCTCCTGACACTCTATCTCCCCCTCTCTCCCTGACACTATCACTTTCTCTTCCTCTCTGACACTGTCTCTCTCTCTCTCCCTGACAATCTCTCTCCCTCCCTTGCACCCTCTCTCGTTCTCTCTCTACCTCTCTTTCTCTTCCTGACACTCTCTTTTGCTCCCCTTACGCCATCCCTCCCTACCTGACACTATCGCTCACTTCCCTCCCTCTCTCTCTTCCTCCTCAGTCTCTCTCTGACACCCTCTATTTCCCCCTGATGTCCTCTTACCCATTACGTTCTCTCTCTTTCTCCCTGACACCCTATCTCTTGCTCCTGTCTTTCTTTTTCTCATTCCCTCTTTTTCGTCTGTCTCTCCCTAATGCCTTCTTCCCCCCTCATTCCTTTCTCGCCCTCTCTCTCCCTCACTTTCCCCTCTCTCCCTCTTTTTCTTTCTCCTCTCTCTTTCTCTCTCTCCCTCCCCTGAAACCCCCTGTGTGTGTCTCTCTCATTCCCTCACACTCTCTCTCTCCTTCTCCTGCCATAAGGAACATTGTAGTGACAATGGCAAGGGTGGGGGCCCTTTCTAGATTTTGCTATTTGGCCCCCAAAGTTCTAGTTATGCTCCTGCATACAAGGCTTAGTAAACAAACCCCTTAGAGTTTGCTGAGCGAATGACGACAACATTGATACATGGTGGGTTGACAAAACTACTCACAGATCATGCATGAATTTGTAATGCTTTAATCAACCAAAGTCAATTAAATAAAAGAAACAAATTAATTTTTTTTATTTATTGATTAGACGAAATCAACAGTAAGATCAGTTTACTACAAAATCACAATTATATTTTATAATTACTTTTTTTAAGGTTTAACATTAGTAAATTGATACGAAGATCTGCTGCAGTTATGTTTCATTTCTTTCTGTGAGCTGTGAGAACATAGATTGCCTCATAGTCACAAAGGTTACTCAATGATGTTTTTTTCTGTATTGCCCAGTGATCAATAATAAACCCTTCATTACTGAGAACCTTTCTTATAAAGCTCTCATCATATTTGAATGAATGTAACTTGTCCTGACCAATCATTATATAAGTTGCATTAAAAGACCCAACCAATATCAGGTTTCCTTCAGGTTTTAGTAGCTGCACAAATTTCCTGAAATACATTTTATAATCATATTTGTCTTTGCTGAGGAGTGCCAGCAGCCACGCAGTGATCACACAGTCTGCTGGTGGTAGCACCTTTGGTTCTGCGAGATTTTTTTTATTAAAGTCACATTTCAGGATCTCTGCAATTGCTTTCTTCAACATTGTATCATTGCCCTCACACTGGTCACTGAAAAATATAAACTCAATAAGGTTAAATTGGATTTAGGTGGTCTACCCATACAACCATATGAGAGATAAGGCATTATTTTGTGGGACCAGATTTTCAATCACTTGTGAGGTGACCACTCCAAGCCTGGACTTCACTGACACTCTAACATCTGATGTAATTTATAAGAAATTACCACACAATCTTACTGCAGCTGCCATTCTTAGAGCACTCTCTTGGCTCCTCTACGCCTGCAACACCCACCCCCCTTTCCACATGTTTCCTCCTCTTAACTGGCACAGTGTTGGGCAGTCCTAATAAGCTATATGAAGATAATGATCCTGCTGTCACCCCACCCCCCTTCCTTCTGAGGTATATACTTGGTTTGTGAAGGCAGATGGGTCCCTCCTCCTTTGTAAAGCCATCTTTCCAGTGACATTTTCAGAAAGATGGTGCCACAGTAAAATCAGAGACGCTGGCACTGTGTCAGAGACTTTACTCTCTAGTGCACATGAATGGCAGGAGGAAAGGAGGAGTTATCAACCTGCCTTCCTAAGGTAAAAATAAGGCACTGACCACCCTTCCCCCATGAAAACTGTGCACACCCCTTTGTGCAGCACATGGGGCAGCTTTGCAGACCTGCAATTAGTATTTTATTGATCTTTTTGGTGGGTCCGGTGCTGCTCTCTATGGCGACATTGTGACCTGGGAATTTAACTACACTACCCCCCTCATCATTTCTCCTCTCTCTGGCAACAGTGATGGATAATCCTCAAGATTGTTTGGATTATTAGACTAATAAATACATACTTATTGGAGATTCAGTGGGTGGCCAAGAAAGATAGGGGCAAGCTTTGTTTGGTTTCGGGATGGGTTCCGAGCATATTTGTTCCCCAAAATTTTTTGATTTTCAAAAGTCTTTAAAAGTGGTGGAGATTGAGCTTTTTCTATACTTTCAATGAGACAGCCATTTTATCTTCCAGATGGTCATCTGTGGTTAATATAATAGGGTCTGAGTATGTGGAGGTCAGGGATTTTGGCCAAGATTGCCTGTGTCAGTGTCAGCAGTATGTTCCTTGTAAGTAGGCTGCTGTTACTTGCGTATGCAGTTTTGTTTTGCTGCCACCAGAGTGGCATCTCTGCAGAGACGTTATTCTTTCTGCTTGATAGAATGGAGAAGCTGGAAGTTCAGGTGCCATCACAGGGCAGTCAGCTCAAATTGGTGCAAAAACAGTATTTACAGGTGTTTCAATTAACAGTGATTGTTAGGTGCTTAGGAGGACATGTAATAAGCAGTGATAAAAGTGAGCCAGTGGAGAAGTTGTCCATGGCAACCAATCAGCTGCTCTGTATAGATTTAGAGAATGCAAATTATAAATGTTACGTCAGTGCTGATTGGTTGCAATGCTGATTGGTGAATTTGTAAACATTGTGGCCAAATGTAATAGCCTGTGGATTGTGGGATTGTCAAAATTGTGTTGATTTAGCCGCAAAAGATAAAGTAGCATAATATTGGCAAACTCTATAACCTACAGATGTGTCCTCAAATATCATTGCAGCGTACCGTGTAGCTGGCGCCATGCAAATCCCGCCCGCTCCTTGTGTTATAAGTCCCATTATAAGTTGTGTTATAAATGTAACGTCACATTATAACTGTAATGTGCATACTACTTTCTGTCCACCAGATGTCGCTTTTCCTAAACTGTACAGCGCATGCCTAAATAGCCAATGGACCCTTCCTAGCGCTGCCTGCTGATTGGCTGACATTTATTGTGACAATATAGAATTAGTAATCACTTCCCTGTATATAAAAAAAATCCCCTTCTACAAAATACAATGCCACACTGGCACCCTGTTCACACTATTCATTTTGTTTTTACATGGGCCCTCATTCCGAGTTGTTCGCTCGCTAGCAGATTTTAGCAGCATTGCACATGCTAGGCCGCCGCCCTCTGGGAGTGTATCTTAGGTTAGCAGAATTGCGAATGAAAGATTAGCAGAATTGCGAATAGAAATTTCTTAGCAGTTTCTGAGTAGCTCGAGACTTACTCCTACACTGCGATCAGCTCAGCCCGTTTCGTTCCTGGTTTGAAGTCACAAACACGCCCTGTGTTCGGCCAGCCACTCCCCCGTTTCTCCAGCCACTCCCGCGTTTTATCCTGGCACGCCTGCGTTTTTCCGCACACTCCCAGAAAACGGTCAGTTTCCGCCCAGAAACACCCACTTCCTGTCTATCACACTCCGATCACTTCAACTATGAAAATTCTTCATTCGGACGTGAGTAAATCTACTAAGTTTTGTGCTAAAATACTTAGCGCATGCGCACTGCATACCATGCGCATTTTTGCCTTAATCGCTCCGTTGCGAAAATCGACAACGAGCGAACAATTCGGAATGACCCCCATTGTGTACTAAGTTCTGGATTTTATTAGCATAAACAGCTTTATTATCTCAGAGGATAGAAACATGTGATCCACTGTACCACTTGGCTCTTATCTCGTTAATATGACTTCCAGATGTTCTCCATTGCTGTGCCGTCATGCTTGTCAGATTCAATCCGACTTTTTTTAAAACAGGGCCTAAAATCCAACAAAACATATAACATATACACCAGGGGTTCTTATTCTTACCACAGATGGCTGTGGCCTAGTGAATACGGTCACCGGCTGCAATGCATGCACCCTCTGGTTTGATCCCCAGCGGGGCGTGCAATTATTATTTTTTTAATGTATTTTTTAAATTTTTTTATTCATTCAATAAAGTTATTTGGTATGTTGATACTTCCCTTTATATTAAAAAAAATCCCCTTCTACAAAATACAATGCCATGCTGCCGCCTTGTTCACATTATTCTTTTTTTGTAACATTGTGTACTAAGGGGGTCATTCTGACCCGTTTGCATGCAGTGGTTTATCGCTGCAGTGTGAACGGGTGTGGAATACGCATGCGTGGCGGGCACAGTGCTTGTGCGCGATGTTGACCGGTGACAGGGGTTGCTGGGTTATGTCGCGCCATACAAAGGAAGTGGTCGCAGAGCCGACCGCAAAGAAGATTGACAGGAAGGAGGCGTGCCAGGGCGGATCCGTACCGTTTGGAGCCGTTTTTCGGGGAGTGGTGAGTATAACGCAGTCATGTCCAGCAGAACGGAGGGCATAGGAGTGACGTCAAAGCTGAGTCCATCATTGCTGGATCCATCACACAGGATTAGTAAGTATAGGCCTAGTCTACTTCTGCTTGAAATTTTTTTTGCTTAGCAGGGCTGCACAAGTGATCGCAGCCCTGCTAAGCTAAAATACACTCTCCCATAGGCATATACTAGTTGATCGCAGCAGCAGCAAAAAGTTGCTGGCTGCGATCAACTTGAATGACCACCTAAGTTCTGGATTTTATTAGCATAAACAGCTTTGTTATCTCAGAAAGCATTCCAGGTTTCGTTGCTATCAAATGGATAGAAACATGTAATCCACTGTACCACTGGGCTCCTATCTCATTAATGTGACTTCCAGATGGTATCCATTGTTGTGCCGCCATTCATATTATGCTGTATACTGTAGTACACAGGCCCTGGAAGAAACCGCACTCCATACACAGGTCACATCACATATACACCAGGAGTGCTTACTTTTATCACAGATGGCTGTGGCCTAACAAATACGGTCACTGGCTGCAATGCGTGCACCCTCAGCCTCAATCCGCAGTGGGGGATGCAATTATTATTATTTTTATTAATTTATTATTATTTTTATTATTCAATAAAGTTATTTGGTGTGTCACTTCTTCCCTTTGTATCTGAACAAAAAAATTCTGTTCTACAGTAATCTATGCCATGGTATGCTGAGGCGCTATTTACACTGTATATTGTTCATGGTCTAGGCAGCTCCCTACACTACACTTTTCAACTCAAGGCAGGCTTCTGCACCTTCCCCCATTTATCACTCATTAATATTCATTCCCACTGAGCTCACTATATGCCTGTACCAAAGCAACTCCCCCAGCCATGCTGCCGCCCATTCACGCTATTGATATTGTCGTTACAATGTATACTAATTTTTGAATTTTATTAGCATAAACAGCTTTGTTATCTCAGAAAGCATTCCAGGTTTTGTTGCTATCAAATGGATAGAAACATGTAATCCACTGTATCACTGGCCTCCTATCTCATTAATGTGACTTCCAGATGGTATTCATTGTTGTGCCACCATTTATATTATGCTGTATACTGTAGTACACAGGCCCTGAAAGAAACCACACTCCATACACAGTATTGATGAGCGGGTTCGGTTCCTCGGAAACCGAACCCCCCCCGAACTTCACCCATTTTACACGGGTCCGAGGCATACTCGGATTCTCCCGTATGGCTCGGTTAACCTGAGTGCGCCCGAACGTCATCATCCCGCTGTCGGATTCTCGCGAGATTCGGATTCTATATAAACAGCTGCGCGTCACCGCCATTTTCACTCGTGCATTGGAAATGTTAGGGAGAGGACATGGCTGGTGTCCTCTGAGTTTATTAATAATATTTGTGCTTATTGCTTAATTGTGGGGACTGGGGAGCAGCTGTTTTATATAGGAGGAGTACAGTGCAGAGTTTTGCTGACAGTGACCACCAGTATACGTTGTCTGCCTGAAAAACACTCCATATCTGTGCTCAGTGTGCTGCATATATCTGTGCTCACACTGCTTAATTGTGGGGACTGGGGAGCAGCTGTATTATATAGGAGGAGTACAGTGCAGAGTTTTGCTGACAGTGACCACCAGTATACGTTGTCTGCCTGAAAAACACTCCATATCTGTGCTCAGTGTGCTGCATATATCTGAGCTCACACTGCTTTATTGTGGGCACTGGGGACCACCAGTATATTATATAGGAGAAGTACAGTGCAGAGTTTTGCTGACAGTGACCACCAGTATACGTTGTCTGCCTGAAAAACACTCCATATCTGTGCTCAGTGTGCTGCATATATCTGTGCTCACACTGCTTAATTGTGGGGACTGGGGAGCAGCTGTATTATATAGGAGGAGTACAGTGCAGAGTTTTGCTGACAGTGACCACCAGTATACGTTGTCTGCCTGAAAAACACTCCATATCTGTGCTCAGTGTGCTGCATATATCTGTGCTCACACTGCTTAATTGTGGGGACTGGGGAGCAGCTGTATTATATAGGAGGAGTACAGTGCAGAGTTTTGCTGACAGTGACCACCAGTATACGTTGTCTGCCTGAAAAACAGTCCATATCTGTGCTCAGTGTGCTGCATATATCTGTGCTCACACTGCTTTATTGTGGGCACTGGGGACCACCAGTATATTATATAGGAGGAGTACAGTGCAGAGTTTTGCTGACAGTGACCACCAGTATATATAGCAGTACGGTACGGAAGGCCAATGCTCTACCTACCTCTGTGTCGTCAAGTATATTATCCATCCATACCTGTGGTGCATTTCAGTTGTGCGCAGTATATATAGTAGTAGGCCATTGCTATTGATACTGGCATATAATTCCACACAAAAAAAAATGGAGAACAAAAATGTGGAGGTTAAAATAGGGAAAGATCAAGATCCACTTCCACCTCGTGCTGAAGCTGCTGCCACTAGTCATGGCCGAGATGATGAAATGCCATCAACGTCGTCTGCCAGGGCCGATGCCCAATGTCATAGTAGAGAGCATGTAAAATCCAAAAAACAAAAGAACAGTAAAATGACCCAAAAATCAAAATTGAAAGCGTCTGATGAGAAGCGTAAACTTGCCAATATGCCATTTACGACACGGAGTGGCAAGGAACGGCTGAGGCCCTCTCCTATGTTCATGGCTAGTGGTTCAGATTCACATGAGGATGGAAGCACTCATCCTCTCGCTAGAAAAATGAAAAGACTTAAGCTGGCAAAAGCACAGCAAAGAACTGTGCGTTCTTCTAAATCACAAATCCCCAAGGAGAGTCCAATTGTGTCGGTTGCGATGCCTGACCTTCCCAACACTGGACGGGAAGAGATTGCGCCTTCCACCATTTGCATGCCCCCTGCAAGTGCTGGAAGGAGCACCCACAGTCCAGTACCTGATAGTCAAATTGAAGATGTCACTGTTGAAGTACACCAGGATGAGGATATGGGTGTTGCTGGTGCTGGGGAGGAAATTGACAAGGAGGATTCTGATAGTAAGGTGGTTTGTTTAAGTCAGGCACCTGGGGAGACACCTGTTGTCCGTGGGACGAATATGGCCATTGACATGCCTGGTCAAAATACAAAAAAAATCACCTCTTCGGTGTGGAATTATTTCAACACAAATGCGGACAACAGGTGTTAAGCCGTGTGTTGCCTTTGTCAAGCTGTAATAAGTAGGGGTAAGGACGTTAACCACCTAGGAACATCCTCCCTTATACGTCACCTGCAGCGCATTCATCATAAGTCAGTGACAAGTTCAAAAACTTTGGATGACAGCGGAAGCAGTCCACTGACCACTAAATCCCTTCCTCTTGTAACAAAGCTCCTGCAAACCACACCATCAACTCCCTCAGTGTCAATTTCCACCTTACACAGGAAAGACAATAGTCCTGCAGGCCATGTCACTGGCAAGTCTGACGAGTCCTCTCCTGCCTGGGATTCCTCCGATGCATCCTTGAGTGTAACGCCTACTGCTGTTGGCGCTGCTGTTGTTGCTGCTGGGAGTCGATCGTCATCCCAGAGGGGAAGTCGGAGGACCACTTGTACTACTTCCAGTAAGCAATTGACTGTCCAACAGTCCTTTGCGAGGAAGATGAAATATCACAGCAGTCATCCTGCTGCAAAGCGGATAACTCAGGTCTTGTCAGCATGGGCAGTGAGAAACGTGGTTCCGGTATCCACCATTAATTCAGAGGCAACTAGAGACTTGATTGAGGTACTGTGTCCCCGCTACCAAATACCATCTAGGTTCCATTTCTCTAGGCAGGCGATACCGAAAATGTACACAGACGTCAGAAAAAGAGTCACCAGTGTCCTAAAAAATGCAGTTGTACCCAATGTCCACTTAACCACGGACATGTGGACAAGTGGAGCAGGGCAGACTCAGGACTATATGACTGTGACAGCCCACTGGGTAGATGTATTGCCTCCCGCAGCAAGAACAGCAGCGGCGGCACCAGTAGCAGCATCTCGCAAACGCCAACTCATTCCTAGGCAGGCTACGCTTTGTATCACCGCTTTCCATAAGAGGCACACAGCTGACAACCTCTTACGGAAACTGAGGAACATCATCGCAGAATGGCTTACCCCAATTGGACTCTCCTGGGGATTTGTGACATCGGACAACGCCACCAATATTGTGCGTGCATTACATCTGGGCAAATTCCAGCACGTCCCATGTTTTGCACATACATTGAATTTGGTGGTGCAGAATTATTTAAAAAATGACAGGGGCGTGCAAGAGATGCTGTCGGTGGCCCGAAGAATTGCGGGCCACTTTCGGCATTCAGTTACCGCGTGCCGAAGACTGGAGCACCACCAAACACTCTGAACCTGCCCTGCCATCATCTAAAGCAAGAGGTGGTAACGAGGTGGAATTCAACCCTCTATATGCTTCAGAGGATGGAGGAGCAGCAAAAGGCCATTCAAGCCTATACATCTGCCCACGATATAGGCAAAGGAGGGGGAATGCACCTGACTCAAGCGCAGTGGAGAATGATTTCAAAGTTGTGCAAGGTTCTGCAACCTTTTGAACTTGCCACACGTGAAGTCAGTTCAGACACTGCCAGCCTGAGTCAGGTCATTCCCCTCATCAGGCTTTTGCAGAAGAAGCTGGAGACATTGAAGGAGGAGCTAAAACAGAGCGTGTGGGACTTGTGGATGGAGCCCTTAATTCGCTTAACCAGGATTCACGGGTGGTCAATCTGTTGAAATCAGAGCACTACATTTTGGCCACCGTGCTCGATCCTAGATTTAAAACCTATGTTGTATCTCTCTTTCCAGCAGACACAAGTCTGCAGAGGTTCAAAGACCTGCTGGTGAGAAAATTGTCAAGTCAAGCGGAACGTGACCCGTCAACAGCTACTCCTTCACATTCTCCCGCAACTGGGGGTGCGAGGAAAAGGCTAAGAATTCCGAGCCCACCCGCTGGCGGTGATTCAGGGCAGTCTGGAGCGAGTGCTGACATCTGGTCCGGACTGAAGGACCTGCCAACGATTACTGACATGTCGTCTACTGTCACTGCATATGATTCTATCACCATTGAAAGAATGGTGGAGGATTATATGAGTGACCGCATCCAAGTAGGCACGTCAGACAGTCCATACGTATACTGGCAGGAAAAAGAGGCAATTTGGAGGCCCTTGCACAAACTGGCTGGATTTTACCTAAGTTGCCCACCCTCCAGTGTGTACTCCAAAAGAGTGTTTAGTGCAGCCGCTCACCTTGTCAGCAATCGGCGTACGAGGTTACTTCCAGAAAATGTGGAGAAGATGATGTTCATCAAAATGAATTATAATCAATTCCTCCGTGGAGACATTCACCAGCAATTGCCTCCAGAAAGTACACAGGGACCTGAGATGGTGGATTCCAGTGGGGACGAATTAATAATCTGTGAGGAGGGGGATGTACACAGTGAAAGGGGTGAGGAATCGGAGGATGATGATGAGGTGGACATCTTGCCTCTGTAGAGCCAGTTTGTGCAAGGAGAGATTGATTGCTTCTTTTTTGGTGGGGGCCCAAACCAACCAGTCATTTCAGTCACAGTCATGTGGCAGACCCTTTTGCTGAAATGATGGGTTCGTTAAAGTGTGCATGTCCTGTTTATACAACATAAGGGTGGGTGGGAGGGCCCAAGGACAATTCCATCTTGCACCTATTTTTTCTTTCATTTTTCTTTGCATCATGTGCTGTTTGGGGACAATTTTTTTGAAGTGCTATCCTGTCTGACACTGCAGTGCCACTCCTAGATGGGCCAGGTGTTTGTGTCGGCCACTTGTGTCGCTTAGCTTAGTCACACAGCGACCTTGGTGCGCCTCTTTTTTTCTTTGCATCATGTGCTGTTTGGGGACAATTTTTTTGAAGTGCCATCCTGCCTGACACTGCAGTGCCACTCCTAGATGGGCCAGGTGTTTGTGTCGGCCACTTGTGTCGCTTAGCTTAGCCATCCAGCGACCTTGGTGCACATCTTTTTTTCTTTGCATCATGTGCTGTTTGGGGACTATTTTTTTGAAGTGCCATCCTGTCTGACACTGCAGTGCCACTCCTAGATGGGCTAGGTGTTTGTGTCGGCCACTTGTGTCGCTTAGCTTAGCCATCCAGCGACCTCTGTGCAAATTTTAGGACTAAAAATAATATTGTGAGGTGTGAGGTGTTCAGAATAGACTGAAAATGAGTGGAAATTATGGTTATTGAGGTTAATAATACTATGGGATCAAAATGACCCCCAAATTCTATGATTTAAGCTGTTTTTGAGGGTTTTTTTGTAAAAAAAACACCCGAATCCAAAACACACCCGAATCCAACAAAAAAATTTCAGGGAGGTTTTGCCAAAACGCGTCCGAATCCAAAACATGGCCGCGGAACCGAATCCAAAACCAAAGCACAAAACCCGAAAAATTTCCGGTGCACATCACTAATACACAGGTCACATCACATATACACCAGGAGTGCTTACTTTTATCACAGATGGCTGTGGCCTAACAAATACGGTCACTGGCTGCAATGCGTGCACCCTCAGCTTCAATCCGCAGTGGGGGATGCAATTATTATTATTTTTATTTATTTATTATTATTTTTTTATTCAATAAAGTTATTTGGTGTGTTACTTCTTCCCTTTGTATCTGAACAAAAATATTCTCTTCTACAGTATTCTATGCCATGGTATGCTGAGGCGCTATTTACACTGTATATTGTTCATGGTCTAGGCAGCTCCCTACACTACAGTTTGCAACTCAAGGCAGGCTTCAGCACCTTCCCCCATTTATCACTCATTAATATTCATTCCCACTGAGCTCACTATATGCCTGTACCAAAGCAACTCCCCCAGCCATGCTGGCGCGCATTCACGCTATTGATATTGTCATTACATTGTATACTAATTTTTGAATTTTATTAGCATAAACAACTTTATTATCTCAGAATGCATTCCAGGTTTCATTGCTATCAAATGGATAGAAACATGGTTTAACAAAAATATAAAGCAATTAATGGACAAAAAAGATGAGCATTTAAAAAATACAAATCTGAGGGGGATGCGGAATCATTCCAGCAGTATAAGGACTGTAACATAATATGCAAAAAAGGAATAAGAACGCCTAAAGTAGAAACTGAAAAACTAGTAGCAAGGGAAAGCAAAGCGAATCCCGATATTTTTTTTAAGTAAATCAACAGCAAGAGACTAAAGAAGGAGAGTATAGGCCCTTTAAAGGACAAGAGGGTAGTCTTAATCAAAAACGATAAAGACATAGCAAACAAATTAAACAAGTTTTTTTCAACGATATTTACCAGAGAGGACCAAATGCTGGGTCTAACACAAAATCTCAACAAAGATAATGTCCCACTGCTAAATGCTTATTTATGTGAGGAGGCAGTCTGTGACCGATTAAAAAAGTTAAAGATTAATAAGTCACCTGGTCCAGATGGAATTCACCCGAGAGTTCTTATGGAGTTGCATGCTGAACTAGCAAGACCTCTATTTTTGATCTTTATGGATTCGGTTAAATCGGGAATGGTTCCCAAAGACTGGCATATAGCGGAGGGTAGTGCCGATATTCAAACAGGGGAGCAAAGCTGAACCAGGTAATTATAGACCAGTTAGTCTTACATCTATAGTGGGGAAAGTATTGGAAGGTATTCTAAGGGACAGTATTCAAAAGTTCCTTGAAGCAAATAAGGTAATTAAAAGCAACCAACATGGATTTGTGAAGGACAGATCATGTCAAACCAACTTACTTGGCTTTTATGAAACATTAAGTTCGAACCTTGATCAGGGTAAGGAGGTGGATGTAATCTTTTTAGATTTTGCCAAAGCTTTCGACACTGTACCACACATGCGTCTTATCTATAAGCTACAAGAAATAGGACTAGGAAGCACAATATGCACTTGGGTCAGTAATTGGTTAGATAATAGGGAGCAGCACGTTGTGGTCAATGGATCATTTTCAAATTGGACTAAAGTACTAAGTGGTGTGCAACAAGGGTTTGTACTTGGACCACTTTTGTTCAACATTTTCATCAACGACCTAACATTAGGTCTAGAGAGCATAGTGTCAATTTTTGCAGATGATACCAAATTGTGTAAGGTTATAAATATGAAGGGGGATGCTGAGTCTCTTCAGAACGACTTAACTAAACTGGAAGCATGGGCAGCAAAATGGAGAATGAGATTCAACACAGACAAATGTAAGCTAATGCACTTTGGGGGCAAGACCAAAAATTACACCTACATACTAAATGGGGTAATGTTAGGGGATTCTGTACTGGAAAAAGACTTAGGGGTTCACATAGATAACAAATTAAGCAGCAGTACCCAAAGTAGGAGTGCAGCAAAGAAGGCTAATAAGATTTTAGCAAGCATAAAATGGGGAATTGATGCAAGGGACGAGAGTGTTATACTCCCATTATATAAATCACTAGTGAGGCCACATCTTGAATACTGTGTGCAATTTTGGGCACCATATTTCAAAAGGATACCCATGAGCTAGAAAAGGTTAAGAGGCGGGCGACCAAACTAATCAAGGGCATGGAGACGCTGGAATATGAGGAAAGGCTTGCAAGGCTAGGCATGTTTTTATTGGAAAAGAGGAGACTAAGAGGGGACATGATCAACATCTACAAATATATAAGGGGTCAATACACAGAGCTCGGGAAGGGCCTGTTTTCTATAAGATCAGCACAGAGGACACATGGTCACTCGCTTAGGTTAGAGGAGAAGAGTTTCCACACATTGAGGCAAAAAGGTTTTTTCACAGTAAGGACAATAAGTGTTTGGAATTCCTTGCCTGAGAGAGTAGTAAGAGCAGACTCAGTCAATACCTTTAAGAATGGGTTAGATAAATTCCTATTGGATATATATATTCAGGATTATGGTGCGTAGGCACACATTATAGTTAATATATAGCTAGTCCTAACATAAAAATAACTAGTCCTATAATAAGACTGCATAGGAGACCACAAATAGGTTGTACTCGCTTCTATCACATTAATGTGACTTCCAGATGGTCTCCATTGTTGTGCCGCCATTCACATTACAGTGTATACTGTAGTACACAGGCACCGGAAGAAACCGTACTCCACACACAGGTCACATCACATACACACCAGGGGTGCTTACTCTTATCGCAGATGGCTGTGGCCCAATGAATACCGTATTCATTAGGCCACAGCCATCTGTGATAAGAGTAAGCACCCCTTATTTATCCAATACATGTTCCATCTAGCCCTGGCATGTACTGCACAGCAGGGGTAATTTCAGCCCAAGCTAAATGTTTGGTATTTTCTGAAACTGGGTTTCCCTTTAAATAGAAGGATGTTTGGGCAGATATGTTACCTGTTTCCTTCTGTGACTTTACAATATGCAGAAATGTGCGACCAATCAAACGCTCCTGTACGCTTGTTAATCCATCGGTTCAGTTCCATGATGCATTTCTCAGCGCACTTCAGCACAAGGATCTGTTTGAAAAACTCACTGGCTGAATAGAGATGATGAATGAAGGCTCCATTACTGATGTCAATCAAAAGGTCCCCTTTAATGTGACCTACAAGGAAGATTACAGTGATAGCAAAGTGTAAGATGTAATGTAGCATCATTCTGCAATGGGTAAGCAATTTTAATAATTTTTTTTTTGTTAATGCCGTGATTTTGCTGATCGTATATTTACTAGAGATGAGCGCCGGAAATTTTTCGGGTTTTGTGTTTTGGGTTCGGTTCCGCGGCCGTGTTTTGGGTTCGACCGCGTTTTGGCAAAACCTCACCGAATTTTTTTTGTCGGATTCGGGTGTGTTTTGGATTCGGGTGTTTTTTTAAAAAAAACACTAAAAAACAGCTTAAATCATAGAATTTGGGGGTCATTTTGATCCCAAAGTATTATTAACCTCAAAAACCATAATTTACACTCATTTTCAGTCTATTCTGAATACCTCACACCTCACAATATTATTTTTAGTCCTAAAATTTGCACCTAGGTCGCTGGATGACTAAGCTAAGCGACCCTAGTGGCCGACACAAACACCGGGCCCATCTAGGAGTGTCACTGCAGTGTCACGCAGGATGGCCCTTCCAAAAAACACTCCCCAAACAGCACATGACGCAAAGAAAAAAAGAGGCGCAATGAGGTAGCTGTGTGAGTAAGATAAGCGACCCTAGTGGCCGACACAAACACGGGGCCCATCTAGGAGTGTCACTGCAGTGTCACGCAGGATGTCCCTTCCAAAAAACCCTCCCCAAACAGCACATGACGCAAAGAAAAAAAGAGGCGCAATGAGGTAGTTGTGTGAGTAAGATAAGCGACCCTAGTGGCCGCCACAAACACCGGGCCCATCTAGGAGTGTCACTGCAGTGTCACGCAGGATGTCCCTTCCAAAAACCCTCCCCAAACAGCACATGACGCAAAGAAAAAAAGAGGCGCAATGAGGTAGCTGTGTGAGTAAGATAAGCGACCCTAGTGGCCGACACAAACACCGGGCCCATCTAGGAGTGGCACTGCAGTGTCACGCAGGATGTCCCTTCCAAAAAACCCTCCCCAAACAGCACATGACGCAAAGAAAAAAAGAGGCGCAATGAGGTAGCTGTGTGAGTAAGATAAGCGACCCTAGTGGCCGACACAAACACCGGGCCCATCTAGGAGTGGCACTGCAGTGTCACGCAGGATGTCCCTTCCAAAAAACCCTCCCCAAACAGCACATGACGCAAAGAAAAAATAAAGAAAAAAGAGGTGCAAGATGGAATTGTCCTTGGGCCCTCCCACCCACCCTTATGTTGTATAAACAGGACATGCACACTTTAACCAACCCATCATTTCAGTGACAGGGTCTGCCACACGACTGTGACTGAAATGACGGGTTGGTTTGGACCCCCACCAAAAAAGAAGCAATTAATCTCTCCTTGCACAAACTGGCTCTACAGAGGCAAGATGTCCACCTCATCATCATCCTCCGATATATCACCATGTACATCCCCCTCCTCACAGATTATCAATTCGTCCCCACTGGAATCCACCATCTCAGCTCCCTGTGTACTTTGTGGAGGCAATTGCTGCTGGTCAATGTCTCCACGGAGGAATTGATTATAATTCATTTTAATGAACATCATCTTCTCCACATTTTCTGGAGGTAACCTCGTACGCCGATTGCTGACAAGGTGAGCGGCGGCACTAAACACTCTTTCGGAGTACACACTTGTGGGAGGGCAACTTAGGTAGAATAAAGCCAGTTTGTGCAAGGGCCTCCAAATTGCCTCTTTTTCCTGCCAGTATAAGTACGGACTGTGTGACGTGCCTACTTGGATGCGGTCACTCATATAATCCTCCACCATTCTTTCAATGGTGAGAGAATCATATGCAGTGACAGTAGACGACATGTCCGTAATCGTTGTCAGGTCCTTCAGTCCGGACCAGATGTCAGCATCAGCAGTCGCTCCAGACTGCCCTGCATCACCGCCAGCGGGTGGGCTCGGAATTCTGAGCCTTTTCCTCGCACCCCCAGTTGCGGGAGAATGTGAAGGAGGAGATGTTGACAGGTCGCGTTCCGCTTGACTTGACAATTTTCTCACCAGCAGGTCTTTCAACCCCAGCAGACTTGTGTCTGCCGGAAAGAGAGATCCAAGGTAGGCTTTAAATCTAGGATCGAGCACGGTGGCCAAAATGTAGTGCTCTGATTTCAACAGATTGACCACCCGTGAATCCTTGTTAAGCGAATTAAGGGCTCCATCCACAAGTCCCACATGCCTAGCGGAATCGCTCCGTGTTAGCTCCTCCTTCAATGTCTCCAGCTTCTTCTGCAAAAGCCTGATGAGGGGAATGACCTGACTCAGGCTGGCAGTGTCTGAACTGACTTCACGTGTGGCAAGTTCAAAGGGCATCAGAACCTTGCACAACGTTGAAATCATTCTCCACTGCACTTGAGACAGGTGCATTCCACCTCCTATATCGTGCTCAATTGTATAGGCTTGAATGGCCTTTTGCTGCTCCTCCAACCTCTGAAGCATATAGAGGGTTGAATTCCACCTCGTTACCACTTCTTGCTTCAGATGATGGCAGGGCAGGTTCAGTAGTTTTTGGTGGTGCTCCAGTCTTCTGTACGTGGTGCCTGTACGCCGAAAGTGTCCCGCAATTCTTCTGGCCACCGACAGCATCTCTTGCACGCCCCTGTCGTTTTTTAAAAAATTCTGCACCACCAAATTCAAGGTATGTTCAAAACATGGGACGTGCTGGAATTTGCCCATATTTAATGCACACACAATATTGCTGGCGTTGTCCGATGCCACAAATCCACAGGAGAGTCCAATTGGGGTAAGCCATTCCGCGATGATCTTCCTCAGTTGCCGTAAGAGGTTTTCAGCTGTGTGCGTATTCTGGAAACCGGTGATACAAAGCGTAGCCTGCCTAGGAAAGAGTTGTCGTTTGCGAGATGCTGCTACTGGTGCCGCCGCTGCTGTTCTTGCGGCGGGAGTCCATACATCTACCCAGTGGGCTGTCACAGTCATATAGTCCTGACCCTGCCCTGCTCCACTTGTCCACATGTCCGTGGTTAAGTGGACATTGGGTACAGCTGCATTTTTTAGGACACTGGTGACTCTTTTTCTGAGGTCTGTGTACATTTTCGGTATCGCCTGCCTAGAGAAATGGAACCTAGATGGTATTTGGTACCGGGGACACAGTACCTCCAACAAGTCTCTAGTTGGCTCTGCAGTAATGATGGATACTGGAACCACGTTTCTCACCACCCAGGATGCCAAGGCCTCAGTTATCCGCTTTGCAGCAGGATGACTGCTGTGATATTTCATCTTCCTCGCAAAGGACTGTTGGACAGTCAATTGCTTACTGGAAGTAGTACAAGTGGTCTTCCGACTTCCCCTCTGGGATGACCATCGACTCCCAGCAGCAACAACAGCAGTGCCAGCAGCAGTAGGCGTTACACGCAAGGATGCATCGGAGGAATCCCAGGCAGGAGAGGACTCGTCAGAATTGCCAGTGACATGGCCTGCAGGACTATTGGCATTCCTGGGGAAGGAGGAAATTGACACTGAGGGAGTTGGTGGTGGGGTGGTTTGCGTGAGCTTGGTTACAAGAGGAAGGGATTTACTGGTCAGTGGACTGCTTCCGCTGTCACCCAAAGTTTTTGAACTTGTCACTGACTTATTATGAATGCGCTGCAGGTGACGTATAAGGGAGGATGTTCCGAGGTGGTTAACGTCCTTACCCCTACTTATTACAGCTTGACAAAGGCAACACACGGCTTGACAAATGTTGTCCGCATTTCTGGTGAAATACTTCCACACCGAAGAGCTGATTTTTTTGGTATTTTCACCAGGCATGTCAACGGCCCTATTCCTCCCACGGACAACAGGTGTCTCCCCGGGTGCCTGACTTAAACAAACCACCTCACCATCAGAATCCTCCTTGTCAATTTCCTCCCCAGCGCCAGCAACACCCATATCCTCCTCATCCTGGTGTACTTCAACACTGACATTTTCAATCTGACTATCAGGAACTGGACTGCGGGTGCTCCTTCCAGCACTTGCAGGGGGCGTGCAAATGGTGGAAGGCGCATGCTCTTCACGTCCAGTGTTGGGAAGGTCAGGCATCGCAACCGACACAATTGGACTCTCCTTGTGGATTTGGGATTTCGAAGAACGCACAGTTCTTTGCGGTGCTTTTGCCAGCTTGAGTCTTTTCAGTTTTCTAGCGAGAGGCTTAGTGCTTCCATCCTCCTGTGAAGCTGAACCACTAGCCATGAACATAGGCCAGGGCCTCAGCCGTTCCTTGCCACTCCGTGTGGTAAATGGCATATTGGCAAGTTTACGCTTCTCCTCCGACAATTTTATTTTTGGTTTTGGAGTCCTTTTTTTACTGATATTTGGTGTTTTGGATTTGACATGCTCTGTACTATGCCATTGGGCATCGGCCTTGGCAGACGACGTTGCTGGCATTTCATCGTCTCGGCCATGACTAGTGGCAGCAGCTTCAGCACGAGGTGGAAGTGGATCTTGATCTTTCCCTAATTTTGGAACCTCAACATTTTTGTTCTCCATATTTTAATAGGCACAACTAAAAGGCACCTCAGGTAAACAATGGAGATGGATGGATACTAGTATACAATTATGGATGGACTGCCGAGTGCCGACACAGAGGTAGCTACAGCCGTGGACTACCGTACTGTGTCTGCTGCTAATATAGACTGGATGATTGATAATGAGATGAAATCAATATATATATGTATGTATATATAATATCACTAGTACTGCAGCCGGACAGGTAGATAATATATTTATTAGGTATTGGTAATGATGACTGATGACGGACCTGCTGGACACTGTCAGCTCAGCAGCACCGCAGACTGCTACAGTAAGCTACTATACTATAGTAGTATGTACAAAGAAGAAAGAAAAAAAAAAAACCACGGGTAGGTGGTATACAATATTATATATATATATATTATATACAATTATATATATATTAAACTGGTGGTGATTGATTATTAAACTGGTGGTCAGGTCACGTTGCAACTTGCAACTAGTACTCCGAGTCCTAAGCAGACAATCACAAAATATATTATTATACTGGTGGTCAGTGTGGTCACAACAATGGCAGTGTGGCACTGACTCTGGCAGCAAAAGTGTGCACTGTACGTTATATGTACTCCTGAGTCCTGCTCTCAGACTCTAACTGCTCCCCACTGTCAGTGTCTCCCCCACAAGTCAGATAATACACTTACAGTCACACTATCTAATCTATAAATATCACTTCAGCAAGTAGTATAGTAGTATACAGTATAGTAGTACTCCTCCTAATAATGCTCCCCAAAATACTGTGTCTCTCTCTTCTCTAAACGGAGAGGACGCCAGCCACGTCCTCTCCCTATGACTCTATAAATATCACTTCAGCAAGTAGTAGAGTAGTATACAGTATAGTAGTACTCCTCCTAATAATACTCCCCAAAATACTGTGTCTCTCTCTTCTCTAAACGGAGAGGACGCCAGCCACGTCCTCTCCCTATGACTCTATAAATATCACTTCAGCAAGTAGTAGAGTAGTATACAGTATAGTAGTACTCCTCCTAATAATGCTCCCCAAAATACTGTGTCTGAGTAGTATACAGTATAGTAGTACTCCTCCTAATAATGCTCCCCAAAATACTGTGTCTCTCTCTTCTCTAAACGGAGAGGACGCCAGCCACGCCCTCTCCCCCTATGACTCTATAATATCACTTCAGCAAGTAGTATAGTAGTATACAGTATAGTAGTACTCCTCCTAATAATGCTCCCCAAAATACTGTGTCTCTCTCTTCTCTAAACGGAGAGGACGCCAGCCACGTCCTCTCCCTATGACTCTATAAATATCACTTCAGCAAGTAGTAGAGTAGTATACAGTATAGTAGTACTCCTCCTAATAATGCTCCCCAAAATAGTATACTGTGTCTCTCTCTTCTCTAAACGGAGAGGACGCCAGCCACGTCCTCTCCCTATGACTCTATAAATATCACTTCAGCAAGTAGTATAGTAGTATACAGTATAGTAGTACTCCTCCTAATAATGCTCCCCAAAATACTGTGTCTCTCTCTTCTCTAAACGGAGAGGACGCCAGCCACGTCCTCTCCCTATGACTCTATAAATATCACTTCAGCAAGTAGTAGAGTAGTATACAGTATAGTAGTACTCCTCCTAATAATGCTCCCCAAAATACTGTGTCTCTCTCTTCTCTAAACGGAGAGGACGCCAGCCACGTCCTCTCCCTATGACTCTATAAATATCACTTCAGCAAGTAGTAGAGTAGTATACAGTATAGTAGTTCTCCTCCTAATAATGCTCCCCAAAATACTGTGTCTCTCTCTTCTCTAAACGGAGAGGACGCCAGCCACGTCCTCTCCCTATGACTCTATAAATATCACTTCAGCAAGTAGTAGAGTAGTATACAGTATAGTAGTACTCCTCCTAATAATGCTCCCCAAAATACTGTGTCTCTCTCTTCTCTAAACGGAGAGGACGCCAGCCACGTCCTCTCCCTATGACTCTATAAATATCACTTCAGCAAGTAGTAGAGTAGTATACAGTATAGTAGTACTCCTCCTAATAATGCTCCCCAAAATACTGTGTCTGAGTAGTATACAGTATAGTAGTACTCCTCCTAATAATGCTCCCCAAAATAGTATACTGTGTCTCTCTCTTCTCTAAACGGAGAGGACGCCAGCCACGTCCTCTCCCTATGACTCTATAAATATCACTTCAGCAAGTAGTATAGTAGTATACAGTATAGTAGTACTCCTCCTAATAATGCTCCCCAAAATAGTATACTGTGTCTCTCTCTTCTCTAAACGGAGAGGACGCCAGCCACGTCCTCTCCCTATGACTCTATAAATATCACTTCAGCAAGTAGTATAGTAGTATACAGTATAGTAGTACTCCTCCTAATAATGCTCCCCAAAATACTGTGTCTCTCTCTTCTCTAAACGGAGAGGACGCCAGCCACGTCCTCTCCCTATGACTCTCAATGCACGTGTGAAAATGGCGGCGACGCGCGGCTCCTTATATAGAATCCGAGTCTCGCGAGAATCCGACAGCGGGATGATGACGTTCGGGCGTGCTCGGGTTAACCGAGCAAGGCGGGAGGATCCGAGCCTGCTCGGACCCATGGAAAAAAGCTGAAGTTCGGGCGGGTTCGGATTCAGAGGAACCGAACCCGCTCATCCCTAATATTTACTATGGGACAAATTGCGTGTAAATCATATGTCAACCTCGACCTCACAGACCAAATCACTGCAAATTACCATCGGAACAAACATTGTCAAAATGACATTGGCACCAATGCAAATCGCAAATTTACTAACAATCGTTTTTTGAGAAATCACTCAAACTTATACGAAAATCGCACCTCAATGCACCAAATCAATGCACTTGGGGGGTCATTCCGAGTTGTTCGCTCGCAAGTGAATTTTAGCAGATTTGCTCATGTTAAGCCGCCGCCTACTGGGAGTGAATCTTAGCATCTTAAAATTGCGAACGATGTATTCGCAATATTGCGATTACACACCTCGTAGCAGTTTCTGAGTAGCTTCAGACTTACTCGGCATCTGCGATCATTTCAGTGCTTGTCGTTCCTGGTTTGACGTCACAAACACACCCAGCGTTCGCCCAGACACTCCCCCGTTTCTCCAGCCACTCCTGCGTTTTTTCCGGAAACTGTAGCGTTTTTTCCCACACGCCCATAAAACGGCCTGTTTCCGCCCAGTAACACCCATTTCCTGTCAATCACATTACGATCGCCAGAACGATGAAAATGCCGTGAGTAAAATTCCTAAGTGCATAGCAAATTTACTTGGCGCAGTCGCAGTGCGGACATTGCGCATGTGCATCAAGCGGAAAATCGCTGTGATGCGAAGATTTTTACCGAGCGAACAACTCGGAATGACCCCCTTGATTTTAGCAAGCGTGTTTGGTGGTAAGCCTGCATGGATCCGTAAGATCTGTGCATGCTGTTGTGTTTTAAGTGAAATAAAGAGTTACATTTGAAAGAAAAATGGTGTTAGATTCCCTCAAAAATGCTTAACCATCACCGGGCCCTGTGAGACTGGTTTAGAAAATACAGGGGGGGGGGGGGGGGGGTGGATGCGTAAAGGTCAATATTCTACATTTAACAGAAAGCTATAATCTCGGCACCAACAGCCCAGAGGTGCCAGAGATAGACCTGGGCTTCTGAGTGCATTAAATAGGAAGTACCCCTAAATTGGGGTGTCCCCACCTTTCTAGGAAACCCAGGCTTTACTGGCAGGGGGATTAATGTTGTGGCCAGGATGACCACAATAAACATAGCTATGACATTATTAACACCCCCCCCCCCCCAAACACACACGCACGCACACACACACACACACACACACACACACACACACACACACACACACTAGCAAAAGCCCTGTGCTGGTTGATGGAAACATGGGAAACCTCTATGCATTTTTCCAACCATAACCAGGACAGGCTCAAAATCCCAGTGCTGGTTCTATTGAAATACTGGGGACTCCCATGCCGTTTCCCCCAATGTGTTTCCTAAACCAATACCGTCTCACAGAGCCCGTTGCTGGTTATGCTTTTGTGGGGGGATCCAATGCCATCTGTTTTTACATAGAAGTACAGATGATGTAACGGTTAGCATTATTGCCTCACAGCACTGAGATCATGGGTTAGATTCCCACCATGTCCTTAACTGTGTGGAGTTTGTATATTCTCCCCATACTTGCGTGGGTTTCCTCCGGGTACTCCGGTTTTCCTCCCACAATCCAAAAATATCCTGGTAGGTTAATTAGCTCCCAACAAAAAATTTACCCTAGCATGAATGTGTGTGTGTGTATATGTGTTAGGGAATATAGGCCCTCATTCCGAGTTGATCGCTCGCAAGGCGAATGTAGCAGAGTTACACACGCTAAGCCGCCGCCTACTGGGAGTGAATCTTAGCTTCTTAAATGTGCGACCGATGTATGCGCAATATTGCGATTACAAACGAGTTAGCAGTTTTTGAGTAGCTTCAGACTGCGATCAGTTCAGTGCTTTTCGGTCCTGGCTGACGTCATAAACACACCCAGCGTTCGCCCAGGCACACCCACCGTTTCCCCGGCCACTCCTGCGTTTTCTCCGGAAACGGTAGCGTTTCCAGCCACACGCCCCTAAAACGCCGTGCATCCGCCCAGTAACACCCATTTCCTGTCAATCACAATGCGAACGTCGGAGCGATGAAAAAGCCGTGAGTAAACTTACTTTCTTCATAGTAAAGTTACTTGGCGCAGTCGCAGTGCGAACATTGCGCATGCGCACTAAGAGAATTCTCACTGCGATGCGATGAAAATCTCCGAGCGAACAACTCGGAATGAGGGCCATAGATTGTAAGCTCCATTGGGGGAGGGACTGATGTGAATGGACAAAATATTCTCTGTAAAGCGCTGCGGAATATGTGTGAGCTATATAAATATCTGGTAATAAATAAATGTAACTTTCATTCACTTACTTTAAAACACAAAAGACTACACTGCACAGATCTCACAGGCTTACCACCAAACACACTGCTTTATCGCAGATAAATTCCTGCCTCACAACACTGCACAAATTGACTCCATACACAACTGGAAGACAAGTCGTCAGCCAAAATGATTCATAGTAAATGTGCAATTCGTGGTGCAACAAGTTCTGGCCATAAGGGGCAATCACGAATCACACCCAAAAAAGATTATTAGTAAATTTCCCCCGATATGCTTATTTTAATGTATGTGGAATATAAATACTTATCTCAGCAGTTTTTCTAGGATCTTGGAAAGAATCCACAATATAAACCCATATAAAACATGTAAGCTTATTTACTGTATCACTGACATTAACAATTCTTATAATAAATTAAATAATGATATATATTACACATCAATGTACCCCAGTAGCTCTTGCAGGAGGGTATCTGGGTATACAGCCTTCCCGGAGAATGACACTGGAAGCTGTTTCAATTGCAGTAAAACCTACAATTAACTAGAGATGAGCGGGTTCGGTTCCCTGAGAAGCAAACCCCCCAAATATCACATCCCGAGCCTGGATCTAAGTCCGGCTCGGGACTTAACACCAGACTCAGAAACTAGAACGAGGCAAAACATCATCAAACTGCTGTTGAATTCTCGTGGGTTTTGGATCCCATATAAATAGTTGCGCATTGCCGCCATTTTCACTCCGGACTTGGAGAGTATGGGAGACAGATCTCTCTCTCTCTGTGGGTGGTAGCGTCGGATGGGGTTAGTGTGTGCTCTATAGGGGTGCTGCTGCAGTCACTGTGGTGTACCTGTGCTGTGTTAGGTGTGCTGTCCTGGCTGTCACTGGTGTTTTATGTGCTGCAGCTGTACATGGGTGTTGCTGTCCTGGCTGTCACTGGGTGCAGGGGCACTGTTCTCCTGTATGCTGGAAAATATAGGGGTGCTGCTGGCCCTGTATGTTGTAAAAATTCAGGGGTGCAGTTGTTAAAAATTAAAAGCACACTGCTGTATGCAGTAAAATTTAGGGGTGCTGCTGCACTGTATGTTGTAAAAATTCAGGGGTACAGTTTAAAATTAAAAGCACACTGCTGTATGTTGTAAAATATATTGGTGTTGCTGTTCAAATAACATTACATTGGCACTGTATGTTGTAAAAATTCAGAGGTGCAGTTGTTAAAAATTAAAAGCACACTGCTGTATGCTGTAAAAAAATAGGGGTGCTACTGGCCCTGTATGTTGTACAAATTCAGAGGGTGCAGTTGTTTAAAATTAAAAGCACACTGCTCTTGTATGCTGTAAAATATAGGGGTGTTGCTGTTGAAATAACATAACACTGGCCCTGTATGTTGTAAAAATTCAGGGGAGCAGTGGTTAAAAATTAAGAGCACACTGCTACTGTTTACTTTACAATATTGGGGTGCTGCTGGCACAATATGTTGTAAAAATTCAGAGGTGCAGTTTAAAAAAAATAAAAGCACATTGCTGTATGCTGTAAAATATTGTTGTGCTGCTGTTCAAATAACATTACACTGGCCCTGTATGCTGTAAGTATACAGGGGTGCTGTGAAAATAAAGGGGCACTGTTCTGTGTACTGTAATAATAAAGGGGTGCTGTCCTGTGAAATGGAGAACAACAATTTGGAGGAAAAAATATTGGAAGATCAGGAACCAGTTTCAGTTCCTAGTACTAGTGCTGAAGCTGCTGCTGCCAACAGTCATGACATTGATGATTAAATTCCATCAACGTCATCTGCTAAAGCCAATGCCCAATGTCATAGAGAACATGTACAAACCTAGAAGCGAAAATTAATATTTAGAAAAAAGATATTATCTGATGAGAAGCGTAAACTTGGCAATATGCCATTAATGACACTAAGGGGGAGATTCAAATGTTTGAAAAGTCAGTTGGGACTCTGTTTTTATATCTATTATACAGGAATAAATAGAAACTCAACCAACATTTCAAACATTTGAATTCCACCCTAAGTGTCAAGGAAAAGCTGAGGCTTTGGCCTATGTTCATGACTAGTGGCTCAGCTTCTCATGACAATGGAAGCCCTCTATCCTCTTGAAAAAAAAAAAAATAAGCAGGTTAAAGCACAGGAAAATACAACTGTGCTTTCAGAGATATCACAAATCCCCAAGGCGAGTCCAAGTGTGTGTGTGGTTGCAATGCCTGAACTTCTCAAGACTGTATTGAAAGAGGAGGCTCCTACAACCATTTGCACGCCCCCTGCAAGTGCTGGGAAGAGCACTGCCAGTCCAGTTGCTGATATTGAGATTGAGGATGTCACTGTAGACGTAGACCAGGATGAGGAGGATATAGGTGTAACTGGCACTAAGGAGGAAGTTGACGATGAGGATTCTGATGGTGATTAGGTTTGTTTGAATAAGGCACCAGTGGAGACAGTTGTTGTCCGTGGGATGAGAAAGCCCTTTGTCCTGCATTGACAAAATACCAAAAAAGCCTCTCCACAAATCCGGACAACAGGTGTCAAGCCTTTGTCAATCTGCAATAAGTAGGGGTAAGGACGTTAACCAACAAGGAACATCCTCCCTTATATGTCACCTGCAGCGCATTTATCAAAATTCATTGTCAAGCTCAGAAACTTTGGGTAATAGTGTACGCAGTCCACTGACACCTTAATCCCTTCTTCTACTTGTACCCAAGCTACTGCAAGCCACACCACCAACTCCTTCAATGTCAAATTCCTCATCAGTGAGGAACTTCAGTAGTCCTGCAGGCCATGACACTGGAATGACTGACGAGTCCTTTCCTTACTGGAATTCCACCGAAGGATACTTAAATGGTATGCCTACTGCTGCTGCTGCCACTGCTGTTGTTGCTGCTGGGAGTCGATTGTCATCCCAGAGGGGAAGTCGGAAGACCACTTCTACTAATTCAACTAAGCAATTGACTGTCCAACAATCCTTTGCGAGGAAGATGAAAAATGACAGCAGTCACCCTGTTGCAAAGCAATTAGTGCAGTGGGATTGAGACAGTTGATGGATGTACTATGTCCCCGGTACCAAATCCCATCTAGATTCCACTTCACTAGGAAAGCAATTCCTGGACTGTACAGGGACATTAAGAAAAGTGTCCTCAGTGTCCTGAAAAACGTGGTTGTACCCAGTGTCCACTTAACCATGGACACGTGTACAAATGAAGCAGGGGAAACCAAGGACTACATGACTGTGACAGCCCAATTGGAAGATGTATTGCTTCTCACAGCAACAACAGCAGCGGCACCAGTAGCAGCATCTCACAAATGGCAACTCGATCCTAGGCAGGCTACTCTGTGTATCACCAGTTTCTGTAAGAGGCACACCACTGACAACCTCTTACAGAAACTGAGGGACATCATCGCACAATGGCTTACCCAACTTAGACTTTCCTGGGGATTTGTGATATTTGATGTAACCACCAATATTGTGCGTGAATTTCATCTGGGCAAATTCCAGGATGTCCCATGTTTTAAACATACAATTCATTTGGTGGTGCAGAATTTTTGTAAAAATTACAGGGGCGTGCAGGAGATGCTGTTGGTGGGCCGAAAAATTGCGGCATACTTTCGACATTCAGCCAAAAAAACACTGGAGCACCAGCAAACACTCCTGTACCTGCCCTGCCATCATCACCTGAAGCAAGAGGTGATAATGAGGTGAAATTCAACAATCTATATGCTTAAGAGGATGGAGGAGCAGCAAAAGGCCATTTGAGCCTATACATCCACCTACGATATAGTCAAAGGAGGGGGAAATCACCTAACTCAAGCACAGTGAAGAATGATTTTCGTGTTGTGCAAGGTGGCGTTGGGTGGGGTTAGTATGTGCTCTGTAGGGGTGCTGCTGCAGTCACTAAGGTGTACATGTGCTGTCCTAGGGAGCTGTCCTGGCTATCCTGACTGTCAATGACTGTCACTGGGGTTAGTGTGTGCTCTCTAGGGGTGCTGCTGCAGTCACTGTGGTGTACCTGTGCTGTGTTAGGTGTGCTGTCCTGGCTGTCACTGGTGTTTCATGTGCTGCAGCTGTACATGGGTGTTGCTGTCCTGGCTGTCACTGTGTTGTACAGGGTGCAGGGGCACTGTTCTCCTGTATGCTGGAAAATATAGGGGTGCTGCTGGCCCTGTATGTTGTAAAAATTCATGGGTGCAGTTGTTAAAAATTAAAAGCACACTGCTGTATGCTGTAAAATGTAGGGGTGCTGCTGCACTGTATGTTGTAAAAATTCAGGGGTACAGTTTAAAATTAAAAGCACACTGCTGTATGTTGTAAAATATATTGGTGTTGCTGTTCAAATAACATTACATTGGCACTGTATGTTGTAAAAATTCAGAGGTGCAGTTGTTAAAAATTAAAAGCACACTGCTGTATGCTGTAAAAAAATAGGGGTGCTACTGGCCCTGTATGTTGTACAAATTCAGAGGTGCAGTTGTTTAAAATTAAAAGCACACTGCTCTTGTATGCTGTAAAATATAGGGGTGTTGCTGTTCAAATAACATAACACTGGCCCTGTATGTTGTAAAAATTCAGGGGAGCAGTGGTTAAAAATTAAGAGCACACTGCTACTGTTTACTTTACAATATTGGGGTGCTGCTGGCACAATATGTTGTAAAAATTCAGGGGTGCAGTTTAAAAAAAATAAAAGCACATTGCTGTATGCTGTAAAATTCAGGGGTACAGTTTAAAATTAAAAGCACACTGCTGTATGTTGTAAAATATATTGGTGTTGCTGTTCAAATAACATTACATTGGCACTGTATGTTGTAAAAATTCAGAGGTGCAGTTGTTAAAAATTAAAAGCACACTGCTGTATGCTGTAAAAAAAATAGGGGTGCTACTGGCCCTGTATGTTGTACAAATTCAGAGGTGCAGTTGTTTAAAATTAAAAGCACACTGCTCTTGTATGCTGTAAAATATAGGGGTGTTGCTGTTCAAATAACATAACACTGGCCCTGTATGTTGTAAAAATTCAGGGGAGCAGTGGTTAAAAATTAAGAGCACACTGCTACTGTTTACTTTACAATATTGGGGTGCTGCTGGCACAATATGTTGTAAAAATTCAGAGGTGCAGTTTAAAAAAAATAAAAGCACATTGCTGTATGCTGTAAAATATTGTTGTGCTGCTGTTCAAATAACATTACACTGGCCCTGTATGCTGTAAGTATACAGGGGTGCTGTGAAAATAAAGGGGCACTGTTCTGTGTACTGTAATAATAAAGGGGTGCTGTCCTGTGAAATGGAGAACAACAATTTGGAGGAAAAAATATTGGAAGATCAGGAACCACTTTCAGTTCCTAGTACTAGTGCTGAAGCTGCTGCTGCCAACAGTCATGACATTGATGATTAAATTCTATCAACGTCATCTGCTAAAGCCAATGTCATAGAGAACATGTACAATCCTAGAAGCGAAAATTCATATTCAGAAAAAAGATATTATCTGATGAGAAGCGTAAACTTGGCAATATGCCATTAATGACACTAAGGGGGAGATTCAAATGTTTGAAAAGTCAGTTGGGACTCTGTTTTTTCATATCTATTATACAGGAAAAAATAGAAACTCAACCAACATTTCAAACATTTGAATTCCACCCTAAGTGTCAAGGAAAAGCTGAGGCTTTGGCCTATGTTCATGACTAGTGGCTCAGCTTCTCATGACAATGGAAGCCCTCTATCCTCTTGAAAAAAAAAAAATAAGCAGGTTAAAGCACAGGAAAATACAACTGTGCTTTCAGAGATATCACAAATCCCCAAGGCGAGTCCAAGTGTGTGTGTGGTTGCAATGCCTGAACTTCTCAAGACTGTATTGAAAGAGGAGGCTCCTACAACCATTTGCACGCCCCCTGCAAGTGCTGGGAAGAGCACTGCCAGTCCAGTTGCTGATATTGAGATTGAGGATGTCACTGTAGACGTAGACCAGGATGAGGAGGATATAGGTGTAACTGGCACTAAGGAGGAAGTTGACGATGAGGATTCTGATGGTGATTAGGTTTGTTTGAATAAGGCACCAGTGGAGACAGTTGTTGTCCGTGGGATGAGAAAGCCCTTTGTCCTGCATTGACAAAATACCAAAAAAGCCTCTCCACAAATCCGGACAACAGGTGTCAAGCCTTTGTCAATCTGCAATAAGTAGGGGTAAGGACGTTAACCAACAAGGAACATCCTCCCTTATATGTCACCTGCAGCGCATTTATCAAAATTCATTGTCAAGCTCAGAAACTTTGGGTAATAGTGTAAGCAGTCCACTGACACCTTAATCCCTTCTTCTACTTGTACCCAAGCTACTGCAAGCCACACCACCAACTCCTTCAATGTCAAATCCCTCATCAGTGAGGAACTTCAGTAGTCCTGCAGGCCATGACACTGGAATGACTGACGAGTCCTTTCCTTACTGGAATTCCACCGAAGGATACTTAAATGGTATGCCTACTGCTGCTGCTGCCACTGTTGTTGTTGCTGCTGGGAGTCGATTGTCATCCCAGAGGGGAAGTCGGAAGACCACTTCTACTAATTCAACTAAGCAATTGACTGTCCAACAATCCTTTGCGAGGAAGATGAAAAATGACAGCAGTCACCCTGTTGCAAAGCAATTAGTGCAGTGGGATTTAGACAGTTGATGGATGTACTATGTCCCCGGTACCAAATCCCATCTAGATTCCACTTCACTAGGAAAGCAATTCCTGGACTGTACAGGGACATTAAGAAAAGTGTCCTCAGTGTCCTGAAAAACGTGGTTGTACCCAGTGTCCACTTAACCATGGACATGTGTACAAATGAAGCA
This sequence comes from Pseudophryne corroboree, assembly GCF_028390025.1. Taxonomy (NCBI): domain Eukaryota; kingdom Metazoa; phylum Chordata; class Amphibia; order Anura; family Myobatrachidae; genus Pseudophryne; species Pseudophryne corroboree. The sequence continues at coordinate 331,637,380 of NC_086453.1, forward strand.
GGGGAAACCAAGGACTACATGACTGTGACAGCCCAATTGGAAGATGTATTGCTTCTCACAGCAACAACCGCAGCGGCACCAGTAGCAGCATCTCACAAATGGCAACTCGATCCTAGGCAGGCTACTCTGTGTATCACCAGTTTCTGTAAGAGGCACACCACTGATAACCTCTTACAGAAACTGAGGGACATCATCGCACAATGGCTTACCCAACTTAGACTTTCCTTGGGATTTGTGATATTTGATGTAACCACCAATATTGTGCGTGAATTTCATCTGGGCAAATTCCAGGATGTCCCATGTTTTAAACATACAATTCATTTGGTGGTGCAGAATTTTTGTAAAAATTACAGGGGCGTGCAGGAGATGCTGTTGGTGGCCCGAAAAATTGCGGCATACTTTCGACATTCAGCCAAAAAAACACTGGAGCACCAGCAAACACTCCTGTACCTGCCCTGCCATCATCACCTGAAGCAAGAGGTGATAATGAGGTGAAATTCAACAATCTATATGCTTAAGAGGATGGAGGAGCAGCAAAAGGCCATTTGAGCCTATACATCCACCTACGATATAGTCAAAGGAGGGGGAAATCACCTAACTCAAGCACAGTGAAGAATGATTTTCGTGTTGTGCAAGGTGGCGTTGGTTGGGGTTAGTATGTGCTCTGTAGGGGTGCTGCTGCAGTCACTAAGGTGTACATGTGCTGTCCTAGGGAGCTGTCCTGGCTATCCTGACTGTCACTGACTGTCACTGGGGTTAGTGTGTGCTCTCTAGGGGTGCTGCTGCAGTCACTGTGGTGTACCTGTGCTGTGTTAGGTGTGCTGTCCTGGCTGTCACTGGTGTTTCATGTGCTGCAGCTGTACATGTGTGTTGCTGTCCTGGCTGTCACTGTGTTGTACAGGGTGCAGGGGCACTGTTCTCCTGTATGCTGGAAAATATAGGGGTGCTGCTGGCCCTGTATGTTGTAAAAATTCAGGGGTACAGTTTAAAATTAAAAGCACGCTGCTGTATGTTGTAAAATATATTGGTGTTGCTGTTCAAATAACATTACATTGGCACTGTATGTTGTAAAAATTCAGAGGTGCAGTTGTTAAAAATTAAAAGCACACTGCTGTATGCTGTAAAAAAATAGGGGTGCTACTGGCCCTGTATGTTGTACAAATTCAGAGGTGCAGTTGTTTAAAATTAAAAGCACACTGCTCTTGTATGCTGTAAAATATAGGGGTGTTGCTGTTCAAATAACATAACACTGGCCCTGTATGTTGTAAAAATTCAGGGGAGCAGTGGTTAAAAATTAAGAGCACACTGCTACTGTTTACTTTACAATATTGGGGTGCTGCTGGCACAATATGTTGTAAAAATTCAGGGGTGCAGTTTAAAAAAAATAAAAGCACATTGCTGTATGCTGTAAAATTCAGGGGTACAGTTTAAAATTAAAAGCACACTGCTGTATGTTGTAAAATATATTGGTGTTGCTGTTCAAATAACATTACATTGGCACTGTATGTTGTAAGAATTCAGAGGTGCAGTTGTTAAAAATTAAAAGCACACTGCTGTATGCTGTAAAAAAAATAGGGGTGCTACTGGCCCTGTATGTTGTACAAATTCAGAGGTGCAGTTGTTTAAAATTAAAAGCACACTGCTCTTGTATGCTGTAAAATATAGGGGTGTTGCTGTTCAAATAACATAACACTGGCCCTGTATGTTGTAAAAATTCAGGGGAGCAGTGGTTAAAAATTAAGAGCACACTGCTACTGTTTACTTTACAATATTGGGGTGCTGCTGGCACAATATGTTGTAAAAATTCAGAGGTGCAGTTTAAAAAAAATAAAAGCACATTGCTGTATGCTGTAAAATATTGTTGTGCTGCTGTTCAAATAACATTACACTGGCCCTGTATGCTGTAAGTATACAGGGGTGCTGTGAAAATAAAGGGGCACTGTTCTGTGTACTGTAATAATAAAGGGGTGCTGTCCTGTGAAATGGAGAACAACAATTTGGAGGAAAAAATATTGGAAGATCAGGAACCACTTTTAGTTCCTAGTACTAGTGCTGAAGCTGCTGCTGCCAACAGTCATGACATTGATGATTAAATTCTATCAACGTCATCTGCTAAAGCCAATGCCCAATGTCATAGAGAACATGTACAATCCTAGAAGCGAAAATTCATATTCAGAAAAAAGATATTATCTGATGAGAAGCGTAAACTTGGCAATATGCCATTCATGACACTAAGGGGGAGATTCAAATGTTTGAAAAGTCAGTTGGGACTCTGTTTTTTCATATCTATTATACAGGAAAAAATAGAAACTCAACCAACATTTCAAACATTTGAATTCCACCCTAAGTGTCAAGGAAAAGCTGAGGCTTTGGCCTATGTTCATGACTAGTGGCTCAGCTTCTCATGACAATGGAAGCCCTCTATCCTCTTGAAAAAAAAAAAAATAAGCAGGTTAAAGCACAGGAAAATACAACTGTGCTTACAGAGATATCACAAATCCCCAAGGCGAGTCCAAGTGTGTGTGTGGTTGCAATGCCTGAACTTCTCAAGACTGTATTGAAAGAGGAGGCTCCTACAACCATTTGCACGCCCCCTGCAAGTGCTGGGAAGAGCACTGCCAGTCCAGTTGCTGATATTGAGATTGAGGATGTCACTGTAGACGTAGACCAGGATGAGGAGGATATAGGTGTAACTGGCACTAAGGAGGAAGTTGACGATGAGGATTCTGATGGTGATTAGGTTTGTTTGAATAAGGCACCAGTGGAGACAGTTGTTGTCCGTGGGATGAGAAAGCCCTTTGTTCTGCATTGACAAAATACCAAAAAAGCCTCTCCACAAATCCGGACAACAGGTGTCAAGCCTTTGTCAATCTGCAATAAGTAGGGGTAAGGACGTTAACCAACAAGGAACATCCTCCCTTATATGTCACCTGCAGCGCATTTATCAAAATTCATTGTCAAGCTCAGAAACTTTGGGTAATAGTGTAAGCAGTCCACTGACACCTTAATCCCTTCTTCTACTTGTACCCAAGCTACTGCAAGCCACACCACCAACTCCTTCAATGTCAAATCCCTCATTAGTGAGGAACTTCAGTAGTCCTGCAGGCCATGACACTGGAATGACTGACGAGTCCTTTCCTTACTGGAATTCCACCGAAGGATACTTAAATGGTATGCCTACTGCTGCTGCTGCCACTGTTGTTGTTGCTGCTGGGAGTCGATTGTCATCCCAGAGGGGAAGTCGGAAGACCACTTCTACTAATTCAACTAAGCAATTGACTGTCCAACAATCCTTTGCGAGGAAGATGAAAAATGACAGCAGTCACCCTGTTGCAAAGCAATTAGTGCAGTGGGATTTAGACAGTTGATGGATGTACTATGTCCCCGGTGCCAAATCCCATCTAGATTCCACTTCACTAGGAAAGCAATTCCTGGACTGTACAGGGACATTAAGAAAAGTGTCCTCAGTGTCCTGGAAAACGTGGTTGTACCCAGTGTCCACTTAACCATGGACAAGTGTACAAATGAAGCAGGGGAAACCAAGGACTACATGACTGTGACAGCCCAATTGGAAGATGTATTGCTTCTCACAGCAACAACAGCAGCGGCACCAGTAGCAGCATCTCACAAATGGCAACTCTATCCTAGGCAGGCTACTCTGTGTATCACCAGTTTCTGTAAGAGGCACACCACTGATAACCTCTTACAGAAACTGAGGGACATCATCGCACAATGGCTTACCCAACTTAGACTTTCCTGGGGGTTTGTGATATTTGATGTAACCACCAATATTGTGCGTGAATTTCATCTGGGCAAATTCCAGGATGTCCCATGTTTTAAACATACAATTCATTTGGTGGTGCAGAATTTTTGTAAAAATTACAGGGGCGTGCAGGAGATGCTGTTGGTGGCCCGAAAAATTGCGGCATACTTTCGACATTCAGCCAAAAAAACACTGGAGCACCAGCAAACACTCCTGTACCTGCCCTGCCATCATCACCTGAAGCAAGAGGTGATAATGAGGTGAAATTCAACAATCTATATGCTTAAGAGGATGGAGGAGCAGCAAAAGGCCATTCGAGCCTATACATCCACTTACGATATAGTCAAAGGAGGGGGAAATCACCTAACTCAAGCACAGTGAAGAATGATTTTCGTGTTGTGCAAGGTGGCGTTGGGTGGGGTTAGTATGTGCTCTGTAGGGGTGCTGCTGCAGTCACTAAGGTGTACATGTGCTGTCCTAGGGAGCTGTCCTGGCTATCCTGGCTGTCACTGGTGTTTCATGTGCTGCAGCTGTACATGGGTGTTGCTGTCCTGGCTGTCAATGTGTTGTACAGGGTGCAGGAGCACTGTTCTCCTGTATGATGGAAAATATATGGGTGCTGCTGGCCCTTTATGTTGTAAAAATTCAGGTATGCAGTTCAAAAATAAAAGCACACTGCTGTTTGTTGTAAAATATAGTGGTGTTGCTGTACAAATAACATTATACTAGCCTTGTATGTTGTAAAAGTTCAGAGGTGCAGTTGTCAACAGTTAAAAGCACATTGATGTATGCTGTAAATAAAGAGGTGCTGCTGGCCCTGTATGTTGTAAAAATTCAGAGGTGCAGTTGTTAAAAATTAATAGCACACTGCTATTCTATGCTGTAAAATATAGTAGTGTTGTGTTATGATTCCAGCACTCCTGGCCAGAGGAGATCTTATGACAATGACCGGAGCACTGGAATGGAATGCTGGGAACGGGAGCAGGAAAGAATAATAGCCCCTGGCGCCCTAACTCTGTTGTCTTACCCGTGCTATCGGAAATCCCTTGCGAGACTATGGTTTCTTGAGCCCTTGGCAGCCGCGTTTGAAGGGCGGATTATGTCTGCCCAACTGCGATGCCCCCCGGTCTTAATGAGAGACAAAGGGAAATCCGAGGCAGGATGATAACAAGAGGACCTCTAGCTAACAACAGGCCAGGGGCTACGAGCTAACTAAAAAACCTAAAGTATGTGCGGAAAAACCGCCAGGGAAAAGGACAACCGAAATCCACTTGTCCAATACTCCTACCCGGCACCGCCGGATACCAGAGTGGACCTGTGGAAGCGGAACCCTCCGCAAAATGCTCCAAACACAAATAATAAAGGGTAAAGCGGCCGAGCCGCTACACACGGCCGAGCCGCGACTCACGAACACCACTGGATGTTAAACGGTGATCGGTCAGGACTCCAGGGACGAGTTGATAACTCCCGAGTACAGGACTTCAGAGGACTGGAACGACCGGATACAGCAAGACTGGAAACAGACTCTCAGCAAACAAAGACAGCATGCATGAAGCTATTACCGGCGTCTGTGAGAAGCCCTGAGAGTGCAGGAGTCCTCCAATCAGCTGCTGACAGAGCTGATTAGAATGAATGCCATGCAGCTGCCTTGCTGCACGGCCAGAGATCAGGTGCACCTATTAATTAAACAGGACCCAGCAACGGGGAACGCGGTCCGCCAGTGGCGTCCCCGTTGCTAGGGTCCGTGCGGCTCAGCGCGCTCGGCGTCTAGCGTTGCTAGGGAGCCGGCGGCTGTACGCGCATGGCGTCCCTAGTTGCTAGGCGCCGGGCCGCGCAGACGAGCGGACCCCGGCGCCTAACATGTTGCTGTTCAAATAAGACTTCACTGGCCCTGTATGTTGTAAAAATTCAGGGGTGCAGTTGTAAAAAATTAAAAGCACACTGCTCCTGTATGCTTTAAAATATAGGGGTGCTGCTCGCACTATGTATTGTAAAATATCAGAGGTGCAGTTGTTAAAAATTAAAAACTCACTGCTATATGCTGTAAAATGTAGGGGTACTGCTGTTCAAATAACATTACACTGGCCCTGTAAGCTGTAAGTATACAGGGGTGCTGTGGAAGTAAAGGGGCACTGTTTTGTGTACTGTAATAATAAAGGGGTGCTGTCCTGTGAAATGGAGAACAACAATTTGGATGAAAAATAATTTGAAGATCAGGAACCAATTTCAGTTCCTATTACTAGTGCTGAATCTGCTGCTGCCACCAGTCATGACATTGATAATTAAATTCCATCAACGTCGTCTGCTAAGGCTGATGCCCAATGTCATAGAGATCATGTAAAATCCAAGAAGCAAAAATTAATAATCAGAAAAAATAAATTATCTGATGAGAAGCGTAAACTTGGCAATATGCCATTCACGACACTAAGTGTCAAGGAAAAGCTGAGGCCTGTTTCTATGTTTATGACTGGTGACTCAGCTTCTCATGACAATGGAAGCCCTCTGTCCTCTCGAAAAATTAAAAGAAAGTCCAAGTGTGTGAGCGGTTGCAATGCCTGAACTTCTCAAGATTGTATGGAAAGAGGAGGCTCCTACAACCATTTGCACACCCCCTGCAAGTGCTGGGAAGAGCACTGCCAGTCCAGTTGCTGATATTGAGATTGAGGATGTCACTGTAGACGTAGAACAGGATGAGGAGGATATAGGTGTAACTGGCGCTGAGAAGGAAGTTGACGATGAGGATTCTGATGGTGATATGGTTTGTTTGAATAAGGCACCAGTGGAGGCAGTTGTTGTCCGTGGGATGAGAAAGCCCATTGTCATGCCTGGGCAAAATACCAAAAAAGCCTCTTCTTCAGTGTGGAATTATTTCTTCACAAATCCGGACAACAGGTGTCAAGCCGTGTTATGCCTTTGTCAATCTGTAATAAGTAGGGGTAAGGACGTTAACCACCGAGGAATATCCTTCCTTATACTGTACGTCACCTGCAGCGCATTCATCAAAATTCATTGTCAAGCTCTGAAACTTTGGGTAATAGTGTAAGTAGTCCTTTGACACCTAAATCCCTTCCTCTTGTACCCAAGCTACTGCAAGCAACACCACCAACTCCCTCAATGTCAATTTCCTCCTCAGTCAGGAACATCAGTAGTCCTGCAGGCATGACACTAGCATGACTGACGAGTCCTCTCCTTACCGGAATTCCTCTGGAGGATCCTTGAGTGGTACACCTACTGCTGCTGCCACTGCTGTTGTTGCTGCTGGGAGTCGATCGTCATCCCAGAGGGGAAGTCGGAAGACCACTTGTGCTACTTCAACTAAGCAATTGACTGTCCAACAGTCCTTTGCGAGGAAGATGAAATATGACAGCAGTAACCCTGTTGCAAAGCAATTAGTGCAGTGGGATTTAGACAGTTGATGGACATACTATGTCCCTGGTGCCAAATCCCATCTAGATTCCACTTCACTAGGAAAGCGATTCCCGGATTGTACAGGGACATTAAGAAAGTGTCCTCAGTGTCCTGAAAAATGCGGTTATACCCAGTGTCCACTTAACCATGGACATGTGTACAAGTGGAGCAGGGCAAACTAAGGACTACATGACTGTGACAGCCCAATGGGAAGATGTATTGCCTCCCACAGCAACAACACCAGCAGCACCAGTAACAGCATCTCACAAGCGGCAGCTCGTTCCTAGGCAGACTACACTGTGTATCACCAGTTTCTGTAAGAGGCACACCGCTGACAACCTCTTACAGAAACTGAGGGACATCATCGCACAATGGCTTACCCCACTTAGGGGTATATTCAATTGAAGTCGAATTCCGGCGTGAATTCGTCAGTTTTTTGATTCGACACTATTCGACAGCCGAAACCCTCCACCTGGGACCATGAATTCGACATATTCAATTAAAAACAGATTCGCCACTCCCTCTGTCGAAAAACGGACCAATCGTCAAATAGTGGGCGGCCAGGATTCGACTTCCCGCCATTTGGAGTCCTATATAGGGCTTGTTTGCTGCGTGCTCAGCAGCCATTTTGTGAACCTGCAGAGCGGATTGGAGGAGCTGCAGAGTGGTCAAATTAGTTGTTTTTGCTTTGGTATCATTTGTACACCAAGCAGACTTTAATCCAGGATGGACAGAAGACCTGTCACCCCGAAGGAGAGTCATTTTTGGAGCGATTTCTACATTTGTAGGTAAGTACCACATGTGGTCTGGTGTTGCATGTAGGTGTTTGTGTAGTGTATAGGTGTTGTTCTGAGTGCTTGTCTACTGTTTTGGATGAGATATGAGAGCAGTATGTAATGTTTGGATGGTGGGGGGTGCCATGAGGTGTACATGTGGCATTGCTTTGGGGTGTTAGGGGTATGTATATGTGTACAGGTGTGCGTGTATATAGGTCCTGTTTATATTGCTGCAGGTCCTGCTTGTATTGCTGCATGAATTTTTGGGAGTTTTGTGTTTGGGGGTAGTTTTTCACAATTTTTTATTTGCAGAAAATGTTTTTTTGGTCATGCTTTAACACTGGTGTACTACCAGCATGACATGTTGGGGTACAGGGATGCATTTACTGGATTTTTGGCTTGTTTGGGTGAGGTTTTTCATGTTTTTTTGTGCCATGAGGTGTACATGTGGTGCCATGCGGTGTACATTTGTTGCTGCTTTGGGGTGTTTGGGGTATATATATGTGTACAAGTGTGTGTATACAGGTCCTGGTTGTATTGCAGCAGGTCCTGCTTGTATTGCTGCATGTTTTTTTAGGAGTTTTGTGTTTGGGGTAGTTTTTCACTTTTTTTTTATTTGCAGAATTTTTTTTTTTTTTGGTCATGCTTTAACACTGGTGTACTACCAGCATGACATGTTGGGGTGCAGGGATGCATTTACTGGCTTTTTGGCTTGTTTGGGTGAGGTTTTTCATGTTTTTTTTTGCGCCATGAGGTGTACATGTGGTGCCATGCGGTGTACATTTGGTGCTGCTTTGGGGTGTTTGGGCTATGTATATGTGTACAGGTGTGTGTATATAGGTCCTGGTTGTATTGCTGCAGGTCCTGCTTGTATTGCTGCATGTATTTTTTGGAGCTTTGTGTTTGGGGGTAGTTTTTCATGTTTTCTTTTATTTGCAGAAAATGTTTTTTCGGTCATGCTTTAACACTGGTGTACTACCAGCATGACATGTACTGGCATTTACTGGCTTTTTGGCTTGTTTGGATGAGGTTTTTAATTTTTTTTACTTTTTTTATATATGTGCTTATGTGTTTGGTCATGCTTGAGCACTGGGGTCCCAGCAGCATGACATGTTGGGGTGTCTCTAATGGCTTTTTGGTAGCATTTTCATGTTTTTTTTTAGCAGTTTTGTCATGCTTCAGCACAGCTGCACCCCAACATGTCATGCTGCTGGCACATTTATTTGCTTTTGTCAGTTTGGGCGTGGTTTTTCATGGTTTTTTTATGTGCTAATGTGTGTTTGGTCTTGTTTGAGCACTGGGGTCCCAGCAGTATGACATGTGGGGGTGCATGTAATTTAGTAATGTGGGGTACATATTTTTGGGGTACATATGTAAAAATATTTTTTTCTTTTTACACCATGGATGTCCAGGGACCAGCGCCCCCAATCCCCCCCTTCCCCCCACCCCTCAGAAAAAGTATCGCTAGACAACAACGAGGAGTGGGAGCCGACCCTGGAGGAGGAGATGGCTGAACAGGCATACAGCGATCAGCCACAGTCATCAAGGGACCAACCTGAAAGGAGAAAGAAAAAGAAAAGGCCTAGACAGGTAATTACTGTCAACACCTGCAGACACAATAGCATCCAACTTGACACACCCATGAGCTAGTTTGCGCACTGCCGGGTGCACACCTACAGGTATCTTTGTGCACTGCCAGGGACACTGACACACTCCCAGGGACATGCAGATCACTTTGTTAGTATTAATTGCATGTTTTTTTATCCCTAAAAGGCAAGAATTCAGCCAGAGGATCAGTCGGAGGAGGAAGCCTCTGGTGAAGACACAGGATGGAAGAATCCGTGTGGACCAAGATACACCGAGGCAGAAAATTGTGCCCTAGTGGATGGCGTCGACAGGTCCTACGACTTTCTGTATGGACCAAGGGCACAGACAACAGCAGCAAAGATGAAGAGAAACATCTGGGATGCCATCGCAAGACAAGTCACTGCAGTATCTGGAAACCACCGGAGCACCAGAAACTGCATGAAGCGGTACAGTGATTGCCGTAGACAGACCAAGAAAAAGATGGGGATTCAGCGCCGACATGAGACAGCAACCGGAGGTGGTCTGGCTCTCAATTTGAAGTGGCTTTCCTGGGTGGAAGTTATAAAAAGGCGCATGAACCCTGTCATGGTCCAAGGAGTTCGTGGAGGTGTGGACTCCACTGGTCCTGCTGGCTTTCCTGAGGAGGAAGAACCACCCAGACAACAGAAGATGGTGGGCGTACAGCAGTCCAAAAGGAGGCGTGATGGTATGAATAAATTCAGATGAGCTGTACTAAACATTTTTTGTTTTTATTTGCTAATGTGTTTGTTCTTTCCTCTAGACACGCCTGCCCAGAGGACATCACTTGCACGCAGTACATCACCAGCGCGCAGACCATCACCTGCGCGCTGGACATCGCCAGCGTGCAGACCATCACCTGCATGGCAGGCATCAGCACGCAGACCATCACCTGCGCGCCAGACATCGTCAGCGCGCAGAACGTCGCCTGCGCACCATACATCGTCAGCATGCAGAACGTCACCTATGCGCCAGACATCAGCGCGCAGACCATCACCTGTATGCCAGACATCGTCAGCACGCAGAACATCACCTGCGCGCCAGACATCATCAGCGCGCACACCATCACCTGCGCGCCAGACATCATCAGCACGAAGACCATCACCTGTGCCCACACCACCACCTGGGCGCCAAACTTCATCACCTGCGCGCATGGCATCCCCAGCTCGTGATCTGACCTCCAGGAGCTCAGAGACTGACACAAGAGCCTCAAGAAGACAGTACCCTTGTGAACCCATCACCTGAAGTGTTTGAGTCAACAGGGTTAACCGACGAGACATTTCTAGGGTTTGATGACAGCCGTGCAGATGCATCCAGCCATACCCAAGAAAAGTCTCCAGATTTGAGGACCAGTGAAGCTCCTGGAGCAGCGGCACCACAGGATGGAGAAGGTTAATATATAATATTTTTTTGGTTGGGGGGGTCACCATTTTTGTATAGTTTATTAACTTTATTTTTGTGTTTTTTCTTTTGCAAACAGAGGTGCCATGGACCAGCAGTGGATTGGAGTCAGGGATTGGTCCCTACTTCAGGCCGGATCTCTTACAGGATGAGTCGGACGATGAGGTGGAAGTGAAGCAGCCTGCAGTTTCTACATCCGTGTGTAAGTAATTATATAACAAATTGTGAACCTTCAAACATATGTATGAATGTTTATTCTAATTTCTAATTTTCTTTTCAGCTGCACAAATGCAATTGGTGGCAGACATTCAGCAAGGGCAGGATCCCTCAGATATTCAGAGGGTAAACACCCTGGCAGCAGAGATGAATGCCCACCAGGATAATTTTACGGATGTCGTTAATACCAAACAAGAGGCCATTGAGAAGACAATGGAAAAGATGGCAACCAGTATGGTTGACATGCAGAAGGCTCTTGCCGACAGCATGGCAGAAACACGAAAGACCAGGCAGGAAGATCACAGGCAAACTATGGACATCCTTCACGTTCTGGTCACATTCATCAACCGGCTGGTGGATATCACTGCATGCCAGTCACACAGCATTCAGAACATGTCGGAGAGCCAGCGACATTACACAGCCAGCCACCAGATCATCGCAACAACGCTACAGATGATCTACAAAAGACTCCCAGAGCCAGCTCATCAACATGCTGGTCAACCACCACATCTGCCACCACAAGCCACACTGACACCTCCTGCCCTTGGTCCACCACAATCCTGGTATGGACAGTCACAGCTGTACCAAGGATATACATGGATGTACCTCACTTACAAGATGCCTCCACCACCAACACTGGCCGCAACATCTACACCAGCATGGCCACCAAGGCCAATACAACACACTCCATAGCCTTCCAGGACACCGTCGCCACTTCAGGAGGAAGAGGATCCGGACAGCCCCCACACACCTTAGCGCGGTCGTATTATTTTATTATTTCCAATGTTTTTCATGTATTCCCTTTCTCTCACTCCCATTATTTTTCTTTTCTTAGTATTGTTTAATATTTGTGTTCTCCTCCCCCACCCCCGATCGGGTACTACCAAGGAGCTATGTCTAGATATACATGCGCGGTCATGTATGAGTGTGGTAACTGATGAAAGCACCTTGTGGTTACATATATGATGGGCCAAAGAGCTAATCTGATACCACTTTTTTATTTTTTTTTCAAATAAAAATCCCTTGCGAATTTGTGTAAATTAGGCATTCACATTTGTGACACTTGACCACTAGTGTTTTTTTTTTAACTTCTTCATAGATATGGTTTAAAAATTGTCATGGACAGCGTAGTTCATGTTGTGCATACCAAAGTGAGAAAATCCATGTTTAAATGTATATATTCAAGAAACTTTGTCCCGCCTGCCCTTGGGGAACAACACAGTCCAGCAATGGGTCATGCTGGACTGTGTGGTTCCACAAGTGCAGGCGTGTCAAAGTGCAGAACACTGATACCACGACTCTTCCACTTTGTTCCGCCTGCCCTTGGGGAACAACACAGTCCAGCGGAACCCATTGCTGGACTGTGTGGTTCCACAAGTGCAGGCGTGTCAAAGTGCAGAACACTGACACCTTGCCTCTGCCACTTTGGCCCACCTGCCCTTGGGGAACAACACAGTCCAGCGAAACCCATTGCTGGACTGTGTGGTTCCACAAGTGCAGGCATGTCAAAGTGCAGAACACTGACACCTTGCCTCTGCCACTTTGGCCCGCCTGCCCTTGGGGAACAACACAGTCCAGTGAAACCCATTGCTGGACTGTGTGGTTCCACAAGTGCAGGCGTGTCAAAGTGCAGAACACTGACACCACGACTCTTCCACTTTGTCCCGCCTGCCCTTGGGGAACAACACAGTCCAGCGAAACCTATTGCTGGACTGTGTGGTTTCACAAGTGCAGGCGTTCCAAAGTGCAGAACACTGACACCTTCACTCTGCCACATGTCCCACCTGTCCCTTTGGGAACAACACAGTCCAGCAATGGGTCATGCTGGACTGTGTGGTTCCACAAATGTTTTTGTGAAAGGAATGTGAACATGACATAATTACATTTACTTAATATTTTGTTTTACATTTTTTCAACAGATATCTACACATGAAAAGACTGGATGAAGAATAAACACTACTTTTTTTGTTTTATTTAAATTTTATTTTTCTTACAATATATAAAAATTCAACTGTTTTTCTTCAATAAATTATTCAATTTAGAAGTTTTTTGTTTTTTCTATAAATGATAAATTTACAATAGGACATTTCTGAAATGCGGTGGTATTAAAGGTCTTGTGGGAGGCTGTTGGTGATGACTGAAGTGTCACTTTACATCCAGAGGGGGTATTTGTGAGGGTTACTCCGTAAGACCTGTGGAAGAGAATAGTACGAGGTTCCAGGTATTTGTAATAGTGTCATCCTTTGTGGAAAAGAACAGGTACCAGCAACATTGCAAACAAACAGGTTACATCAGCCTTTGTCCCAAATGCAATCCTCCATCGGTTGAGAATCTACACATCCCAGCATGCCCTGACACAGCGTAAGCATTGCTGTGTCAGGGCATGATTTGAGATGCAGTTTTGCAAATGCAGGAGGGTCGCAGTTTGGACATGCCTGGGTTACTTGGACAAGATGGAGTTTTGGGCACTACATCTCACCTGAGTGGTGTCTCTGCAACATGGCGGAGGTTCAGGTCCACATCACAAGTAGGACGTCCATGGTAGAGGGGGGTAAACTTGCACAATAACTGCGGCAACCCAACAACAGGAAACAACTGGGGATAACAGGACGTCAACGGTAATGAGAAGGGCTGTCAACAGGACGTGAACTGGACGTCAACACGACATCAGCTGGACGTCAACTGGCCAACTCTGTAATACATAAATAAACATTATTTTTTAGAATATGACAATCTCAGTTTACATGAATATACAAATATTACAAGTATACTCACAGGCAGAGGAAAAAAAGTGTCGATAAGCATCCTTCGAGATTCATCTCCTTCATCCATACCCACAGGTGGAGAAGAAGAACGGTTCCCGTGGCGGAAAGCCCTGCAATGAAGAGTCACCGGCAAACGGTTTGCGACACATATGTTGTGTAAAATACAACATGCATTTACCATGCCGCAAACCTTTGCCGGTGAGTACAAAAGAGCACCAGTGGAAGTGTCTAAACATCTAAACTGGCTTTTAAGTACACCGAAGGCACGCTCAATTACTCCCCTGCAAGCTCTGTCCCTGCATGCGATAATTGATAATTGATACATACATGCAATGTACTCAATTATCCCAGTGCGAGTTTGGTCGATATTATCACACCACATTCACATCCTTGGCCCCTTAGTCTTTTATTCTCACTATGGGGTATATTATTTACTAAGGTCCCGATTTTGACCGAGATGCCGTTTTTTCTTCAAAGTGTCATCTCGGCAATTTACTAAGCAAAAATCTCGGCAGTGATGAGGGCATTCGTAATATTTTGGAAGTCCTAGGAAAAAATCACGAATCAATACACCATCGGTCAAATACGCCTGCAATTTGCTAGAAATCGGTCATTTACTAAAAAGTGCAAAACACAAACACTGCCGACAATAGCCAAACACTGCCGTGCTGAAATACAAATCGTGAAAAAGTGCTAAAAAAAGACAGACCTGCTTTTTTATCCCGTGTTTGTATAGGCATGCACGGATCCATGAGATCCGTGCATGTTTATCAGTGGGAAGGGGTGGGAAATTTTATAATTTAAAAAAAAAAAAATTGCGTGGGGTCCCCCCTCCTTAACCAAACCAGCCTCGGGCTCTTTGAGCCGGCCCTGGTTGCAAAAATATGGGAAAAAATTGACAGGGGTTCCCCCATATTTAAGCAACCAGCACCGGGCTCTGCGCCTGGTCCTGGTTCCAAAAATATGGGGGACAAAAAGCGTAGGGGTCCCCCGTATTTTTGAAACCAGCACCGGGCTCCACTAGCTGGACAGATAATGCCACAGCCGGGGGTCACTTTTATACAGTGCCTTGCGGCCGTGGCATCAAATATCCAACTAGTCACCCCTGGCCGGGGTACCCTGGGGGAGTGGGGACCCCTTAAATCAAGGGGTCCCCCCCAGCCACCCAAGGGCCAGGGGTGAAGCCCGAGGCTGTCCCCCCCATCCAATGGGCTGCGGATGGGGGGCTGATAGCCTTTGTTCAAAGTAATGAATATTGTTTTTAGTAGCAGTACTACAAGTCCCAGCAAGCCTCCCCCGCAAGCTGGTACTTGGAGAACCACAAGTACCAGCATGCGGCGGAAAACCAGGCCCGCTGGTACCTGTAGTACTACTACTAAAAAAATACCCCAATAAAGACAATACACACACACCTTGAAAGTATAACTTTAATACATACATACACACCACCATATACACATACTTACCTTATGTTCACACGAGGGTCGGTCCTCTTCTCCAGTAGAATCCATGGTGTACCTGTTGAAAAAATCCTACTCACCAAATCCAGTGTAGAGGGCTCCTCGGGTAATCCATTTGTAATCCACGTACTTGTAAAAATAAAAAAACGGGACACCCGACCACGAACTGAAAGGGGCCCCATGTTTTCACATGGGACCCCTTTCTCCGAATGCCAGAAACCCCCTCTGACTGATGTCTAAGTGGGTTTCTTCAGCCAATCAGGGAGCGCCACGTTTGGCACCCTCCTGATCGGCTGTGTGCTCCTGTACTGTATGACAGGCGGCACACGGCAGTGTTACAATGTAGCGCCTATGCGCTCCATTGTAACCAATGGTGGGAACTTTCAGGTCAGCGGTTGACCGAAAGTGATCTCACCGCTGACCTGAAAGTTCCCACCATTGGTTACAATGGAGCGCATAGGCGCTACATTGTAACACTGCCGTGTGCCGCCTGTCATACAGTACAGGAGCACACAGCCGATCAGGAGGGTGCCAAACGTGGCGCTCCCTGATTGGCTGATGGAACCTTCTTGGACTTAAGTCAGAGGGGGTTCCAGGCATTCGGGGAAAGGGGACCCATGTGAAAACATGGGGCCCCTTTCAGTGCGAGGTCGGGTATCCGTTTTTTTATTTTTACAAGTACGTGGATTACAAAAGGATTTACCGACGAGCCTAAGACACTGGATTATGTGAGTATAATTTTTTCAACAGGTACACCATGGATTCTACTGGAGAAGAGGACCGACCTGCGTGGGAACATAAGGTAAGTATGTGTATATGGAGGTGTGGATGGATGTATTAAAGTTATACTTTCAAGGTGTGTGTGTGTTGTCTTTATTGGGGTATTTTTTTAGTAGTAGTACTACAGGTACCAGCGGGCCCATTTTTCCGCCGCATGCTGGTACTTGTGGTTCTCCAAGTACCAGCTTGCGGGGGAGGCTTGCTGGGCCTTGTAGTACTGCTACTAAAAACAATATCATTCACTTTGAACAAAGGCTATCAGCCCCCCATCCGCAGCCCATTGGATGGGGGGGACAGCCTCGGGCTTCATCCCTGGCCCTTGGGTGGCTGGGGGGGGGACCCCTTGATTGAAGGGGTCCCCACTCCCCCAGGGTACCCCGGCCAGGGGTGACTAGTTGGATATTTGATACCACGGCCGCAATGCACTGTATAAAAGTGACCCCCGGCTGTGGCATTATCTGTCCAGCTAGTGGAGCCCGGTGCTGGTTTCAAAAATACGGGGGACCCCTACGCTTTTTGTCCCCCGTATTTTTGGAACCAGGACCAGGCGCAGAGCCCGATGCTGGTTGTTTAAATATGGGGGAACCCCTGTCCATTTTTTCCCCATATTTCTGCAACCAGGATCGGCTCAAAGAGCCCGAGGCTGGTTTGCCTTAGGAGGGGGGACCCCACGCAATTTTTTTTTTTACATTTAAACATATATATTTTTTTTTTAACAAGGTGCACAATGAAGCCCAGCACGGATCTCTCAGATCCGGCCGAGATTCATTGTATTAAAGTCGGCAGTGTTTTACAAGTCACTCACGTAAAACACTACCAAAAAAACCGACTGACATCGACATCGGAAAACCCGAAAATGCAGAATACGGCAGCTTAGTAAATTAGTCGTAATCAATTCAAAAAGTTGCATATTTACACTTTCGATGTCATTTGTGATTGAACTTTGACCTCAAACGGGAAAATACGAATCTTAGTAAATATACCCCTATGTGTCTGATAGGACTCTTGGTACAGCTAACTGGGATGGCACACCCAACAAGGCAACAGCATTTGGTGCAATTTGAAGGTAAGTGTGTGTGGATGCATCTGTTTAATCTTTGTTCCAACATAATAATTATTATTTCTTATTATTTCTTATAAATATTATTATTATCTCAAGCAATTTTGCTTAACTGCGCATGCGCCACAACCAGTGTGCGATCGCATCCCAAAAAATGGCGGTGGATCGCCTGCAGATGCAGACTAGCTACATCCGCAAGGGTTCATCTTTACTTTCAGCCTCAGTGATGCATTTGCAATTTGCGATCACATCTCTGGCCACCAATTAGCATGCTGGGCAGTCTTGCATACTGTAGAAGCGATCACATATGGGCCCTCATTTCGAGTTGTTCGCTCGCTAGCTGCTTTTAGCAGCATTGCACACGCTAAGCCGCCGCCTACTGGGAGTGAATCTTAACATAGCAGAATTGCGAACGCAAGATTAGCAGAATTGCGAATAGAAATTTCTTTGCAGTTTCTGAGTAGCTCGAGACTTACTCTGCCACTGCGATCAGTTCAGTCAGTTTCGTTCCTGGTTTGACGTCACAAACACACCCAGCATTCACCCAGACACTCCCCTGTTTCTCCAGACACTCCCGCGTTTTTCCCAGAAACGGCTGCGTTTTTCCCCACACACCCATAAAACGGCCAGTTTCCGCCCAGAAACACCCACTTCCTGTCAATCACACTCCCATCACCAGAACGAAGAAATTTCCTCGTTAAGCCGTGAGTAAAATACCAAACTTTTTAGCAAATTTACTTGGCGCAGGCACACTGCGAATGTTGCGCATGCGCAGTTTGCGACTAATCGCACCGATGCGAAGAATAATAACGAGCGAACAACTCGGAATGAGGGCCATTGTGCTTTTTAGCAGAATCTGCAATCCAACTTGAATAGGGTCTATAGTGCCAACATTTTATGCAGCGCTATACTGAGAATAAATTGTCATCCTCGATAGTTCCAGCATTTTTAAAGCTTACAATCTAAATTCCCTAACACAGAACCTATAATGTTGTCATAATAGTTTACATACCTTCACTGAAAACATGTTGCAAAGTCTCCATTGGAAATTTTAATACATCATCTTGAAAGGCCCGTTCTGA
Source organism: Pseudophryne corroboree (assembly GCF_028390025.1). Taxonomy (NCBI): domain Eukaryota; kingdom Metazoa; phylum Chordata; class Amphibia; order Anura; family Myobatrachidae; genus Pseudophryne; species Pseudophryne corroboree. The sequence goes on from NC_086453.1 coordinate 331,655,696, forward strand.
ATTCATAGTAAAATATGTTTCCAGTTGTTCTCTAGAGTCAAAGCCATCTACAGGATAGTATTTATGGGAGCAGGAATCCATCTCGTATTATTGTATTACGGACTGACTGACCTTCAATTCTTTGTCCCTCTTTTCTTTGAATGGCCCAGGAATTCAGATTATACATTCACCAGGACCCATTTATATTCATCAGAAGCCAGAACATCAATATTATCACATCCTAGATGTGCTGCACATTAGAATGCATGTGATGGGGTGATGATCTCCTAACATAAACTTGTTTTTTTTCTCACATGTTTTTCATTTTTAACATTTAGATATTTACTGTAATTTAAAATGAGCTTTGGCTGTGAATTGCACCAAAGTAAAGAAAAAAGTTCGAATGGTTTTGCTCGCTGAAACTCAACAAGAGATACATAATCTGCATAACGTCAGTAGAATTCTCCATTTTGCAGGATAAAGGGGGTCATTCCGAGTTGATCGCTAGCTGCCATTGTTCGCAGCGCAGCGATCAGGCAAAAAAATCAGCATTTCTGCGCATGCGTATGCACCGCAATGCGCACGCACTGCAATGCACATGCGCAACGTATGGGTACAAAGTCCTATGTAGTTTTGCAAAGGTTTTAGTGACGTTTTCATTTGCACTGGCGGCCGCAAGAAGATTGACAGGAAAGGGGCATTTCTGGGTGTCAACTGACCGTTTTCAGGGAGTGCTTGGAAAAAGGCAGTCGTGCCAGGGAAAACGCAGGCGTGGTGGGGCGAACGCTGGGCGGGAGTGTGACGTCAAAAGCCAACCCTCCAACGTTAAAATCAATGCACTCGAAGAGTAAGCCCAGGGCTGGTCTTGTTTTGCACAAAATATTTTTGCAGGCGCTCTGCTGCACAGGCGTTTGCACACTTGCAAACTGAAAATACACTCCCCAGTGGGCGGCGACAATGCGTTTGCACGGATGCTAAAAACTGCTAGCGAGCGATCAACTCGGAATGGCCACCATAATGTCATTTTTGCATTATTGTAAATGGTATCCAGTAGTGATGTGCACCGGACATTTTTCGGGTTTTGTGTTTTGGTTTTGGATTAGGTTCCGCGGCCGTGTTTTGGATTCGGACGCATTTTGGCAAAACCTCCCTGAAAATGTTTTGTCGGATTCGGGTGTGTTTTGGATTCGGGTGTTTTTTTTACAAAAAACCCTCAAAAACCGCTTAAATCATAGAATTTGGGGGTCATTTTGATCCCATAGTATTATTAACCTCAATAACCATAATTTACACTAATTTTCAGTCTATTCTGAACACCTCACACCTCAGACAGGATGGCACTTCAAAAAAATAGTCCCCAGACAGCACATGATGCAAAGAAAAAAAGAGGCGCACCAAGGTCGCTGTGTGACTAAGCTAAGCGACACAAGTTGCCGACACAAACACCTGGCCCATCTAGGAGTGGCACTGCAGTGTCAGGCAGGATGGCACTTCAAAAAAATAGTCCCCAAACAGCACATGATGCAAAGAAAAAAAGAGGCGCACCAAGGTTGCTGTGTGACTAAGCTAAGCGACACAAGTGGCCGACACAAACACCTGACCCATCTAGGAGTGGCACTACAGTGTCAGGTAGGATGGCACTTCAAAAAAAGAGTCCCCAAACAGCACATGATGCAAAGAAAAAAAGAGGCGCACCAAGGTCGCTGTGTGACTAAGCTAAGCGACACAAGTGGCCGACACAAACACCTGGCCCATCTAGGTGTGGCACTGCAGTGTCAGACAGGATGGCACTTCAAAAAAATAGTCCCCAGACAGCACATGATGCAAAGAAAAAAAGAGGCGCACCAAGGTCGCTGTGTGACTAAGCTAAGCGACACAAGTTGCCGACACAAACACCTGGCCCATCTAGGAGCGGCACTGCAGTGTCAGGCAGGATGGCACTTCAAAAAAATAGTCCCCAAACAGCACATGATGCAAAGAAAAAAAGAGGCGCACCAAGGTCGCTGTGTGACTAAGCTAAGCGACACAAGTGGCCGACACAAACACCTGACCCATCTTGGAGTGGCACTACAGTGTCAGGCAGGATGGCACTTCAAAAAAAGAGTCCCCAAACAGCACATGATGCAAAGAAAAAAAGAGGCGCACTAAGGTCGCTGTGTGACTAAGCTAAGCGACACAAATGGCCGACACAAACACCTGGCCCATCTAGGAGTGGCACTGCAGTGTCAGACAGGATGGCACTTCAAAAAAATAGTCCCCAGACAGCACATGATGCAAAGAAAAAAAGAGGCGCACCAAGGTCGCTGTGTGACTAAGCTAAGCGACACAAGTGGCCGACACAAACACCTGGCCCATCTAGGAGTGGCACTGCAGTGTCAGGCAGGATGGCACTTCAAAAAAATTGTCCCCAAACAGCACATGATGCAAAGAAAACTTAAAGAAAAAAGAGGTGCAAGATGGAATTGTCCTTGGGCCATCCCACACACCCTTATGTTGTATAAACAGGACATGCACACTTTAACAAACCCATCATTTTAGCGACAGGGTCTGCCACATGACTGTGACTGAAATAACTGGTTGGTTTGGGCCCCCACCAAAAAAGAAGCAATCAATCTCTCCTTGCACAAACTGGCTCTACAGAGGCAAGATGTCCACCTCATCATCATCCTCCGATTGCTCACCCCTTTCACTCTGTATATCCCCCTCCTCACAGATTATTAATTCGTCCCCACTGGAATCCACCATCTCAGATCCCCGTGTACTTCTGGAGGCAATTGCTGCTGGTGAATATCTCCACGGAGGAATTGATTATAATTCATTTTGATGAACATCATCTTCTCCACATTTTCTGGAAGTAACCTCGTACGCCGATTGCTGACAAGGTGAGCGGCTGCACTTAACACTCTTTCGGAGTACACACTGGAGGGAGGGCAATTTAGGTAGAATAAAGCCAGTTTGTGCAAGGGCCTACAAATTGCCTCTTTTTCCTGCCAGTATACGTACGGACTGTCTGACGTGCCTACTTGAATGCGGTCACTCATATAATCCTCCACCATTCTTTCAATGGTGAGAGAATCATATGCAGTGACAGTAGACGACATGTCAGTAATCGTTGGCAGGTCCTTCAGTCCGGACCAGATGTCAGCACTCGCTCCAGACTGCCCTGCATCACAGCCAGCGGGTGGGCTCAGAATTCTTAGCCTTTTCCTCGCACCCCCAGTTGCGGGAGAATGTGAAGGAGGATTTGTTGACGGGTCACGTTCAGCTTGACTTGACAATTTTCTTACCAGCAGGTCTTTGAACCTCTGCAGACTTGTGTCTGCCGGAAAGAGAGATACAATGTAGGTTTTAAATCTAGGATCGAGCACGGTGGCCAAAATGTAGTGCTCTGATTTCAACAGATTGACCACCCTTGAATCCTGGTTAAGCGAATTAAGGGCTCCATCCACAAGTCCCACATGCCTAGCGGAATCGCTCTGTTTTAGCTCCTCCTTCAATGTCTCCAGCTCCTTCTGCAAAAGCCTGATGAGGGAAATGACCTGACTCAGGCTGGCAGTGTCTGAACTGACTTCACGTGTGGCAAGTTCAAAAGGTTGCAGAACCTTGCACAACGTTGAAATCAATCTCCACTGCGCTTGAGTCAGGTGCATTCCCCCTCCTTTGCCTATATCGTGGGCAGATGTATAGGCTTTAATGGCCTTTTGCTGCTCCTTCATCCTCTGAAGCATATAGAGGGTTGAATTCCACCTCGTTACCACCTCTTGCTTCAGATGATGGCAGGGCAGGTTCAGGAATGTTTGGTGGTGCGCCAGTCTTCGGCACACGGTGGCTGAATGCCGAAAGTGGCCCGCAATTCTTCGGGCCACCGACAGCATCTCTTGCATGCCCCTGTCGTTTTTTAAATAATTCTGCACCACCAAATTCAATGTATGTGCAAAACATGGGACGTGCTGGAATTTGCCCAGATGTAATGCACGCACAATATTGGTGGCGTTGTCCGATGTCACAAATACCCAGGAGAGTCCAATTGGGGTAAGCCATTCTGCGATGATGTTCCTCAGTTTCCGTAAGAGGTTGTCAGCTGTGTGCCTCTTATGGAAAGCGGTGATACAAAGCGTAGCCTGCCTAGGAACGAGTTGGCGTTCGCGAGATGCTGCTACTGGTGCCGCCGCTGCTGTTCTTGCTGCGGGAGGCAATACATCTACCCAGTGGGCTGTCACAGTCATATAGTCCTGAGTCTGCCCTGCTCCACTTGTCCACATGTCCGTGGTTAAGTGGACATTGGGTACAACTGCATTTTTTAGGACACTGGTGACTCTTTTTCTGAGGTCTGTGTACATTTTCGGTATCGCCTGCCTAGAGAAATGGAACCTAGATGGTATTTGGTACCGGGGACACAGTACCTCAATCAAGTCTCTAGTTGCCTCTGAATTAACAGTGGATAACGGAACCACGTTTCTCACTGCCCAGGCTGCCAAGGCCTGAGTTATCTGCTTTGCAGCAGGATGACTGCTGTGATATTTCATCTACCTCGCAAAGGACTGTTGGACAGTCAATTGCTTACTGGAAGTCGTACAAGTGGTCTTCCGACTTCCCCTCTGGGATGACGATCGACTCCCAGCAGCAACAACAGCAGCGGCAGCAGCAGTAGGCGTTACAGTCAAGGATGCATCGGAGGAATCCCAGGCAGGAGAGGACTCGTCAGACTTGCCAGTGACATGGCCTGCAGGACTATTGGCTTTCCTGTGTAAGGTGGAAATTGACACTGAGGGAGTTGGTGGTGTGGTTTGCAGGAGCTTGGTTACAACAAGAGGAAGGGATTTAGTGGTCAGTGGACTGCTTCCGCTGTCATCCAAAGTTTTTGAACTTGTCAATGACTTCTGATGAATGCGCTCCAGGTGACGTATAAGGGAGGATGTTCCTAGGTGGTTAACGTCCTTACCCCTACTTATTACAGCTTGACAAAGGCAACACACGGCTTGACACCTGTTGTCCGCATTTTTGTTGACATAATTCCACACCGAAGAGGTGATTTTTTTTGTATTTTGACCAGGCATGTCAATGGCCATATTCGTCCCACGGACAACAGGTGTCTCCCCGGGTGCCTGACTTAAACAAACCACCTCACCATCAGAATCCTCCTTGTCAATTTCCTCCCCAGCGCCAGCAACACCCATATCCTCATCCTGGTGTACTTCAACAGTGACATCTTTAATTTGACTATCAGGAACTGGACTGTGGGTGCTCCTTCCAGCACTTGCAGGGGGCGTGCAAATGGTGGAAGGCGCAAGCTCTTCCCGTCCAGTGTTGGGAAGGTCAGGCATCGCAACCGACACAATTGGATTCTACTTGGAGATTTGTGATTTAGAAGAACGCACAGTTCTTTGCTGTGCTTTTGCCAGCTTAAGTCTTTTAATTTTTCTAGCGAGAGGATGAGTGCTTCCATCCTCATGTGAATCTGAACCACTAGCCATGAACATAGGCCAGGGCCTCAGCCGTTCCTTGCCACTCCGTGTCATAAATGGCATATTGGCAAGTTTACGCTTCTCATCAGACGCTTTCAATTTTGATTTTTGGTTCATTTTACTGAACTTTTGTTTTTTGGATTTTACATGCTCTCTACTATGACATTGGGCATCGGTCTTGGCATACGACGTTGATGGCATTTCATCGTCTCGGCCATGACTAGTGGCAGCAGCTTCAGCACGAGGTGGAAGTGGATCTTGATCTTTCCCTATTTTAACCTCCACATTTTTGCTCTCCATTTTTTAATGTGTGGAATTATATGCCAGTATCAATAGCAATGGCCTACTACTATATAAACTGCGTACAACTGAAATGCACCACAGGTATGGATGGATTATACTATCTACTACGTATACTTGACGACACAGAGGTAGGTACAGCAGTGGCCTACTGTACCGTAATGCTATATATTATATACTGGTGGTCAGCAAACTGTGCAAAACTGAAATGCACCACAGGTATGGATGGATAGTATACTTGACGACACAGAGGTAGGTACAGCAGTGGCCTACTGTACCGTAATGCTATATATTATATACTGGTGGTCAGCAAACTGTGCAAAACAGAAATGCACCACAGGTATGGATGGATAGTATACTTGACGACACAGAGGTAGGTACAGCAGTGGCCTTCTGTACCGTACTCCTATATATTATATACTGGTGGTCAGCAAAATTATGCACTCCTACTATATACTACAATGCAGCACAGATATGGAGTATTTTTCAGGCAGACAAGTTAACGTATACTGGTGGTCACTGGTCAGCAAAACTCTGCACTGTACTCCTCCTATGTAATATTATACTGGTGGTCCCCAGTCCCCACAATAAAGCAGTGTAAGCACAGATATATGCAGCACACTGAGCACAGATATGGAGTGTTTTTCAGGCAGACAACGTATAATGGTGGTCACTGCCAGCAAAACTCTGCACTGTACTCCTATATAATACAGCTGCTCCCCAGTCCCCACAATTAAGCAGTGTGAGCACAGATATATGCAGCACACTGAGCACAGATAAGGAGCATTTTTTTCAGGCAGAGAACGGATAAAACTGGTGGTCACTGATCAGCAAAACTCTGCACTGTACTCCTCCTATATTAATAATACAGCTGCTCCCCAGTCCCCACAATTAAGATATAAGCAAGCACAAATATTTGCATCAACAATGAATAAACGGAGAGGACGCCAGCCACGTCCTCTCCCTAACATTTCCAATGCACGAGTGAAAATGGCGGCGACGCGCGGCTGCTTATATAGAATCCGAATCTCGCGAGAATCCGACAGCGGGATGATGACGTTCGGGCGCGCTCGGGTTAACCGAGCCATACGGGAGAATCCGAGTATGCCTCGGACCCGTGTAAAATGGGTGAAGTTCGGGGGGGTTCGGTTTCCGAGGAACCGAACCCGCTCATCACTAGTATCCAGACTCTAGATCGACCACACTTAGGTCGACAGGCATTAGGTTGATCACTATTGGTCGACATGATCTATATGTCGACATGTCACTTGGTTGACATGGAAAAAGGTCGACACGAGTTTTTCACATTATTTTAATGTTTTTTTAAACTTTTTCATACTTCACGATCCATGTGGACTTTGATTGGGAATAGTAACCTGCCCGAAGCGAGAAATGCGAGGGGACATGGTGCGCTAACTGAAGTTCCTGGTCACTTTACGAAGAAAACAACAATTTTTTTTTTTTTTACTCATGTCGACCCTTTTCCTTTTCAACCTTATTCATGTCGACATAATGACCGTGTTGACCTATTTCAGGTAGCAACCTAGTCACTGTTGAACAATAGTGGTCGACCTAATGACTATCAACTTAAGTGTGGTCGACCCTATAATCCACACCAATTGTACATTCTGTATATACCTGATTATTAATCTGATGCAGAGCTGTATCTAGACATTTTATCACCCTCTCTCCTCCACTTCAACCTATATATTTTCACCCCCACCCCCTCCATTGAAAAAAAATTGTTTGCATTGGTTCTCCAGAATATTCTCTCATCCACCACACATTGGGCCTAATTCAGTAAGGACTGCAAATTCTGCTACTTAGCAGAATTTGCAATCCTTTTGTTCGCATGCTGGGGGCCGCCCATCGCAGGACAAGGCCGTCCAGCACTATGACCGCCGCCTCCCCCATTCAAGAAGCAGAAATTGCGATCTCATCACAATTTCTGCATGTTAGCAGAAATTAAGGGTTGCCTCCTGCTGGCGCGGCTTAGCTGCAACCGCAGGAGGCATGCCGCCATGTTTGTTATCGTGGCTGCTGCTGTTTGTTTCAGTAGATTACCACATAAGTTTCAAATGATAAAGCAGTATTGATTGCTTTTTAAAAAAAACTAATTGCATTAGGCATGCCTACGCCTGGCAGCAGGGCAGCATTTTCAGTCCAGGATGCCATATACAGTCACAGTGGGCCTAATACAGACCTGATCACTCCAGCGAAATTGCTGATGATTGCAATCGTATAGTCCCCGCCCACCCAGCCAGAGTTAAAATCCATCACGTGCAAGTCTGCATACGCTGTGCAAAAAGCTTTCCAAATGCCAGTGAACTGCAAATCTGTTCACAACTCACTCACCATCAAATGATTTTTTCAGTCTGTGCGTAGCCCAAGACTTACTTTTACAGTGTGTAAAAAACAGGCTGATCGAGCTGGAGCAGACGTCACACACCATCCCTGAAAAGCTTGTAAACGCCTGCGTTTTTACTGACACATCAAGAAAACAGCCAGCAATCACCCCCAAACGTCCACTTCCTGTCAATCAACCTACGTTCGCCTTGCGATAAAATAATATGCTGATTTTTTTAGCAGTTTGACCTCATGCGTGTGCATTACAATCCATACACATACGCAGTTGATCGATAATTGGATGCCTTGCAAATTTGCACAATAGCGTTCAGGTCTGAATTAGGCCCAGGGTAAAGAATTGAGTATCTGGCGAGTGCAATACTCATGTTCATCCACAAGGTGTCACTTTTGAAAACTGCTATTGCGCATGCATGAAATCTCTAAAGTAATGTCAAACGATGCTTGCAGTTTAAGAACTACTTTTTTAGATTTTTTTTATTTCCATTACATGCCTTGCAAACGAAGAATGGGCTTTAGGGGAGCTCTATGATATGATCACTTTATCTTATGAGAGCTTAGTGTAAGTATGTTTACTCAACCAAACAAGCAAGTACTATGGCTTATATAGTGTATGGCTGGGTGTAGTATGGTATGCCGGTGGTCAAGCTCCCGACGACCAGCATACCGACGCCAGGAGCCCAACCGCCGGCATACCGAAAGTGTGGCAAGCGCAAATGAGCCCCTTGCGGGCTCGCAGCTCACCACGCTGTTTTATTCTCCCTCCAGGGGGGTTGTGGACCCCACGAGGGAGAATAAGTGTCGGTATGCCAGCTGTCGGGATTCCCGTGCTGGTATACTGTGCGCCGGGATCCCTACAGCCAGCATACTGAAGACCACCCGTATGGCTGGTGCACTCATGTTCACTTACAGTGCCCACTGGTATCAGCACAGAAAAATGTCTTGTTGCATTTAGCTGACTGTGCATCTGTTACCTTACTGAAAGTCACAGTGAACAATTACATCGCCGCACACAGTTACAGGACAGTAAAAAATAAAAAAACATTGCAATCAGTGACATCACTATGACACTGCTGGAGTGTAGATGCTGACACTGTGGTTTCTTTGGTCTAGTGGTATTGTGACTGCCTAGCATACCCATGAACCTGGGTTCAATTCCCAGAAATGACAAATGTTCATGCTTTTTAAACAATTTAGAATTTGGATGTCATCAATATCATGCTGGAGGGTGTAGCATGAGTGGCCGGCGGCCGGGATCCCGGGGGCCAGCATACCGATGCCGGGATCCCGACCGCCGGCATACCAACAGCTGGGCGAGTGCTAATGAGCCCCTTGCAGGCATGGTTCTGCACTACATACCATGCTATTTATTTTCCCTCCAGGGGGGTCGTAGACACCCAAGAGGGAGAATATGTGTTGCAAGCCGGCGGTTGGGATCCTGGTGCCAGTATTCTGGTTGCCGTGATCCCAGCCAGCGGCATACTGAAGACCACCCATGCTGGATATTATGTATATTTTGCATTAAAAATCTCATGTTATTTACACACTGCGACTTGTGCCATGCTCATGGACTTTGCAATTTTGGCAGTGAAGTGAGGCAGAGATGCAGTAATACTGTATCATGCCTTACAAATTAATGGTGGGCTCCAGCGGAGCACTATGATATAATCATGTAATGTCATGACATAAAAACTTCTGCATCTATGAAGAGTTGAGTGTGCGTCTTTTGATGCAAGCAATCAAGCAGGTACTTATACATTATATGGCTGGTGCGCTTACATTCACTTACAGTGACTACCAGTACGTGACAGTGAACAACTACCATACACAATTACATTACTACTTCCACAAAATGTGGAAAAACTGAAGTTCACAAGTGCAGGGTATTGAGTAACAGTGGATTCCAGTGGGCGTGAGCTAGTATTGTCTGATAATATTGTCATTGATGAAGGTGATGAAGAGAATGATAATGGCATCTACCAAGTGTGTCAATGAAAAAGCCTATTGGTAGATTGGTTTGTGAAAACCCAAACAAGCCAAACACTTTGGTCACAAATGTGGCATTACATTTTGCTGAAGTGCTTGGTTTATAAAAAGGGGGTGGAGGGGGGTGTCCTTTATAATATACATCATAAATGTAAACCACTTTTCTTTTCATTGTACTTTACTGGGCTCTATTTTACTGGGACATTGTTGATGGTCTTCTTGTTTGCAAAGTCAATACTATGTTTTACTTTTCTTTATAGTTCTCTGGGAGACTTTGATTGCAGCTCTCTTAATTAAGATCACAGCAGCCACCGGAGAGTGGAACCAAGCTGGAGCTGCTGATGTTATAAGGTGCTATTGGCAATTACATGCTACTCTAACCGCAACACTATCAGTGAGACAGCTAATTATACAAGCAATGAATAAGCACTTTACAACAATTACACCTGGAATTATGAACTACAATATACAGTATTCTCCCCTCAAGTGGTTTTTCCTTTCTTAGACTATTTTCATAAACAAATAAGCAAAACAAGAAAACAGTGACTTACATTTAAAGACAATATAAGACAAATACAGGGTGTATAAACTTAGCTGCATCAGCAAACAACACTGAAATAAGTATCAGGGTGGCATAAAATGGAGAGATTTGGTGTTGTCAAATTGCGTATGGAATAGAAGATGATATTAGTAAGATAAGGAAAGGCATTACCGAAGCAAAGAGGATGGTTAAGAGTGTAAAGGGAGATAGGGTCAGAGATATATATGGGAGAGTAGTAGGTAAGGGCTGAATAAGTTAATTCTGTATGGAAAGGGGTGTCCAGTGAAGGGCTTTTAAGAGAGGGGAGGTGGACATATTATGTTCGGTAGGATAGATTGCAGTGGAAATAGGCAATTAAATGGGATTCCACATACTGTAGATTACAGTAGTCAAGTCTGGAGATGACCAGTATGTGGATAAGGTTATTAGTAGCATCCTGGGTAAGAAAGGATCTGATTCTGGAAATATTTTTGAGATGAAAATGGCAGGTTTGTGAGAGGTGCTGAATATGTGGTTTGAAGGAGAGGGAATAGTAGTGCCATAAAAAAATAATGAGGTTGTGGAAGGTGAGGTTGTGCAGGAAGAGATAGCAGAGAGACAGTTGGCAATACAAATGAGAAGAGCAGGGTTGAGGTCAGGGGTGGAAAGGTAGATCAGAGTATCATCAGCATAGAGATGATTTTGTAAGTCAAAAGAGCTAATGAGCTCACCTAAAGAGGATGAATAGAGAGAGAAAAGGAGATGACCAAGAACAGAACCTTGGGAAGTTGGGGGAGGTGGAGTCATGAGAGGAGACAGAGCAGGAACAGGTAAGAGGATAGCCAGGAGAGGGCAGTATCAGTCAGACAAAGAGAGTGAAGTATTTACAGAAGGAGAGGGTGGTATACAGTGTTAAAAAGCAGCAGAGAGGTGAAGGAGAATAAGCAGAGAGTAGTGGCCCTTGGATTTAGTAGCAAGGCAGTCTTTGCAGACGTCCATGAGAGAAGTTTCAGTTGAGTGGGGAGGATGGAAGCCAGACTGAAATGGATCAAGTAGTGAGTGCGAGGAAAGAAAGGCAGTAATGCAGTTGTAGATAATATTCTCAAGGAATTTGAAGGCAAAAGTGAGGAGAGAGATTGGTCGGTAGTTGAAGAGGGTGTTTGGGTCAAGGGTAGGTTTTTTTAAGAATAGCAAAGATTAGTGCATGCTTGAAGGCAGAGGGTACAGTGCTTGATAAGAGTGAGAGATTGAGGAGGCGGGCGAGAAGGGAACAGGCAGAAGGAGAGTGGTAGCAGAGGACACAGGAAGGGATTGGGTCAGATGGTGAGGTGGAGGGTGGATTAGGGCCATGTCCACCAGATTCATGAGAGTAAGATGTCAGAGTTGATAAAATGCATAGGGAGGGGTTGTATGGGAAAGGAGTCGACTGATTACTGATACTCTGGTGGGTTCATAAGGAGTCAATTTTGTATTTCAAGTAAGTGGAAAAATTAAGGGCAGAGATTGAGGATGGGAGATAGATGGGGGTTTTAATTAGAGATGAGTGGGTTCGGTTCCCTGAGAACTGAACGCTATCGGACTTCACTGCCCAAGCCCGGATCCGTGTCAGGCTCGGGTTTTCCCACCTGACTCGGAAACCAGAACCAGGCAAAACGTCATCATCCCGCTGTTGGTTTCTCACGGGGTTTGAAATCCATATAAGGAGCCACACGTCGCCCCCATTTTCACTCCAGCATTGGAGAGTGTAGAGAGAGGATGTGTCTCCGTCCTCACTGTTCGGCATAAGTACAGTGGTAGTGTCTTGTTTTGCATCAGTCCTGTCACAGTGGTGGTGTCCTCTGCTGCCATATGTCCACTGCTGCTGTATAAATTCAGTCCAGTGGTGCTATGTTGTCCTGCATCAGTTTAGTGGTGGTGTATTGTGCTGCATCAGTACAGTCACAGTGGTGGTGTCCTCTGCTGCCATATGTCCAGTGCCGATATATAAGTCCAGTCCAGTGGTGCTGTGTTGTGCTGCATCAGTTCAGTGGTGGTGTATTGTGCTGCATCTGAGAGTCACAGTGGTGGTGTCCTCTGCTGCCATATGTCCAGTGATGCTGTATAAGTCCAGTCCATTGCAGTGGTGCTGTGTTGTCCTGCATCAGTACAGTGGTAGTGTCTTGTGCTGCTGTATATGTCCAGTGGTACTGCCGTATATGTGCTGTGCTGCATCAGTCCAGTCACAGTGTTGTGCTGCATCAGTCCAGTCATAGTGGTGTTTTCCTCTGCTGCCATATGTCCAGTGCTGCTGAATAAATCCAGTCCATTGCAGTGGTGCTGTGTTATCCTGCATCAGTCCAGTGGTAGTGTCCCTATGCTGCTGTATATGTCCAGTGGTACTGCCGTATATGTCCAGTGATACTGCCGTATATGTCCAGTGATACTGTCGTATATGTCCAGCGGTACTGCCATATAATTCCAGTGATACTGCTGTATGTGTCCAGTGGTACTGCCGTATAAATCCAGTGGTGCTATCGATAATCCCTGTCCAGTGATACTGCCATATATATCCAGTGATACTGCCCTATATGTCCAGTGGTACTACCGTATAATTCCAGTGGTACTGCCATATAATTCCAGTGATACTGCCATTTAATTCCAGTGATACTGCTGTATATGTCCAGTGGTACTGGCATATAAATCCAGTGGTACTAGCATATAAATTCAGTCCAGTGATACTGTCGTGTATGTCCAGTGGTACTGCCATATAATTTCTGCCGTATATGTCCAGTGGTAATGCCGTATAATTCCAGTGATACTGCCGTATAATTCTAGTGATACTGGCGTATAAGTCCAGTGATACTGCTGTATAAATCCAGTCCAGTGGTACTTCCGTATAAGGCCAGTGGTACTGCCATATAATTCTAGTGATACTGCCGTATAATTCCAGTGGTACTGGCATATAAATCCAGTGATACTGCAGTATAAATCCAGTCCATTGGTACTGCCATACAAGTCCAGGAGTACTGCCGTATTAGTCCTGGGTTACTGCCATATAAGTCCAGTCAAGTGGTGCTGTCTTGTGCTGCATCAGTCCAGTTCTGGTGTCTTGTGCTGCCATAAGTCCAGTGGTGGTGTCCTGTGCTGTATATTATTTACTCCAAATAAAAGGGTTATATACATTACTTACAGTATATTATTATCAAAATAATTTTTACAGGGTTTGCCCTGTGTGGTGTTTTTACAGGGTGCGCCTGTGCTGCATATTATGATAGCTCCAAATAAAAGGGTTATTATTATCCAAATCAATTTTACAGGCTTTGACGTTTGTGGGTGTGGTTTAGGAGTATGCTCTCCTGTGCCACCAACATTGTGTTGGTATTACATTTGGACAAATTCCAGCACGTCCCATGGTATTTTGTGCTGCACACTTATGTCGCTTAGCTTAGTCATACAGCTACCTCATTGCACCTCTTTTTCTTCTTTGCATGATGTGCTGTTTGGGGCCTAGCTTTTTTTAAGTGCCATCCTGTCTGCAACTGCAGTGCCACTCCTAGATAGGCCAGGTGTTTGTGCCGCACACTTGTGTTGCCTAGCTTAGTCATACAGCTACCTCATTGCACCTCTTTTACTTTTTTGCATGATGTGCTGTTTGGGGCCTAGTTTGTAAAAGTGCCATCCTGTCTGCCACTGCAATGCTACTCTTAGATGGGCCAGGTGTTTGTGCCTAACACTTGTGTCACTTAGCTTAGCCATCCAGATACCTCATTGCACCGCTTTTTCTTCTTTGCATGATGTGCTGTTTGGGGCCTAGTTTGTAAAAGTGCCATCCTGTCTGCCACTGCAATGCCACTCTTAGATGGGCCAGGTGTTTGTGCCGCACACTTGTGTCGCTTAGCTTAGCCATCCAGCTACCTCATTGCATCTATTTTTCTTCTTTGCATGATGTGCTTATTTTTTAAATCTGCCATCCTGTCTGACACTCTAATGCCACTCCTAGATGGGCCAGGTGTTTGTGCCGCACACTTGTGTCACTTAGCAAAGTCATCCAGCAACCTCATGGTATCTCTTTTTCTTCTTTGCATGATGTGCTGTTTTTAAAAGTGACATCCTGTCTGCCACTGAAGTGCCACTCTGAGATGGACCAAGTGTTTGTGTCACCCACTTGTGTCACTTAACAAAGTCATCCAGCTGCCTTGGTGCAACCTTTAGGCCTAAACACAATTTTGTGAAGTGTGAGGTGTTCATAATAGACTGGAAATGGGTGGAAATTAATGTTATAGAGGTTAATAATACTGTAGAATCAAAATTACCCCCAAATTCTGTGATTTTAGCTGTTTTTGTGTTTTTTTTCATCCAGATCCAAAACCAAAACCTGCAAGGGAGGTTTTGGCAAAACCAATCCAGATCCAAAACACGAGCGATGATCCAGATTCAAAACCAAAACACAAAACACGAAAGTGCCCTCCACACATCTCTAGTTGGGATTGGTATGTGGGCATTTGGGATTCGGGCGATCAGAAAACTGGCCACGGCTTCCCGATGGTTAGAATCCCAACAGGAGTCGGGTAAGTATAATAGTACTCCCCCAATCCCTCCTTACCCTCCTTATTGGCAGCTTAAACCTAACCCACCCTGGCAGCCTAACCTTAACCCTCCCCGGTTGTGTTTAAAACTACCCTTCTTCCCGCAGACAAAACCTTAACTTTCCCACCTTGCAGTCTTCCTGCAGCCTAAACCAACCCCCATGCCGTCAGCCTAACCCTAATCCTCCCCCTTCTGTCTAAACCTAACCTCTAGCCCCCCAGCCCCACGGCTTACCTCATCATCTGTGGCCTGGCATGCAATCATTCAGGATGCATGTGGTCGATGTTCTGTCGTTGGGATTGTGAGCCTATTCGGGTTGCCAGCACCAGCATTCTGAGCAGTGTCGGGGTTCCAGCACCTGTATTTCGACTGCCAAGATCCTGACTGCTGGGATCCTTACCAGATCCAAGTTAATTGAATCTACATTGTGCAAGGCTACATTGAACTCTTAATGAGACATTGGGGGTCATTCCGAGTTGTTCGCTCGTTGCCGATTTTCGCTATACTGCGATTAGTCGCTAACTGCGCATGCGCAAGGTACGAAGCGCGCATGCGCGTAGTTATTTAACTAAAAACTTAGCTGTTTTGCTGTAGCATCTGCGGCGCTTTTAAGTCACACTGGTGTTCGGTAAATGATTGACAGGAAAGGGGCGTTTCTGGGTGGTAACTCAGCGTTTTCCCGGCGTTGGCTAAAAAATGCAGGCGTGTCAGGGAAAAACGCGGGAGTGTCAAGAGAAACGGGGGAGTGGCTGGGCGAACGCAGGGCGTGTTTGTGAAGTCAAACCAGGAATGAAACGGCCTGATCCGATCGCAGTGTAGGAGTAAGTCTCAAGCTACTCAGAAACTGCTAAGAATTTTCTATTCGCAATTCTGCTAATCTTTCGTTCGCAATTCTGCTATGCTAAGATTCACTCCCAGAGGACGGTGGCCTAGCGTGTGCAATGCTGCTAAAATCAGCTAGCGAGCGAACAACTTGGAATGACCCCCATTGTTACAGCCTTTGAGATACATATGCATTACGTATTTGTTAGCGATAAGCGGGTTCGGTTTCTCGGAAACCGAACCCCCCTGAACTTCACCCTTTTTACACGGGTCCGAGGCAGGTTAGAACCTTCCCGCCTTGCTCGGCTAACCCGAGCGCGCCCGAACGTCATCATCCCGCTGTCGGATTCTCGCGAGATTCGGATTCTATATAAGCAGCCGCGCGTCGCCGCCATTTTAACACGTGCATTGAGATTGATAGGGAGAGGACGTGGCTGGCGTCCTCTCCGTTTATAATTGTAGAAGAGACAGTTGATTGCTTGTTTTATTACTAATTGTGGGGAGGATTGGGGAGCAGCTGTTAGGACTCGGAGTAGAGTGCAGAGTTTTGCTGATAGTGACCACCAGTTTTTTTTTATCCGTTCTCTGCCTGAAAAAAACGCTCCATACCATATCTGTGCTCAGTGTGCTGCATGATATATCTGTGCTGAGTGCTCACACTGCTTAATTGTGGGGACTGGGGAGCAGCTATAGCAG
Organism: Pseudophryne corroboree; assembly: GCF_028390025.1. NCBI lineage: Eukaryota > Metazoa > Chordata > Amphibia > Anura > Myobatrachidae > Pseudophryne > Pseudophryne corroboree. The sequence goes on from NC_086453.1 coordinate 331,672,394, forward strand.
GAGTACAGTGCACAGTTTTGCTGACAGTGACCACCAGTATACGTTTGTCTGCCTGAAAAACACTCCTGTGGTGGCTTTTTTTTATACTAGTTTAGCAGTCTGCTGACAATGTCCACCAGGTCCATTATACTGTATATAGCAGTACGGTAGGCCACTGCTGTACCTACCTCTGTGTCGTCAGTCACTCGTCATCCATTAATAATAATAAGTATACTATCCATCCATCTACATTGTATACCTGTGGTGGCTTTTTTTCTTTATACTAGTTTAGCAGTTTGCTGACAGTGTCCACCAGGTCCATTTATTATACTGTATATAGCAGTACGGTAGGCCACTGCTGTACCTACCTCTGTGTCGTCACTCGTCGTCCATAAGTATACTATCCATCCATCTACATTGTATACCTGTGGTGGTTTTTTTTCTTTATACTAGAAGTACTAGTTTAGCAGTCTGCTGACAGTGTCCACCAGGTCCATTATACTGTATATAGCAGTACGGTAGGCCACTGCTGTACCTACCTCTGTGTCGTCACTCGTCGTCCATAAGTATACTATTCATCCATCTACATTGTATACCTGTGGTGGCTTTTTTTCTTTATACTAGTTTAGCAGTTTGCTGACAGAGTCCACCAGGTCCATTTATTATACTGTATATAGCAGTACGGTAGGCCACTGCTGTACCTACCTCTGTGTCGTCACTCGTCGTCCATAAGTATACTATCCATCCATCTACATTGTATACCTGTGGTGGTTTTTTTTCTTTATACTAGAAGTACTAGTTTAGCAGTCTGCTGACAGTGTCCACCAGGTCCATTATACTGTATATAGCAGTACAGTAGGCCACTGCTGTACCTACCTCTGTGTCGTCACTCGTCGTCCATAAGTATACTACCATCCATCTACATTGTATACCTGTGGTGGATTTTTTTATACTAGTAGTACTAGTTTAGCAGTCTGCTGACAGTGTCCACCAGGTCCATTATACTGTATATAGCAGTATGGTAGGCCACTGCTGTACCTACCTCTGTGTCGTCAGTCACTCGTCCATAAGTATACTATCCATCCATCTACATTGTATACCTGTGGTGGCTTTTTTTTTTATATTAGTAGTACTAGTTTAGCAGTCTGCTGACAGTGTCCACCAGGTCCATTATAATGTATATAGCAGTACGGTAGGCCACTGCTGTACCTACCTCTGTATCGTCAGTCACTCGTCATCCATTAATAATAATAAGTATACTGTCCATCCATCTACATTGTATACCTGTGGTGGCTTTTTTTCTTTATACTAGTAGTACTAGTTTAGCAGTCTGCTGACAGTGTCCACCAGGTCCATTATACTGTATATAGCAGTACGGTAGGCCACTGCTGTACCTACCTCTGTGTCGTCACTCGTCGTCCATAAGTATACTATCCATCCATCTACATTGTATACCTGTGGTGGCTTTTTTTTTTTATACCTTAGTACTAGTTTAGCAGTCTGCTGACAGTGTCCACCAGGTCCATTATACTGTATATAGCAGTACGGTGGGCCACTGCTGTACCTACCTCTGTGTCGTCACTCGTCGTCCATAAGTATACTACCATCCATCTACATTGTATACCTGTGGTGGCTTTTTTTTTTATACTAGTAGTACTAGAGTAGTATAGCAGTCTGCTGGCAGTGTCCACCAGGTCCATTATACTGTATATAGCAGTACGGTAGGCCACTGCTTTACCTACCTCTGTGTCGTCAGTCACTCGTCATCCATTAATAATAATAAGTATACTATCCATCCATCTACATTGTATACCTGTGGTGGCTTTTTTTTTATACTAGTAGTACTAGTATAGCAGTCTGCTGACAGTGTCCACCAGGTCCATTATACTGTATATAGCAGTACGGTAGGCCACTGCTGTACCTACCTCTGTGTCGTCACTCGTCGTCCATAAGTATACTACCATCCATCTACATTGTATACCTGTGGTGGCTTTTTTTTATACTAGTAGTACTAGTTTAGCAGTCTGCTGACAGTGTCCACCAGGTCCATTATACTGTATATAGCAGTACGGTAGGCCACTGCTGTACCTACCTCTGTGTCATCAGTCACTCGTCATCCATTAATAATAATAAGTATACTATCCATCCATCTACATTGTATACCTGTGGTGGCTTTTTTCCTTTATACTAGTTTAGCAGTTTGCTGACAGTGTCCACCAGGTCCATTTATTATACTGTATATAGCAGTACGGTAGGCCACTGCTGTACCTACCTCTGTGTCGTCACTCGTCGTCCATAAGTATACTATCCATCCATCTACATTGTATACCTGTGGTGGCTTTTTTTCTTTATACTAGTTTAGCAGTTTGCTGACAGTGTCCACCAGGTCCATTTATTATACTGTATATAGCAGTACGGTAGGCCACTGCTGTACCTAACTCTGTGTCGTCACTCGTCATCCATAAGTATACTATCCATCCATCTACATTGTATACCTGTGGTGCCTTTTAGTTGTGCGCATTAAAATATGGAGAACAAAAAAGTGGAGGTTCAAAAAATAGGGAAAGATCAATATCCACTTCCACCTCGTGCTGAAGCTGCTGCCACTAGTCATGGCCGAGACGATGAAATGCCATCAACGTCGTCTGCCAAGGCCGATGCCCAAGGTCATAGTACAGAGCATGTAAAATCCAAAACACAAAAGATCAGTAAAATGACCCAAAAATCTAAATTAAAAGCGTCTGAGGAGAAGCGTAAACTTGCCAATATGCCATTTACGACACGGAGTGGCAAGGAACGGCTGAGGCCCTGGCCTATGTTCATGGCTAGTGGTTCAGATTCACATGAGGATGGAAGCACTCATCCTCTCGCTAGAAAAAAGAAAAGACTTAAGCTGGCAAAAGCACAGCAAAGAACTGTGCGTTCTTCGAAATCACAAATCCCCAAGGAGAGTCCAATTGTGTCGGTTGCGATGCCTGACCTTCCCAACACTGGACGGGAAGAGCTTGCGCCTTCCACCATTTGCACGCCCCCTGCAAGTGCTGGAAGGAGCACCTGCAGTCCAGTTCCTGATAGTCAAATTGAAGATGTCAGTGTTGAAGTACACCAGGATGAGGATATGGGTGTTGCTGGCGCTGGGGAGGAAATTGACAAGGAGGATTCTGATGGTGAGGTGGTTTGTTTAAGTCAGGCACCCGGGGAGACGCCTGTAGTCCGTGGGAGGAATATGGCCATTGACATGCCTGGTCAAAATACAAAAAAAATCAGCTCTTCGGTGTGGAATTATTTCAACACAAATGCGGACAACAGGTGTCAAGCCGTGTGTTGCCTAGAGATGAGCGGGTTCGGTTTCTCTGAATCCGAACCCGCCAGAACTTCATGTTTTTATCACGGGTCCGAGCGACTCGGATCTTCCCGCCTTGCTCGGTTAACCCGAGCGCGCCCGAACGTCATCATGACGCTGTCGGATTCTCGCGAGGCTCGGATTCTATCGCGAGACTCGGATTCTATATAAGGAGCCGCGCGTCGCCGCCATTTTCACACGTGCATTGAGATTGATAGGGAGAGGACGTGGCTGGCGTCCTCTCCGTTTAGACACTTGATTTACTAATTTTGGGGAGCATTAGGAGTACTCAGTAGTGTACAGTGCAGAGTTTTGCTGATAGTGACCAGTGACCACCACTTTTATTTATAATCCGTTCTCTGCCTGAAAAAAGCGATACACAGCACACAGTGACTCAGTCACATACCATATCTGTGTGCACTGCTCAGGCTCAGGCCAGTGTGCTGCATCATCTATATATATTATATATCTGTCTGACTGCTCAGCTCACACAGCTTATAATTGTGGGGGAGACTGGGGAGCACTACTGCAGTGCCAGTTATAGGTTATAGCAGGAGCCAGGAGTACATAATATTATATTAAAATTAAACAGTGCACACTTTTGCTGCAGGAGTGCCACTGCCAGTGTGACTAGTGACCAGTGACCTGACCACCAGTATATAATATTAGTAGTATACTATCTCTTTATCAACCAGTCTATATTAGCAGCAGACACAGTACAGTGCGGTAGTTCACGGCTGTGGCTACCTCTGTGTCGGCACTCGGCAGCCCGTCCATAATTGTATATACCAGTGACCTAACCGTGTTTTTTCTTTCTTTCTTTATACATACATACTAGTTACGAGTATACTATCTCTTTATCAACCAGTCTATATATTAGCAGCAGACACAGTACAGTGCGGTAGTTCACGGCTGTGGCTACCTCTGTGTCGGCACTCGGCAGCCCGTCCATAATTGTATATACCACCTAACCGTGGTTTTTTTTTCTTTCTTTATACATACATACTAGTTACGAGTATACTATCTCTTTATCAACCAGTCTATATATTAGCAGCAGACACAGTACAGTGCGGTAGTTCACGGCTGTGGCTACCTCTGTGTCGGCACTCGGCAGCCCGTCCATAATTGTATATACCACCTAACCGTGGTTTTTTTTTCTTTCTTTATACATACATACTAGTTACGAGTATACTATCTCTTTATCAACCAGTCTATATATTAGCAGCAGACACAGTACAGTGCGGTAGTTCACGGCTGTGGCTACCTCTGTGTCGGCACTCGGCAGCCCGTCCATAATTGTATATACCACCTAACCGTGGTTTTTTTTTCTTTCTTTATACATACATACTAGTTACGAGTATACTATCTATTTATCAACCAGTCTATATATTAGCAGCAGACACAGTACAGTGCGGTAGTTCACGGCTGTGGCTACCTCTGTGTCGGCACTCGGCAGCCCGTCCATAATTGTATATACCAGTGACCTAACCGTGGTTTTTTTTTCTTTCTTTATACATACATACTAGTTACGAGTATACTATCTCTTTATCAACCAGTCTATATATTAGCAGCAGACACAGTACAGTGCGGTAGTTCACGGCTGTGGCTACCTCTGTGTCGGCACTCGGCAGCCCGTCCATAATTGTATATACCACCTAACCGTGGTTTTTTTTTCTTTCTTTATACATACATACTAGTTACGAGTATACTATCTCTTTATCAACCAGTCTATATATTAGCAGCAGACACAGTACAGTGCGGTAGTTCACGGCTGTGGCTACCTCTGTGTCGGCACTCGGCAGCCCGTCCATAATTGTATACTAGTATCCAATCCATCCATCTCCATTGTTTACCTGAGGTGCCTTTTAGTTGTGCCTATTAAAATATGGAGAACAAAAATGTTGAGGTTCCAAAATTAGGGAAAGATCAAGATCCACTTCCACCTCGTGCTGAAGCTGCTGCCACTAGTCATGGCCGAGACGATGAAATGCCAGCAACGTCGTCTGCCAAGGCCGATGCCCAATGGCATAGTACAGAGCATGTCAAAACCAAAACACCAAATATCAGTAAAAAAAGGACTCCAAAACCTAAAATAAAATTGTCGGAGGAGAAGCGTAAACTTGCCAATATGCCATTTACCACACGGAGTGGCAAGGAACGGCTGAGGCCCTGGCCTATGTTCATGGCTAGTGGTTCAGCTTCACATGAGGATGGAAGCACTCAGCCTCTCGCTAGAAAACTGAAAAGACTCAAGCTGGCAAAAGCACCGCAAAGAACTGTGCGTTCTTTGAAATCCCAAATCCACAAGGAGAGTCCAATTGTGTCGGTTGCGATGCCTGACCTTCCCAACACTGGACGTGAAGAGCATGCGCCTTCCACCATTTGCACGCCCCCTGCAAGTGCTGGAAGGAGCACCCGCAGTCCAGTTCCTGATAGTCAGATTGAAGATGTCAGTGTTGAAGTACACCAGGATGAGGAGGATATGGGTGTTGCTGGCGCTGGGGAGGAAATTGACCAGGAGGATTCTGATGGTGAGGTGGTTTGTTTAAGTCAGGCACCCGGGGAGACACCTGTTGTCCGTGGGAGGAATATGGCCGTTGACATGCCAGGTGAAAATACCAAAAAAATCAGCAGCTCTTCGGTGTGGAGGTATTTCACCAGAAATGCGGACAACAGGTGTCAAGCCGTGTGTTCCCTTTGTCAAGCTGTAATAAGTAGGGGTAAGGACGTTAACCACCTCGGAACATCCTCCCTTATACGTCACCTGCAGCGCATTCATAATAAGTCAGTGACAAGTTCAAAAACTTTGGGTGACAGCGGAAGCAGTCCACTGACCAGTAAATCCCTTCCTCTTGTAACCAAGCTCACGCAAACCACCCCACCAACTCCCTCAGTGTCAATTTCCTCCTTCCCCAGGAATGCCAATAGTCCTGCAGGCCATGTCACTGGCAAGTCTGACGAGTCCTCTCCTGCCTGGGATTCCTCCGATGCATCCTTGCGTGTAACGCCTACTGCTGCTGGCGCTGCTGTTGTTGCCGCTGGGAGTCGATGGTCATCCCAGAGGGGAAGTCGTAAGCCCACTTGTACTACTTCCAGTAAGCAATTGACTGTTCAACAGTCCTTTGCGAGGAAGATGAAATATCACAGCAGTCATCCTACTGCAAAGCGGATAACTGAGTCCTTGACAACTATGTTGGTGTTAGACGTGCGTCCGGTATCCGCCGTTAGTTCACAGGGAACTAGACAATTTATTGAGGCAGTGTGCCCCCGTTACCAAATACCATCTAGGTTCCACTTCTCTAGGCAGGCGATACCGAGAATGTACACGGACGTCAGAAAAAGACTCACCAGTCTCCTAAAAAATGCAGTTGTACCCAATGTCCACTTAACCACGGACATGTGGACAAGTGGAGCAGGGCAGGGTCAGGACTATATGACTGTGACAGCCCACTGGGTAGATGTATGGACTCCTGCCGCAAGAACAGCTGCGGCGGCACCAGTAGCAGCATCTCGCAAACGCCAACTCTTTCCTAGGCAGGCTACGCTTTGTATCACCGCTTTCCAGAATACGCACACAGCTGAAAACCTCTTACGGCAACTGAGGAAGATCATCGCGGAATGGCTTACCCGAATTGGACTCTCCTGTGGATTTGTGGCATCGGACAACGCCAGCAATATTGTGTGTGCATTAAATATGGGCAAATTCCAGCACGTCCCATGTTTTGCACATACCTTGAATTTGGTGGTGCAGAATTTTTTAAAAAACGACAGGGGCGTGCAAGAGATGCTGTCGGTGGCCAGAAAAATTGCGGGACACTTTCGGCGTACAGGCACCACGTACAGAAGACTGGAGCACCACCAAAAACTACTGAACCTGCCCTGCCATCATCTGAAGCAAGAAGTGGTAACGAGGTGGAATTCAACCCTCTATATGCTTCAGAGGTTGGAGGAGCAGCAAAAGGCCATTCAAGCCTATACAATTGAGCACGATATAGGAGATGGAATGCACCTGTCTCAAGTGCAGTGGAGAATGATTTCAACGTTGTGCAAGGTTCTGATGCCCTTTGAACTTGCCACACGTGAAGTCAGTTCAGACACTGCCAGCCTGAGTCAGGTCATTCCCCTCATCAGGCTTTTGCAGAAGAAGCTGGAGGCATTGAAGAAGGAGCTAAAAGGGAGCGATTCCGCTAGGCATGTGGGACTTGTGGATGCAGCCCTTAATTCGCTTAACAAGGATTCACGGGTGGTCAATCTGTTGAAATCAGAGCACTACATTTTGGCCACCGTGCTCGATCCTAGATTTAAAGCCTACCTTGGATCTCTCTTTCCGGCAGACACAGGTCTGCTGGGGTTGAAAGACCTGCTGGTGACAAAATTGTCAAGTCAAGCGGAACGCGACCTGTCAACATCTCCTCCTTCACATTCTCCCGCAACTGGGGGTGCGAGGAAAAGGCTCAGAATTCCGAGCCCACCCGCTGGCGGTGATGCAGGGCAGTCTGGAGCGACTGCTGATGCTGACATCTGGTCCGGACTGAAGGACCTGACAACGATTACGGACATGTCGTCTACTGTCACTGCATATGATTCTCTCAACATTGATAGAATGGTGGAGGATTATATGAGTGACCGCATCCAAGTAGGCACGTCACACAGTCCGTACTTATACTGGCAGGAAAAAGAGGCAATTTGGAGGCCCTTGCACAAACTGGCTTTATTCTACCTAAGTTGCCCTCCCACAAGTGTGTACTCCGAAAGAGTGTTTAGTGCCGCCGCTCACCTTGTCAGCAATCGGCGTACGAGGTTACATCCAGAAAATGTGGAGAAGATGATGTTCATTAAAATTAATTATAATCAATTCCTCCGCGGAGACATTGACCAGCAGCAATTGCCTCCACAAAGTACACAGGGAGCTGAGATGGTGGATTCCAGTGGGGACGAATTGATAATCTGTGAGGAGGGGGATGTACACGGTGATATATCGGAGGGTGAAGATGAGGTGGACATCTTGCCTCTGTAGAGCAAGTTTGTGCAAGGAGAGATTAATTGCTTCTTTTTTGGGGGGGGTCCAAACCAACCCGTCATATCAGTCACAGTCGTGTGGCAGACCCTGTCACTGAAATGATGGGTTGGTTAAAGTGTGCATGTCCTGTTTTGTTTATACAACATAAGGGTGGGTGGGAGGGCCCAAGGACAATTCCATCTTGCACCTCTTTTTTCTTTTCTTTTTCTTTGCATCATGTGCTGATTGGGGAGGGTTTTTTTGGAAGGGACATCCTGCGTGACACTGCAGTGCCACTCCTAGATGGGCCCGGTGTTTGTGACGGCCACTAGGGTCGCTAATCTTACTCACACAGTCAGCTACCTCATTGCGCCTCTTTTTTTCTTTGCGTCATGTGCTGTTTGGGGAGGGTTTTTTGGAAGGGACATCCTGCGTGACACTGCAGTGCCACTCCTAGATGGGCCCGGTGTTTGTGTCGGCCACTAGGGTCGCTAATCTTACTCACACAGCTACCTCATTGCGCCTCTTTTTTTCTTTGCGTCATGTGCTGTTTGGGGAGGGTTTTTTGGAAGGGACATCCTGCGTGACACTGCAGTGCCACTCCTAGATGGGCCCGGTGTTTGTGTCGGCCACTAGGGTCGCTAATCTTACTCACACAGCTACCTCATTGCGCCTCTTTTTTTCTTTGCGTCATGTGCTGTTTGGGGAGGGTTTTTTGGAAGGGACATCCTGCGTGACACTGCAGTGCCACTCCTAGATGGGCCCGGTGTTTGTGTCGGCCACTAGGGTCGCTTATCTTACTCACACAGCGACCTCGGTGCAAATTTTAGGACTAAAAATAATATTGTGAGGTGTGAGGTATTCAGAATAGACTGAAAATGAGTGGAAATTATGGTTTTTGAGGTTAATAATACTTTGGGATCAAAATGACCCCCAAATTCTATGATTTAAGCTGTTTTTTAGTGTTTTTGGAAAAAAACACCCGAATCCAAAACACACCCGAATCCGACAAAAAAAATTCGGTGAGGTTTTGCCAAAACGCGGTCGAACCCAAAACACGGCCGCGGAACCGAACCCAAAACCAAAACACAAAACCCGAAAAATTTCAGGCGCTCATCTCTAGTGTTGCCTTTGTCAAGCTGTAATAAGTAGGGGTAAGGACGTTAACCACCTCGGAACATCCTCCCTTATACGTCACCTGCAGCGCATTCATCATAAGTCAGTGACAAGTTCAAAAACTTTGGGCGACAGCGGAAGCAGTCTACTGACCAGTAAATCCCTTCCTCTTGTAACCAAGCTCCTGCAAACCACACCACCAACTCCCTCAGTGTCAATTTCCTCCTTACCCAGGAAAGCCAATAGTCCTGCAGGCCATGTCACTGGCAAGTCTGACGAGTCCTCTCCTGCCTGGGATTCCTCCGATGCATCCTTGAGTGTAACACCTACTGCTGCTGGCGCTGCTGTTGTTGCTGCTGGGAGTCGATCGTCATCCCAGAGGGGAAGTCGGAAGACCACTTGTACTACTTCCAGTAAGCAATTGACTGTCCAACAGTCCTTTGCGAGGAAGATGAAATATCACAGCAGTCATCCTGCTGCAAAGTGGATAACTGAGGCCTTGTCAGCCTGGGCGGTGAGAAACGTGGTTCCGGTATCCATCGTTAATTCAGAGCCAACTATAGACTTGATTGAGGTACTGTGTCCCCGGTACCAAATACCATCTAGGTTCCATTTCTCTAGGCAGGCGATACCGAAAATGTACACAGACCTCAGAAAAAGACTCACCAGTGTCCTAAAAAATGCAGTTGTACCCAATGTCCACTTAACCACGGACATGTGGACAAGTGGAGCAGGGCAGACTCAGGACTATATGACTGTGACAGGCCACTGGGTAGATGTATTGCCTCCCGCTGCAAGAACAGCAGCGGCGGCACCAGTAGCAGCATCTCGCAAACGCCAAATCGTTCCTAGGCAGGCTACGCTTTGTATCACCGCTTTCCAGAATACGCACACAGCTGAAAACCTCTTACGGCAACTGAGGAAGATCATCGCAGAATGGCTTACCCCAATTGGACTCTCCTGGGGATTTGTGACATCGGACAACGCCAGCAATATTGTGCGTGCATTACATCTGGGCAAATTCCTGCACGTCCCATGTTTTGCACATACCTTGAATTTGGTGGTGCAGAATTATTTAAAAAACGACAGGGGCGTGCAAGAGATGCTGTCGGTGGCCCGAAGAATTGCGGGCCACTTTCGGCGTTCAGGCACCACGTACAGAAGACTGGAGCACCACCAAAAATACCTGAACCTGCCCTGCCATCATCTGAAGCAGGAGGTGGTAACGAGGTGGAATTAAACCCTCTATATGCTTCAGAGGACGGAGGAGCAGCAAAAGGCCATTCAAGCCTATGCATCTGGCCACGATATAGGCAAAGGAGGTGGAATGCACCTGTCTCAAGCGCAGTGGAGAATGATTTCAACGTTGTGCAATGTTCTGCAACCCTTTGAACTTGCCACACGTGAAGTCAGTTCAGACACTGCCAGCCTGAGTCAGGTCATTCCCCTCATCAGGCTTTTGCAGAAGAAGCTGGAGACATTGAAGGAGGAGCTAAAACAGAGCGATTCCGCTAGGCATGTGGGACTTGTGGATGGAGCCCTTCATTCGCTTAACCAGGATTCACGGGTGGTCTATCTGTTGAAATCAGAGCACTACATTTTGGCCACCGTGCTCGATCCTAGATTTAAAACCTACGTTGTATCTCTCTTTCCGGCAGACACAAGTCTGCAGGGGTTCAAAGACCTGCTGGTGAGAAAATTGTCAAGTCAAGCGGAACGTGACCCGTCAACAGCTCCTCCTTCACATTCTCCCGCAACTAGGGGTGCGAGGAAAAGGCTAAGAATTCCGAGCCCACCCGCTGGCGGTCATGCAGGGCAGTCTGAATCGAGTGCTGACATCTGGTCCGGACTGAAGGACCTGCCAACGATTACTGACATGTCGTCTACTGTCACTGCATATGATTCTCTCACCATTGAAAGAATGGTGGAGGATTATATGAGTGACCGCATCCAAGTAGGCACGTCAGACAGTCCGTACGTATACTGGCAGGAAAAAGAGGCAATTTGGAGGCCCTTGCAAAAACTGGCATTATTCTACCTAAGTTGCCCTCCCTCCAGTGTGTACTCCGAAAGAGTGTTTAGTGCAGCCGCTCACCTTGTCAGCAATCGGCGTACGAGGTTACTTCCAGAAAATGTGGAGAAGATGATGTTCATCAAAATGAATTATAATCAATTCCTCCGTGGAGACATTCACCAGCAGCAATTGCCTCCAGAAAGTATACGGGGACCTGAGATGGTGGATTCCAGTGGGGACGAATTAATAATCTGTGAGGAGGGGGATGTACACAGTGAAAGGGGTGATGAATCGGACGATGAGGAGGAGGTGGACATCTTGCCTCTGTAGAGCCAGTTTGTGCAAGGAGAGATTGATTGCTTCTTTTTTGGTGGGGGCCCAAACCAACCAGTCATTTCAGTCACAGTCGTGTGGCAGACCCTGTCACTGAAATGATGGGTTCGTTAAAGTGTGCATGTCCTGTTTATACAACATAAGGGTGGGTGGGAGGGCCCAAGGACAATTCCATCTTGCACCTCTTTTTTCTTTCATTTTTCTTTGCATCATGTGCTGTTTGGGGACAATTTTTTTGAAGTGCCATCCTGCGTGACACTGCAGTGCCACTCCTAGATGGGCCAGATGTTTGTGTCGGCCACTTGGGTCGCTTAGCTTAGTCACACAGCTACCTCATTGCGCCTCTTTTTTTCTTTGCATCATGTGCTGTTTGGGGAGTATTGTTTTGAAGGGCCATCCTGCGTGACACTGCAGTGCCACTCCTAGATGGGCCAGATGTTTGTGTCGGCCACTTGGGTCGCTTATCTTAGTCACACAGCTACCTCATTGCGCCTCTTTTTTTCTTTGCATCATGTGCTGTTTGGGGAGTATTTTTTTGAAGGGCCATCCTGCGTGACACTGCAGTGCCACTCCTAGATGGGCCAGGTGTTTGTGTCGGCCACTTGTGTCGCTTAGCTTAGTCACACAGCGACCTTGGTGTGCCTCTTTTTTTCTTTGCATCATGTGCTGTTTGGGGAGTATTTTTTTGAAGTGCCATCCTGTCTGACACTGCAGTGCCACTCCTAGATGGGCCAGGTGTGTGTGTCGGCCACTTGGGTCACTTAGCTTAGTCACACAGCTACCTCATTGCGCCTCTTTTTTTCTTTGCATCATGTGCTGTTTGGGGATAAGTTTTTTGAAGTGCCATCCTGTCTGACACTGCAGTGCCACTACTAGATGGGCCAGGTGTTTGTGTCGGCCACTTGGGTCGCTTAGCTTAGTCACACAGCTACCTCATTGCGCCTCTTTTTTTCTTTGCATCATGTGCTGTTTGGGGACAATTTTTTTGAAGGGCCATCCAGTCTGACACTGCACTGCCACTCCTAGATGGGCCAGGTGTTTGTGTCGGCCACTTGGGTCGCTTAGCTTAGCCATCCAGCGACCTCGGTGCAAATTTTAAAGGTCTAAAAATAATATTGTGAGATGTGAGGTGTTCAGAATAGACTGAAAATGAGTGGAAATTATGGTTATTGAGGTTAATAATACTATGGGATCAAAATGACCCCCAAATTCTATGATTTAAGCTGTTTTTTAGGTTTTTTTTTAAAAAAACACCCGAATCCAAAACACACCCGAATCCGACAAAAAAATTTCGGTGAGGTTTTGCCAAAATGCGTCCGAACCCAAAACACGGCCGCGGAACCGAACCCAAAACCAAAACACAAAACACGAAAAATTTCCGGTGCACATCACTAGTATTTGTTACAACTTTTGTTATTAAGTTCATAACTAGAGATGTGCACCGGACACTTTTCGGGTTCTGTATTTTTGTTTTGGATTCTGTTCCGCGGTCGTGTTTTGGATTCGTATGCATTTTGGCAAAACCTCCCTTTCGTATTTTTGTCGGATTCGGATGTGTTTTGGATTTGGGTGTTTAAAAAAAAAAAAAACCTCAAAAACAGCTTAAATCATAGAATTTGGGGGTAGTTTTGATCCTATAGTATTATTAACCTCAATAACCATAATTTCGACTCATTTCCAGTCTATTCTGAACACCTCACAATATTATTTTCAGTCCTAAAATTTGCACTGAGGTTGCTGGATGACTAAGCTAAGCGACCCAAGTGGGCGGCACAAACACCGGGCCCATCTAGGAGTGGCACTGCAGTGTCAGACAGGATGGCACTTCAAAAAATAGTCCCAAACAGCACATGATGCAAAGATAAATAAAAAAAAGAGGTGCAAGATGGAATTGTCCTTGGGCCCTCCCACCCACCCTTATGTTGTATAAACAGGACATGCATACTTTAACAAACCAATAATTTCAGCGACATAGTCTGCCACACAACTTTGGCTAAATTGACTGGTTGGTTTGGGCCCCCACCAAAAAAGAAGCAATCAATCTCTCCTTGCACAATCTGGCACTACAGAGGCAAGATGTCCACCTCATCCTCATCCCCCGATTCCTCACCCCTTTCACTGTGTACATCCTCCTCCTCACAGAGTTTAATTAGTCCCCACTGGAATCCACCATCACAGGTCCCTGTGTACTTTCTGGAGGCAATTGCTGGTAAATGTCTCCACAGAGGAAGTTATTATAATTCATTTTGATGAACATCATCTTCTCCACATTTTCTGGAAGTAACCTCCTATGCCGATCTCTGACAAGGTGACCGGCTGCACTAAACACTCTTTTGGAGTACACACTGGAGGGGGGGGAGGGGGCAACTTAGGTAAAATAAAGCCAGTTTGTGCAAGGGCCTCAAAATTGCCTCTTTTTCCTGCCAGTATACGTATGGACTGTCTGACATGCCTACAGTGATGCTGTCACTCATATAATCCTCCACCATTCTTTCAGCGCCAGCAACACCCATATCCTCATCCTGGTGTACTTCAACAGTGACATCTTCAATTTCAATATCAGGAACTGGACTGTGGGTGCTCCTTCCAGCACTTGCAGTGGGTGCGCAAATGGTGTAAGGAGCCACCTCCTCCCACCCAGTGTTGGGAAGCTCAGCATCGCACCCGCCAACACATTTGGACTCTCCTTGGGGATTTGTGATTTAGAACGCACAATTCTTTGCTGTGCTTTTGCCAGCTTAACTCTTTTAATTTTTCTAGCAGAAGGATGAGTGCTTCAATCGTCATGTGAAGCTGAACCACTAGTCATGAGGAACATAGGAGAGGGCCTTAGCCGTTCCTTGCCATTCCGTGTCGTAAATGGCATATTGGCAAGTTTACGCTTCTCCTCAGATGATTTTAATTTAGATTTTTGGGTCATTTTATTGAACTTTTGCTTTTTGTATTTTGCATGCTCTCTACTATGACATTGGGCATCGGCCTTGGCAGACGACGTTGATGGAATCTCATCATCTCTGCCATGACTAGTGGCAGCAGCTTCAGCACTAGGTGGAAGTGGATCTTGATCTTTCCCTATTTTACCCACCAAATTTTTGTTCTCCATTTTTTAATGTGTGGAATTATATGCCAGTAATATATCCGGAATTAGATGGTGGTATTGTCTGGAATTAGATACCACTAGATAGATACCAGATACCACTGTGACTGGAATGATGATGACCTATGCACAGTGACAGGACACTACCACAGCACCCTACAGCAGCAAGATACAGCACAAGACACTGGACTACTATATTAGTAATGTACTGTAGTATTACTGAGCACCACAATGCAGCACAAGACAATGAGCAGTGGTACTGAGCACGGATGATGATAATACTGAGAACTGACACTGAGTAGCAAGATAGAGCACAAGACACTGGACTATTAGTAATGTACTGTAGTATACTGAGCACCACAATGCAGCACAAGACAATGAGCAGTGATACTGAGCACTGATGAGGATAATACTGAGAACTGACACTGAGCAGCAAGATAGAGCACAAGACACTGGACTATTAGTAATGTACTGTAGTATACTGAGCACCACAATGCAGCACAAGACAATGAGCAGTGATACTGAGCACTGATGAAGATAATACTGAAAACTGACACTGAGCAGCAAGATGCAGCTCAAGGCACTGGATTATTAGTAATGTACTGTAGTATACTGAGCACCACAATGCAGCACAAGACAATGAGCAGTGATAATGAGCACTGATGATGATAATACTGAGAACTGACACTGAGCAGCAAGATGCAGCACAAGACACTGGCCTATTAGTAATGTACTGTAGTATACTGAGCACCACAATGCAGCACAAGACAATGAGCAGTGATACTGAGCACTGATGATGATAAAGCTAAGAAGTGACACTGAGCAGCAAGATGCACCACAAGACACTGGACTAGTATATTAGTAATGTACTGTAGTATACAGAGCACCACAATGCAGCACAAGACAATGAGCAGTGATACTGAGCACTAATGACGATGATGATGATGATGATGATGATGATGATGATGATGATGATAATACTGAGAACTGACACTGAGCAGCAAGATGCAGCACAAGACACTGGACTAGTATATTATGTACTGTAGTATACTGAGCACCACAATGCAGCACAAGACAATGAGCAGTGATACTGAGCACTGATGATGATAATACTGAGAACTGACACTGAGCAGCAAGATAGAGCACAAGACACTGGACTAGTATATTAGTAATGTACTGTAGTATACTGAGCACCACAATGCAGCACAAGACAATGAGCAGTGATACTGAGCACTGATGATGATAATACTGAGAACTGACACTGAGCAGCAAGATAGAGCACAAGACACTGGACTAGTATATTAGTAATGTACTGTAGTATACTGAGCACCACAATGCAGCACAAGACAATGAGCAGTGATACTGAGCACTGATGATGATAATACTGAGAACTGACACTGAGCAGCAAGATGCAGCACAAGACACTGGACTATTAGTAATGTACTATAGTATTACTGAGCACCACAATGCAGCACAAGACAATGAGCAGTGATACTGAGCACTGATGAGGATAATACTGAGAACTGACACTGAGCAGCAAGATAGAGCACAAGACACTGGACTAGTATATTAGTAATGTACTGTAGTATACTGAGCACCACAATGCAGCACAAGACAATGAGCAGTGATACTAAGCACTGATGATGATAATACTGAGAACTGACACTGAGCAGCAAGATGCAGCACAAGACACTTGACTATTAGTAATGTACTATAGTATTACTGAGCACCACAATGCAGCACAAGACAATGAGCAGTGATACTGAGCACTGATGAGGATAATACTGAGAACTGACACTGAGCAGCAAGATACAGCACAAGACACTGGACTAGTATATTAGTAATGTACTGTAGTATACTGAGCACCACAATGCAGCACAAGACAATGAGCAGTGATACTGAGCACTGATGAGGATAATACTGAGAACTGACACTGAGCAGCAAGATAGAGCACAAGACACTGGACTAGTATATTAGTAATGTACTGTAGTATACTGAGCACCACAATGCAGCACAAGACAATGAGCAGTGATACTGAGCACTGATGATGATAATACTGAGAACTGACACTGAGCAGCAAGATGCAGCACAAGACACTGGAATATTAGTAATGTACTATAGTATTACTGAGCACCACAATGCAGCACAAGACAATGAGCAGTGATACTGAGCACTGATGAGGATAATACTGTGAACTGACACTGAGCAGCAAGATAGAGCACAAGACACTGGACTAGTATATTAGTAATGTACTGTAGTATTACTGAGCACCGCAATGCAGCACAAGACAATGAGCAGTGATACTGAGCACTGATGATGATAAAACTGAGAACTGATACTGAGCAGCAAGATGCAGCACAAGAAACTGGACTAGTATATTAGTAATTTACTATAGTATACTGAGCACCACAATGCAGCACAAGACAACGAGCAGTGATACTGAGCACTGATGAGGATACTACTGAGAACTGACACTGAGCAGCATGATGCAGCACAAGAGAAACACAATAAGTAAGCACTGATACTGAGCACTGATATTGAGATTTTCCACTGAGAGTACGTAGCCACATCCTCTCTGCTCTCTCTACAATGCACGAGTGAAATTGGCGACGACACGCGGCTCTTTATATGGAATACGAATCTCGCGAGAATCCAACAGCGAGATGATGACGTTTTCCCTCATTCAGGTTTTCCGAGTCAGGCAGGAACAACCGAGCCTGCCTTGGACCCGTGTAAACCACGTGGAGTTCGGGGGAAGTTTGGTTCTCGGAGAACAGAACCCGCTCATCTCTATTCATATCGTCATTAAGATTGTATTCCTTTATTTAACACTAAATAAATTGATGTTTAATTTTATGCTGGCTGAAAAATTAGTTTTTTAGGTTACATCAGCACAGTAATATTCAACAATTATATCTGTTTTTTTTATTACGTTATCGATGTTTAGAACCGATGTATTGATGAAATGGATCTGTGACCCATATGAGAGATAATAACTATGTGCCAATGTAATATGTACTGAGACGACAGTTCGGACTTAGGGGGTCATTTAGATCTTATAGCTGCACTGCGCTTTCACACATCAGCTGATCAGATCCGAACTGCGCATGCGTATGCACCGCAATGCTCAGGCACAATGGACAGCTGCAAAGGGGATCACTGGTCAGCGATGGGTTTGTGCAAGGGATCCATTCGCACCGGCGTTCGCAAGGCGATTGACAGAAAGAGGGCGTTTGTGGATGCAACTGAGCGTTTTCAGGGAGTGTCTGGAAAAACGCAGGCATGTCCAAGCATTTGAAGGGAGGGTGTCTGACGTCAAATCCGGTCCTGAACAGGCTGAGTAAGTCCTGGGCTGTGCAGAGACTGCACAAAATCAGTTTGTACAGCACTGCTACACACGTGTTTGCACACTTACACAGCGAATATACATTCCCCTGTAGGCGGCGACTTTCTGATCGCAGGGCTGCAAAAATCGCTGCCCAGCGATCAGATATGAATTATCCCCTTAGATGTTTAACCACAGGGAGTGATTCCCATAATTCCCCAAATATCTGGTGCAGTTTGAAGGTACATGTGGACTCATCTGTATAATCTTAGTTCCAACATTAAGTTTATTATTTATATAGTGCCTCCATTATATGCAGAGCTGTAACTAGGGTTTTCGGAGCCCAGGGCAAGATGAAGAGTGGCGCCCCCACCTCCCCCCATAAAAAACATAAAAGTAACTATGTGTTCGTGCGTGAAAAAATGGTCATGGTCATGCTCCCGAAGGGGTGTGGCCACATACCAGGAGGGTCATGGCCACTGAAAATTGGGCGTGCCGACATGGCTATGACCTACCCCCTGTGTCGCCTCTCAGCACTCTATCACCTACCCCTTGTGTCGTCTCTCAGAACAACTTAATTCAATTTTTGCACAGTACAGCAGTAGAGTCCCGTTTTTACACAGTATGCAGGCAGAGTCCCCTCTTTACACAGTACGCATGCAGAGTCCACTTTTTACACAGTACACAGGAAGAATACTCTTTTTACACAGTACACAGGCAGAGTCACTTTTTTACACAGTACACACAGTGCCAGATACACACTGCCCCACAATGCCAGATACACAATTGCCCCACAGTGCCAGATACACATTGCCCCACAGTGCCAGATACTCATTGCCCCACAGGGCCAGATACATGTTGCCCCACAGTGCCAGATACACGTTGCACCACAGTGCCAGATACACAATTGCCCCACAGTGCCAGATACACATTGCCCCACAGTGCCAGAGACACAATTGCCCCACAGTGCCAGATACACAATTTCCCCACAGTGCCAGATACATATTGCCCCACACAGTGACAGATACACATTGCCCCACACAGTGACAGTTACACATTGCCCCACACAGTGACAGATATACATAGCCACAAGATACACATTAGGACCACCACCCCCGCCGCCCCCCTCCCACACACACGCTCCCCCGCTCACCCACTGTCCACTCACTGCTGTCTCTGTAATGTGAGGGGAGGAGAGCACAGCGCAGTGCCTCTCCTGCCCCTCAATGCTGCTCCATGAAGACAGTCCAGTCTCCGGCGACGCGTATCTTGGCGCTGGTTCATTAGCCAATCAGAGCCCATGGACTGACAGCCAATCGAAAAATAGTCCACGAGCTCTGATTGGCTAACAATCAGAGACCAAGTCACAGCAGATTGAGGGGCAGGAGAGGCGCTGCGCTCTCCTCCCCTCACATAGCACTAGCAGCAGGATAGGAGATGGCCCGAGGGCAGGCAGAGCAAATTCGGGGGCAAGTGGGCATGATTCCCTGGCCGCTGCCGGAGACCCCTCCCTGCTGGGCCTGCCAAGGCACCCAGGGCACGTGCCCAGCTCATTCCCTTAGTTAAGCATCTGATTATATGCACCGCTATACTGAGAATAAATTTGTCATCCTCATTAGTTCCAGCATTTTTAAAGCTTACAGTTTAAATTCCCAAACACACAAACTAAAGGCATGTACACCTGGTGAGAGTCGGGCTAATCCCCGATTCTTACTATGCAATAGGGACTAGGTCGGTATCGCAAGCAAAGATGACTGTGCTTGCAGAGCCGGCCCTAACCATTATGATGCCCTAGGCAAGATTTTGGCTGGTGCCCCCTATATGCCGCACATTATTAGTGCTCTTATACACATAATGACACACATAGTGCCCCCTACACATTTGCTGCACATTATTAGTGCCCCTATACACATAATGACACACATACAGTAGTACCCTGTTACATATATGCCACTTATTATAAATGCCCTTATACACATAATGACACACACATAGTGCCCCTTACACATATGTTGCACATTATTAATGCATTTTTGTATGACACACATAATGCTCCTTACACATATTCTGAACACTACAGCACAACAAACCCACTCACGTGCACACAGCACTCACACTGCCACTAACACTGTGACCTCTGCCTCTGCTTGGATACAGATGTGTCCTCATAAATATTGCCTCAATGCTAACATCGGGCACCTTTTTTTATGAAAATGCATCTTATTTGCATTGCTATGTGGCTAGGATGCACAAACAGCTTCTGCTGAATAAAATGATATGCAGCATGCCTATATATTGTGTGAGACTGTGGCAGTATCTGCATAAGAAATTCTACACATAATATAGGCATGCCACATATCATTTTAATCAGCAGAAGCTGCTGATGCCCCTAGGCATATGAAATGCCCTAGGCATTTGCCTAGTTTGCCTATGCCTATGGCCGACTCTGTGTGCTTGCGGTACTGGCTTTGTACGATTTGGGCTAAGTGTCAATTTTGACTATCTTTTATACTAGATAGTCAAAATTGACTTGCCTGCACAGTCTCTCTGGGCTTGCGATTCCGACCCCACGGGACCGCGCATTGGGAACGCTTCGGGATCGCAGTGTGACTTTCACCTTGCGATCTGCACTAGCTTTATTTGCGATTTTGACTATATAGTCAAAATCGCAAAAAAATATCTCACCGTGTGTACACAACTTTAGATAAAGGTGTCATAATAGTTACATACCCTCACTGAAAACATGGTGTAAAGTTTCCATTGGAAAGTTTAATACATCATCTTCAAAAGCCCATTCTGAATTATTAGTAATATATGTTTCCAGATGCTCAAAGCCATCTATAAGATATATCGGAGCATGAATCCATCTCATATTAATGTATCACAGACTGGCTTAATGTCATGTTTTTGTCCCTCTTTTTTTTTACTGTTCCAGGAATTCACTTTAAATTCACCAGCAACTGTTCATATATTCATCATAAGCCGGAACATCAATATTATCACATCTTTGACGTGCTGCTCATGGGAATGCATGTGATAGGGTGATGATCTCCAAAAATAAACTTCTATTTTTACTCACAACATGTTTTTCATTTTTAACATTTAGATATTTAATTTAAAATGAGCTTTGGCTGTGATTTACACCAAAGTAGAGAAAAACGTTCTAGAGGTTCTGCTCATTCAAACTCAACAAGAGATGCGTAATCTGCATAACCTCAGTAGATTTCTCCATTTTGCAGGACAAAATTTTACTTTTGCATTATTGTGCATAATGTATATTACTGATTATTAATCTGACAAAGAGCTGTATCTAGACATTTTATCACCTCCCTCCTATGTTTACAGCCTATACATTTTTTGCCTTCACCCCGCCACCCATCCAAAGATAATTGTTTGCATTGGTTCTCTAGAATATTTGGGGTCATTCTGAGTTGATCGCTCGCTAGCAACTTTTTGCTGTGCTGCGATCAGATAGTAGCCGCCTATAGGGGAGTGTATTTTCGCTTTGCAAGTATGCGAACGCTTTTGCAGCCGACGGCACAAAAAGTTTTTTGCAGTTTCTGAGTAGCTCCGGACTTACTCAGCCGCTGCTATAACTTCAGTCTTTTCAGTCCCGGAATTGACGTCAGACACCCGCTCTGCAAACGCTTGGACATGCCTGCGTTTTTCCAATTTCAGAAAATGATTAGTTGACACTCATAAGCACCCTCTTCCTGTCAATCACCTTGTAATCGGCTGTGTGAATGGATTCTTTGTTAAATCCATCGCACAGCACCAATCCTCCTTGTACATGTATGACAGGCCTGCGCATTGCGATGCATACGCATGCGCAGTTTTGCCGAGATATAACCAGATTATATATATAGTATTGGGTTTTTATTGCTTCCATTACCATTTAGTTTTTGTTATATGTGTTGTGCTATTTTCTCTGATCCACTCTTGTTTGTTTCTGAATATTAACACATAACTTTAAAATGGTAAGGTAGTAATGATTCCTTTTTATAGTTTGTACAGATGTACAGTAGCTACATTCATCTATCATCCTTATGATGTTTAGTGGGAAAAACTAGTTTCATTACGTAAGCCTGTGGATGATCGCAGGGCAGCATTTATGGTTGCAGAGTGGCATATGCAGTTGCAGTGTAAAGAATTGAGTATGTGGTGAGTGCAATACTTATGTTCATCAACCAGGTGTCGCTTTTGAAAAATGCCATTGAGCATGCGTAAAGTCTCCAAAGTATAGTCAAATGATGATTGCAATTTATGAACTTCTTTTTTTGAGATGCATTGCTCCAGTGGTATTCTGACCATCTTGCATACCCATAATCCTTGGTTAGATTTCCAGAAATTATAAATGTTTATGCTATTTAAAACAATTTATAATTTTGATGTCATCATTATTATGCTGGATATAATGTACATATTATATTACAAAGCTCGTGTTTTTTTTTTTTAAATAATATTTATAGATTTTTCAAAAATAAAGTAACATATATTTGCAATAGACAGCTCACGGACCACATGGTCAAGTACACTGGCAGCAAAGGAAATATAGGCACCGTAAATTCAGTAAATATAATCAAGAATGAAACTAGCAAAAGTGCTATGGGGCCTTCAAAGATATATATACGGTAGGTTGCATGTCCATATACCGCCAATACAAATATCAAAATTTTAACAGGATAAAATGAAGCTAGAAAGAAAGATGAAATGGGAGATAGAGGGGGAAAGGAAAGATGGGGAAAGGGTGATCTATGCCTAATTAGACAGACACATAACATATAGTGAATAATACTTCCTGAACCAAGAATCAAAGGTGAACAATCCTAAATATGAAGAACCTGAGTTGTTATGCCACATATGAGAGAATAGTAGAGATGAGCGCCAGAAATTTTTCGGGTTTTGTGTTTTGGTTTTGGGTTCGGTTCCGCGGCCGTGTTTTGGGTTCGACCGCGTTTTGGCAAAACCTCACCGAATTTTTTTTGTCGGATTCGGGTGTTTTTTTTTTAAAAACACTAAAAAACAGCTTAAATCATAGAATTTGGGGGTCATTTTGATCCCAAAGTATTATTAACCTCAAAAACCATAATTTACACTCATTTTCAGTCTATTCTGAATACCTCACACCTCACAATATTATTTTTAGTCCTAAAATTTGCACCTAGGTCGCAGGATGACTAAGCTAAGCGACCCTAGTTGCCGACACAAACACCGGGCCCATCTAGGAGTGGCACTGCAGTGTCACGCAGGATGTCCCTTCCAAAAAACCCTCCCCAAACAGCACATTACGCAAAGAAAAAAAGAGGCGCAATGAGGTAGCTGTGTGAGTAAGATAAGCGACCCTAGTGGCCGACACAAACACCGGGCCCATCTAGGAGTGGCACTGCAGTGTCACGCAGGATGGCCCTTCCAAAAAACCCTCCCCAAACAGCACATGACGCAAAGAAAAAAAGAGGCGCAATGAGGTAGCTGTGTGAGTAAGATAAGCGACCCTAGTGGCCGACACAAACACCGGGCCCATCTAGGAGTGGCACTGCAGTGTCACGCAGGATGGCCCTTCCAAAAAACCCTCCCCAAACAGCACATGACGCAAAGAAAAAAAGAGGCGCAATGAGGTAGCTGTGTGAGTAAGATAAGCGACCCTAGTGGCCGACACAAACACCGGGCCCATCTAGGAGTGGCACTGCAGTGTCACGCAGGATGTCCCTTCCAAAAAACCCTCCCCAAACAGCACATGACGCAAAGAAAAAAAGAGGCGCAATGAGGTAGCTGTGTGAGTAAGATAAGCGACCCTAGTAGCCGACACAAACACCGGGCCCATCTAGGAGTGGCACTGCAGTGTCACGCAGGATGGTCCTTCCAAAAAACCCTCCCCAAACAGCACATGACGCAAAGAAAAAAAGAGGCGCAATGAGGTAGCTGTGTGAGTAAGATAAGCGACCCTAGTGGCCGACACAAACACCGGGCCCATCTAGGAGTGGCACTGCAGTGTCACGCAGGATGTCCCTTCCAAAAAACCCTCCCCAAACAGCACATGACGCAAAGAAAAAAAGAGGCGCAATGAGGTAGCTGTGTGAGTAAGATAAGCGACCCTAGTGGCCGACACAAACACCGGGCCCATCTAGGAGTGTCACTGCAGTGTCACGCAGGAAGTCCCTTCCAAAAAACCCTCCCCAAACAGCACATGACGCAAAGAAAAAAAGAGGCGCAATGAGGTAGCTGTGTGAGTAAGATAAGCGACCCTAGTGGCCGACACAAACACCGGGCCCATCTAGGAGTGGCACTGCAGTGTCACGCAGGATGTCCCTTCCAAAAAACCCTCCCCAAACAGCACATGACGCAAAGAAAAAAAGAGGCGCAATGAGGTAGCTGTGTGAGTAAGATAAGCGACCCTAGTGGCCGACACAAACACCGGGCCCATCTAGGAGTGGCACTGCAGTGTCACGCAGGATGGTCCTTCCAAAAAACCCTCCCCAAACAGCACATGACGCAAAGAAAAAAAGAGGCGCAATGAGGTAGCTGTGTGAGTAAGATAAGCGACCCTAGTGGCCGACACAAACACCGGGCCCATCTAGGAGTGGCACTGCAGTGTCACGCAGGATGTCCCTTCCAAAAAACCCTCCCCAAACAGCACATGACGCAAAGAAAAAAAGAGGCGCAATGAGGTAGCTGTGTGAGTAAGATAAGCGACCCTAGTGGCCGACACAAACACCGGGCCCATCTAGGAGTGGCACTGCAGTGTCACGCAGGATGGTCCTTCCAAAAAACCCTCCCCAAACAGCACATGACGCAAAGAAAAAAAGAGGCGCAATGAGGTAGCTGTGTGAGTAAGATAAGCGACCCTAGTGGCCGACACAAACACCGGGCCCATCTAGGAGTGGCACTGCAGTGTCACGCAGGATGTCCCTTCCAAAAAACCCTCCCCAAACAGCACATGACGCAAAGAAAAAAAGAGGCGCAATGAGGTAGCTGTGTGAGTAAGATAAGCGACCCTAGTGGCCGACACAAACACCGGGCCCATCTAGGAGTGTCACTGCAGTGTCACGCAGGATGGTCCTTCCAAAAAACCCTCCCCAAACAGCACATGATGCAAAGAAAAAAAGAGGCGCAATGAGGTAGCTGTGTGAGTAAGATAAGCGACCCTAGTGGCCGACACAAACACCGGGCCCATCTAGGAGTGGCACTGCAGTGTCACGCAGGATGGCCCTTCCAAAAAACCCTCCCCAAACAGCACATGACGCAAAGAAAAAAAGAGGCGCAATGAGGTAGCTGTGTGAGTAAGATAAGCGACCCTAGTGGCCGACACAAACACCGGGCCCATCTAGGAGTGGCACTGCAGTGTCACGCAGGATGGCCCTTCCAAAAAACCCTCCCCAAACAGCACATGACGCAAAGAAAAAAAGAGGCGCAATGAGGTAGCTGTGTGAGTAAGATAAGCGACCCTAGTGGCCGACACAAACACCGGGGCCCATCTAGGAGTGGCACTGCAGTGTCACGCAGGATGTCCCTTCCAAAAAACCCTCCCCAAACAGCACATGACGCAAAGAAAAAAAGAGGCGCAATGAGGTAGCTGTGTGAGTAAGATAAGCGACCCTAGTGGCCGACACAAACACCGGGCCCATCTAGGAGTGGCACTGCAGTGTCACGCAGGATGGTCCTTCCAAAAAACCCTCCCCAAACAGCACTTGACGCAAAGAAAAAAAGAGGCGCAATGAGGTAGCTGTGTGAGTAAGATAAGCGACCCTAGTGGCCGACACAAACACCGGGCCTATCTAGGAGTGGCACTGCAGTGTCACGCAGGATGGTCCTTCCAAAAAACCCTCCCCAAACAGCACATGACGCAAAGAAAAAAAGAGGCGCAATGAGGTAGCTGTGTGAGTAAGATAAGCGACCCTAGTGGCCGACACAAACACCGGGCCCATCTAGGAGTGGCACTGCAGTGTCACGCAGGATGGCCCTTCCAAAAAACCCTCCCCAAACAGCACATGACGCAAAGAAAAAAAGAGGCGCAATGAGGTAGCTGTGTGAGTAAGATAAGCGACCCTAGTGGCCGACACAAACACCGGGCCCATCTAGGAGTGGCACTGCAGTGTCACGCAGGATGGCCCTTCCAAAAAACCCTCCCCAAACAGCACATGACGCAAAGAAAAAAAGAGGCGCAATGAGGTAGCTGTGTGAGTAAGATAAGCGACCCTAGTGGCCGACACAAACACCGGGCCCATCTAGGAGTGGCACTGCAGTGTCACGCCGGATGGCCCTTCCAAAAAACATTCCACAAACAGCACATGACGCAAAGAAAAATTAAAGAAAAAAGAGGTGCAAGATGGAATTGTCCTTGGGCCCTCCCACCCACCCTTATGTTGTATAAACAGGACATGCACACTTTAACCAACCCATCATTTCAGTGACAGGGTCTGCCACACGACTGTGACTGAAATGACGGGTTGGTTTGGACCCCCACCAAAAAAGAAGCAATTAATCTCTCCTTGCACAAACTGGCTCTACAGAGGCAAGATGTCCACCTCATCATCATCCTCCGATATATCACCGTGTACATCCCCCTCCTCACAGATTATCAATTCGTCCCCACTGGAATCCACCATCTCAGCTCCCTGTGTACTTTGTGGAGGCAATTGCTGCTGTTCAATGTCTCCACGGAGGAATTGATTATAATTCATTTTAATGAACATCATCTTCTCCACATTTTCTGGATGTAACCTCGTACGCCGATTGCTGACAAGGTGAGCGGCGGCACTAAACACTCTTTCGGAGTACACACTTGTGGGAGGGCAACTTAGGTAGAATAAAGCCAGTTTGTGCAAGGGCCTCCAAATTGCCTCTTTTTCCTGCCAGTATAAGTACGGACTGTGTGACGTGCCTACTTGGATGCGGTCACTCATATAATCCTCCACCATTCTTTCAATGTTGAGAGAATCATATGCAGTGACAGTAGACGACATGTCCGTAATCGTTGTCAGGTCCTTCAGTCCGGACCAGATGTCAGCATCAGCAGTCGCTCCAGACTGCCCTGCATCACCGCCAGCGGGTGGGCTCGAAATTCTGAGCCTTTTCCTCGCACCCCCAGTTGCGGGAGAATGTGAAGGAGGAGATGTTGACAGGTCGCGTTCCGCTTGACTTGACAATTTTCTCACCAGCAGGTCTTTCAACCCCAGCATACTTGTGTCTGCCGGAAAGAGAGATCCAAGGTAGGCTTTAAATCTAGGATCGAGCACGGTGGCCAAAATGTTGTGCTCTGATTTCAACAGATTGACCACCCGTGAATCCTTGTTAAGCGAATTAAGGGCTCCATCCACAAGTCCCACATGCCTAGCGGAATCGCTCCGTGTTAGCTCCTCCTTCAATGTCTCCAGCTTCTTCTGCAAAAGCCTGATGAGGGGAATGACCTGACTCAGGCTGGCAGTGTCTGAACTGACTTCACGTGTGGCAAGTTCAAAGGGCATCAGAACCTTGCACAACGTTGAAATCATTCTCCACTGCGCTTGAGACAGGTGCATTCCACCTCCTATATCGTGCTCAATTGTATAGGCTTGAATGGCCTTTTGCTGCTCCTCCAACCTCTGAAGCATATAGAGGGTTAAATTCCACCTCGTTACCACTTCTTGCTTCAGATGATGGCAGGGCAGGTTCAGTAGTTTTTGGTGGTGCTCCAGTCTTCTGTACGTGGTGCCTGTACGCCGAAAGTGTCCCGCAATTCTTCTGGCCACCGACAGCATCTCTTGCACGCCCCTGTCATTTTTTAAATAATTCTGCACCACCAAATTCAAGGTATGTGCAAAACATGGGACGTGCTGGAATTTGCCCATATTTAATGCACACACAATATTGCTGGCGTTGTCCGATGCCACAAATCCACAGGAGAGTCCAATTGGGGTAAGCCATTCCGCGATGATCTTCCTCAGTTGCCGTAAGAGGTTTTCAGCTGTGTGCGTATTCTGGAAACCGGTGATACAAAGCGTAGCCTGCCTAGGAAAGAGTTGGTGTTTGCGAGATGCTGCTACTGGTGCCGCCGCTGCTGTTCTTGCGGCGGGAGTCCATACATCTACCCAGTGGGCTGTCACAGTCATATAGTCCTGACCCTGCCCTGCTCCACTTGTCCACATGTCCGTGGTTAAGTGGACATTGGGTACAGCTGCATTTTTTAGGACACTGGTGACTCTTTTTCTGAGGTCTGTGTACATTTTCGGTATCGCCTGCCTAGAGAAATGGAACCTAGATGGTATTTGGTACCGGGGACACAGTACCTCCAATAAGTCTCTAGTTGGCTCTGCAGTAATGATGGATACCGGAACCACGTTTCTCACCACCCAGGATGCCAAGGCCTCAGTTATCCGCTTTGCAGTAGGATGACTGCTGTGATATTTCATCTTCCTCGCAAAGGACTGTTGGACAGTCAATTGCTTGGTGGAAGTAGTAAAAGTGGTCTTACGACTTCCCCTCTGGGATGACCATCGACTCCCAGCAGCAACAACAGCAGCACCAGCAGCAGTAGGCGTTACACGCAAGGATGCATCGGAGGAATCCCAGGCAGGAGAGGAATCGTCAGAATTGCCAGTGACATGGCCTGCAGGACTATTGGCATTCCTGGGGAAGGAGGAAATTGACACTGAGGGAGTTGGTGGGGTGGTTTGCGTGAGCTTGGTTACAAGAGGAAGGTATTTACTGGTCAGTGGACTGCTTCCGCTGTCACCCAAAGTTTTTGAACTTGTCACTGACTTATTATGAATGCGCTGCAGGTGACGTATAAGGGAGGATGTTCCGAGGTGGTTAACGGCCTTACCCCTACTTATTACAGCTTGACAAAGGCAACACACGGCTTGACACCTGTTGTCCGCATTTCTGTTGAAATACTTCCACACCGAAGAGCTGATTTTTTTGGTATTTTCACCAGGCATGTCAGTGGCCATATTCCTCCCACGGACAACAGGTGTCTCCCCGGGTGCCTGACTTAAACAAACCACCTCACCATCAGAATCCTCCTGGTCAATTTCCTCCCAAGCGCCAGCAACACCCATATCCTCCTCATCCTGGTGTACTTCAACACTGACATCTTCAATCTGACTATCAGGAACTGGACTGCGGGTGCTCCTTCCAGCACTTGCAGGGGGCGTGCAAATGGTGGAAGGCGCAAGCTCTTCACGTCCAGTGTTGGGAAGGTCAGGCATCGCAACCGACACAATTGGAGTCGGACTCTCCTTGTGGATTTGGGATTTCGAAGAACGCACAGTTCTTTGCGGTGCTACTGCTTTTGCCAGCTTGAGTCTTTTCATTTTTCTAGCGAGAGGCTGAGTGCTTCCATCCTCATGTGAAGCTGAACCACTAGCCATGAACATAGGCCAGGGCCTCAGCCGTTCCTTGCCACTCCGTGTGGTAAATGGCATATTGGCAAGTTTACGCTTCTCCTCCGACAATTTTATTTTAGGTTTTGTAGTCCTTTTTTTACTGATATTTGGTGTTTTGGATTTGACATGCTCTGTACTATGACATTGGGCATCGGCCTTGGCAGACGACGTTGCTGGCATTTCATCGTCTCGGCCATGACTAGTGGCAGCAGCTTCAGCACGAGGTGGAAGTGGATCTTGATCTTTCCCTAATTTTGGAACCAGAACATTTTTGTTCTCCATATTTTAATAGGCACAACTAAAAGGGACCTCAGGTAAACAATGGAGATGGATGGATACTAGTATACTTATGGATGGACTGCCGAGTGCCGACACAGAGGTAGCTACAGCCGTGGACTAACGTACTGTGTCTGCTGCTAATATAGACTGGATGATTATGATATGAAATCAATATATATATGTATGTATATATAATATCACTAGTACTGCAGCCGGACAGGTAGATAATATATTTATTAGGTAATGATGACTGATGACGGACCTGCTGGACACTGTCAGCTCAGCAGCACCGCAGACTGCTACAGTAAGCTACTATACTATAGTAGTATGTACAAAGAAGAAAGAAAAAAAAAACCACGGGTAGGTGGTATACAATTATGGATGGACTGCCGAGTGCCGACACAGAGGTAGCTACAGCCGTGGACTACCGTACTGTGTCTGCTGCTAATATAGACTGGATGATAATGATATGAAATCAATATATATATGTATGTATATATAATATCACTAGTACTGCAGCCGGACAGGTAGATAATATATTTATTAGGTAATGATGACTGATGACGGACCTGCTGGACACTGTCAGCTCAGCAGCACCGCAGACTGCTACAGTAAGCTACTATACTATAGTAGTATGTACAAAGAAGAAAGAAAAAAAAAAAAACACGGGTAGGTGGTATACAATTATGGATGGACTGCCGAGTGCCGACACAGAGGTAGCTACAGCCGTGGACTACCGTACTGTGTCTGCTGCTAATATAGACTGGATGATAATGATATGAAATCAATATATATATGTATGTATATATAATATCACTAGTACTGCAGCCGGACAGGTAGACAATATATTTATTAGGTAATGATGACTGATGACGGACCTGCTGGACACTGTCAGCTCAGCAGCACCGCAGACTGCTACAGTAAGCTACTATACTATAGTAGTATGTACAAAGAAGAAAGGAAAAAAAAAACACGGGTAGGTGGTATACAATTATGGATGGACTGCCGAGTGCCGACACAGAGGTAGCTACAGCCGTGGACTACCGTACTGTGTCTGCTGCTAATATAGACTGGATGATAATGATATGAAATCAATATATATATGTATGTATATATAATATCACTAGTACTGCAGCCGGACAGGTAGATAATATATTTATTAGGTAATGATGACTGATGACGGACCTGCTGGACACTGTCAGCTCAGCAGCACCGCAGACTGCTACAGTAAGCTACTATACTATAGTAGTATGTACAAAGAAGAAAAAAAAACATGGGTAGGTGGTATACAATTATGGATGGACTGCCGAGTGCCGACACAGAGGTAGCTACAGCCGTGGACTACCGTACTGTGTCTGCTGCTAATATAGACTGGATGATAATGAAATGAAATCAATATATATATGTATGTATATATAATATCACTAGTACTGCAGCCGGACAGGTAGATAATATATTTATTAGGTAATGATGACTGATGACGGACCTGCTGGACACTGTCAGCTCAGCAGCACCGCAGACTGCTACAGTAAGCTACTATACTATAGTAGTATGTACAAAGAAGAAAGAAAGAAAAAAAAACCACGGGTAGGTGGTATACAATTATGGATGGACTGCCGAGTGCCGACACAGAGGTAGCTACAGCCGTGGACTAACGTACTGTGTCTGCTGCTAATATAGACTGGATGATAATGATATGAAATCAATATATATATGTATGTATATATAATATCACTAGTACTGCAGCCGGACAGGTAGATAATATATTTATTAGGTAATGATGACTGATGACGGACCTGCTGGACACTGTCAGCTCAGCAGCACCGCAGACTGCTACAGTAAGCTACTATACTATAGTAGTATGTACAAAGAAGAAAGAAAAAAAAAAAAACACGGGTAGGAGGTATACAATTATGGATGGACTGCCGAGTGCCGACACAGAGGTAGCTACAGCCGTGGACTAACGTACTGTGTCTGCTGCTAATATAGACTGGATGATAATGATATGAAATCAATATATATATGTATGTATATATAATATCACTAGTACTGCAGCCGGACAGGTAGATAATATATTTATTAGGTAATGATGACTGATGACTGACCTGCTGGACACTGTCAGCTCAGCAGCACCGCAGACTGCTACAGTAAGCTACTATACTATAGTAGTATGTACAAAGAAGAAAGAAAAAAAAAAAACCACGGGTAGGTGGTATACAATTATGGATGGACTGCCGAGTGCCGACACAGAGGTAGCTACAGCCGTGGACTAACGTACTGTGTCTGCTGCTAATATAGACTGGATGATAATGATATGAAATCAATATATATATGTATGTATATATAATATCACTAGTACTGCAGCCGGACAGGTAGATAATATATTTATTAGGTAATGATGACTGATGACGGACCTGCTGGACACTGTCAGCTCAGCAGCACCGCAGACTGCTACAGTAAGCTACTATACTATAGTAGTATGTACAAAGAAGAAAGAAAAAAAAAACCACGGGTAGGTGGTATACAATTATGGATGGACTGCCGAGTGCCGACACAGAGGTAGCTACAGCCGTGGACTACCGTACTGTGTCTGCTGCTAATATAGACTGGATGATAATGATATGAAATCAATATATATATGTATGTATATATAATATCACTAGTACTGCAGCCGGACAGGTAGATAATATATTTATTAGGTAATGATGACTGATGACGGACCTGCTGGACACTGTCAGCTCAGCAGCACCGCAGACTGCTACAGTAAGCTACTATACTATAGTAGTATGTACAAAGATGAAAGAAAAAAAAAAAAAACACGGGTAGGTGGTATACAATTATGGATGGACTGCCGAGTGCCGACACAGAGGTAGCTACAGCCGTGGACTACCGTACTGTGTCTGCTGCTAATATAGACTGGATGATAATGATATGAAATCAATATATATATGTATGTATATATAATATCACTAGTACTGCAGCCGGACAGGTAGATAATATATTTATTAGGTAATGATGACTGATGACGGACCTGCTGGACACTGTCAGCTCAGCAGCACCGCAGACTGCTACAGTAAGCTACTATACTATAGTAGTATGTACAAAGAAGAAAGGAAAAAAAAAACACGGGTAGGTGGTATACAATTATGGATGGACTGCCGAGTGCCGACACAGAGGTAGCTACAGCCGTGGACTACCGTACTGTGTCTGCTGCTAATATAGACTGGATGATAATGATATGAAATCAATATATATATGTATGTATATATAATATCACTAGTACTGCAGCCGGACAGGTAGATAATATATTTATTAGGTAATGATGACTGATGACGGACCTGCTGGACACTGTCAGCTCAGCAGCACCGCAGACTGCTACAGTAAGCTACTATACTATAGTAGTATGTACAAAGAAGAAAGAAAAAAAAAAAAAACACGGGTAGGTGGTATACAATTATGGATGGACTGCCGAGTGCCGACACAGAGGTAGCTACAGCCGTGGACTACCGTACTGTGTCTGCTGCTAATATAGACTGGATGATAATGATATGAAATCAATATATATATGTATGTATATAAAATATCACTAGTACTGCAGCTGGACAGGTAGATAATATATTTATTAGGTAATGATGACTGATGACGGACCTGCTGGACACTGTCAGCTCAGCAGCACCGCAGACTGCTACAGTAAGCTACTATACTATAGTAGTATGTACAAAGAAGAAATAAAAAAAAAAAACCACGGGTAGGTGGTATACAATTATGGATGGACTGCCGAGTGCCGACACAGAGGTAGCTACAGCCGTGGACTAACGTACTGTGTCAGCTGCTAATATAGAGTCTAGACTGGATGATAAATTATTGATAATGAGATGAAATCAATATAATATCACTAGTACTGCAGCCGGACAGGTACTATATATATTTATTATGTAATGACTGATGACGGACCTGCTGGACACTGTCAGGTCAGCAGCACCGCAGACTGCTACAGTAAGCTACTATAGTAGTATGTATAAAGAAGAATGAAAAAAAAAAAAACCACGGGTAGGTGGTATACAATATTATATATATATATATATATATATATATATATATATATATTATATACAATTATATATATATATATATATATATATATATATATATATTAAACTGGTGGTGATTGATTATTAAACTGGTGGTCAGGTCACTCACGTTGCAACTTGCAACTAGTACTCCGAGTCCTAAGCAGACAATCACAAAATATATTATTATACTGGTGGTCAGTGTGGTCACAACAATGGCAGTGTGGCACTGACTCTGGCAGCAAAAGTGTGCACTGTACGTTATATGTACTCCTGAGTCCTGCTCTCAGACTCTAACTGCTCCCCACTGTCAGTGTCTCCACCACAAGTCAGATAATACAATACACTTACAGTCACACTATCTAATCTATATCACTTCAGCAAGTAGTATAGTAGTATAGTAGTACTCCTCCTAATAATGCTCCCCAAAATTACTACTACTGTGTCTCTCTCGTCTCTACTGTGTCTCTCTCTTCTCTAAATGGAGAGGACGCCAGCCACGTCCTCTCCCTATGACTCTCAATGCACGTGTGAAAATGGCGGCGACGCGCGGCTCCTTATATAGAATCCGAGTCTCGCGATAGAATCCGAGCCTCGCGAGAATCCGACAGCGGGATGATGACGTTCGGGCGCGCTCGGGTTAACCGAGCAAGGCGGGAAGATCCGAGTCGCTCGGACCCGTGAAAAAAAACATGAAGTTCGGGCGGGTTCGGATTCAGAGGAACCGAACCCGCTCATCTCTAGAGAATAGTGGGAATCTTTATAAAATAAAAACACGCAGAGATAGAAGTTATAGGTCATAACTGATATGTTACAAGTTAAGCAACATTTTCTTATGTAAATACCAGTCTGTAGAGTCAAATTGAGCAAAAATCTGGGCTTGGGTTACATGTGGAAGGGTGCTAATTTAAGAGTTCCATTTTTTGTAAAATTTGGCTATACCATGTTCCGAATCGGCAATGGTAGAGAGGCGATCTATAAACATAGTCCTGAGGAGCGGGGCATGAACTGCAGTTAGAGTCGGAGCATGTTTAGATATCCATTTCTGGAGAATTACCTTCTTTTCTATAGTACCTATCAATGTCAGGAGTGGGTATAGGTGGGAATGCGTCATGTCTAAGTTCCAAATCGAAAAATCTGCTTGTAGTAATGCCTGCGGGTGTAAGGAGACTTTAATCCAAAGACTATTATTAATGTATTGTACTATTTTGTTCCAGAATCTTTTAACACTACCACACTCCCAAAAGTTATGAAAAAACGTTGCTGAAGAGTAAAAACATTTCAAACACCGACCGGTCTCTTCAACTACAAACTGTTTCCTCTGTGCCTGTGAGATATATGCCCTATACACAGTCATAACATGTGCCTCTTGTAATGATGATGCTTTCAGTATGTGCATTGTTTTACCACAATGGTGAAATATGGATTCTGAATTTGTAACACTCGGAATAAATTTGTTCCATGATTGCACAACTCGGTTCTGGATTTTATCACACGAGATATCTAGTAGATCATTGTATAAATATCTAGTTTTATACGGACAGGAGCTGGATAGATTCATTAATGAGAAAAGAGGGTTGGTCAGAGTGGAATCAGTCATCACCGGCGGTAATGAGTGTATGTAATGTCGAATTTGGAAATAGGCATAGAGGTGGGAAGTATGTAAACCAAATTTCTCTTTTAGTGTGGCAAACGGAAATAAAATGCCTCCAGGGTCAAAAACATCTGCAATTTTCTTAATACCTTTTAAGTACATGCGGCGGAAAATTGCATCATCAATGCCTGGAGTGAAAAGTTGGTTACCCCATAGAGGTAAATACTGGGAATATAAAGGATTCCTAGACAGTTTCCTATTGACTGCCCACCAGGACTGGTAAATATCACTAAACAATAAGTGTGAGCGTATAGAGTCAGGGATCATTGAGCTAGGTGTATGCAGAAGGGCACTAGGAGAGAAAGGGGCAAATAGAGCGCAATCCAATTCGTACCAGGTAAACATACTTCTTTCAT
This sequence comes from Pseudophryne corroboree, assembly GCF_028390025.1. Lineage (NCBI taxonomy): Eukaryota > Metazoa > Chordata > Amphibia > Anura > Myobatrachidae > Pseudophryne > Pseudophryne corroboree. Next base: position 331,708,319 of record NC_086453.1, read on the forward strand.
GGAACCAATCTAGAACATATCTGAAAAGTACAGATTGAGAAAAATTTAATATATCAGGGAACCCTATATCCCCTTATCCGTTGTTAATTTTAAGGCTCTACTAGAGATCTGCGGTTTACCACCTTTCCAAAGGAATCTACTGAACATAGTCTCAACCTTTTGTACGTCTGATTTCGACATATGTAAGGGGAGCATTTGTATCATGTAGGATCAGGGGTTAAAGTGAGCCGGAACGGGCCGGAACTGCGTTCCGTCAGTTCCACCAGGAGACGGAACGCAGTTCCGCCTCCCCCGGCTCACCTAACCCGATGTCCCGGGCGGCGCTGCAGGGAGATGCCGGGCGCCCGCTGAGATCGCGTTACCAGCGGGCGCCCGTCTCCCTCTCCGCAGCGGCAGCCGGAGGCAGGAGCTCAGTACTGAGCTCCGGCTTCCGGCTCTGTCAGTGCACGCTATGGGAGAGACGTCATGACGTCTCTCTCATAGTGCAGAGGAGCGGGCGGCGAGAGAGGACTGCGGCGGAAGCGGGGCTAGGTAAGTATAGTTCTTTCCCTCCCACCTTCCCTCCCTCCCTCCTTCCTATATGTGTACCACAGGCGTTTCTACTGGGGGCCTTTACTACTGGGGCAAACTACAGAGGGGCAAACTACTGGGGGGCTCTAGTACTGGGGGCAAACTACTGGGGGGCTTTACTGCTGGGGCAAACTACAAGGGGCAAACTACTGGGGGGCTCTAGTACTGGGGGCAAACTACTGGGGCAAACTACAGAGGGGCAAACTACTGGGGGGGCTCTAGTACTGGGGGCAAACTACTGGGGGCCTTTACTACTGGGGCAAACTACAGAGGGGCAAACTACTGGGGGGCTCTAGTACTGGGGGCCTTTACTACTGGGGCAAACTACAGAGGGGCAAACTACTGGGGGGCTCTAGTACTGGGGGCAAACTACTGGGGGCCTTTACTACTGGGGCAAACTACAGAGGGGCAAACTACTGGGGGGCTCTAGTACTGGGGGCAAACTACTGGGGGCCTTTACTACTGGGGCAAACTACAGAGGGGCAAACTACTGGGGGGCTCTAGTACTGGGGGCAAACTACTGGGGGGCTTTACTGCTGGGGCAAACTACTGGGGGCAAACTACTGGGGGCATTACTACAAGGGGGCAAGCTACAAAGGGGCAAACTACTGGCAGCATTACTACTGGGGGCTAAACTACAAGGGGGCATAATTACAGGAGCTAAACTACTGGGGGTATAACTACAAGGGGGCAAACTACTGGGGACATTACTAACTTTGGCAAACTACATGGGGGCTAAACTACAGGGGGTAAACAACTGGGGGCACAACTGCAGGGGGCATTACCACTGGGGGCTAAACTACATGGGGCAAACTACATGAGGGCAAAACTACTGGGGGCATTACCACTCAGAGGCTAAACTAGAGGGGGGGGGTTGTAAATTGCTGGGGTCATAACTGCAGGGGCATTACCAGTATTGGCATGACTACTGGGGCTAAACTACAGGGGCTAAACGACTAGGGGCAATACTACACAGGGGCATTACCATTAAGGGCATTACTGATGGGGTGCACAGCTAATGAGGGCATTGTAAAGGGGGCACTTCATAAGGGGCACTACTGTTGGGGGCATTGCATAAGGGGTACTACTACTGTGGGCATTGTATAAGGGATGCTACTGCTGGGGGCATTACTGTATGGGCCGACAAAGAAGCTGCGTTCCCGGTCCGCCCTCCGTCGCTCCGCCCCTACCATCGCCGCCGCACTGGAAGCCCAGGTTCCAGACTCCCAGCTGCAGCGGATCTGGGACCAGGCCGGCTTTATTATCCCTGCTGCTGCATCGAGCTTCTGTGACCGCGGCACTACTAGTTCAAATCTGTCGCTGATTGGCTGCCGGTCCGCAGCAGTTTTGAAATATTAGCGCCGTGGTCACAGGAGCTCGATGCGGCGGCAGGGATAATAAAGCCAGCCTGGTTCCAGATCCACTGCAGCCGCCCTCAGCCTCTTCTGCCGCCCCGCCCTCGGACCTCTGCGCACCCACAGCCTCCTCCTCCGCACTATCTCCGAGGCCCACAGCCTCCTCCACGTCACGCCTACCACAGCCTACTCATCCACAGCACCGCAGACCACCGCCGCTGCTAAACAGGTAATCTTACCCTGCTGCCTTTCTCTCTCCCTAGTCCCTACTGTATTCCCCTGCTGTCACTTTCCATGTCCCTGCTGTCACTTTCCATGTCCCTGCTGTCACTCTCCCTGTCACTCTATAATGTGAATTTCGGCTCATTCTCTGTGCTATAATGTGAATTTTGGCTCATTCTGTGTGCTATAATGTGAATTTCGGCTCATACCGTGTGCTATAATGTGAATTTCGGCTCATACTGTGTGGTGTAATGTGAATTTCGGCTCATACCGTGTGGTGTAATGTGAATTTGGCTCATACTGTGTGGTGTAATGTGAATTTGGCTCATACTGTGTGGTGTAATATGAATGTGGCTCATACTGTGTGGTATAAATGTGAATTTCGGCTCATACTGTGAGCTATAATGTGAATTTTGGCTCATTCTGTGTGCTATAATGTGAATTTCGGCTCATACTGTGTGGTGTAATGTGAATTTTGGCTCATACTGTGTGGTGTAATGTGAATTTCGGCTCATACCGTGTGGTGTAATGTGAATTTGGCTCATACTGTGTGGTGTAATGTGAATTTGGCTCATACTGTGTGGTGTAATATGAATGTGGCTCATACTGTGTGGTATAAATGTGAATTTCGGCTCATACTGTGAGCTATAATGTGAAAGGGGTCCTACTATTGTGGTGCATAATGTGTATAAGGGGTATATGGTGTGGTAAACTACACTGAAGGGCACCCCCCCTTTGTGTGGCCACGCCCCCTTGTCAGGAGTGCGCGCGCCGAAGGCGCGCACATAATTGCACCCTTCACTTTTCCATACCCCCACTTCAAAATTTCCACTTGGGTACTACTACTGTGGGCATTATTACTATTGTGTGACCACGCCCCTTTCTTTTTGAGACCACACCCCCTTTTTGCAGCGCGCGCCTACGGCGCGCGCAATACCTTTATTTCATGGGCGCCGTGGGGAGGGGGGTGAGTTCCACCACCTCTCTAGGACCACTTTAAGCACTGTGTAGGATAGTTGAGGAAACAATACTGATTTGATTAAAGGCAGAGACGTCCAGGTGTCAAGTTTTTTTTAAATAGATGTGATGATCGGGGTAAAATTCAGACTATAAATCTCTCGGAGGGTCACCGGTATCTGCACCTCTAAGTATTTAATAGCTTTGGTAGCAATTTTAATATGTCGATATGGACCCTGTGTGTCTGATAGATGGGTGGACCATTCAACGGAAGCAGTTCAGATTTATGTACATTTATAGAATATCCAGAAAATGAGCCAAAAGCATTGATTAGGTCAAAGGCTACTGGCAGATTTAAGTCAAGACGTGACATAAGTAGCAACATATCATCGGCAAATAATGAGAGATGGAGGTCAATATCACCTATTCTAATACCATGATACTGGGGGGATTGTCTAATTGAGATGGCTAGTGGCTCCAGTGCCACAGCAAAAAGAAGTGGAGAGAGGGGACATCCTTGACGGGTACCCCGCTGGATAAGAAAAGGTTGTGACAGAAAACCATTGCAGAGGATTTTCGAATCAGGGCTACGATATAGGATCCGTATATATTCAATAAAACGAGAAGGGAAACCAAATCTAGACATCGGGGTATATTTACTAAGGTCCCGATTTTGACCGAGATGCCGTTTTTTCATCAAAGTGTCATCTCGGTAATTTACTAAGCAATAATCACGGCAGTGATGAGGGCATTCGTAATATTTTGGAAGTCCTAGGAAAAAATCACGAATCAATACACCATCGGTCAAATACGCCTGCAATTTGCTAGAAATCGGGAATTTACTAAAAAGTGCAAAACACAAACACTGCCGACAATAGCCAAACACTGCAGTGAAAAAATACAAATCGTGAAAAAGTGCTAAAAAAACAGACCTGCTTTTTTATCCCTTGTTTGTATAGGCATGCACGGATCCATGAGATCCGTGCATGTTTTTCAGTGGGAAGGGGGGGGAAATGTTCTAAATTTTCGGGGAAAAAATTGCGTGGGGTCCCCCCTCCTAAGGCAAACCAGCCTCAGGCTCTTTGAGCCGATCCTGGTTGCAGAAATATGGGAAAAAAATGGACAGGGGTTCCCCCATATTTAAGCAACCAGCATCGGGCTCTGCGCCTGGTCCAGGTTCCAAAAATACGGGGGACAAAAAGAGTAGGGGTCCCCCGTATTTTTAAAACCAGCACCGGGCTCCACTAGCTGGACAGATAATGCCACAGCCGGGGGTCACTTTTATACCGTGCCCTGCGGCCGTGGCATCAAATATCCAACTAGTCACCACTGGCCGGGGTACCCTGGGGGAGTGGGAACCCCTTCAATCAAGGGGTCTCCCCCCCCCAGCCACCCAAGGGCCAGGGGTGAAGCCCGAGGCTGTCCCCCCCATCCAATGGGCTGCGGATGGGGGGCTGATAGCCTTTGTTGATAGTTATGAATATTGTTTTTAGTAGCAGTACTACAAGTCCCAGCAAGCCTCCCCCGCAAGCTGGTACTTGGAGAACCACAAGTACCAGCATGCGGCGGAAAAACTTGGCCGCTGGTACCTGTAGAACTACTACTAAAAAAATACCCCAAAAATGACAAGACACACACACCTTGAAAGTAAAGTTTTAATACATCCATCCACACAAACATATACACATACTTACCTTATGTTCACACGCAGGTCGGTCCTCTTGTCCAGTAGAATCCATGGGGTACCTGTTGAAAAAATTATACTCACAAAATCCAGTGTAGATTGGTCCTCTTCAAATCCATTTGTAATCCACGTACTTGAGAAAATAAAAAAACGGAGTCCCGACCACGAACTGAAAGGGGCCCCATGTTTTCACATGGGACCCCTTTCCCCGAATCCAGAAACCCACTCTGACTTCTGTCTAAGTGGGTTTCTTCAGCCAATCAGGGAGCGCCATGTTGTAGCACCATCCTGATCGGCTGTGTGCTCCTGTACTGACTGCCTGCACACGGCAGTGATACAATGTAGCGCCTATGCGCTCCATTGTAACCAATGGTGGGAACTTTCTGCTCAGCGGTGAGGTCACTTTCGGTCAACCGCTGAGCAGAAAGTTCCCACCATTGGTTACAATGGAGCGCATAGGCGCTACATTGTAACACTGCCGTGTGCTGCCTGTCAGTCAGTACAGGAGCACACAGCCGATCAGGAGGGTGCTACAACGTGGCGCTCCCTGATTGGCTGAAGAAACCCACTTAGACAGAAGTCAGAGTGGGTTTCTGGCATTCGGGGAAAGGGGTCCCATGTGAACACATGGGGCCCCTTTCAGTTCGTGGTCGGGACTCCGTTTTTTTATTTTCTCAAGTACGTGGATTACAAATGGATTTGAAGAGGACCGATCTACACTGGATTTTGTGAGTATAATTTTTTCAACAGGTACCCCATGGATTCTACTGGACAAGAGGACCGACCTGCGTGTGAACATAAGGTAAGTATGTGTATATGTTTGTGTGGATGGATGTATTAAAACTTTACTTTCAAGGTGTGTGTGTCTTGTCATTTTTGGGGTATTTTTTTAGTAGCAGTTCTACAGGTACCAGCGGCCAAGTTTTTCCGCCGCATGCTGGTACTTGTGGTTCTCCAAGTACCAGCTAGAGGGGGAGGCTTGCTGGGACTTGTAGTACTGCTACTAAAATATTCATAACTATCAACAAAGGCTATCAGCCCCCCATCCGCAGCCCATTGGATGGGGGGGACAGCCTCGGGCTTCACCCCTGGCCCTTGGGTATCTGGGGGGGGGACCCCTTGATTGAAGGGGTCCCCACTCCCCCAGGGTACCCCGGCAAGGGGTGACTAGTTGGATATTTGATGCCACGGCCGCAAGGCACTGTATAAAAGTGACCTCCGGCTGTGGCATTATCTGTCCAGCTAGTGGAGCCCGGTGCTGGTTTCAAAAATACGGGGGACCCCTACTCTTTTTGTCCCCCGTATTTTTGGAACCAGGACCAGGCGCAGAGCCCGATGCTGGTTGCTTAAAAATGGGGGAACCCCTGTCCATTTTTTTTCCCATATTTCTGCAACCCAGGATCGGCTCAAAGAGCCCGAGGCTGGTTTGCCTTAGGAGGGGGGACCCCACGCAATTTTTTTTTAACATTTAAACTTTATTTATTTTTTAAACAAAGTGCACAATGAAGCCCAGCACGGATCTCTCAGATCCGGCCGAGATTCATTGTATTAAAGTCGGCAGTGTTTTACAAGTCACTCACGTAAAACACTGCCTAAAAAAACGAATGACATCGACATCGGAAAACCCGAAAATGCAGAATACGGCAGCTTAGTAAATTAGTCGTAATCAATTCAAAAAGTTGCATATTTACACTTTCGATGTCATTCGTGATTGAACTTTGACCTCAAACGGGAAAACACGAATCTTAATAAATTTACCCCATCGTGTCAAATAGATGATCCCAGTGCACCATATCGAATGCTTTTTCTGCATCCAAAGATAATATAGCTGCTGGATCAGCTGATCTGGTGCTCTGGTATGTAAGAATTGCTGATAAAACCTTCCTAATATTCACTGTTGAAGAACAACCCATAATGAAACCCGTCTGATCGCAATGAATAATAGAGGGCAAGACCAATTTAAGCCTCTCTGCAAGGATTTTTGTCAACATTTTGTAATCCAAATTGAGCAAGGATATAGGGCGATAAGATCCAGGGTCAGATAGGTCTCTACCAGGTTTGGGCAAAATGGTTATTGTGGCAGTGTTAAAGTATAAAGGTAGTACTCCAGTGGAGAGAATATCATTAAAGACCCTGGTCAATAAAGGTGTCAATTTGGGAGCTAATAGTTTATAAAATTCAGAGGAAAGGCCGTAGGTCCGGGGGCCTTCCCGTTTTTTAAGTGAGCTATGGTCCTGGAGATCTCCGTATCAGTAATAACCACTGTCAATGTAGCACCAAGGGTGGTTGCCAGCTGGGGGACAGGTAAGTCTTTCCAAAAATTTTGAAATTGAGAAGGGTAAGAAGAGGTGATGGGCTTAGAATATAGAGAGGTATAATAAGTGTGCATGACTTGAGCAATCTGGGCATTAGTAGATGTAATTGAACCTTCCGGGGTGCGAAGAGGATGTATTAGCATCGGGGGGCATTGGCCTTGCAGTAAGTGTGAGAGCAATTTTCCCAATTTATTACCAAATTGATGAAACCTGGCATCTTTCTTAAAGTAATATCTGGATTCTAGTTTAAGAAGTAAGCTATCAAAGTTCTGTTTGGCTGTGCCATATAGAGTTTTGTTAGTAAGGGTCGGAGCAGATTTATAGGACTGAAAAGATTCTGTCAGTGCGGATTGTGCCTGCATGTATTCAGAATTTAAAGCTTTGTATGTTTGAGAGGTATAAGAAATGATTTCCCCTCTGAGGAACGCTTTTGAGGCCTGCCAAAACAGCTGAGGCAAGTTTGAAAGGGTCTCAGAGTTGGTATCACAATAAGAATCCCATGTGGATTCTACTTTATTCCTAAAGGCAAGAGAGTGGGACAGAGAAGAAGGGAATCTCCAAGACCAAAAAGTGCTCCTCTCAGTGTGTAATTTTAATTCTATCCAGACAACCGCATGTTCGGAAAGCACAATGGGTTCAATCATGACTCTAATCACATGGGGCATTAACTTATCAGAAATAAATACATAATCTATTCTGGATAGAGTTCCATTTGCTGCAGAAAGACATGTATAGTCTTTGTCTATAGGGTTCAAAGATCTCCAAACATCTAACAATTGTAAAGATTGTGCAAACCAGGACACACCTTGTTTAGGTAAAGATGTTTTTTTAGTGCATGGCATTTGTTTATCTAGGTGAAGAGAGGTGACCATATTAAGATCACCACCTAACAGAAGCGGGGCATCATGAAGTGGCGTTAGGATGCGTATTAATCTGCGTAAAAAGAGTGGTATTTTAACATTCGGGGCATACACGTTACATAATACATAAGGACAATGGTCCAGTAATACCTTACAAATTATAAATCTACCTTCAGGGTCAGTAATCACAGATGTGAGCGTAATAGGGACAGTAGTTTTGACCAATATCGCCACACCTCTGGCTTTGGAAGTGAATGGGGAGGAGGCAAGAACCTTCCATTTCAAAGCATTAAACTTCAGCATTTCAGAAGCCACTATGTGTGTTTCCTGCAAATAAACAATATCAAGTTTCATTCTGTTCAAATATAATAGTATCTTCTTCCTTTTCTGTGGCAAGTTTATCCCACCAATGTTCCAGGAGCCTAACTTAACAGCTGACATTGGGCATAAGAGGCGTGATAAGTTGCTGGTATATTTTAAACATACTATAATTCAGTGGCATTGATCTATAAGGGGAAGGGTAAACTGGGAAAGATGGGGAAGGGAAAAGGAAACGAGAAAGATATGAAAAAAGGAATATAGTGGCACAGTTAGAATTATCTGTACCATACTCACAACATTGTAAGTAAAATAAAAGTAACCTACTGACTAGCAGCAGGGTACTCAAAAAGTATAGGACAAACAACACGAAACAAAGACAAAACAAAGAGACATCAACATGACATCCGGAGTACATTAGGACAGAAACAAAGTCCATAATGAGGACAGAGCGGGTCCTCGCCGATCCTGCCAGCAAGTAGAAGCGGGAGAGCATACGCCCCTGCAATAAAAAGAGAGCAGTTCCAGTCGGGTAAAGATGAGGTATCCATTGTAATCAGTGCAAAGACCTCAGGAAAGAACATTGTTATGCACATAGAATCAGCAAGGCATCTGAGGTATGCAGTTGAATGAGTTATAACCAGAAGGAGTCGGAGAATAAACAGCGTCAGTCCTCGTCATTGTCATCAGAGAGAACACCAGCACCCTCTTCCTCTTTCAGAAAGGCCTCGGCATCTGCGACGGAGAGGAAATCAGTAAAGGACATCCATGCAGGATACAGTAGAGAAAACTTTCTGTTGCTTTGTATGAGATGAGAACAAAGAGGAGAAAAGGCTTTCCTGGCCTTAGAAAGTTCAGCTGAATAATCCTGAAATATCAGAATTTTGTGGGAGTCCCAGGTAATGTTACGTATTTTGCGGGAGGACCTCCATATTACCTCTTTATGTAGAAACTTGAGACATTTGAAAAGCACTACCAAGGGCCTAGCACCATCATGAGATTTCTGAGCCCCTATCCTGTGTGCACGTTCAATAACCATATCACCACAGGCAGCAGATATGCTGAGAAGTTCCGGTAAGGTGACACGTAAAAAGGTGTATAGCTCAGTGCCTCTGAGGGTTTCTGGCAGACCAATTACACGGAGATTCGATCTACGCGATCGATTTTCAAGGTCATTGAGTTTATTCCAAATCTGATGATGTGATTTAGTAACATGCAGCACTTCCTGCTTAAGCACAGATACATCATGAAATCATTCCCCTGCACGTTGTTCAGTTTGAAGAACTTTATGTGAGAGGTGGGCTATCTGTTTACTGATATCTGCTGTCTGAGCCTGCAGAAGGGGGCCCATGGCAATGCGGATAGCTCCCACCATGTCATTATATGTGACAGGTGATGCTGGAGTGTAGAGGACTTGGTCTCCTGTGATTTGGGTGAGGCAGGAGTCTCTAGCAAGCACTGTGGAGCAGGAGTGGGAGAGGAAGGGGGAGCTAGTAGCGGAGCTCTGGCGTCCGGTGCCATCTTGGATTTGGCATGGGCCTTCTCCTTTTCCTTCTCCTTCTTCTTGCTGGGCATGGCGGATGTGAAATACCGCTCCATACAGCAGTCCCGGCACTCGGCACTGGCGGGGAGGCTGTTGCAGGGGCAAGTGGAGGCTATAAGCCTAGTAAAAGATGCTGGGGCCGGCGGGCAGCACAGAGCTCTCCCCTCACGCGGCCGTTCTCATAACAGCTAGAAACGGAAGTCCAAGCTCATGTTTTTACACACTGTGACTTGTGCCATGCTCATGCAGTAATACTGCTTCTATGAAGAGCTGAGTGTACATTTATTGACACAAGCACACAAGCAGGTATTACTGCTTATACAGAATATGGCTGGTGCGCTCGCATAGACTTAGAGCAGCTACCGGTATCAGAACAGATAGAGGTCTTTTTGCACTGAGCTGACTGTGCGTCTTTTGCCCAACTGAAAGTGACAGTGAACATCTATCGAACACAATCACAGTATAGCAAAAAACAAAGTGAAAAAAATAAACAATGACATCACAAAGTCATTGCTGGTGTGCAAATGCTGACACTGTGACTTCTTTGGCCTAGTGGTATCATGACCTCCTAATAAACATGGGTGAGATTCCTGGAAATGACTAATTCAGAATTCTGATATTATCAATATTATGCTGGATATCTATATTCATAACAAATTTGTAATGGTTGTGTCTGTATCTAGAAATGATTTTGGAGAAATGTGCTGTACTCATTTGGACAAAGTGCAGGGTCTTCTGTTACAATGGATTCAATAGGTCATGAGCTAATATTGTATGCTGATATTAGCACTGATGAGAGGGATGATGAGAATGATAGTGGCATCTACCAAGTGTGTCAATAATTATCAAAAACACTGCTAACTGCCTTAAACCCATTGGTAGCTTGTTTTTTTGGACACAAATAAGCCAAACACTCTGGCCACAAAAGTTGCAATTCCTTTCAATGAGGTGCTTGGTTTATTAAAAGGGGGTCATGTCCATTTAAGTATACAACATATATACAATATAAATGTGAACCACTTTTCTTATCATTTCACTTTACTGGGCTCTATTTTTTGGGGTGTTGTTGACGTTCTTCTTGTTTGCAAGATCCATGTCTATGTTTTACTTTTCTTTATAGTTCTATGGGAAACTTTGATTGCAGCTCCGGCAATTATGAGCACAGAAGCTACCAGGGAATGGAATTTAGCTGGAGCTGCTAATGTTTTAATGGTCTTTGGGTGAGTACATGTTACTTAGTTTACCCATAACACTTGCAGTGAGATAACTATTATAGTGACGGATAAGAACTGTACAACAATTACAGCGGATAACCGAGAATCATGAACTGTAACATGATATACAGTACTATATCCTGAAAAGTTTGATCTAATACCATTAAGAATATCTGGTATTTGTTTTAATATTGTTATCCTTTATTTATATGGCACAGCAAGCGTTTCGCAGTGGACAGTTACAGAGTACATAAACAAATATGCCAAACAAAAAAAAAGTGACATACAGTTCAAGACAAAATAAGACAAGTACAAGATATATAAACATAGCTGCAGCCAACACTAAAATAAATATTAGGGTGGCAGAAAACTGAGGGGTTTGGTGCTGTTAAAGGGAGTATGGAGTAGACAATGATTTAAGTAAGGGAAGGAAAGGCATATGAGGCAATAGAGTCCAGCTCATGAGAGCTTATATTCTAAGATGGGGCGGGCAGACAGACAGGGGTGACATAGATGCGGTAGACAGGGTGAGCATATAACAGAGAGTTAGGATGACAGTTTGCTGGGTTTGGTAAATGAATGGGTCTTGAGAACCCATTTAAATGTTGTAGAGAGGGACAGAGTCTGAAATGAAGAGAAATCCAGAGATACGAAAAACCTCATCACGTGACAAATCTTGGAGGTGGAAGTGCAAGGAAGTAATCAGTATGCAGGAGAGGTGGTGTGCCTTAGCAGAGTTAAAAGGATGGATAGGAGTGTAAAGGGAGACAAGGTCAGTGATATAAATGAGAAAGGAGTGGGTGAGGACTGTGTAAGTGAGTGCGAGAAGCTTGATTTGGATTCTGAAAGGGAAAGGGAGACAGTGAAGGAATTTTAAGGGGGGGTAGGTGGATTTAGTACATTTGGTGAGGCAGATGAGCTGGGTTGCAGTATTGATTATAGATTGGAGTGGAGAGTGGCATTTGTCAGGGATGCCACATAGGAGGAGATTACATTAGTACAGTCTGGAGTTGACCAGTTAGTGTATAAGTGTTTTAGTAGCATACTGGGTGAGAAAGAGTCTAATTATGGAAATATTTTTGAGGTGAAAATGTATGGTTTGTGAGAGATGCTGAATGTTTGGTTTGATGGAGCAGGAATAATCAAGGATTACTCCAAGACAGCACACTTGGGGGCTAGATGAGATAGTAGTGCCATCAATGAAATTGTGGGAGGTGAGGTTGTGTGGGAGGTTGGGAAGATGATCAGTTCAGTTTTAACATGTTAACATATTAACATCTTAACAACTTAACGTCTTAACAGGTTAAATTTAAGAAAGTCCTGGGACATTCATGAAGAGATAGCAGAGAGACAGTTGGAGATACGAGTGAGGAGAGCAGGGGACAGGTAAGGGGAGGAAAGGTAGATCTGAGTATCAACACCATATAGATGATATTGTAAGTCAAAAGAGCTAATGAGCTCACCTAAAGAGGACATATAGAGAAATAAAAGGAGAGGACCAAGAATAGACCCTTGGGAAGTAGGGGGAGGTGGAGTCATGAGAGGAGACAGAGAAGGAACAGTCAGAGAGGTAAAATGACAGCCAGGAGAGGGCAGTGTCATGAAGTCAAAGGGAGTGTAGGATTTGCTGAAAGAGAGAGTGGTCCACATTGTTAAAAGCAGCAGAGAGGTCAAGGAGAATAAGCAGAGAGTAGTGCCCCTCAAGTTTAACAGCAAGGAGGTCAATTGCAGACTTCCATGAGTACAGTTTCAGTGGAATGGAGAGGATGGAAGCCAGACTGGAATGGTTCACACAGTGCATGGAAGGAAAGAAAGACACTAAGGTGGTTATAGACAATATGCTCAAGGAGTTAGAAGGCAAAAGGGTCAGTAGTCAGAGAGGGTGTTTAGATCAAGGGTAGGTTTTTTTTAAAAATAGGGAAGCTGAGTACATGCTTGAAAGCAGATTGTACAGTGCCTCATGAGGGGGAGAGATTGAGGAGTTTGGCAAGATGGGAACAGGAAGAAGAAGAAGAAGAGAAGAGGAGGAGGCGGCAGGAGGGGATATGGTTAAGTGAGGTGGAGGGGTGGTGTAACAAATGGGAACCATGACTTCCTCACCAGATACAGTGGATGACAGAGTTGTTAAGAGGAATGGTGAGGCATGGTAGGGGAAAGGAGGTAGCTTGTTTCTGATGCTCTGTTGTGATGTGATATCCTAACATATGGAGTCAATTTTGGATCTGAAGTAAGTGGCAAAAACAAGGTCAGATAGTGAGGAGATGAGATGAGGTAGGTAGCAGAAGAGGGAGTTGACAGTAGCAAAAAGGCACTGGGTTTTTGAAGACTGGGAGATGAGGTTCTTGAAGTATGAGTGTTTTGCGAGGGAAAGAGCAGCACTGAAGGATGAGAGCATAAATTTAAAATGAAGGAAGTCTGCTTTAAAGCGTGATTTCCTCCACTGTCACTCATATCTGGTGCATTTGGTGTGCCAGGGTTGAGGTGTTGATCTGCAAGGGTGAATAGTGGACAATGGAATTACAGAGTCAAGAATAGAAGAGATGCATTATGTAGGGAAGTGGTTAGTTCAGGACATGAGAAAGAGAATAGGAGAAAGAAGTGGGTCATATTTAAAGGATTGCAAAGTGCTGTTAATAGCTTCAATGTTACGCTTAGTGATGGTAGACTTATGAGGTAGAGATGGAGAAGCAGAGATGAGTGTAGTATGAGTGGCCGACGAGTGGGATCCCGGCGGCCAGCATACCGGCGCTGGGATATCAATCGCCAGCATGCCGTCAATTTGGGTGAGCGCACTACGGGCACGGTGGTGCACTACGGGCACGGTGACACACTACGCGCGCCACGCTTATTATTCTCCATCCAGGGGGGTCATGGACCTCCAGGAGTGAGAATAGTTCTCTTTAAGCTGGGTGTCTGGATTCCGTCACCGGAATACTGCGCACTTGGATCCCAACAGGCAGCATACTGAATGCCACCCACAGAGAGAAATAAGTTAAAAGAGAACAGGTAGTCGGAAAATGGGAATGGGGAGTTGGAGAAATCAGAAATATCACTGCAGTGAGTGAAGACCAGATCAAATGACTGCCCTCTCACATGGGAGCAAGTGATTGACCACTCACATGGGAGAGTGAGTAGGTCCACTGGGAGAGACCAAGTGAAGATGTAAGGTTAAGTAGTTTAGAGGCAAAGGATTTTGTAAGGATAGATAATGGGATGTTGAAATCACCAAAGATCATGGAGGGAATGTAGAAGTGAGGCAGACAGGAAGCAAAGTTGTCAAGAAATTTGGAGGGAATGCCAGGGGGATGGTAAATGACAGCTACTCGAGGATGGACAGGTTGGAACAGGCATACAGAATGAACCTCATATGCAGTGGCGGATTTAGGGGGGGGGCACCAAGGCACGTGCCCCCCCTGTCATTTTTAGTGCAGACTGACATGCGGACGAGTGTCCGCATGTCAGTCTGCGGTCTCGTTTCATCCCCTGCTGTTAGGATGGACACGGAGGGCACAGTGCGCGCCTCTCCTGTGTCCCTCCTGTGTCTCCGGCGGCCGCTGGTCTCATAAAGGAAGTGCCGTTCGTGAGCACTTCCTTTATTACAGTGACCCGCGGCCGCCGGAGACCCAGGAGGGACACAGGGAGGCGTGCACTGTGCCCTCCGTGTCCCTCCTAACAGCAGGGGAGCGGGGGGAGCAGCGGCGGCGGCGGCGGAGGAAGGGGGGGGACGGGGGACGCACTGGGGGGGAATATCTGGCACTGGGGGCATATTTGCAGGGAGGGGGGGGGCGAATATCTGGCACTGGGGACATATATGGCACTGGGGGGAATATCTGGCACTGGGGGCATATCTGGCACTGGGGGGGGGGATATCTGGCACTGGGGGCATATGTGGCACTGGGGGGGGGATATCTGGCACTGGGGGGAATAACTGGCAGGGAAGGGATATCTGGCACTGGGGCATTGTCTGGCACTGGGGGCATATGTGGCACTGGGGGGGGGAATATCTGGCACTGGGGCATATGTGGCAATGGGGGCATATATAGCTCTGGGGGCATATGTGGCACTGTCGGGGAATATCTGGCACTGGGGGTATATGTGTACCTGGCACATGGGGGGGGCTATATTTGGCACTGGGGGCATGTGAGTACCTGGCACCGTGGGGGAATATCTGGCACTGGGGACATATGTGGCACTGGGAGCACAGCCCTAGCAACAAGGACTACCTCCTAGCAACGAGCATGACACCCAGTGCATGAAACCCCTGGCAACGAGCATGACACCCAGTGCATGAAACCCCTGGCAACAAGCATGACACCCAGTGCATGAAACCCCTGGCAACGAGCATGACACCCTGAGCATGAAAACCCCTGGCACCGTGCATGGAACCAAGAGCATGAAACCCCTGGCAACGAGCATGACACCCAGTGCATGAAACCCCTGACAACGAGCAGGTATTTGAAAAGTAATTAGAAGCCTTACTGTAGGACTTAATGTGTAATGGGCATTACGGTGTGTGGCATAATGTATCACGGACATTGCGGTGTGTGTCATAATGTGTCGCAGGCATTACGGTGTATGGTATACTCTATCGCTGGCATTGTGATATGTGGTATAATGTCTCAGGGTCATTGCAGTGTGTGGCATAATGTATCACGGACATTGCGGTGTGTGCCATAATGTGTCAGGCATTACGGTGTGTGGTATACTATATCACGGGCATTGTGGTATGTGGTATAATGTCTCAGGGTTATTAATTACAGTGTGGCATAATATATAACGGGCATTGCGGTGTGTGGCATAGGGTATAACGGGCATTGCGGTATGTGTCACAGGCATTACGGTGTATGGTATACTATATCACGGGCATTGTGGTATAATGTCTCAAGGTCATTGCAGTGTGTGGCATAATGTGTCCCAGACATTGTATGTGCTATAATGTATCAGGGGCAGTGCAGTGTGTAGCATAATGTATAACGGGCATTGCGATTCCTGTCATAATGTGTCACAGGCATTACGGTGTGTGGCATAATGTGTCTGGGGCATTACAGTGTGTGCATATTGTGTCATGTGCATTATTGTGTGTGGAATAATGTCTAAGGGCCATTGCAGTATGTGGAATAATGTATACTGGGCATTACTATAAGGAGGAAAAATGACAAATAATGTAAGGGGCATGAATCAGGATTATTTTTCTTTTCTGTGGTGGCCAACGTCTGGGCGTGCAGGTTGCAAAACTGGGGTATAAGGTAGTCTTTTCCTGCAATACCACGCCCATTCCAACGAAGCCACGCCCATTCCAACGAAGCCACGTCCCTTATGGTGCCCCCCCTGTAATTTTTTTCTGGATCCGCCCCTGCTCATATGTATATAATGTAAGTGATGGTTCTGGGGTATGAGTTGTTAAGAGTATCTAGAGGGTAACAGGATCCCAACACCACCACCATGGCAGAGGTACGTGAGAATGTGAGGCCCCCAGCAGAGAGAGCAGCAGGAGAAATGGTGTCATAGGGAGTAATCCAGATTTCTGTAATGGCAAGGAGATGCAGGGAGTTGGAGATGAAGAGGTCATGGGTGTGGACCAGTTTGTTATATTTATAGAGACTTTGGATGGTCATTTGAATATATGCAAAATAAGTAAAGGCTACATTTTATAAGAACTGCATTGTTTGACTTCCAGTTCAATGCTTCCTTATGAGCAGCAGCTGAGGCAGTGAGCTCTGCTGCTAGCCGCTCCCTCTCACCTATTTCTAGGCTTCTAAGCCTCTACTTCACCCTGCGCCAACCCGTTCCTGCTGCCGAACCTGTCTGCTGCATGGACAGAACCTTTCCCCTGATGCCCAGCAACAAAAGCCTCGCTAAGCTGGAGAAGGAGAGGAGGTGCACTGAAAGCAAGATGGTGCTGGATGCCATCTGCAATGCTCCTGCGGCTGCTCGTGGTACCCCTCTGCGGGGAGAGGATATCGGTACACAGGAGATAGATGGTATTAATTTACAGACCTCATGCCCCGCTTCCCCTGTTATGGCTGATGCCTGTGTGCCCCCTACTGACACCCCTATAACCTATGGGGACACGATACAAGCTATCCATGTGGCTATGGAGCCCCTGCTTAAGGCTCAGACGGCTGACATTAACCAGCAGTTATCACACCTTTCTCAGAAAGTATTGCACAATGAACATAGACTGGGTGAGGTTTTTGTGGATATGGCAGAGATGAAACAAACGGTGTCCAGACAGACCAAAGAGATTTACCAACTACACAACAAGCTCCAACATCTTGAAAATAGATCTCAGAGACATAATCTCAGAATTATTGGGCTTCCAGAATCGATAATAAGAAGGGATCTGTTCGATTTTATTAAGTTCAAGCTTCCTGAGCTATTACATATCCAGGACAGATGTGAGGATATTGTTATTGAACGTCCTCACCGACTCGGCCTGATCAGACCACAAGAGGGCGCAAGACCCCGAGATGTGATATTTAAGACTCTTAATTATCTTCATAAGGAACTGATCTGGTCGGTGTCAAATAGACATCGGGATCTCAGATGGGAAGGTCATAAGATTTTATTGTTTCAAGACTACTCTGCTGAGCTGTCTAAGATGAGAAAAGATTTTGCACCTTTTTGCACCTTTATGCTCCCGTTTGATACAAGACATCTGGAAATTTGCATTGCTTTATCCCTCCAGACTACGCATTTATAATGGATCTGCATTCAAAGATTTTTGTCAGTTTCTGATGCTGAAGCTTTTCTCTCAGAGGATTCTATATCCCACAGCCTTGCTGTTGCTATGTCTGACTGTGATTGACACTAGTATGCTATGTAATTTTTTCTTTTAATATGTTTTTTAGATTCTCTCATTACTAAGCCCTCAGGGTATTTTTACTTTGCTGATGTTTTCTGTTACGCCTATTCAGGCTAAAATTCAGATGCCTTTGGATATATTCCCCCTCACTCGATATTGCTTATTCTTATATGCTGTTGTTTTCTATGTTCATGCTATCTGATTACCATATGACCATAGATATTTATGTTTATTTCTTGTTACCTGTTATATACAATCCCATCTGGGAAATATTGGGGACGGTCGCGCATGGTGACTATGTTAGTCCTAACTTCTTGAGAGCGTGTAGGCTTGGAGCATTCTATTTATGCTCTTTGGAAGTCATTATTGTTTGATATGCTCTTATTTGACGTTTCAGTTTTATTTTATTTGTGGTATATGTTTGTTATGTTATGTTTCATTTGTCTCCTCTAGTCTCCCTCCCTTGTTTGTGTTTCTGTCTGTCTCATTTACCAATCTCTGAATCCTTACGAATGTCTCATATTGTCATTGTCGGTGTTTATTTGATAGGTTAGTATCTCCAAACAGAGATTTTATGTCTCTGACCATAGGTATCTGGAATGTGGGCGGCATAAACTCCCCAATGAAACGTAAATGCATCCTTATGTATTTACGCAAATTGCACATTAATCTTGTTTTTCTCCAAGAAACACACCTAGTGCCCTCTGAAGTTCTCAAACTTAATACACTTAAATGGAAGGTGCTCGCTTCCGCCTCCTACTCAACATATTGGCTGCAGATCATCTGGCGATTATGATCGCTGTTGTGAGAGCAGATGATATGGGGCGTTATGTGTTTTGTCAAATCCTGTATGAAGGTCAGCTATATGTATGCCTAAATGTATATGCCCCTACTGTCTGCTCTAAGTCCTTTTTCCATCATATTGTGTCTATCCTCATCCCGTTTATTGATATGCCAGTGCTCCTCTGTGGTGATTTTAACTTAATTTCTCTTACTCATTTAGACAAACAATTCCCCAAGGTGGAACGTACTAAACTTCCCAAATTTTGGGTCCCTGCTTTAGCCAAACAATTGCTGCTCTTAGATATGTGGAGGGTAAAACATCCCCTAGACAAAGAGTTCTCCTGTTTATCTGCCTCAAGAGGTACTCTCTTGAGGATTGATTACTTATTGTTGTCCAGCTCTCTGCTCCCTAAAATTACCAAAATTGAGATGAAGTCTATCTCGCTGTCCAATCATGCAGTGCTCTGGGATACCATATTTCTTGGTCATGAACAGTGTGACTATATTAATTGGAGATGCCCCTTCTCCCTCTCTACCTCTCAGTTGCAACAAGCCGTGATCACAGCTTGGGATCATTATACAAATGATAATTCAAATACGCTTCAACTTAATCCAGTTATCTACTGGGTGGCAGCAAAAGCTACACTGAGAGGAGTTCTTATTTCTCATTCAGTGTCAATGAAGAAAAAGCTAGCGAGGGATTATTTAGTAGCCCAATCCACAATTACTCAAGCCTTTCAGGAGTTCAAAGCCCGTCCCTCTCCTGCTACTAGAGTATCATAAAATGAGGCAAAATTTGTTTTTGAAGACTTGTTTCGTAAACGAGAATCTTCTTATACATTCAAAGGAAAACAAAAATGTCATAAGTTTGGCAACAAGTCCGGTATATGAATGTCTAATCTCCTATTGGGGCAGTGCGCCCCATCTACCATCCATCTCCTCAGAGGTACTGATGGTGTTCTCACCACTTCCAGTATACAGATAGCCTCGGTCATGCATGATTTCTACAGTAAGTTATATTCCCCCTCCTCCTTATATTGTATCACATGGAGACTTTTGGGATGGCTTGTCGTTCCCGCAGGTGACAGCATCTCAGAGTGCATCTTTGACTGGTCATATTACTACTCAGGAGGTCCTGAAGGTGATTGCATCAATGAAGAGGGGTAAGGCCCCGGGGCCTGATGGATACACTGCTAACTTTTACAAGTTGTTAGGTGATAAAATAACACATGTCCTTGTGAGAGTTTATAATGCCGTATTGTCTACGGGCAAGCTCGCTGAATATTTTAATGCAGCGTCTCTACGTGTTATCCTGAAGCCGGGATGAGACCTGTCTGATCCCGGCACATGTAGGCCGATTTCATTATTAAACTTAGATTACAAAATTTTGACTAATATACTGGCAGATCGTTTGAAACTGATATTGCCCACAATTATTCACCGGGATCAGACTGGTTTTGTCATGCATAGAAACTCGGTTACCAATGTCAGACGTCTGCTGGCCGCTGTGCAGGACTCCCAGTGTGCCATGTCTAATGTGCCGAAAGCCATATTGTCTTTAGATGCTGGAAAAGCCTTTGACATGGTGCACTGGGATCATTTATATGATTCCTTATGTAGATTTTCTTTCCATGATTTATTTATAGGTTTTCTTAAAACTCTATATACTTCATGTTCCACTCGCATAATCTGTAATGGCTTAATGTCTGACAGTTTTCCAATCTTACATGGTACGAGACAGGGATGCCCCCTTTCCTCACTGCTCTTTGTACTTGCGATAGAGCCCCTAGATATTGCGCTTAGATATTCCCCATTATATCAGGGTATTATTTTAGGAGACACAGATTGTCATGTGTCCCTATTTGCTGATGACATGGTCCTTTACCTTTCTCACCCTGAATACTCCATCCCAATTGTACTTAATACTTGGTAGCTTTAGAGGGTACAAAATTAATGTATCAAAATCTGAACTTCTCCTGCTACAGGGCCCTCGCCCTCGACCTATTTTATCTGTGACCGATGATCTGAGCTCTATTAAAATTATGGACTCTAAAATTAAATATTTTGGGCATACATATGCCTACCAAGATGGAAAATCTGTACAGGTTTAATTATATACCGATTATCTCCGGAATCGAGAGGTCGCTGGAAAGGTGGCATAATCCCTTCTCAGCCGGTTAGAGGTCATTAAAACCGTGCTATTTCCTAAATTAACTTACGTCATGCAGTTATTGCCAATCAAATTGACCGTACGTGATATCAAAAGTATAATGATGCTATGTAGTCATTTTATACGGAAATCCAAAAAACCTACAATCTCGCTAGCTAAATTACAAATGCCCAAAGGACAAGGAGGTATAGGCCTTCCAAATCTTACCTATTACTCTCATGCGTTATTGTTTCGATAGGCCATAGATTGGCTGATGGATGGTAATCTTTTTTCTGGTGTTTCAAAGATTGTGCCATTCTGACCCCCTTTTCCCTGGGAGCACTTCTACATACCCCCAAGTATAATATTCCCAAACACATTTACAATAATTTATTTTTCAAAGACACCTATGAAGTGTAGTGTTCCATAAATGTGAAGTTACAGTGAAACCCATATAGTTCCCTGTGGATTCCCTTTTGGGACAACCTAATGTTTACTCCGGGCCTGGAAAACCCTGTTTTCCGCCATCTCACGTTGAAAGGTATCAAAGCCATAGCCCATGTTTACGACCCAGGAGGCCATCTATTATCATTTCATGATCTCCAGCTCACTTATGCTCTCCCAAATTTGTATTATTTATTATTTTTACAGATTACTCACTAAGGGGTACATTTACTAAGCAGTGATAAGAGCGGAGAAGTGAGCCAGTGGAGATATTTCCCCATCAACCAATCAGCAGCTCTGCATCATTTTATTTTATGCAAATTATAGATGTTACTTCAGTGCTGATTGGTTGATGGGGAAATATCTCCACTGGCTCACTTCTCTGCTCTTATCACTGCTTAGTAAATGTACCCCTATATACGATCGCTCCCCCCGATGCTATCCTCTTCCCCCACTCCTGATTCATTGGTGCCTATCTTTTCCAAATTTATTAAAAGCAAATACAAATCTATATATATATATATATATATATATATATATATATATATATATACTTAATGCTTTTAAAACCGCTTTTTGCTCCCCTAAGACATGAAGTGACAAAGGCATGGAATAGGGATATATCTTTAAAACAGCATGATGACATGATATTTAAGTATTATGATAAAGTTCTTCGTACGGTACATAACTCTATGCTTCAAGAAGTACACGTGAAAACGCTGTACAGAGCTTATGTGGCTCCTAGCCAGAGGAGCCACTTTGTCCAGGAGGAGACCGGTAGATGCCTGAAGTGTGGTTACTTCTCGGCCACCCTTTATCACAATTTCTGGTCCTGTGGGCACATTAAGAAATTCTGGTATAAGATCATAAATTATGTTAATTTACACTATGGGGTATATTAACTAAAGTCCCGATTTTGGCCGATTTTGTTTTTTTTCTAAGTGGCAACTCGGGAATTTACTAAGCACCAATCTCAGCAGTGTTGGGGCTATTCATAATGGTTTTCATGGCAGAGATCAGAAATACGAATGAATAGACCATCAGTCAAACTCGGCTGTTTGTTCATACAACATGGGAATTTACTATTCATTCGTATTTAGGTGTTTGTCTCTGAATGGTCAATTGCAGGTGTATTTTTTGCGATTCGTTAAAAAAAAGCAGCAAAAAAATAGACCAGCTTTTTCCTGGCGTGTTTGGATAGTCATGCACGAATCAGTGAGATCCGTGCATGCTTATTTATGGGAAAGGGTCTGTTTAGAATAAAAATGTAAACAAAAATGTGTGGGGTCATCCCTCCTATGCGTAACCAGCCTCTGGCTCTTAGAGCTCGTCCTGGTTGTAAAAATACAGGGAAAAATTGTGTAGGGGTCCCCCATATTTATACAACCAGCACCAGGCTCTGCATCCGGTCCTTTTCAAAATATATGGGGGACAAAACACGTAGGGGTCCCCCATATTTTTTAAACCAGCACAGGGCTCTACTAGTCAGAGAGATAATGCCACAGACCAGGAACACTTTTATATTGGTCCCTGCGGTCCTGGCATTACATCCCCAACTAGTCACCCCTGGCCGGGGTACCCTGGAGGAGTGAGGACCCCTTAAATAAAGGGGTCCCCTCCTCCAGCCACCCAAGGACCAGGGGTGAAGCCAGAGGTTGTCCCCCCCACCCATGGGCGGTGGATGGGAGGCTGATAGCCATAGTGTAAAATGAAAGAATATTGCTTTTTGCAGAAGAACTACAAGTCCCAGCAAGCCACCCCCACAAGCTGGTACATGGAGAACCACAAGTTACAGCATGCAAGAGAATAACGGACCCGCTGGTACCTGTAGTTCTGCTACAAAAAAAATACCCCCAAATAACACAAGAAACAAACTGTGATAGTACAACTTTAATTTACATACATGCACACTTACACACATACATACTTACCTGTGTTGACACGGAGCCCCTCGGTCCTCCTCTCCAGTAGAATCCATGGGGTACCTGTAAATAAAAAACATACTTACAAACAATCCTGTGTAGATCGGTCCTCTTTTTAAGTTTGTAATCCAGGGTCTTCTTGAAAAAAATAAAACAAACAACCCAGATCACGAACTGAAAGGGGTTCCATGTTTACACATGGAACCCCTTTCCCCAACTGGCAGGACCCCCCGTGACTGCTGTCAGTGGCACTTTCCTGATTGGCTGTGCAATCCTGCACTGTCAATCAGAGGAGTGCACTGGTTACAATGAAGCGTAGCAGCGCACCATTGTAACCAATGATGGGAACTTTGCGGTCTGCGGTTAACCGCAAAGTTAATTGGGGTCACTCTTGTTTTTCCCTGTATTTTTACAATCAGGACCGGCTCAAAGGGCCCGAGGCTGGTTATGCTTAGGAGTGGGGACCCCACGCAATTTTTCTTTTATTTTTAACCCATTTATCACTTCTCTGAATGCACACAATGAAGCCCTGCACGGATCTCACAGATACGGCCGGGATTCATTGTGTTATGTCAGGCAGTGTTTTACTAATCACTTCTGTAAAACACTGCCCGACAATACGAATCACATCGACATCGGAAAATACGAAACTAGAAAACTCGGCAGCTTACTAAATTACCGTATATGGATTCAAAAAGTTGCAGTTAATTACATCCGATAAAATTCAAGATCAAACTCCCTTAAAAATGGCACAAACATGAATATTAGTAAATAAACCCCTATGACTTAACTGTATCTCTACATCCTGTTGCGTAGCTTTTTGACAATTTTGATGTGTGGTATATTGCCCACTCTCAAAGACCTCTAGTCCCTTTTTTGATTCTGTTGGTTACAGTTGCAAATAATGTAATCCTTAATTCCTGGATTTCCAGACATGTTCCCACATTACGAGAGGTTGAGGACTTGTTGCAAAACATTATGTACTATGATAAATATGACGTACAATCTAGTTCTTTGAAGTCGTCTGATGTATTCTTACATAAATGGAGCCTTTTTATTTATACTAAACCTCCCCAAATACAGCTCCAGATTTTAGAGTCCATTTCTCGCTCCTTAGTCAGCCAGGAGGGGTAGTGACCTATATCCGTGCCAGTCCTCACTATGCACGTCCAAGTAACCTCTACAAATGCTCTGAGACATGTGATTTCTGAAAGTGTGTATATATTCCTGTAAATGTTCTGGTGACATGAGACTAAATTCCCCATCTCCTTTCTGGATGTTTTTTGTTATTCCATTTGTTTGGAACTGATGCTTCTTTTTTCTGCACCATTGCTATACTGTCACAGGGCATAGTGTATGTAATTTGTTTTGGTCTCTGGGTGTCTTTTTTGATAAGAACCAAAAAAGCCTCCCTGTTCTATATTTCACTTGACGATTATACATGCTTTGTTGTGTTGTACCTGTTTATCACAAACTCATTATCTGTTTTTTTTGACTTTGTCCATCAGTATACGATATGTTCACTATGTGCCTTTATGATTGTTGTTGTTTGTGTTGTTTTGTATTGTATGTTGTAACAAAAATTGAAAACTCAATAAATATATAAAAAAAGAAAAAAGAACTGCATTGTTTACTTAAATACATTAACTCTAAATGAGAAATTGTTACAGCCTTTGAAATACATACTGTATGTATTAAATATTTATTAAAACAATATTTAGTTCATTTTATATTACATGCTATTGATATTTGGAAACAATGTTTTGATGAAATGGATCTATGACCCCTATGAGAGACAATAGCTATGTGCCAATGTAATATGTACTGAGATGCCTTGTGAGACTTAGATATTTTACCACAGGGGGTGATTCCCATAATTCCCCAAATGTTTCTTGAACTTAGCATGTTATTCACATTGTAGCCAACTTAAAAATTGCCTCTAGTGTCCTAGGTATTTAGGATTAGGCTTTTTGTCCCATTGGAATTGGTATAAATTTGCTGATTAAGGATAACATTGCGTGGCATGAGGCATGGTGCTGGTTACTCATTTCGGACATCTGTCTTTTGCCTTTCTATCCATATTAGTAATTGAATTGCACACATAAATATCATGAAATACATTGGCACTTCTAAAACAGTTGCAATGTACATGGGTCTCTTGGCCCAAGGGAGCCACACCACACACACATTACCCCCATGTTTTATTATCTACTTTTCCAGTGTCCCATGCTGGAGCTGCATCCTTGGTAAAAAAGAATCACCAGCAAAATGGCTGCCGTGCATGTGCTCTAGGATTTTAGTCTCAGGATATGGTGAGTGCCATGTTTCCGGAGACCTGCGCATGCGCAGTAGAATCTGGCCTAATGTCAGAGTCTACTGAGCTGAGAAGAGGAGTGGGACCACCTGGAGTCTGCACATGGCCCCCTCCTCTGTTAAAAAGCCCCTGCTTTAATGGCAACCTCAATATTCAGAGTACCTGTACATTTATCTTTTTTTCCTTTAAATGATGTAAATATGACATGTATTCTTTTTAAAAGAATCTGATGGGACACATGGTGAAGCTAACTTGGATGACAATCCAAAAAGGGCTATAGGATTTGGTGCAGTTTGAGGGTAGGTGTGGACTCAGATGTATAATCTTAGTTCCAACATAAAGATTATTTCTTTATATAGTGCCAACATTTTATGCACTGCTATACTGAGAACAAATTTGTCATCCTCATTAGTTCCAGCTATCTTAAAGTTTACAGTCTAAATACACTAACACACAAACTAGGGTAATGGTGTCATAATAGTTTACATACACTCACTGAAAACATAGTGTAAAGTCTCCATTGGAAATTTTAATAAATCATTTTCAAAGGCCCATTCTGAATAATTAGTAAAATATATTTCCAGATGCTCACTAGTCACAGCCATCTACAGGATAGTATTTAATGGAACTAAAATAATCTTATATTAGTGTATCTCAGACTGTCTGAGTGTCATGTTTTTGTCCCTCTTTTCTTTGACTAGCATGGAAACTCTGTTTACATTCACCAGAGCCTATTTGTATTCATCATAAGCTGGAACATTAATATTATCACATGATTTATCATCCTTAATGTGCTGCTCATGGGAATGCATATGATGGTGTGATGGTGTGCATTTCCATGAGCCAATAAACTTCTTTTCTCTATTTTTCTTCCCACAACATGTTTTTAATTTTTAACATTTAGATATTTAATTTAAAATAAGCTTTGACTGTGATTTACACCAAAGTAAAAGAAAAAGTTCTAAAGGTTCTGCTTGCTCCCACTCAACAAGAGATGCATAATCTGCGTAACCTCAGAAGAATTCTTAAATTTGCAGGATAAAATTAAATTTATATATTATTGTGCTTACTGTGTATACCTGTTTACTAATCTGATGCAGAGCTGTATAAAGACATTTTATCACCCACCTCCTATAAATACACCCTATATATTTTTTTGTTGTAATGTCTTCTTGTCGCCCCCATTCAAAGATAATTGTTTGCATTGGTTCTCTGGAATATTTTCTCTTCCACAACACATGTTATATATTTTGTATTGGGTTTTTGTATTTGTTTTTGTTCTATATCTTGTGCTATTTTCTCTGATCCACCCTTTGTTTATTTATGAAGATCAACACATTACTTTCAAATTGTACAGATGTAGCGACACTCATACTGTATATCCTCCGAATGACGTGTAGTTGGAAAAAGTAGTTGCATTAAGTATGTCTGCACCTGGCTGCAGTGCAACGTTTTTGGACACAGGGTGGCATATGCAGTCAAAGTGTAATGAATTAAGCATCTGGCGAGTGCAATACCCATGCTCCTCCACCAAGTGTCACTTTTGAAAACTACACGTCATTGAGAGGATTTAATGTCAAATGATGCTTGCTGTTTGAGAAATACTTTTTTAGATGCTTTTTCATTTCCATTGCATGCCGTATAAATGAACGATGGACTTCATGGACAGAGAATAACTATAGCACTAAACATTGTCACATCACATTAAAAAAATCATTCCAATCAGTGACATAGGTGTGCAAAATCTGACATTGTGGCTTATTCGTTCTAGTGGTGCCTAGCATACCCATGAACCTGGGTTCAATTCCCTGAAATGACAAGTTTTTACACCTTTTAAAACAATTTAGAATTCTGATGTTATCAATATTATGCTGGATATAATATATCTTTTACATTTTATATTTTACATTACAAATCTCATGTTATTTACACACTTTTACTTGGGCCGTGCTCATGGACTTTGCAATTTTTGGAGTGATGCTTAACAAAGAAGCAGTGATATTGTAGCATGCCTTTACAAATAAACAGTGGGTTTCAGGGGCACTCTATGATATAATCTCTTTGTGTCATGAGTGCTTTCATGAAGATCTGAGTGCATCTATTGATGCAAGTAAACAAGCAGTTACTATTTCTTATACAGTATATGGCTGTGTGCTGGCATTCACTTACAAAGACTACTGGTGTCAGCACTGAAAAAGTTTTTTTTTTGCATTGAGTTGACTGTGCATCTGTTGCCCAACTGAAAATGACAGTGAATAACTTATGTACACAGTAGTCAAGAAAGTACACTTTTCCATCAAAAAAGTGAACATTGCTCCATCCCTAACCCCACCTCTAACACACCAATAACTCCTCCATTAAAACACTCCCTGACACTCCATGCTTTGCGCCAATTTTTTACATAAATTTGATATAAATATAATATAAATTTTATATATATTTTTTCATTTGTCATGTCTGCTCTAATACAAGCTTCTTACAAGATGTGTTCCATCATATAAGACTTAAAGCTCCAAGCCTTTGTGTTTGATCTCATAATTAACCCATAGACATTACATAGCTTTGAAAAGTCCCAGCATGATACACAATAAGAGTTTTAAAAAAGAATGGATGAAAAAAAGGTATTACATGGTGTTAAATCCCGGCAGTTATTGCAGCATTGATAAATATTATAAGGCTAATAAAGTCGATTTTAAAACCTATAAAAGGGACATGATTTGCTTATCATGGTAAAATATAATTACACAAATTCTAATGTACAAAAAATTAGTATAACATAGTTTTACATTGTAGATTCAACCATTGTGATTGCTAAAACAGATCTACAACTCTTTTCCTAGGCAGTAAGTAGCATGCAGCATTTTTAGGCTGGGGGAACTTACAACATTTTTACTTTTTTTAAGGGGTTGTAACAGTGCAAGTTCTGTTACAGAACCATCAGATCTGTTGTGCATCTCTGTTTTTAAATGGTCTATGTGTAGTCTATATGTATCATTAACAATACATGGATGGTATATTTAATTCGGACACAGTACACAAAAATTCAGGCCAACCATTCGGCATCTTATGATTCAACACACTATGGTTTTGCATGATGCTTCTTATTAAATCCAACATGCTGGATCCTGGTACAGCGTGGCCTTATTCAGAAACCCGCCTTTAGCATTCCAGCTTGTGATATGTTTGGAACATGTCATTTTACCTAATAGTATTTCATTATTTTTTTTATTCCTCACATTAACACCACTCAAACTTTTATGATAAACACCATAGGCAGCATCCACTTGTGCAGAGTTGACTGATTTATCAACAGCATTTGCACTGGGATATATAGGAGTTAAAGTTGAAATTTCTCTATCAGACTGTTTACTCAACACCAGATACCCATTCAATGAGGCTATGTATCATTTTGCCTTTATTCTGATATATTGTTATTTTGTAGCATGTTGTTGTGTGCTGTTTTACATATGTAATCGCAGCTCGGTTTGATGTGTAATTTATCTGTCTGCTGCTGAGAAAACACAGACATTTTCTCAGAGTAATCCATCAACAAATACTGTAGTCAGAAGTCCTGTTATTAATGTAATAGGAAAACAAAGCAGTGAAATAATAAATCTGCTGGATTGTTTCACAAAACACTTCTTTTTACCAATGGTGCATTTCTTATTGGAAAGCAATTTTATAAGGGAACACTTCTTTTTAAAGTACTTCAAAAGTCATTGTGACAACGGTATTTACCTATAATTGTATTGAGGGCAATCTCACAAATGGCAATCACCAAATCATTTGAAATGTTGGATTAAATAGCATTTCTTTGGGTCAGTGTTGCCTTAATTAGCATCTTTAAAAGTGATCAATTATGGCGTAACCGGGCTGACATGTTCACAGCTGATAGGACTATGATGAATGACTACATTTTGTAATTGTATAGCTTTTTAGAATTGCGCTTTTTAATGACATAAGCAACCAGCTCATCCTAAAGAAATCGAATGCTTTGTAAATGGTACTCGTCAATCGATATGGTTGTTAAATCAACCAGTAAATAGCCATAAGTCATTGCATTTTGAAAAGCTTCTAGAAACAATTAACTATTGCTGGAATACATTTGTCTAGCCAGCATTGTCACTTGCAATTTATCCCAGGGTTTTTGAAAAGGACCATATTCTTTGTGTTGAAATGTGTGGTCCTTCTCTTTTTACCTTGGTAGAATACATTTTGCACTAGGTACATGATGCTGAGGTTTCTATGGTGTACATACTTTGTCAACGATTTCTCAATCTCAGAAATATTACAAGCCGTCTCCATAAGATCATCTACAACCGCTAAATTAATCCTATCGGGGAGGGTGGAAGGAAGAAAGATGGTCATCATTAAAAGTCTCATGTAGACCCTCTACAAAATGCATGTCTGGGAAATGACACATAAGCTAATCATACGTAAGCTGGCAACAGCCGTAAAACCAAACAATAATATCAGGGATGTGTGATTGGTGCATAGCAGCATTTTGCAGCAGCATTTTCACAAAATAACTTTAATCCATGTTGGAGGGGCTGGCAAAAATACATGGGGGTGGGGAAACCACGTGTCCATCTTAATAATTTAACAACAGTTCAGTTCAGGTATCTGTAAGTTTCTGTTTAGTATAAAAGCACTTTTGTATTTTCTGCAGGGTGCAGTTTTCTCTCTGCCAGTACTTTTGCATCCGGAATATAGCGGGTTGGCAGATCACAATTTTTTTCTGATCATCAACTTTGTGGTTCAAAGGGTAATCTAAGATGATGTCTTTCAGACTTTCAAAGTTAATGTGTTGCACATTACCAACTTTGAGCATTATACCTTTAACTTTTAAACTGGGCTTTCCATTGTTTAGACGATAGCCATATGATTTGGTGACTAATGAGACAAACTCAATTATATGGGTCCCAGGCAATAGTTCACTAGTAAATTTGCCTAGATAATCTCCCAACTGCAGATTCGAATCACTGTCCCTGCTGACAAAAATCACAGAGTCTGTATCATGGTAAAGACAACAATCTTGTAATCTCTGTTCAGTATGATTTCCTGATGGATGGTATGCCGACGGTCAGAATACCAACAGTGACATACCATCCATCAGAATCCCAACAGGCCCCTCTAAAGTACCCTGACCCTTCCCTGCCCTCTACCCTAACCCTAATCCTCCCTTATAGGTGTCTAACTCTAACCCTCCCCAGTGAAGCGTAACCCTAACCCCTCCTGGGCAGTGCCTAACCCAAACCTTAACTTTTCCGCTGTCTAAACCTAACTATCCCAGCTTAATGCCTAACCATAACCTCGCCTTCTACATGCCTGACCCTATGCCTCCCTCGCTAATCCCTAACCCTAAACTTTCCTACCCTAAACACTAACCCTATCCCACGTTGCTTCGGTGCATCATTAACGACCCCCTCCCTCGACTGAACATTTTCAGATGAGGGATGTCTCCATTAAGAACAGCCATGCTGCAGAGGCAGCATGGCCATCATTCCCCCAGCCACCTCCCCTCACTATCAGTTCCTTCCCCATTGACATTAACAAGTATGTATGCGCTTCCCACCGCAACCAATATTGGTGTTGGCAGGGATCGGCTAGTGTGTCTAGGGCTTAACTTCTTCCCTGTAATCTACTGTATTCAATAGGATGTACAGATGGAGACACGCTAGTTGTGGCTCCTTCTGTGACTAAGCACGCCCGCATGGGCCCGCTTATGACCAATAGCGTCCACGCACCCGCAAAGGAGACAAACCCCATTCAATTGAATGGAGAGCGTCTCCATCCACGCACCCGGACAGAGACACTCTTAATGGGAGCATCTCTGTGTACTCTTGGCGTAACTAGGCGGACGGATCGCCTATTCACGCCGGGAGTGCACGCCTGTGCCTCGGTCATGTGAAATGATCGAGGCATCATCTGTACAATTCAATACCGATATATGCTGTTGTTATTGCTGCTATGAAGATATTGTCATAATAATTTCGACTTAAAGATATTTTGCATACTTCCAGTTCACCATGACTTTATCATCGTCTGTTAAGTCTAAAGCAGACACTAGGCACGAGTTGGGCATGTTATTATGTTGAAAAACCATTTTGAAATGTGTCTTTTTGTGGGGATGATTTCTATGTGATCATGTCATAAAGACACACCTTAATTTTATTGAGAGGCATCTCTATATACACTGCATTTCTCAGAGGCTACGTGATCAATAATGTCTGGCTGTTCTGGTGAATATGATGGTGCGTTATTATCTATGTTGGCTCATGATCTATTCCTTGCACTGACTCCCATACTAATCTGTCATTCCGTTCACTAGCACCATTGCCCAACAGCAATCCCTTACCATTATGTTTTCTGTATTTTAATAACCTAGCTATTGATCATTTTACTTTCGATTTCCTGTATGAATTTTTACATGACCATTTTCACAATACATCCCTTTTTAATTGTTTTGATTGTTTACAGAATGGCAATTCATGTTTCAATCCATGACATATCTGGTAATTTCGGTTCTTCAGTGAAGTGATTATATTTTCCTTTACAATTGTCATTGTTTCGTCAGTGTGGTCTCTAATTATTGACATTGCATCAAAAGACGTGATGGTCTATTACCACTGTGCATTATCAGCTACGTTAACACTGACATGGTTTAATTTGCTTCATGAAAATGACATCTTTCCAAAGTGTACCCATCAAAGCATAATATTGTACAGTATTTCCACCTATTTGTCTGTGTATTCTGATTTTTGTCATCTGTTCACTACATCAGATGTAATTGCATCAGCTGGCATAACTATATCGGCTGACGTAGTTGCATCAGCACCAGCTGTAACCACATTGAATGCCTCTGGAACAACATCTTCTGTTACTGCAGAACCGTGATCTGCTGACTCCATATAACTCAGGGGTTTTGTTGTTTCTGAATCATTTAGTATACTATATGTATAAAAGTCTTCTTGCTACATATCTGTTATAGTTATAGGACTAGACTATGTGTCTGGGACTATAATAATGTCAGTTTGTGGTATCGGTTTAATCTTGTTATTATTTTTTTCTTGAGAGTCTCCATAATTTCTTTGTAGCCTCTGTAATATTAACTCTAGTATCTGCAGTATATTCATATTCCTGCATGTGTATGGTAATGATCTTGCTTGTATTGTTGCTAGGGTTGTGTGTTGTGTACTGTTTATTTCAGAGCCGTTGTCATCACTACGAATGTTTTAATCCTCCTGTATCATTGGCAGATGCTGCCGCTTAGCTGGGATAGTGTTTGAATAGGGCAGTTTCTTTCCAGACATATAGCATTCTGATTAGTACTTAGATCACCTCCTCATAGTGTTGTGCATGGCATGCCTATCTTTTGTTTGTTTGTATTGAAATTACAATATACATGTTTCATAATCGATTGCTGAGAATGATTTAGGTGGTAATGTGAGTTCAGCAGTATCAAACAACCAAAATTGGCTACGTCATTGTCGATCATTCATGGTGATGTGATTGCCTGTAAAGTGTCTCCAGTCTCCATCATTATAGCTTGTTTGTAACAACTCACTACATCAGCATCTGTAAAAATAATATTAATAATAATAATAATAATAATAATAATAGTATAAATTAGCTATTTGTATGTTTTACATTCATAGTTTGCACTGTAGAAAAAAAAATTGTTTTAGATCACCTATCAGCACCTTGAGTCTTATTGTAGAAAGAACACCATATAACTAAATCTCTTCTTCTTCTTCTTCTTCTTCTTCTTCTTCTTCTTATTATTATTATTATTATTATTATTATCATCATATGGCATCGCTTGATTAAGTTACCTTGTATAAAATGTGGTTGAACCTATTCTGGCATGTGGATTTAAAAAGGCTTCAAGCTTAGAACATCCATTAAGAAAACCCTGTATGGCGCTATCTCCACTTGGACTCACCAGCATGTATGAATACTTTCTTTTAAAAAGTTAAAACTGTTTTTTTTTCCATGCACATGTTCATCAACTCACAACTATATTGTGATCCTTACTGTTTGCCATATGTTAGATATGTGTTGGTTGAAATAGCATTAATTTTTCTTTTTTCCATTTTGCAAGGCAAATGGGGCCCTCTAAACTCTGACATCTGTGCCTAGGCATCTGGATAGGCTTGAAGCTGCGGACTATATTTTGCCACCCACTTGTTTTGCTAAGCTTAATCATCCAGCTACCTTGGTGCAACCTTTTGGCCTAAAAACAATATTGGGAGGTGTGAGATGTTTAGAATAGACTGGAAATGAGTGTAAATAAATGTTATTGAGGTTAATAATACTGTAGGATCAAAATTACCCCCAAATTCTGTGATTTTAGCTGTTTTTCTGGGGTGTGGGGGGTTTCAAAAATCATCCAGATCCAAAACCAAAACCCAAAAGGGTGGTTTTGGAAAAACAAATCCAGATCCAAAACACAAGTGGGAATCCAGATCCAAAACCAAAACACAAAGTGTCCGCCGCACTTCTCTATTCTCTTAGAATGACAGTTGGCTCGGAAACCTTTGAATATATTCAGTAGTAAATGGGTGTGGAGAAAGGGATAATACATTTCCAGATATTTCTAGCTTGTATAAAACTGCTGCTAATTTATAATTTCTCATGTCTACTATGGGCCTGATTTAATGATGTACTGTATGCCAATGCCAAGCTTTAACTTTGTACACAAAGGCTGTACAAATTTATTCAAAATGTCATATCCACCAGGTTTTGTGTTGAGACACAAAATGGCGGCATCTCTGAGATGCCACTTGGGTACAAAGGTGCAATTATTGACTGTCTATGGCCGCACAATGGCCCTCATTCCGAGTTGTTCGCTCGCTAGCTGCTTTTAGCAGCATTGCAAACGCTAGGCCGCCGCCTTCTGGGAGTGTATCTTAGCATAGCAGATTAGCGAATGAAAAATTAGCAAAACTGCTACTAAATAATTCTTAGCAGTTTCTAAGTAGCTCCGGACCTACTCACAGATTGCGATCAGCTCAGTCCGTTTAGTTCCTGGTTTGACGTCACAAACACGCCCTGCGTTCGGCCAGCCACTCCTCCGTTTCTACAAACACTCCAGCGTCTTTCCCTGACACACCTGCATTTTTTAGCAAACGCCAGGAAAACGCTGAGTTGCCGCCCAGAAACGCCCCTTTCCTGTCAATAATTTATCAAACAGCAGTGTGACTGAAAAGCGCCGCAGAAGCCACAGCAAAACTGCAAAGTTTTGTGTTAAATAACTAAGCGCATGCACCCTGCGTGCCTTGCGCATGCGCAATTTGCAACAAATCGCAGCATAGCGAAAATCGGCAACGAGCGAACAACTCGGAATGACCCCCAATATTACTGCTGAAAGTAAGACGCTGGAGCCATTGTAACTACAAATGTAATTGCAGTTGAAATCTGTGACACACTCTCAAAACAGTGGTGACACACTTGCATCTAATTCACCACTCTTTGTTACCTCTCAGAAATGGTCTATTACTGTCAATGACTTTGTGAGTAGTTCATCACTGTGACCGCTATCTCACAATGATCACGACACAAACTCAGTGTAACTTATTTGCTTGCATAGTGGCAATAAACCCCACTCCTTGCATACATCAAGATTCCACACATCTCTGAATCAGGCACTATATTACTTTCAGCAAAAAATATCTTGTTTAATAGCATTTCTATTATCAATATGAGAAAACATTGTGCTACAATCCTCCCTTTTCTAAAGTGTAAGGTAGACACTGGAATAAAGTGTAAAATAATAATAGTGAACTGGTGAAACTTTACACACCTGAATTTGTAGACAATTGAAAAAACTGTTATTCACATTAACTGCTGTGTAGTTTCTTTAATTCTAAGTGACATAAAAAACAAAGAAAATACTGTACAGTATAATGATGGGTGCCTAATGATCACATATCTATAAACTCCTGAAAGGCCTCAAAAAGCAATAAGTGAAGTATTAATGGAAAAGATCATTCATTCTTCTTCCAAAGGTACAGATGCTGATGCAGATGGGGTTAACTACCCTTACTTCATAGTTACTTGGAATAAAGGATACTGCATCATTAATACTGTAAATCTTAAATGGGGTTGGGTTCAATTTGCCGGCATTTGGGATACCGGCAGAATACTGACGTGGCATCCTGATGTTTGGAATCCCAACAAGGGAAGTTAAGTATACTTACCTTTCCCCCCTGGCCCCCTAACCCTAATTCACTGTCCATGAAGACAAAAACCTAACTCTCCCCTCCAACAGCCTAACACTAACCCCCCTGGTTGTGCATAAACATAGCACTCCCCACCACAGTGTAACCCTCCCTGGGTGTTCCTAGCCATTACCTTCTTCCCTGTAGCCTAAACCTAACCCCTGGGCACAGCCTAACCCTCCCCTCTGCAGTCTAAACCTAAACACTACCCCCTGCCCTGCAGCTTACCATTCTATTGGGCCAGTGTCTCCTCGTTGGTGGTCACTCTCACGGCTCTGTCTCCACTTTTGAAATCATCAGTTCAGCAGCTTCTGCTCCGCTGAACATAGAAACATAGAATTTGACCGCAGATAAGAACCACTTGGCCCATCTAGTCTGCCTTTTTTTAACCATATTTTTATCGAAAAACCTTATTTGATCCTTATTTCTTTGTAATTATGTCCTTATGTCTATCCCATGCATGTTTAAATTGTTCTACTGTGACCTCTGGGAACAAGGAAGTTGCCATGACCACATGGAGAAGTACTGGCTGCCAGTCTTCACTGCATACTTTCTGTACTGGGCAACATTATTCCTGGATTCTACAAGGGGACCTGTCTGTCTGGTTTGTGCTGACATGCTCTGATCTCTCAGCAGGTAAGAAGGTGTACAGTAAATAGAGCTATAGGACACTGGACTCTAAACACACTGCCTAACATATGCAGTTTATTGAAGTCAAGTCGGTGACATTAACTTTACAATATGAGTCATCGCATACGAGCACTCCTGGCATGACTAGGCGATCTGTCCACCTAGTCACGCTGGGAGTGCACAGGGATGCTCCCATTCTAGTGAATAGGGCGGGTGCGCATCAAAACGAGCCACGATTAGCATGGCTCCAACTGTTTGGCAGGTGAACTATTTACCTCAACATTAACCTATTTTATACATTGCACTCTTGTATTATAAAGTTCTATAAGTAGAAGTTTGGATAAGCTTTATTTTCAGTATTTCAGCAATTACAATTAGAACAGTCATAGCATTCAGTGCCAGGTTCTTCTGCCATTATTCTACTCACCACTGCGGAGTCTACGACAGGAGCCAAATGTTGATGCCAAGGGTAGCCTGCATGCTTTAAATGCCAGGGACTATTTTTAGTTCCAGTCTGGCCTTGACAGTATATATACTATATAATGAGGTTTGGAAAGCGTAATGCATTCCACATCACTTCCCAATTGATGGTGTCACTATCTTCTAAAAATGTGTCATGTAAATGGGCAGTTACAAATACTATTAATGCTGTAATATTTTCTGACTACTGAACTTTATTTGCTCATGAATAAACTGGTATTACCAGGGAATTGCTTTAAGTTCTTTTAAAGATTGGGGTGTACCTCGGAAATCTGTGCAACTCTCGTTTTATGTACAGTACATTAATCCAACACATTGGATTTTGCCTCAGCAATCTGTCAACTTGCACTGAATGTGGTATTAATTCATTGTGCATTTGTTTGGCACCCATCATCTACAACACACCAGTAAACTATAAGATGCCTACTCCGTACAGGTCTGCACAGGTTGCATTGAAAATGCTACTATTAATCTGGATATCTCTAACATGCTTCTTCATACAATTTAGGAGGAAACTTTTCCTGGTATCAGGCTTGGAAATACAGTACCACTGATTTGGAGAGACTCACTCCACTCTGAATTTTATATACAGTATAATCCATGTGCCCCAATATCCTTCATTTGGGCGGCACAAACACCTGGCCCATCTAGGAGTGGCACTGCAGTGGCAGACAGGATGGCAGTTTTAAAAACTCGGCCCCAAAGAGCACATAATGCAAAGGGAAAAAAAAGGTGGAAGATGGAATTGCCTTGGGCCCTCCCACCCTTCTGTTGTTTAAACAGGACATGCACAGTTTAATAAACCCTAATTTCAGCGACAGGTGGTCCTCCTCCATTTTTGATGACTTTTCACATTATGAGCATACCTCTGTGTCTTGTTTATTTTATTCATATTAAGTATTAAGCACAACTGTGCAGTAAATTTTTCTGTTTTTGAGCCCCTGCCCTAGTGGAACTTACTACTCTACAGTCCAAACTCATTTCATACTATAAGTAGGACTGTGGGATGAATCAATGCTAAACTCCGTGCCCACAGCATGCCTCAGCCAGTCAATCCAGACATATTCCTGGCTGTAAGCCACCATGAGACTCCATACTGGGCCTTTTTCAGTAACTGTTTGTGCCTCACAGGAGCTCCTGACCCATCTAGTGTTGCAGTGCAATATCCCTTTTATTCGGAGTTATTATATTAATATGCAGCACAGGTGAGCATACCCCTACACCACACAAGGCAAAGCCTGTAAAAAATATTTGGATAATAAAAACCTTTTTATTTGGAGTTATTATAATAATATGCAGAACAGGAGAGCATACCCCTAAACAACACACATGGCAAAGCCTGTAAAAATTATTTGGAAAATAACCCTTTTATTTGGAGTTATTATAATAATATACAGCACAGGAGAGCATACCCCTACACCCCATAGAGCAAACCCTGTAAAAATTATTTGGATAATAATAACCTTTTTATTTGGCATTATTATATAAAATGCAGCACAGGAGAGCATACCCCTAAACCACACACACACAGCAAAGCCTGTAAAAATTATTGGGATAATAATCCTTTTATTTGAAGATATTATAATATTCTAAAACACAGGAGAGTGTATTCCTAAACCACACACACAGCAAAGCCTATAAAAATTATTTGGAAAATAACATTTTATTTGGAGTTATTTTATTAATATGCAGCACAGGAAAGCATACCCCTACACCACAAAGTACAAAGCCTGTAAATATAATTTGGAACATAACCCTTTTATTTGGAGTTATTATAATAATATGCAGCACAGGAGTGCATACTACTACACTACACAGAGCAAACCCTGTACAAATTATTTGGATAATAATAACCATTTTATTTGAAGTTATTATATAATATGCAGCACAGAAGTGTGTACCCCTAAACCACACACATGCAGCAAAGCCTGTAAAAATTATTTGGATTATAACCCTTTTATTTGGAGTTATTATATTAATATGCAACACAGGAAAGCATACCCCTACACCACACAGGGCAAAGCCCGTAAAAATTATTTTGAAAATAACCTTTTTATTTGGCGTTATTATATAATATGCAGCACAGGAGAGCATACCCCTAAACCACACACACACAGCAAAGCCTGTAAAAATTATTTGGATAATAACCCTATTAATATGGAGATATTATAATAATATGCAGCAGAGGAGAGTGTACCCCTACACACACACATGTCAAGCCCTGTAAAAATTATTTGGAAAATAACCCTTTTATTTGGAGTTATTATTATAATATACAGCAAAGGAAAACATACCCCTACACCACAAATGACATTGCCTGTAAATATTATTTGGATTATAACCCTTTTATTTTAAGTTATTATAATAATATGCAGCACAGGAGTGCATACCACTACACTACAAAGAGCAAACCCTGTAAAAATGATTTGGATAATAATAACCATTTTATTTGGAGTTATGATATAATATGCAGCACAGGAGAGCTTACCCCTAAGCCACACACACATAGCAAAGCCTGTAAAAAACATTTTGGATAATAACCCTTTTATTTGGAGTTACTATATTAATATGCAGCACAGGAGAGCATACCACTACAACACACAGGGCAAAGCCTGTAAAAATTATTTGGATAATAATAACAACCCTTTTTTCTGGAGTTATTATATTATATGCAGCACAGGAGAGCATACCCCTAAACCACACACACCGCAAAGCCTCTAAAAATTATTTGGAAAATAACCCTTTATTTGGAGTTATTATAATAATAAACAGCACAGGAGAGCATACCACTACACCCCACAGAGCAAACCCTGTAAAAATTATTTGGATAATAATAACCCTTTTATTTGGTGTTATATAATATGCAGCACAGGAGAGCGTACCCCTAAATTACACACACACAGCAAAGCCTGTAAAAATTATTTGGATAATAACCCTTTTATTTGGAGTTATTATAATATGCAGCACAGGAGAGCGTACCCCTATACCACACAGGGCAAACCCTATAAAAATGATTTAGATTAAATATTAATAGCGCCTTTATTTGGAGTAAATAATACACAGCACGGGACAGCACCACTAGACTTATATGGCAGTACCACTGGAGTTATAAAGCAGTACCCCTGGACTTATACAGCAGTACCCCTGGACTTATATGGCAGTACCACTGGACTTATATCGCTGTACCACTTGACGTATATAACAGTACCGCTGCATTTATATGGCAGCAACACTGGACAGGACTTATACGGCAGCACCAATGGACTGGACTTATATGGCAGCACAGTACACCACCACTGGAGTGACTTGACTGATATAGCACAAGACACCACCACTGGACTGATGCAGCACAAGACAGCACCAGTGGATTGGACTTATACAGCAGTACTGGACTTATAACAGCACAAGACACCACCTCTGGACTTATGGCAGCACAGGACACTACCACTGGAGTGACTGGACTGATGCAGCACAAGACACCACCACTGGACTGATCCAGCACAAGACAGCACCACTGGACTACACTTATACAGCAGCACTGGACTTATGGCAGCACAGGACACCACCACTGTACTGATGCAACACAAGACAGGACCACTGGACTGGACTTATACAGCAGCACTGTACTTATTACAGCAAAGTACACCACCACTGTGACTGGACTGATGCAGCACAAGACACCACCACTGGACTGATGCAGCACAAGGCAGCACCACTGGAATAATAGATAATAGAGCAGGTCACCACCCCACGCACCACGCTACTTTGCCACACAGACACCAAGGAGACACATCCTCTCGCTACACTCTCCAGGACTAGAGTAAAAATGGCGGTGACGCGTGGCTCTTTATATGGAATCCAAAATCCGTGAGACTCCAACAGCGGGATGATGATATTTTGCCTCATTCTGGTATCTGAGTCTGGTGGGAAAACCTAAGCTGGACTCGGATCCGAACTCAGAGCGTGAAATTCAGGGGGGTTCGGATCTCAGGGAACAGAACCCGGTCATCTCTGTTTATTATGTGTTATTATGGCCAAGAGCCTGCCTCTGGGCTCCAATCCCTGAAGGGGAACCTGCGTGTCCTGCAACGTCTGTGTGGTTCTCAGTAGGATTAAAGTGTGACCTCTTCCAACGCAGCTTTGTGGCACACCCGCTGCTGCTGCAGAGTTGTTTGGCTCTATCCCAGGAGCCCTTCTAAAACCTGCAGCTCAGTGAAACTAGCGCCGCCCATATCATCTATTGACAAGGGTGGTAGGGCAGGCTTTTCTGTTGGAGTTACTGCACAGGGCCATGAGAAGGTGGAACTAGTTCCAACTACCATTACAGGTGGTGGAACTGATTTCCCCCTCCCCCCACTTTAACCCCTGAAGTTTATACACACAAATGATGTCAACTCTTTACAGGAAACACAAAGAATAATTTAATATTTGTGACTTTTTGTGAAGACTCTTTCTCTTCTCTGCATAGGACTTACAGTGTTTTTAAACTTAAGCCACCCAGCAGCATGTACCCACCTGCTGGTAATGGGGAATGGTAGGGGGTTCGGTATGTGATGCCAGTGGATGCCGACAGCCATAATACCAATGCAAGCATCCCAATGTTCACGAACCCATCAGGGGTGAGGTAAGTATTCTACCTATCCCCCTAACCCTCCCTTACTGCAGCTTAACCCTTAGCTACCCCACTTAATACCTAACCTTAACCTCCACCCTTAGTGCCTAATCATAACCCCCCAGTAGTGCATAACCATCCTTCCCCAAAGCCTAATCCTACCCCCTGAAGCCTAAACCTAACCCTAACCCCTATGGTGCCTAAACCTAACCTACACCCCTCCCCATGCAGACAAATCCTAACCCTCCATCTTACCATCGGGATCCCGGCTGTCGGTATCCTGGCATCAGGATGCTGACATGGTCAGGATTCTGGAATCAATGTTCTGACAGTTGTTTGAATTCTGATGTCGGAGTTTTAGCTGCCAGGATCCTGACAGCTGGGATCCTGAATCTATACCGTTATTAGTTAGTGAATTGACCAGCATGACAGTTGATAGTTAACACTACATTTCACTTTCAAGTTTAATTTTTGGGGGGCTAATTTGTAATTCATAATGGGCCTAATTCAGATGCAGATATTTACTTACTGCACGTGCATCTAAACTGCAATGTGCTCGGCCAGCAAGTCAACTGTGCTGGCGGTCACAATGAGGTATTAGGTGCAAATTAAGGGATAGGAAGATAGCAGTTGGGGATAGTAACAAGGAGTGGTCAGGTAAACGCAGGCATGTCATGGCTATGAAAACATTTTCTGGGCATGCATACTGTAAATTAAAAGTTGCAATCTCACTTGCTACTGGAGAGACAGTGACAGTTCTTGCCACGGGCAAGCATGCTATTTGCCCAGGGCGCTGCTGTCCCCAGGGTGCTGCAGCCATGGCAAGAGCCGTTACTGATCCCCACTCCCCTCTCCATGGCTGCAGCAGGTGCCGTGGGCTGTGTGGACGCCCGCTGTAGCGGGTTCCACTGACTGACACTCAAGGTCATAATTGACCTCTAGTGTCAGTGCGGTGCTGCTATGGGAGAGACGTCATGACATCTCTCCTATAGAGAGGAGCCAGTGGCCAGAGACGGAGGGCAGCATAGTAGCGGGGCTGGTAAGTATTTTTTTTTATTGTGGGTGTGTAAGCGGTGCAACAGGGCACAGCTACAGGGGAACAACTACTGGGGCACAGCTAACTACTGGGGGCACTACTGGGGGCACTACTATTGGGGGCACAACTACAGTGGGCACAGCTAAATGGTCACAGCTACTGGGGCACAGCTACAGCGGGCACAACTACTGGGGCCAAAGGTACTGGGGGCAAATCTACTGGGGGCACAGCTACTGGGAGCACAGCCAGGGAGCACTGCTACAGGGGGGCACAACTACTGGGGGTACAGCTACAGGGGGCACAACTACTGGGGTCACAACTATAGTGGGAACAGCTACAGGGGGCACAAATACTGGGGTCACAACTACAGGGGGCACAGCTACTGGGGGCACAACTACTGGGGGCACAGTTACAGGGGGGCACAAGTACAGGGGATATCTGTGGCCATGCCCCTATATTTGGGCACGTACCTTTGGTGCGCCCAAGCTCTATTTTACCAGGGGGGCGCCACAGGAAACTTTCACCCTGGGCACCACAAGGTCTACAACCGGCCCTGTGGAGAGCCCTCTGCATCCTAGGAGAGCAGATCATCCTGCGCGTCCACAGAGGCACTCACAGTCTGTGTGATGATCCAATATGTGACAATGGTTCCTAAGTATCAGCAGTGTACGCTGTTGGACAGAAATAATGTGGGCATCCCTATGCTCAGGATAGCTTCTGCCCATATTAGCATATACAGTAATTGCAATTGCAAATGGCTAAAGATAGCAACAGCAATCACTAGAAACATTCACACCTGAATTCGGCTCAATGTGTCCCTGCTGTGAATGACAGCTGAATAGAACATTAGTTACTAAAGTTAAAATATTTTTCAAGCTCCAGTTACTGGTTCTAAAAATCATTGTCTACTGTAATGTGTAATCTTTCCAATAAATCTATGGAATATTCTAAGTAAAAAAAACTTTTTTTTTCTTAGTAGTGGAACTTATATTGTGTACATTCTGTCCAGGGGTGTATAGAGCCAAGCAGAGCCCTGTTAAAGGTTGTGTGGCTTGAAAAAGGGGGCGTGATGATGGCTGTCACTATAAAAATATATGTATAATAAAATAATAGCCCTGCATGGACCACAGGGGTGGTATAATTTTAACACGTGTCAGGAAAGGCAGGGCGTGGGGTAAGGCACTGGCTTCCTACCTTACTTGAACAGGAAGCGGATCCCTCCCTCCCCAGCCAGATGATGCTGGCCAATAGAGCGCAAGAACTCTTTCCATGTGCAGCGCCTTCTTCCCGAAGAGATCACCGGGAAGATGTCACCACCACAGCCGACAACAGCACATGTATACTGGGGGTGTAGTGGGTAGGGCAGTAAAAAATAGCTAAAACATATATATTAAATGTATTTATTTATAAGGTGTATAGAGAATTACAATGTATTCGATATAATACTATAATACTAGAAATATATGTGAAAAATTTGGTAATGGTATCTAAAAACCTAATGGTAAGTGGTGATTTATAAGTGTCATAACTCGTGTTTGCCAGCAGTTTCACTTGTGTGCATGTTTGTTATTGCTCGGTGGAACTAATTTTACAAAGACAGTAGTGCCATCTAATATTGTGATGTATATTTTATTTTGTATACATCGATCAAAAAAATTCTTTGTAGACAATATTTGCAGTTTTTTTTTACTTCAGGGAATAACACAAAACGATGCTACTAACTCGTCAGCAAGCCACGTAAAGCTGCCCATCGGAGAAGCAGCTGGTACTGAGATCTACACATGCAGCCCTGAGAATTTGCCTCTGTCACTTGGTGACAGTCATAACATAGCAAACACTTACAGGAAACTACAGGCACATCAATTGAAAAGGAAAATTGTTGGGTATATGGGGTATAGGTGGTATAAACTAGAGATGAGCGGGTTCGGTACCCTGGGAAGCGAAACACCCCCCCCCCCCCCCAAAACTTTGTGATCTGAGGACTTCCACCCTGTACTCAGATCCCAAAATGAGGCAACATGTCATCATCCCGCTGTCGGATTCTCGCAGGTTTTGGATTCTATATAAGTCCCCGTGTATCGGCGCCATCTACACTCCGGCATTGGAGAGTGTACTGAATGGACATGTCCGTCTCAGAACTGGGTGACGTTGTGTGGTGGTGCCCTGTGTGCTGTATCTGAAAAAGGGATGCTCTCTGCTGTATCCGAATAACGGGTGATCTCTCTGCTGTATCTGAAAAGGAATGATCTCCTTCTGCAGTATCTGAAATGGGGTGCTCTCTCTGCTGTATCTCAAAAACGGGTGCTTTCTCTGTCTGCTGTATCTGAAAAGGGATTCTCTCCTTCTGCAGTATCTGAAAAGGGGTGCTCTCTCTGCTGTATCTGAAAAAGGGGTGCTCTCTCTGCTGTATCTCAAAAATGGGCACTCTCTCTGTCTGTTGTTTCTGAAAAAGGGGTGCTCTCTGTCTACTGTATCTGAAATGGTT
Source organism: Pseudophryne corroboree (assembly GCF_028390025.1). Taxonomy (NCBI): domain Eukaryota; kingdom Metazoa; phylum Chordata; class Amphibia; order Anura; family Myobatrachidae; genus Pseudophryne; species Pseudophryne corroboree. Next base: position 331,753,240 of record NC_086453.1, read on the forward strand.
GATCTGTCCATCCATCCATGGGCTTTGCCCCAGTGTTAAATTAAAATAATAAAATAAAAAAAGCCTAAAATATTAAAAAAAAAAAAAAATATATATATATATATATATATAAACAGTGGACGCGGCACTCCTGGTGTCTGAATAATGAAAACTCTTTGCAGGCAGGTAGTAGCAGACAACGTTTCAATGACGTTTAATATGTCATTTTCCTCAGGTCTAAAATAACAATGATACAGGTCTTACCTTATAAAGAGTGCATCACCCTGTGAAGAACGGCTGGCGGTCAGCAGGACGCCGCCCGCCCCGTCCAGCGTGCCGGAATTGACGTTGCGCCGCATCCCATTGCCCATGGGATGCCCATTGACGTTGCCCATGGATACAATAGCTTTCGATAATCTAACATAGGCATACTGTGTATGTGCTAGCAGTATCCTGCATGATAGGTTTAGTATTATAACTAGTATGTGAGCAGTTCACCCAAACATATTAGTGGTACTGAGGCCCCATCCTTCTGATTTAAGTTTGGCCATGATAATTAGACCTACTAGCATTGTTTTACTGCTGTTGTATATCATACTGGATTATATGCCCAATACGCCCCATGGGGAATGTGAATTGGTGCTATTTTGCTGGTTCCATTAATTCTACCGTATGTGTGCCTTATTAGTTTCTAATAGTATGTATCCTTTAAGTGTCACACAAACGGAACTGTTAGATGCAACATGTCTCAATGCCATTACGTTACTTTGGAGTCTGATCTGCTTAATATTTTACCTACAGCTGTCGCTGTTTGTTTTTTGTTGTCTGTTACTATGGTGATGGGGAGCACGGCCGGGGGAAGTGATGCGGCGCAACTTCACTTCTGGCACGCTGGACGGGGCGGGTGGCGTCCCGCTGACCGCCAGCCGTTCTTCACAGGGTTATGCACTCTTTATAAGGTAAGACCTCTATCATTGTTATTTTAGACCTGAGGAAAATGACATATTAAACGTCATTGAAACGTTGTCTGCTACTACCTGCCTGCAAAGAGTTTTCATTGATTCAGACACCAGGAGTGCCGCTTCCACTGTTTATATGATTGATTCATCACGGGGGCACCCGGTGCGGCAATTTATCTTAAAGGAGAGCCGGATCACATGGACATTATATATATATATATATATATATATATATATATATAGGTTTTTGTGCTGTACAGTAAGGTACTATACAATTTTTTTTTACATAAGTATTGTGAAGTGCCAGTCAGACCGCAGTATATTATTTCCTACTCATAAGCACATGGGAGTATATTTACTAAGATTCATAATTGTCAGGATTTGGAGGGAGATTAAACATGAATTACATCGAATGTGTGAATGTGCAACTTTTAGTTTTTTTTACACCTCATTTACTATGCTGTCGTATTCTGCATTGTCGTGTTTTCCGATGTCGATGTCATTCGTAATTTCAGCCAGTGTTTTACGGGAGTGATTAGTAAAACACCGCCGAACTTAACACAATGAATCCCGGCCGGATCTGTGAGATCCGAGCAGGGCTCCATTGTGTTCCTTAAAAAAAGTCTTTAAAGTGTTAAAAATCACAAAAAAAATTGCGTGGGGTCCCCCCTCTAAAGCATAACCAGCCTCGGGCTCTTTGAGCCAGTCCTGGTTGTAAAAATACAGGGAAAAAATTGACAGGGGTTGCCCCATATTTTAACAACCAGCACCGGGCTCTGCGCCTTGTCCTGGTGCAAAAAATTCGGGGGACAAAAGATGTAGGGGTCCCCCATATTTTTAACACCAGCACCGGGCTCCACTAGTCAGAGAGATAATGCCACAGCCGGGGAACACTTTTATATTGGTCCCTTCGGCCCTGGCATTAAATCACCAACTAGTCACCCCTGGCTGGGGTACCCTGGAGGAGTGGGGACCCCTTAAATCAAGGGTCCCCCCCTCCAGCCACCCAAGGGTCATTGGTGAAGCCCGAGGCTGTCCCCCCCATCCAAGGGCTGATAGCCTTTTGTGTAAAAATAAGAATATTATTTTTTGTAGCAGTAGTACAAGTCCCAGCAAGCCTCCCCGCAAGCTGGTACTTGGAGAACCACAAGTACCAGCATGTGGGGGAAAACGGGCCCATTTGTTCCTGTAGTTCTACTACAAAAAAAATACCCAATTAAAAACAAATCACACACACCTTGAAAGTAAAATTTTATTAAACATACATGCACACTTACATTTATACAAACTTACCTATGTTGACACAAAGCAGTCGGTCCTCTTCTCCAGTAGAATCCCGGGATACCTGTAAATAAAAATTATACTCACAAAAAATCCTGTGTCGATTGGTCCTCTTCTTTTAATTTGTAATCCAGGGACTTGGTAAAATAAAAAAATGGAATACCCGGACCACGCACTGAAAGGGGATCCATGTTTACACATGGATCCCCTTTCCCTGACTGGCGGGACCCCCGTGACTGCTGTCAAAGAGGGTCCCTTCAGCCAATCAGGGAGCGCCACGTCATGGCACTCTCCTGATTGGCTGTGCGCGCCTGAGCTGTCAGTCAGGCTGCGCACTGTAGAGATACAATGTAGCGCATAGGCACTCCATTGTATCCAATGGTGGAAACTTTGCGGTCTGCGGTAGACCGCGAAGTTAAGTGGGGTCACTCTTGTGGTTGGCCCTACTTAACCTCGCGGTCTACCGCAAACCGCAAAGTTCCCACCATTGGATACAATGGAGCGCCTGTGCGCTACATTGTATCTCTACAGTGCGCAGCCTGACTGACAGCTCAGGCATGCACAGCCAATCAGGAGAGTGCCATAATGTGGCGCTCCCTGATTGGCTGAAGGGACCCTCTTTGACAGCAGTCACGGGGGTCCCGCCAGTCAGGGAAAGGGAATCCATGTGTAAACATGGATCCCCTTTTAGTGCGTGGTCCGGGTAATCCATTTTTTTTGCCAAGTCCCTGGATTACAAATTTAAAGAAGAGGACCGATCGTCACAGGATTTTTTGTGAGTATAATTTTTATTTACAGGTATCCCGGGATTCTACTGGAGAAGAGGACCGACTGCTTCGTGTCAACATAGGTAAGCATGTGTGTATGTAGGTGTGCATGTATGTAATAAAGTTGTACTATCAAGGTGTGTGTGTTTTGTTTTATTTGGGTATTTTTTTGTAGTAGAACTACAGGTACCAGCGGGCCCATTCCCCCCCCCGCATGCTGGTACTTGTGGTTCTCCAAGTACCAGCTTGCGGGGAGGCTTGCTGGGACTTGTAGTACTGTGACAAAAAACAATGGCCCTCATTCCGAGTTGTTCGCTCATTAGCTGCTTTTAGCAGCATTGCACACGCTAATCCGCCGCCTACTGGAAGTGAATCTTAGCATAGCAGAATTGCGAACGCAAGATTAGCAGAATTGCGAATAAAAATTTCTTTGCAGTTTCTGAGTAGCTCGAGACTTACTCTGCCACTGCGATCAGTACAGTCAGTTTTGTTCCTGCTTTGATGTCACAAATACACCCAGCGTTCACCCAGACACTCCCCCGTTTCTTCAGACACTCCCGCGTTTTTCCCAGAAACGCAAGCGTTTTTTTTGCACACACCCATAAAACGTCAGTTTCTGCCCAGAAACACCCACTTCCTGTCAATTACATTCCGATCACCTGAACGATGAAATTTCTTCATTAGGCCGTGAGTAAAATACCAAACTCTTTTGCAAATTTACTTGGCGCAGACGCACTGCGAACGTTGCGCATGCGCAGTTTGCGACTAATCACTCCGTTGCAAAAAATTCTTACGAGCGAACAACTCGGAATGAGGGCCAATATTCTTATTTTTACACAAAAGGCTATCAGCCCCCCATCCGCCACTCTTGGATGGGGTGGACAGCCTCAGGCTTCATCCCTGGCCCTTGGGTGGCTGGAATGGAGGGACCCCTTGTTTTAAGGGGTCCCCACTCCACCAGGGTACCCCGACCAGGGGTGACTAGTTCGTGATTTAATGCCAGGGCCGCAGGGACCAATATAAAAGTGTCCCCCGGCTGTGGCATTATCTCTCTGACTAGTGGAGACCAGTGCTGGTGTTAAAATATGGGGGACCCCTACATCTTTTGTCCCCCATATTTTTTGCACCAGGACCAGGTGCAGAGCCCGGTGCTGGTTGTTAAAATATGGGGGAACCCCTGTCAATTTTTTTCCCGTATTTTTACAACCAGGACCAGCTCAAAGAGCCCGAGGCTGGTTATGCATAGGAGGGGGGACCCCACGCAATTTTTTTTCCTGATTTTTAACTCTTTCACACCCCTTCCCACTGATAAACATGCACGGATCTTACTGATCCGTGCATGCCTATTAGAACACGGTAAAAAAAAAAAGCAGGTCTATTTTAAAACTGCTTTTTTTATGATTTATATTTTTTCACGGCAGTGTTTGGCTATTGCCGGCAGTGTTTGTGAATTCAAATTTTTAGTAAATTACTGAGTTGTATAAAATAACAGGCGTATTTGACCGATGGTGTATTCATTCGTATTTTTTTTTCTTTGTTTTCAAAAAAATACGAATGACCTCATCACTGCCGAGATTTCAGTTTAGTAAATTCCCGTGATGACACTTTGATGAAAAAACACGAACTCGGTCAAAATAGGGAGCTTAGTAAATATACCCCATTGTCTGTGAAGTTCTCTGCAGTGTGTCTTTATTATTATATAGATTTCTGACTCATTTGTATGTCACTGTCGGTGAAGTTAACTGCAGTGTGTAATTATTATATACATTTCTGACTCATTTGTGAGATGCTGTAGGCGAGTGTCGACCCCACTTTGTGTTGATAGAAATGGAGGCTACTACTACTGCTGAAGCTGCTGCCACTAGTCATGACACAATGCAAGTCCATTAATGTCATCTGCTAAGGCAGATGCCAAGGGGCATAGAGGGCTTATGTCAGGGTATGTAAAATAATTTCATTTTAGAGTGGTAAGGAAAAATATTGAAAGGAAAGTTTGATGCAGAGGCAGTAAGACAAGCTGTACATTCAGAATCAGAACCATCAGACATTCTTGAGGAACATTTAGGGGTGTTCACATCAGCTATGTGTGAGTCTGACATTTCTCACACTGTCCTCTTTAACCTCCTTCCATCATTTCTGAACCTTCTGCACATCTGGGGAGTAGTACAAGTAAAGATGGTGATGAATCTGATAAGGAGGGTGATGAATCTGATGAGGATAACTTAATACAAATTGAGGATTTGCGTGCGGAAGTGTGGAAGTGGGACAGGATGAGGAGGATATGTTTGTACTATCTGACAGTGAGGATGTTGATGATGGTGTTGTTTGTGTAAGTCAGCCACCAGTGGCTGCAGTTGTTGATAAAAAGAAAGCCATTGTGATGCCTGGGCATAAGACCAAAAAAAGCCACCTCTCGGATGTTGGATTATTTTTACCCCAATCCTGACAATGTTTATGAAAGCTTTTCCTCCATTTGTGAGGCCAAATTCAGTAAAGGTAGGAACGTTTGCCATCTAGGCACCTACTCAATGTTTTGTCATTTGCGGTGAAGACATGAAATTTATTGTACAAGATTATACTGAAATTACCACCTCATCATCAACATCCTCAGAGTAATTATTTAATGGAGGAAGTCCTTCTAAAAAATAATTTGTGGGGGCCCAAACAAACCAATAATTTCAGTCACAAGTGACAGTCCCTCTCGCTGAGTGACTGGTTGGTTAAACTGTCATGTCCTGTTTAATATATACATCATAAGGCCCAAGGACCATTCCATCTTGCACTTTATTTCTTTGCATTATGTGCTCTTAGGAGCATATTTTGAGCATAGTTTCTAAAACTGCCATCCTATCTGCCACTGCAGTGCCACTCCTAGATGGTCCAGGTGTTTGTGCCACCCACTTCTGTCGCTTAGCTTAGTCATCCAGCTACAGATGCATACAAGTGCTCCCGGTGTGATTAGGCGATCCATCCACCTAGTCACGCCGGGAGAGCACAGAGACGCTCCCATTAATATCAATGGGGCATGTACATGCGCCACAGATGATTAGCTTGGCTCCATCTGTACCTCGGTGCAACCTTTTGGCCTAAACTAGATAAAAACAATATTGTGAGCTGTGAGGTGTTCAGAATAGAAATGAAATGAGTGGAAATGAATGTTATTGAGGTTAATAATACTGTAGGAACAAAAAATACCCCTTAAATTCTGTGATTTTAGTTGTTATGATTTAAAAAAAATAGAACCAAAACCAAAACACACGAGAGTGGTTTTGGCAAAACCTATCCAAAACCAAAGCACAAAGAAAAAAACAAAAACAAAACCCCAAAAATGGCCAGAAGCACATTTTTAATGTTAATAAGTCTTTGTTTATTGACTCTGATTTAAAACAATAAATATACAATTAAAGTAATATGGTCAATTAAGTACCAGAAGTCCTGAGCATATCGGGTGTGGTTCTGATTTACACATTTTGCAGATATACACTCATAAGTAGAATGTTTTTTTCATCTGTGCATGCATCTCAGGTACGCTGTGCATGCATCTGATTATCTATGCATGGAGAGGCAGCACAGATTTAAGCGCAGGGTCTTATAACTGTATTATGGGCATTCCTGAGTGGTGACTGGGAGGTGATGTAGGTGACAAATATGATGCACACAGTGTCTTATAGGAGTGTTGTGGGTGTGTCACCAAAAGTGGCTGCATACAGAGATGCACAAAGCTGACACAGGAGGCCATACTCAGATAACTGCACTTGCAACAGCGACTATGCAAATTTTGATGGTGCATTCAAAGTTCAATGCTGTGCCAATGGTTCAACTGTAGACACACCATATGGTAATGCTGGGTCTCAAGATGCTGCAAGTCAGCATCTCAATCCTTGCACATTTGGGTGCCCACTTGTAGACCAATGAAGGGCCATGTAAAGGCATTAACATATGGACTGTGGCAAAGCCAACTGAGGGGTCTATTCATGCATCAGTGAAAAGTGTGAAGAAGGGAGCCAGTGGAGAAGTTGCCCATGTCAACCAATCAGCAGTGTAGTAACTTTTATAATTTGCATACTGAACAATTGTATGGAGCAGCTGTTTGGTTACCATGGGCAACTTCTCCACAGGCTCACTTCTCCACTATTTTCACTGCTTCATGAATAGACACTTCAGAATCAGGCCCGCCATGTGTGTAGATTTCAGGCCCTTGTGTTGTAACAAGGTATTACACCCACGTGCAGCTCTAATCCCCTAGTCAGGGTAGGCTGAGATGGGATGTTGTTATATTGTCGTCATTCAGTATATCACACTTCAAAATGTCGACACAATAATATCTACATCTTCTGAATGTCAATGTTCAAAAATCAACATTTATCATAACTGCATTCATAATGTTGACATGGTCAGAATGTCAACATTAAAAAAGTCAACATTATGAATGGCGACAGTCAGACAGGTTGACATGATGAAATTAAGGTTAGGCTTAGATTTAGGGTAGACTCCAGATGGGGTTTGGGTTAAGGTTAGTTTTAGATTTAGGGTTAGGGTTAAATTGTAATTAGGGTTAGAGACAAATGAAATGCTGACATTCTGAAACATTTTCAAGGTTGATATACTCAGTGTCGACTATCACGCTGACATGCAAAGGCTATTGGTATGCATGCTACATATCATAAACAGGAAATATAGTATCAATCCTGCACCAGTATACAAAGAGCAAATTGTGTATTTAAATGTTTCTTGGTTCCTTTATATTGAAATACACATCATATTATTTTTAATATTGAATACGTTTTACTATGTATTACTTTCTTTTAGGTGCAACCCCTATGTTTCAGGTCAAAGACCAACAACTGTTAACATGAAAGAAGAAAGAGAAGATAGCAAAACATTTTGGGGTACACACTGGAACATTAATAAAATGTTAAAATGTTTAACTTTTATTGGTATGCATTAATAATATTTCAAAAACATGGTAAAGTATTAAAAATATAGTGGGATAGAAAGATAAAGTATGTGAATAAAAACTATTAAAATCTCTGTCTTTTTTTCCTATTTTCTGTGAACGCTATTCTTGCTATTTTGCAGAGGTTTCTAAACGCGGTCCTCAAGGCACCCCAACGGTCCAGGTTTTATATGTATCCATGCTTGGCCACAGGTGACTTAATTAGCACCTAAGTCAATTTGATTTAACCATCTGTACTGAGCCATGGATACACCTAAATCCTAGACTGTCGGGGTGCCTTGAGGACCGTGTTAGGGAACCTTTGCTATATTGCATACAGTATATCAGGCATTCCCAACCACGGTCCTCAAGGCACACCAACAGTGCAGGTTTTAGTGATATCCAGGCAGCAGCACAGATGGTTAAATCAAAATAACTGAGCTACTAATTAAGTCACCTGTGCTGAAGCCTGGATATCACTAAAACCTGCACTGTTAGTGTGCCTTGAGGACCGTGGTTGGGAATGCCTGCAGTATATTGTATGTGCTGTATCTGCTACAATTGTATCATCCTTCTTCTCTGCCTCCTTGCTTTGCAACACATCACAGTTTGTATTAATATAATGTTGCTATTCTGTGGTATCTTTAAATAAAAATATGATGTTGCTTTTCTAGGTATAGTTTGCAGTCTCTACTATTGTATAACAGTGTTAGTGTTTGTAATATTCTTTCTTACAGCTGGGAGACAAATGCACCCTGGTAATAACTAATCCACATTTACATACAGTATATATCTCACAAGCCCTCATTAGGGGTCTTATCTTGGTTCATATACAGCAACCCTCAGGTGTGAATTTTGACCAAGTTACAATATGATTGCTAGTTTCTATATATTCTCTAACCTGATTAGGGTATAATAATTTAATCATATATGCACAATCATCCTTTTGTTTTTATATTTTCACATATATACTGTATAGAGGACCAGACTACTTCAAAATATTTATGTACAAGTCACCCTTGATGTACACCCTTAGTTGTCATATGATAGGGGAAGGACACACTATTATCTTTTAATTATGGCCTTTGTATATATTTCTTACAGTGGAAATACTTGATAAGTCTATGGAATTGTATATTTATCTCCCATTAATAGGAGGCAGTTATTGTTGTATCAGGTGCTTTGACATATAATTATGAAGCCGCTCCTGTACAGTGGCATGCATTATCAATCGCGTCTATTTATATATCTTCAGCCATCTAACCACTCCAAAGCTAGTGTATATGCCGTGGCTGACCAGTATACAGAGCTGGTGTCTCCGTCTCCTTTGTGCAGCTTAGATAGAATAGCCGCCGCTAGCAGCGGAGACACGGAGACTGTGCTCTCTCTCCTCAGTGCAGCTGGTAAGAGCGCTGTGGCTGAAACGTGATTTAGGGCTTCGGTCAGCGTCTCCGTGAGGTGGGTTAGATTGAATAACTGCCGCCCAACACCGGAAATGCAACTGTGCCCTCACATACAATAGTCTGTTAATAGGATGTTAATATATTATGATACATGCACAAACAAGTTCACAGTTTCAGGTAACAGCCCGGAGAGTAGCCTACGGCCGTTTCGCCAGTGGCTTCCTCAGGGCTCTAACCCAAGCCATTATTTTAGCTGATCTTTATCCACTGTGTGGATCTCCTTTTGGTGGAAGGACCTGTCAATCAAGAATCCCATTGCGTCCTATTATATGTTCTATTCTCTGGTTCCAATGGCAATGTATATTATTATATTACCCATGTTCATATTGATTATAATAGATATTTAAATTTAATTACCTAGGATATCCTGTCATTGAGAACTATTCTCCATATATTATAATACACAGTATTTTGTATGTAAGTGGTAAATTAATTTTACATTTACACCATAGTGGCCAATTTCTATCCTCTTGCATTTTTATTTATTTGTGGTTTTATCTGAGCTATAGTATTTATATAATATTATGTTACTTTTTACATAATCTTTACCCACTTATGTATATAAGGATAAATTGTCAGCCTTTATGTGAAGGTGAAACATTTTATTCACTTAGTTCATAAATAATCAACTATTGGTATGACATAAATAAAATAATTAACGTGACTATTCTTATTGTGTTAATTAAATATAATAACTGTCAATAAAGTGCAATCCTGTGCTACTGTGTATTAGATTATTTAGCATAAATGATATATTTTACTGTGTAACTATGTTAGAGCTAAAAATGTGGTATTAGTGATGGTGAATGGAGTCAATATTCACTAAGCGCATATATCATAAAATTATTTTTCGGCCTAAGATTATGTGATGTATTGTCTCTAATATATTCTATTTTACGATTATTATTCTTGTTTATAATAGCTTTTTAATCTATATTCTGTACTGTATATATCTTTCACAAGTGTATGTTTCCTCTATTAATACTCAATTACTTGAATATATTATTAAAGGTATTATTATGATTAATACTATAAATATTGTGACCTAGTTAATTGTTTTCAAAACAGTGAAAAGAAGGTGTGAGCTAACCAATCGTGCTGAAAACTGAAAATCAGGAAGTAATAATGTGAGTGATAATAGCAAAAAATTTTAGGGGGTGATAAGTATCCTTAATTCCGAAGTGGATGATCTGTAAATAGATTGTTTCCTCATCATCAATTTCACTAATAGTATATGATTTTTTTAATACTGTTTTGTTAAAAGTTGTTCATTCAGATCATTTATAATTAATTTTTATGTATTCGTTAGGATTTCTTCCACCATTTTTCCACAAGTCATGGGTAATTATATTACTTTTCTTTTGATAACCATAACCTCATTAATTTCCAGACTGGTTCTAGGTAAGTATTTTACTTATTTTCTTATTATGAATCCTCGTGTTTGGGATACTTGCCCTACGAGGTCATGCTTTTCATGAATCCTTACTTCCCATAAAATATCTTCAATTTGGGACTGTGATGGCTTCGAAAATTCCCATAATTCTCACCTACATGTTTCTAAAAGATCTCTAGTATGGTTTATTAGTCCCGTCTTTCTATTATGAGTTTCCAGAATAGTCATCATCTACATCTTCCTAAGAGGTCCTCAATAATGTTTGTTGTTAACATCTTTCTATTTTAAAATTTCAAAATGTAAGATATTAGTATTGTTCCAATCGGCTCACAAAAATGCTGAATATTGATTATAGTCATTCATTTCCAGAGGATCAACAGTATTCATTAGGAAAATCCACTTGGTCTCCTTCCTCAGAAGTTCCTTTGTGGTGTCACCGCTTCAAATTCTTTTAAATCTTTGGCATTCCCATGATGCATTTTCAGAAAATTATGTGCTACACTTGTGATTTTATGTAGTTTTGTAGGTCCATGGAAGCATTTTGAATGTTCCCTAAATGCGCCATGATTCTTGTTCTTAATTACCTGCTCATCATCCTTATATACATCTTGTCACAGGGGCGCATTAGATAATAAACAACTCCTACTTTTTTACAATTGATGTAATCAAAATTCTTCCTTTTCATGCCATATCAGTCCTTATTTTCTTTCCTCTATTGGATATATTGCCAAATGCTGCATGCACCACACACAAAACAACCTGTGATATTTTTCTTCCTATTGTGCCTGCCCTCTGGTAGAAAATTACTATGTACCAAGGTATCGCTCATATTTGGTGATTTCCTCCAACTTGCATGAATCCTTTCACCAAGAATTTCCTTAAGTTCCTTGTCCATGGTTATTACATTCCAATGTTTTTGCAATATGTCTTGTATCTGTTTGTATTAATTGCAGTCTGTTCCTATAAATCTGATTTTTTGCTATTGTTGATCTTTTTGTTCCTTTCCTTTTTTGGGGTAGGTTAGTGATTTTCTGTCTTTGTTGGCAGCTGTTTTATAGCCTTCCTTGATATTCTTATTGCTATACCCTCTTATCTTCAGTCTCTTAGAGAGTTCTCTTACTCTCTTCTCTAGAGAGCAATTTTGACGTATTCTCAGGAATTCTCCTTTTGCCACTCCTCGTATTGTTGCCGGAAGATGGGAACTGTTGCTGTGTAGGATACTATTGGTGGCCGTGGCCTTTCTATACAGATCCATAACCAGTTTGCCGTCTTCTTCTATTCAGTATCCAAATCTAGGAATGTTATTGATGTTTGACTTATCGCTGATGTCAATCTTAAGTTCAGATCATTCCGATTCAGAATGTTAATGAATTCCTCCAAAAGTTCTCTCTTTCCTTCCCATAATATCAAGATGTTATCGATATAGCAAAACAACCCTATCACATGATCCGGATATTGATCAAAGACAAATTCCCGCTCCCACCAACCGAGGTATAGAATAGCATACGTGGGCGCACAAGTGCTGCCCATCGCTATACTTCGGGTCTGGAGATAAAACCTCTCATTGAAGACAAAATAGTTTTTGGTTAAGATGAACTCCAACAGTTTTATTATGAATTAATCAAAATTATTCCTGTTCCTCTTGTTCAAAAAGTATTCAACAGCTTTGTGTCCTTTGTCATGATTTTTGCTAATATATAAGGACTCAATGTCACATGTACAGAGCCATGTATTTGGTGTTTCTACTAGGTTCTCAATCTTACCTAGGCTATCCAATGTGTCTCTGGTGTAGGATGTTATTTCTGTGATGAAACCTCAAAGTTGTTTGTCTACAAAGATACTTTCCTTTTCCGTCAGTCCCCCAATGCCTGACACTATATGTCTTCCAGGTGGTTTTCCAGGGTTTTTGTGAACCTTTGGTAAGGCATATAATGTGTGTACCTTGGGAATATCCACCCATAAGTATTATTTCTCTCTTTTTGTGATAACCCCATCGGCAAAGTTTTTTTCAATAAGATGTAAATATTTTTTTTTTAAATTAGCTGTCGGATTAAAGATCATTCTGCAGTAACAGGATTCATCATCAAGATGTTTCATAATTTCTTCCAGATAAAGGTCCTTTTTACAAATCACGACATTACCTCTTTTATCGGATGGTTTGACTTCTACGTCATCCCATCGTTCTATTTCTTGGAGTGTAGTTTGTTCATCTCTGGTTAAGTTTGAGTGAATAAATCTTCCTTGTTTATTGTATGGTTTGCCTAAATCCTTAGATACTAGTTCTGTGAATACTTTGACTTGTGGACAAATGTTACTTGGAAAAAAGTAGATTTTTTTCTTTAATTCTTTAATTCCATATCCCAATAATTCATTTGAGGTATTTCCTGAGCCCCATCACTTTCCTGTAATAGATCTTCCATTGCATTGATAGCAGATACAGCACATATGATATATGCAATATAGAAAGAATAGATAGAATAGAGTTCATAGAAAATAAGAAAAACAGCCAGAGATTTTAATAGTTTTTATTCACATACTCTATCTTTCTACCACACTATATTTTTAAAACTTCACCATGTTTTTGAAATATAATTAATGCATACCAATAAAAGTTAAACATTTTAACATTTGTGACAAGAACACTGGGATAGTGTTTGAGGGCAGGTATGTTTGTCCCAGGTTCTTGTCTTACATGTATTAGAAAAATGAAAACTTCTAGGAATATGTTTTGTTTTGTTAGAACCTTTTCAGTTTGTTGGAAAAGCTGGGTAAGGGCCCTGAAAGAGAGATGGGGCAAGTTCCAGACATTGGGCCCAGTTCGGGTCTTTGGCCTCACAGAAGGCTAATCAGGCTTTCAGCTGTGTAAGAGTGTTATAGAGCTGCTGGGCTGATTAGGGTGTGCAGACTGCCTGGGAAGACTGCAGGATCTCTGTGAGAGAAACACGCTTCCTGATACAAGTGAGCTATACAGTGTTTGCTGGAGAACTCTGTGTTTTTTGTTTAGTGATAGTTAGGAACATCTTGTGTTTAGTTAGTGCCGGACAGGCAAGGTATTTTCTTTTGGTGTTTGTTTTATTTTCTGTACAATAAAACTGGCTGGGGCCAGTTGTACCAGAAACTGGACTTGTGTTGTTCCTCAGCTGCTGCGTGCTGCCATATACCCCAGGAAACGGCACCTTGCACCCTTACAGTGTTACAACTTGGTGGAGAATGCGAGCAGTCCGTTCTGCGCATAAGTGAAAGCAGCAGCTTTATGAGGCTTGCAGAAAATGGTGGTTTATGCAGATACGGCCCAGTGTGAAGTTGCTGAGACTCACCCCTGAGGGTTTGATATATGTCCTGGGTGAAAGTAGCTACAAAGCCGCCTGAAAAATCTGTCGACATGGAGGAACTGCTTAAAGCCTTGCTGCAAGCTACAGCAGGAGGCCAACAGACAGCAGCAGGTGGCAATGGAGGAAAATAGGAGACAGCAGCAGATGGCAATGGAGGAAAATAGGAGACAGCAGCAGGTGGCAATAGAGGAAAATTGGAGACTACAGCAGGAGGCCAACAGACAGCAGCAGGTGGCAATGGAGGAAAATAGGAGACAACAGCAGGCAGCTATTGACGAACTTTACAGGCAACAGCGTCAGGATAGAGAGGCCTTAACAGAAGTGGTGCAGAGCCTTGCAGCCCGGATTGGAGATGTGGCCGTCAGTGCTCCGACCAGCTCTAGTTCTATACGGGCCAGTCACTTCCTGCAGAAAATTATAGAGGCTGATGATGTGGAGGCCTACCTGACCACGTTTGAAAGGACTGCCGAGCGTGAAAACTGGCCGAAAGCACAGTGGGCCAGTCTGCTGGCACCTTTTCCGTCAGGTGAGCCCCAAAAAGCGTACTTTGATTTAAGCCCTGCTGAGGCTCGGGTCTATGATAAACTAAAGACTGAGATCCTGACCCGCCTGGGAGTCACGCTGTCAGTACGAGCACAACGGGTGCACCGGTGGGTGTACGCCTTGGAGAAGCCTCCTCGCTCCCAGATGCACGACCTTATTCAGCTAACAAAAAAATGGTTACAGCCAGAGACATTAACTGGTCCCCAGATGGTTGAAAGAGTCGTCATGGACCGTTACTTGAGATCTTTACCCATGGTCCTGCGCAAGTGGGTGAGCCATGGAAACCCGGGTACTGCTGACCAATTAGTGGACATGGTAGAGAGGTATTTGGCAGCAGAGGAACTACTGATGACCACCCAGCAACCCATAGATCTTCGACAGCGCCCTTCAGTAAAGACTGGTAAGACTGTTCCTTGGGAAAATGTTGCTGGGCGGATAAGAGAACGCAAGGCTGGAGAGACTGTAAACACTGGCCCTGGAGACAGGCCAATGGGGCTAGAACGATCTATGCTGCCCAAACAGGTTGCTAATTGTGTGGTTAAATGTTTTAGGTGTGGTATGCCAGGTCATGTTATTGCCAATTGCCCAGTCATGCAAGAACCCATGCAATGTGATGCTGCCTTTGAATGTCGCAGAATGTCTTTCTTTGCTAGGTTAGCCTGTACTGTGGTACCTTCACCTGAGCTGGAAAAACAAATGTGTGATGTGTTCTTAGAGGGTAACAGGGTAGAGGCCTTGCTAGATTCAGGAAGTTTAGTTACCCTCATGAAAGCTGGGTTAGTGAACCCCTTAAAGGTCCAGCAAATACCTGTTGGGGTAACTTGCATACATGGGGATACCCAACATTATGTCACTGCTGTAGTGAATATAGAAACTTGTTGTGGGTCAGCAATTGTTAAAGTAGGACTGGTCCCCACCTTGGTGCATGAGGCCATAATAGGGAGGGATTTTCCTCATTTTTGGAAACTGTGGGAATCACGGTTATCAACAGATGTGAAAAGTAAAGAGCCAGTTGATAATACCTGTGATTTTATGGATGTACGTGTGTCTTCGGAACTTTCTGACCCTTTGCCTTTTGCTAGTTTGGCTGGGGAAGTGACAGATGGGGAGTCCAGTGAGGACCCTCTTGCTGGGAACAGAGACATAGTAGTTAGAACTGAAAGCGTGCCTGACCTGGAGGTAAAGAAGGATCTGTTTGCGTCTGAACAGTTAAATGATCCTACCTTAATAAAGACTAGGGAGAATGTTAAGGTCGTTAATGGGGAACCTGTGGTACCAGTTGACTGGGTTACGTATCCCCACATGGCCATCTGTAATGAGCTCTTGTACCACATTGTCAAAAGGGGTGAGGATGTGGTGGAACAGCTGGTAGTTCCCCAGCCTTATCAGAGAACGGTACTAGATTTAGCTCAGAGTCACGTTACCGCAGGACATTTAGGGGCAGAAAAAAACACTGAAAGAGTTTTACAAAGGTTCTTTTGGCCAGGGGTTTATAAAGAAGTGTCTGAATATTGTTCTTCCTGTCCTGAATGCCAGTATCATGCCCCTAAACCCCATTTTAGGAGCCCACTAGTTCCCATGCCTATTATAGAGGTCCCGTTTGACAGAATAGCCATGGATCTCGTGGGGCCCTTGTTAAAGTCTGCTTGGGGCCATCAGTATATCCTGGTAATTATGGACTATGCCACCCGATATCCTGAGGCTGTCCCTTTACGCACTATCACAACCAAGGCAATAGCTAGGGAGCTGGTGCAGGTTTTTAGTAGAGTGGGAATACCAAAAGAAATTTTGACTGACCAAGGTACTCCATTTATGTCAAGGATCATGAAGGGATTGTGCAAATTATTTAAGGTCACTCACCTCAGGACGTCCATCTACCATCCCCAAACAGACGGGTTGGTGGAAAGGTTTAATAAAACATTAAAAAGTATGTTAAAAAAGGTTGTTGAGAGAGATGGGAAAAACTGGGATTGTTTGTTGCCCTACTTGTTAATGGCCATCAGAGAAGTTCCTCAGTCCTCTACGGGGTTTTCTCCATTTGATTTGTTGTATGGTAGACACCCCAGAGTTGGACATTGCCAAAGAGACGTGGGAAGGACAGCCCACTCCTTATAGAAGCTTTATTGAACATGTATCACAAATGCAGGATAGGATTGCAGCCGTGGTACCTATTGTCAGAGAGCACATGGAACAGGCCCAAAGTGCTCAACAGAGGGTCTATAACTGGAGTGCCAAGATACGGGAATTTGCTCCTGGAGATAGAGTTCTTGTTTTGGTACCCACTGTGGAAAGCAAATTCCTAGCTAAATGGCAGGGTCCATTTGAGATTAGGGAAAAAGTGAATGAGGTTAATTACAAAGTATACCAGCCGGGAAAGAGAAAACCCGAACAAATCTACCATGTTAACTTAATCAAACCCTGGAAAGATAGGTTGTCTCTGTCAGCGGAGCCTTGCCCTTCGGTGTCTTCACCTCGGTTGCTTCCCGCAGTAAAGGTGTCAGAGACATTATCAGCTGATCAGAACAATCAGGTTAAAGAATTTCTCATCCAAAATAGTGAGATATTTTCAGAGCTGCCTGGCCGAACGACCATAATAAAACATGACATTGTTACAGAACCAGGGGTCAGGGTTCATTTAAAGCCATATAGGATTCCTGAAGCTCAGCGAGAAGCTGTTTCTAAAGAAGTTAAAACCATGTTAGAACTTGGAGTCATAGAGGAATCTAACAGTGAGAGGTCCAGTCCCATAGTTCTCATCCCGAAGCCCGACGGTAGCATACGCTTCTGTAATGACTTTCGTAAGTTAAATGAGGTGTCCAAGTTTGACGCGTACCCCATGCCCCGTGTGGATGAGCTTATAGAAGGGCTGGGAACAGCCAGGTTTCTCACCACATTGGACCTGACCAAAGGTTACTGGCAAATACCTTTATCTGATAGCGCAAAAGAAAAAACAGCCTTTTCGGTTCCGGAGGGGCTGTACCAGTATAAGATGTTACCCTTTGGGTTGCATGGGGCTCCAGCAACCTTTCAACGGGCGATGGATAAAATTTTGAGGCCCCATAGAAAATATGCAGCTGCCTATTTGGATGATGTGGTAATTCACAGTACAGACTGGGGGTCCCATTTGGTTAAAGTACAAGCAGTACTGAACTCAATCAGAGAGGCAGGGTTAACTGCTAACCCAAAGAAGTGCTGCCTCGCAATGGAGGAGGTCAAATACTTGGGCTTCACCATAGGCAGAGGTCTAATTAGGCCCCAATTGAATAAAATTGATGCTATTCAAAACTGGCCTCGTCCAGTGAATAAAAAACAGGTAAGGGCTTTTTTGGGAATAACTGGGTACTATAGACGGTTTATTCCCAATTTTGCGTCCACAGCGGTGCTGTTGTCAGACCTTACCAAAGGGAAGCAGTCAAATATGGTGAAATGGAACCCTGATGCAGAAAAAGCATTCCAAGCATTAAAAGTGTCTTTGTGTTCACAACCGGTATTGATAACACCAGATTTTTCAAAAGAATTTGTGGTACATACAGATGCCTCAGAGGTAGGGATAGGCGCTGTGCTGTCTCAAACTAGAGATGGGGATGAACACCCTCTCATTTATTTGAGTAGGAAACTCAATGAGCATGAAAAAAGGTATGCCATTGTGGAAAAGGAGGCTTTGGCCATTAATTGGGCACTAGATACCTTGAGATATTACCTCTTGGGTAGACAATTCAGACTAGTGACGGATCATGCCCCTTTAAAATGGATGTATGTAAATAGAGGCAAGAATGCTCGTGTAACTAGATGGTTTCTAGCGTTGCAGGATTTTAAGTTTACTGTCGAACATAGACCGGGTACACAATTGGTCAACGCAGATGCATTGTCCCGCATCTTCTGTTTGGAGGCTACAAGTGTTCCGGCCCCTAGGTCGAAACAGGGGAGGGGGATATGTGACAAGAACACTGGGATAGTGTTTGAGGGCAGGTATGTTTGTCCCAGGTTCTTGTATTACATGTATTAGAAAAATGAAAACTGCTAGGAATATGTTTTGTTTTGTTAGAACCTTTTCAGTTTGTTGGAAAAGCTGGATAAGGGCCCTAAAAGAGAGATGGGGCAAGTTCCAGACATTAGGCCCAGTTCGGGTCTTTGGCCTCACAGAAGGCTAATCAGGCTATCAGCTGTGTAAGAGTGTTATAGAGCTGCTGGCCTGATTAGGGTGTGCAGACTGCCTGGGAAGACTGCAGGATCTCTGTGAGAGAAACACGCTTCCTGATACAAGTGAGCTATACAGTGTTTACTGGAGAACTCTGTGTTTTTGTTTAGTGATAGTTAGGAACATCTTGTGTTTAGTTAGTGCCGGACAGGCAAGGTATTTTCTTTTGCTGTTTGTTTTATTTTATGTATAATAAAACTGGCTGGGGCCAGTTGTACCGGAAACTGGACTTGTGTGGTTCCTCAGCTGCTGCATGCTGCCATTTATCCCAGGAAACGGCACTTTGCACCCTTACAGTGTTACACATTATACTAAGGCTCCAGCATGCACCCTAAAGTATGTTTCCCTATCATCTCGTTCTTCTTTCATGCTACAGATCATCTAGATAATTTGGTGCTGATCTTTATTTATTTTAATATATAAGAACAAAAATCCCTAATCGGTACAGAAGGTTACCAATTGTGATCAACGGCGCTTGGTTAGAATGCTGTTTATTTAAAAAGAAGATTGATTCAGCAGCTGAGTAAAACAACTTGCCAGGTTGCAACAATTGGAAACTAGAAGAAAAGGAAAAATACTCTGCGCTTGAAACAATATATCTAAAAATATATGTGCAGTCTGACATAGAAGAAAGATTGACTCAGTGAGACTTAGATATATTATAAAACAATTTATATAGTGTCTCTAAGACTAAACATTTATAACATACAATACAACAAACAATTAATACATTCTCTCACACATATTAGACTGAATGAGAATTTGAGATTGTGTGCAACCTGCAATAAAATTAATTGCGATACCCTTTCAAATGGTGATTATAACAGTCCGAATACTGGCGTCCCAGTATATTATTATAATAAATTTGTAGCTCCCGCAATGAACTTTTCACAGTCTCAATTTATTTTTATATTTATGTATAACTGAAGAAACGATGCAGCCTTTACTCAATGCTCCCGTGCTGGTTCCTGTATGTATATGCAGTCAGGATCCTTTATAAGGATGAAATACACATGGAGCGGAGGTATATCATTCAGTCACTGTTTAAATAACGGCAGATGACTGTCACCTTTTTCAAAGTAACATTTCGTTGGTTATGTTTCATTTGCTTCCCAAACTATTTTCTCTGTGATAAAATGCAGAGTTAGGTGCGCCAGATAGACAATTCTTAGCTGAAAAAAGGATGTCGTAGTGATAACACTCAGGCTAATTGGATTATTTTAAAAACATCAATTATGTCTTTTATTTAAATTAGAAAATGTCTTAGCTATGCACACAATAAGAACTTAGGCAGTTCTATGTAGGGTTGTGGTTTATATAATGGGGAAGGGGAACGGGATAGTGAGGGATGGAGACACTCAGGTTGGTGGCGTCCCACCTCTGTAGTGTCTATAGTTCTGTTAGAGTGTTCAGAGCCTATGGTCAGTGTTGTTGTTAAATCCGACTGGAAGAGATTCAAAGGTAAAACAAAAACAAAAATAGGGATACCCCCGGAGGGTCGGTGCGGCAAGGGATCCTACTGGTTGCTATTCGTCAGGTAGTGAGGGCTCCGGACATACCGTCCACCCCTGTGCTCTGACAGTTCACTGTGTCGTTCTTCTGAGCGCACCGTGAATGTCTATGCGAATGGGGAAGCGGTCACCGTCTTGGAGAGGGAGGAAGACAGCTGCTTCTAGCCCTAACGGGCTGTCTGCTGTGCCTTCTCCTCTCCTACAGAGTCCCTTACCTTATCCTCGTAGCTCCGTCCTGTATCCTCTTGCCGGCGGCCTGCTCCGTTATCCTTCAGCGTCGCTGTCCTCCTCTTGCTTCCGGGTTTGTTCCGGTCACGTGTTTAGGTCACGTGACCGCGGCGTTCTCCTTCAGTGAGGCGGTTGTTCTTCCTCGTCTGTCTTTGTTCCTCTCTCTCTTAAGGCTCTGTTGAAGTTGAAGTTAATGGTTGGAGTATTCTGCAAAATAGTTTGGTGGTGTGTTTCCAACGCGTATCGGCCCGTTGTGGCCTTCGTCAGGGAATCTAATTCAGCCATGTTTGAAGTGGGCTATTTAGCCCATTTCCAGAAAGAATGTCTCTGTCTCATTGGTCCTCTGTGTAATTAGAGGCGGGGTGGGGGGCGGATTAAAGATGGGAATGGAATTAAGTATGGAGGTTTGGAAGGGACAAAAAGTAGGTAGATAGGTAGGTAGATAAATAAATGAAAAAATAATAAAATAGACATAATTAAATAAATAAATAAAGAGTTGCGCAATGATATTAATTTTCTAGCACTGTGTGGGGGATGAAATGTGACAGTCTTACAATATTAAATGGATGCCAGTTTTTAAGGGAGCATCCAAAAAAAGAGAGGTTGTAAATAAATAAAGGTGTGATGTCTTGATAATAAAACAGATGAAGCCGATAATAAAACAGATGAAGCTGATAATATGTTTCTGCATAATACTTTCATGTATGCGCACCTTCTGTTTAACGCATGTATTCATGTTTGCATGTATACCTTTAGTATTGTGGCAAGGGGTTATGACTTAACATAATGCAGTTGTTTGGTGTTGATATAATATCAGTGGTGAAATAGGGAATATTCTCAAGAATTTGGCCACTGTCTCATGGTTTGACTCCCATAATCACTGATCTTACTTCGTTATCTATATTCAGCCCATATGGTTTCAGGGTTTTGAGTGTGAATATCCATTTGAGTTCTTCTTTGTTTACTTTCTTAATGAAGTCTCCTCCCCGCCAATTGTGTTGTAACATTTTTATCCCTAGGATTCTCATCCCTGCTGGATCTTGCTTGTGCCTTTTTCTAAAATGGTCCGAGAGACTGTGTGTCTCTAAACCCTTTCTTATATTTCTTATGTGTTCAGATATTCTAGTCTTGAGGGGTCTCACTGTTCTCCCTACATATTGTAAATGGCAGGGGCATTCTATTAGGTAGATGACCCCCTTGGTATGACATGTAATGTGTTCCTGAATAGTAAAGGATTCCTGTGTATTGTTTGACTGAAAGTTATGTGTACTCTTTGTTGTGGTGTGGATGGACTTGCAGTATTGGCAACAGTTGCAATGAAAAAAGCCCTTGTTCAATTTGTTCCCTGTTAAGGTAGTTTGTATTGTCCTTTTTCTTTCTAAATGGCTGTGTGTCACCCTGGATTTTAGATCTGGTGCCTTTCTGTATATCACCTTTGGTTGTCTGGGTAATATCTAAAATCCAGGGTGACACACAGCCATTTAGAAAGAAAAAGGACAATACAAACCATGTCATACCAAGGGGGTCATCTACCTAATAGATGAATTTTAGAAAAAGGCACAAGCAAGATCCAGCAGGGATGAGAATCCTAGGGATAAAAATGTTACAACACAATTGGCGGGGAGGAGACTTCATTAAGAAAGTAAACAAAGAAGAACTCAAATGGATATTCACACTCAAAACCCTGAAACCATATGGGCTGAATATAGATAACGAAGTAAGATCAGTGATTATGGGAGTCAAACCATGAGACAGTGGCCAAATTCTTGAGAATATTCCCTATTTCACCACTGATATTATATCAACACCAAACAACTGCATTATGTTAAGTCATAACCCCTTGCCACAATACTAAAGGTATACATGCAAACATGAATACATGCGTTAAACAGAAGGTGCGCATACATGAAAGTATTATGCAGAAACATATTATCAGCTTCATCTGTTTTATTATCGGCTTCATCTGTTTTATTATCAAGACATCACACCTTTATTTATTTACAACCTCTCTTTTTTTGGATGCTCCCTTAAAAACTGGCATCCATTTAATATTGTAAGACTGTCACATTTCATCCCCCACACAGTGCTAGAAAATTAATATCATTGCGCAACTCTTTATTTATTTATTTAATTATGTCTATTTTATTATTTTTTCATTTATTTATCTACCTACCTATCTACCTACTTTTTGTCCCTTCCAAACCTCCATACTTAATTCCATTCCCATCTTTAATCCGCCCCCCACCCCGCCTCTAATTACACAGAGGACCAATGAGACAGAGACATTCTTTCTGGAAATGGGCTAAATAGCCCACTTCAAACATGGCTGAATTAGATTCCCTGACGAAGGCCACAACGGGCCGATACGCGTTGGAAACACACCACCAAACTATTTTGCAGAATACTCCAACCATTAACTTCAACTTCAACAGAGCCTTAAGAGAGAGAGGAACAAAGACAGACGAGGAAGAACAACCGCCTCACTGAAGGAGAACGCCGCGGTCACGTGACCTAAACACGTGACCGGAACAAACCCGGAAGCAAGAGGAGGACAGCGACGCTGAAGGATAACGGAGCAGGCCGCCGGCAAGAGGATACAGGACGGAGCTACGAGGATAAGGTAAGGGACTCTGTAGGAGAGGAGAAGGCACAGCAGACAGCCCGTTAGGGCTAGAAGCAGCTGTCTTCCTCCCTCTCCAAGACGGTGACCGCTTCCCCATTCGCATAGACATTCACGGTGCGCTCAGAAGAACGACACAGTGAACTGTCAGAGCACAGGGGTGGACGGTATGTCCGGAGCCCTCACTACCTGACCAATAGCAACCAGTAGGATCCCTTGCCGCACCGACCCTCCGGGGGTATCCCTATTTTTGTTTTTGTTTTACCTTTGAATCTCTTCCAGTCGGATTTAACAACAACACTGACCATAGGCTCTGAACACTCTAACAGAACTATAGACACTACAGAGGTGGGACGCCACCAACCTGAGTGTCTCCATCCCTCACTATCCCGTTCCCCTTCCCCATTATATAAACCACAACCCTACATAGAACTGCCTAAGTTCTTATTGTGTGCATAGCTAAGACATTTTCTAATTTAAATAAAAGACATAATTGATGTTTTTAAAATAATCCAATTAGCCTGAGTGTTATCACTACGACATCCTTTTTTCAGCTAAGAATTGTCTATCTGGCGCACCTAACTCTGCATTTTACCATATCTGTATTGAAGTTTGAGGTACTTCTAAAAACAGGTTGCAGCCTGAGGACAATCCAAATACTCTTATACACGAGCGCTGGATATCCTTCCTTCTAAGCTATTTTCTCTGTGAGCTGTTATAACAAAGAGTGCCTCATAGTCAGAAAGGTTACTCAATGATGTTTTTTTCTGTATTGCCCAGTGATCAATAATAAACCCTTCATTACTGAAAAAATTTCTTATAAAGCTCTCATCATATTTGAGAATATGTAACTTGTCCTGCCCAATCGTCATATAAGTTGTATTAAGAGCCCCAACCAATATCAGGTTTCCTGTAGGTTTTAGTAGCTTCACAAATTTCCTGAAATACATTTTATAATCATCTTTGTCTTTGCTGATGAGATCCAGCAGCCACACAGTGATCACACAGTCTGCTGGGGGTATCACCTTTGGTTCTGTGAGATTTTCCTTATTAAAGTCACATTTCAAGATCTCTGCAATTGCTTTCTTCAACATTGTATCACTGGACTCACACTGCTCACTGAAAAATATTAACACAATAAGGTTAAATTGGATTTAGGTGGTCTACCCATACAACCATATGAGAGATAAGGTATTATTTTTTGGGACTAGATTTTCAACCACTTGTGAGGTGACTACTCCAAGCCTGGACTTCACTGATACTCTAACATCTGATGTAACTTATAAGAAATGACCACAAAATCTAACTCTCAAAGCACTCTTTTGGCCCCTTTAGGCCCACAACATCCCCTTCCTCCCTTTCCCCATGTTTCCTCCTCTTGACTGGCACAGTGATGGGCAATCCTAAAAAGCTATATGGAGATAATGATCCTGCTGTCCAAGCTCTCAGGGCTCACTGTGTGTGTCTGTGTGTGTGTGGGGGGGGGGGGGTAGTGTTTGTCTTGCTGAATGGGTTTGGGTCCCCCCCTTCCTTCCAAAGTATATACTTACTTTTCTATACTTTCAATGAGATACCCATTTTATCTTTCAGATGGTCATTTGTGGGAAATGTAATAGGGTGTGAGTGTGAGGAGGCCCGGGATTTCATCCAAGATTGCCAGTCAGTGTCAGCAGTCTGTGCCTTGTAAGTAGAAATGAGCGGGTTCACTAATTTCTACATCAAACCCCCCCAAACATCACAAAGTGAGGGAGACAGACCTCTGCCTCTGTGGGTTATGGTGTTGTGTGGGGTCAGTGTGTGCTCTGTAGGGGTGCTGTCCTGGCTGTCACTATGGTGTCCCTGTGCTGTTATGGGTGCTGTCCTGGCTGTCACTGGTGTATCATGTGCTATTAGGGGTGCTGCAGCTGTACATGGGTGTTGCTGTCCTGGCTGTCACTGTGTTGTACAGGGGTCAGGGGCACTGTCTTCCTGTATGCAGTGAAAATACAGGGGTGCTGACTGTAAAAATTCAGGAGTGCAGTGAAAATAAATGTACACTGTCTCTGTCTTGTATGCTTTAAAATTCTGGGGTGCAGTGAAAATAAATGTATACTGGCTCTGTCTTGTATGCTGTAAAAACTCTGGGGTGCAGTGAAAATAAATATATACTGGCTCTTTCTTGTATGCTGTAAAAATTCTAGGGTGCTGCTATGAAAATAAATGTACACTGGTCCTGTATGCTGTAAAAAATTCAGGGGTGCTGCTGATAAAATTAAAGTACACTGGTCCTGTATGCTGTAAAGCAACAGGGGTGCTGCTGTTACAATAAAAGTACACTGGTCCTGTATGCTGTAAAAATTTAGGAGTGCTTCTGTTAAAATAAAAGTAAACTGGTCCTCCATGCTGTAAAAATACAGGTGTGCTGCTGTTAAAATAAAAGTATACTGGTCCTGTATACTGTAAAAATACAGGGGTGCTGCTGTTAAAATAAATGTACACAAGTCCTGTATGCTGTAAGAATACAGGGGTACTGTCCTTAAAATAAAAGTACAATGGCCCTGTATGCTGTCAAATACAGGGGTGCAGTGAAAATATATGTACACTAGCCTTGTCTTGTATGCTGTAAAATTACAGGGTTGTTGTGAAAATACAGGGGTGCTGGCACTGTCCACGGTTGTAATGTCTAAGCCTGACTTTCACAACACTGTATGGGAAGAGGAGGCTTATACCACCATTTGCATGCCCTTTATAAGTGCTGGGAGGTGCACTGCCAGTCCAGTCGCTGACATTGAGATTGAGGATGTCACTGTAGAAGTACACCAGGATGAGGAGGATATGTGTGTAGCTGGAGCTGAGTAGTAAGTTGATGATGAGTATTCTGATGGTGATGTAGTTTGTTTGAATAAGCCACCAGTGGAAACAGTTGTTGGCCATGGGATGAAAAAGCCCATTGTCATACATGGGCAAAATACCGACATACACTCTTTAGTGTGGAATTATTTCTCCAAAAATCCAGCCAAGAGGTGTCAAGCCATCTGTTGCCTTTATCAAGCCATAATAAGTAGGGGTAAGGACGCTAACCACCTAGGAACATCCTCCTTTATACTGTACGTCACCTGCAGCGCATTCATCATAAGTCATTGTCAAGTTCAGAAACTTTGGGTAATAGTGTAAGCAGTCCACTGACACCCAAATTGTGTGGTTTGTTTAAATATTATTTTTCTGTGAGGATGAGTATGTAAACAGGGAAGGGGGGGAAATGGGAGGATGAGGATGACATCTTACCACTGTAGAACCAGTTTGTGCAAGGAGAGATGAATTGCTTTTTTTTTTTTGCTGGGGGCCCAAACAAACCAATCATTTCAGCCACAGTCTTGTAGCAGACCCTGTCACTGAAATGATAGGTTTGTTAAAGTGTGTATGTCCTGTTTATACAACATAATGGTGGGTGGGAGTGCCCAAGGACAATTCATTCTTGCCACATCATTCCGCTACCCTTTATGGGGTGCTGCCCCTCTGCCCTATCAGTCCAGGGGTACTGCCCCACTGCCATTTAAGTCCAGGGATGCTGTTGCCTGTCTGCTGTGCTGTGTAATTTTCCAGGCATGACGCCTATGCTGTATAAGTCCAGGGGTGCTGCCGTATAATTCCAAGGGTGCTGCTGTACTTGATCCTAGGTTTAAATAAAAGCCTAGAGCAGATATGAGACAATCTTCAACATCACAGATTTGTGAAAACATAGCCGCAAAGGTGGAAATGAAATTTTTACATTTTGACGAAGTGTTTTCCAATGAGACCACATTTGTGGCCAAAGTCAGTCAATCTCAGAGGAGAATCATAATCCAGCGCAACTGCCGGAAAGGTAAAAGATAGATTTTCTGCCGGAGCATTATGGACTCACTCAAATGAATGGCTCCAATTAGTCAACCGTAATTTTGATTTATATATATATATATATATATATATATATGGAGAATGGAGGGATAGGGATGTCGGCGACGAGTGTTGCTACTAAAAGGTTATTAAACCATAAACGATTTGTAAAAAGCCAGAGATATATAAATAATAAAAAAAGTTTTTTTAATACATATGAGAGTAAGTTAAAATAGTTGACAAGATAAAAAAGGTTCTATAAAAAAGATATATAAAAAATGAAGGCTTGATGAAGTCTGATGAGACGAAACGCATTGGGTTTCCTGCACTGACCCCCTACTGATTTCTAAGCTAAGTCCGATTTCTTATCCTTTTAAAAAAGAAAAGCTTCATTTTTTATATATCTTTTTTATAGAACCTTTTTTATCTTGTCAACTATTTATCTTGTCAACTGGCGTGCTGAACAGATGTCTCCTGTGGTGGTCTTGAAAAAGGCTCTGCGAAGCCGAAACGTCGACATGTATGTGATGACTTCAATGGTCTAAATAAAACTTTTTATCTTTGGAAAGGGATTGGTGAGTGCCCTCTATTTGAGACCCTCAGCAGGGTCTTGAAGATAATCTGGTATATGTGGAAGTCTATACAGGCCTCCTTGTGGAGCACCCCACTGATGACTGTGATATAGCTGTGAGTGCGGACTTATACAATGCAATATATATATATATGTGTATATATATATATATATATATATGTGTATATATATATATATATGTATGTATATACTATCGGTAGATATGATGCTAGCTTTTGTCGACGTTGGACGGCAATTTTAAATAAGTGTTCTTTTGATCTTCTTTTACTCGTTATTGAGCAACCAACTAAAGAGCTGGAAAGCATCAAGGCCAAAATTGCTGCATTTGAAGTTATACATTTGCTAGTAATCACAGCAGACAAGGAAACAAATTGGATGGAAAAGCTGCAGTTACAAATCATGCAATACAAAAGGGAACTAATAGAATTTAAGAAAGAAAAATTAGCAAAAGTAGAGAGGGATTATGAAAAACACTCAGTGTACCGCTGGTTGGGAGGCAATAAAAATGACGGTGTGAAATGCCCTTTTTTTCGAAGACCTCATTATAAAACATAACGTTTTGACTAGAGATGAGCGGGTTCGGTTCCTCGGAATCCGAACCCGCCCGAACTTCATGTTTTTTTACACGGGTCCGAGCGACTCGGATCTTCCCGCCTTGCTCGGTTAACCCGAGCGCGCCCGAACGTCATCATCCCGCTGTCGGATTCTCGCGAGGCTCGGATTCTATCGCGAGACTCGGATTCTATATAAGGAGCCGCGCGTCGCCGCCATTTTCACACGTGCATTGAGATTGATAGGGAGAGGACGTGGCTGGCGTCCTCTCCGTTTATAGAGAGTGAGACTAGAGTAGAGAGAGACACAGTAGTAATTTTGGGGAGCATTAGGAGGAGTACTTTAGGAGGAGTACTACTACTTGCTGAAGTGATAGATAGATAGTGTGACTGTATAATGTATATCTGACTTGTGGGGGAGACACTGACAGTGGGGAGCAGTTAGAGTCTGAGAGTAGGACTCAGGAGTACATATAACGTACAGTGCACACTTTTGCTGCCAGAGTGCCACACTGCCATTGTGACCACACTGACCACCAGTATAATATATATTGTGATTGTCTGCTTAGGAGTACTACTTGCAAGTTGCTGATAGTGTGACCAGTGACCTGACCACCAGTTTATAATAATCACCACCAGTTTAATATATATAATATATATATATAATTGTATATAATATATATATAATATTGTATACCACCTACCCGTGGTTTTTTTTTTTTTTCTTTCTTCTTGATACATACTACTATAGTAGCTTACTGTAGCAGTCTGCGGTGCTGCTGAGCTGACAGTGTCCAGCAGGTCCGTCATCAGTCATTACATAATAAATATATATTATATACCTGTCCGGCTGCAGTACTAGTGATATTATATATATATATATATATTGATTTCATCTCATTATCATCCAGTCTATATTAGCAGCAGACACAGTACGGTAGTCCATGGCTGTAGCTACCTCTGTGTCGGCAGTCGCTGGTCCATCCATAATTGTATACCACCTACCCGTGGTTTTTTTTTTTTTCTTTCTTCTTGATACATACTACTATAGTAGCTTACTGTAGCAGTCTGCGGTGCTGCTGAGCTGACAGTGTCCAGCAGGTCGTCATCAGTCATTAGTACATAATAAATATATATTATATACCTGTCCGGCTGCAGTACTAGTGTGATATTATATAAATATATATTGATTTCATCTCATTATCATCCAGTCTATATTAGCAGCAGACACAGTACGGTAGTCCACGGCTGTAGCTACCTCTGTGTCGGCAGTCGCTGGTCCATCCATAATTGTATACCACCTACCCGTTGTTTTTTTTTTCCTTTCTTCTTGATACATACTACTATAGTAGCTTACTGTAGCAGTCTGCGGTGCTGCTGAGCTGACAGTGTCCAGCAGGTCCGTCATCAGTCATTAGTACATAATAAATATATATTATATACCTGTCCGGCTGCAGTACTAGTGTGATATTATATATATATATATATTGATTTCATCTCATTATCATCCAGTCTATATTAGCAGCAGACACAGTACGGTAGTCCACGGCTGTAGCTACCTCTGTGTCGGCAGTCGCTGGTCCATCCATAATTGTATACCACCTACCCGTGTTTTTTTTTTTTCTTTCTTCTTGATACATACTACTATAGTAGCTTACTGTAGCAGTCTGCGGTGCTGCTGAGCTGACAGTGTCCAGCAGGTCCGTCATCAGTCATTAGTACATAATAAATATATATTATATACCTGTCCGGCTGCAGTACTAGTGATATTATATATATATATATTGATTTCATCTCATTATCATCCAGTCTATATTAGCAGCAGACACAGTACGGTAGTCCACGGCTGTAGCTACCTCTGTGTCTTTTAGTTGTGCCTATTAAAATATAGAGAACAAAAATGTTGAGGTTCCAAAATTAGGGAAAGATCAAGATCCACTTCCAATTCGTGCTGAAGCTGCTGCCACCAGTCATGGCCGAGACGATGAAATGCCAGCAACGTCGTCTGCCAAGGCCGATGCCCAATGTCATAGTACAGAGCATGTAAAATCCCAAACACCAAATATCAGTAAAAAAAGGACTCCAAAATCTAAAATAAAATTGTCGGAGGAGAAGCGTAAACTTGCCAATATGTCATTTACCACACGGAGTGGCAAGGAACGGCTGAGGCCCTGGCCTATGTTCATGGCTAGTGGTTCAGCTTCACATGAGGATGGAAGCACTCAGCCTCTCGCTAGAAAACTGAAAAGACTCAATCTGGCAAAAGCACCGCAAAGAACTGTGCGTTCTTCCAAATCCCAAATCCACAAGGAGAGTCCAATTGTGTCGGTTGCGATGCCTGACCTTCCCAACACTGGACGTGAAGAGCATGCGCCTTCCACCATTTGCACGCCCCCTGCAAGTGCTGGAAGGAGCACCCGCAGTCCAGTTCCTGATAGTCAGATTGAAGATGTCAGTGTTGAAGTACACCAGGATGAGGAGGATATGGGTGTTGCTGGCGCTGGGGAGGAAATTGACAAGGAGGATTCTGATGGTGAGGTGGTTTGTTTAAGTCAGGCACCCGGGGAGACACCTGTTGTCCGTGGGAGGAATAGGGCCGTTGACATGCCTGGTGAAAATACCAAAAAAATCAGCTCTTCGGTGTGGAAGTATTTCACCAGAAATGCGGACAACATTTGTCAAGCCGTGTGTTGCCTTTGTCAAGCTGTAATAAGTAGGGGTAAGGACGTTAACCACCTCGGAACATCCTCCCTTATACGTCACCTGCAGCGCATTCATAATAAGTCAGTGACAAGTTCAAAAACTTTGGGCGACAGCGGAAGCAGTCCACTGACCAGTAAATCCCTTCCTCTTGTAACCAAGCTCACGCAAACCACCCCACCAACTCCCTCAGTGTCAATTTCCTCCTTCCCCAGGAATGCCAATAGTCCTGCAGGCCATGTCACTGGCAATTCTGACGAGTCCTCTCCTGCCTGGGATTCCTCCGATGCATCCTTGCGTGTAACGCCTACTGCTGCTGGCGCTGCTGTTGTTGCTGCTGGGAGTCGATGGTCATCCCAGAGGGGAAGTCGTACTCGTAAGACCACTTTTACTACTTCCACCAAGCAATTGACTGTCCAACAGTCCTTTGCGAGGAAGATGAAATATCACAGCAGTCATCCTGCTGCAAAGCGGATAACTGAGGCCTTGGCATCCTGGGTGGTGAGAAACGTGGTTCCGGTATCCATCATTACTGCAGAGCCAACTAGAGACTTGTTGGAGGTACTGTGTCCCCGGTACCAAATACCATCTAGGTTCCATTTCTCTAGGCAGGCGATACCGAAAATGTACACAGACCTCAGAAAAAGAGTCACCAGTGTCCTAAAAAATGCAGCTGTACCCAATGTCCACTTAACCACGGACATGTGGACAAGTGGAGCAGGGCAGGGTCAGGACTATATGACTGTGACAGCCCACTGGGTAGATGTATGGACTCCCGCCGCAAGAACAGCAGCGGCGGCACCAGTAGCAGCATCTCGCAAACGCCAACTCTTTCCTAGGCAGGCTACGCTTTGTATCACCGGTTTCCAGAATACGCACACAGCTGAAAACCTCTTACGGCAACTGAGGAAGATCATCGCGGAATGGCTTACCCCAATTGGACTCTCCTGTGGATTTGTGGCATCGGACAACGCCAGCAATATTGTGTGTGCATTAAATATGGGCAAATTCCAGCACGTCCCATGTTTTGCACATACCTTGAATTTGGTGGTGCAGAATTTTTTAAAAAAACGAGAGGGGCGTGCAAGAGATGCTGTCGGTGGCCAGAAGAATTGCGGGACACTTTCGGCGTACAGGCACCACGTACAGAAAACTGGAGCACCACCAAAAACGCCTGAACCTGCCCTGCCATCATCTGAAGCAAGAAGTGGTAACGAGGTGGAATTCAACCCTCTATATGCTTCAGAGGTTGGAGGAGCAGCAAAAGGCCATTCAAGCCTATACAATTGAGCACGATATAGGAGGTGGAATGTACCTGTCTCAAGCGCAGTGGAGAATGATTTCAACGTTGTGCAAGGTTCTGCAACCTTTTGAACTTGCCACACGTGAAGTCAGTTCAGACACTGCCAGCCTGAGTCAGGTCATTCCCCTCATCAGGCTTTTGCAGAAGAAGCTGGAGGCATTGAAGGAGGAGCTAAAAGGGAGCGATTCCGCTAGGCATGTGGGACTTGTGGATGGAGCCCTTAATTCGCTTAACAAGGATTCACGGGTGGTCAATCTGTTGAAATCAGAGCACTACATTTTGGCCACCGTGCTCGATCCTAGATTTAAAACCTACCTTGGATCTCTCTTTCCGGCAGACACAAGTCTGCTGGGGTTCAAAGACCTGCTGGTGAGAAAATTGTCAAGTCAAGCGGAACGCGACCTGTCAACATCTCCTCCTTCACATTCTCCCGCAACTGGGGGTGCGAGGAAAAGGCTCAGAATTCCGAGCCCACCCGCTGGCGGTGATGCAGGGCAGTCTGGAGCGACTGCTGATGCTGACATCTGGTCCGGACTGAAGGACCTGACAACGATTACGGACATGTCGTCTACTGTCACTGCATATGATTCTCTCACCATTGAAAGAATGGTGGAGGATTATATGAGTGACCGCATCCAAGTAGGCACGTCAGACAGTCCGTACTTATACTGGCAGGAAATAGAGGCAATTTGGAGGCCCTTGCACAAACTGGCTTTATTCTACCTAAGTTGCCCTCCCACAAGTGTGTACTCCGAAAGAGTGTTTAGTGCCGCCGCTCACCTTGTCAGCAATCGGCGTACGAGGTTACTTCCAGAAAATGTGGAGAAGATGATGTTCATTAAAATGAATTATAATCAATTCCTCCGTGGAGACATTGACCAGCAGCAATTGCCTCCACAAAGTACACAGGGAGCTGAGATGGTGGATTCCAGTGGGGACGAATTGATAATCTGTGAGGAGCGGGATGTACACGGTGATATATCGGAGGATGATGATGAGGTGGACATCTTGCCTCTGTAGAGCCAGTTTGTGCAAGGAGAGATTAATTGCTTCTTTTTTGGTGGGGGTCCAAACCAACGCGTCATTTCAGTCACAGTCGTGTGGCAGACCCTGTCACTGAAATGATGGGTTGGTTAAAGTGTGCATGTCCTGTTTATACAACATAAGGGTGGGTGGGAGGGCCCAAGGACAATTCCATCTTGCACCTCTTTTTTCTTTCATTTTTATTTGCGTCATGTGCTGTTTGGGGAGTGTTTTTTGGAAGGGCTATCCTGCGTGACACTGCAGTGCCACTCCTAGATGGGCCAGGTGTTTGTGTCGGCCACTAGGGTCGCTTAGCTTACTCACACAGCTACCTCATTGCGCCTCTTTTTTTCTTTGCGTCATGTGCTGTTTGGGGAGTGTTTTTTGGAAGGGCCATCCTGCGTGACACTGCAGTGCCACTCCTAGATGGGCCCGGTGTTTGTGTCGGCCACTAGGGTCGCTTATCTTACTCACACAGCTACCTCATTGCGCCTCTTTTTTTCTTTGCGTCATGTGCTGTTTGGGGAGTGTTTTTTGGAAGGGCCATCCTGCGTGACACTGCAGTGCCACTCCTAGATGGGCCCGGTGTTTGTGTCGACCACTAGGGTCGCTTAGCTTAGTCATCCAGCGACCTCGGTGCAAATTTTAGTACTAAAAATAATATTGTGAGGTGTGAGGTATTCAGAATATACTGAAAATGAGTGGAAATTATGGATTTTGAGGTTAATAATACTTTGGGATCAAAATGACCCCCAAATTATATGATTTAAGCTGTTTTTTAGTGTTTTTTGAAAAAAACACCCGAATCCAAAACACACCCGAATCCGACAAAAAAAATTCGGTGAGGTTTTGCCAAAACGCGGTCGAACCCAAAACACGGCCGCGGAACCGAACCCAAAACCAAAACACAAAACCCGAAAAATTTCAAGTGCACATCTCTAGTTTTGACACAGAAATATCACAAGAAACTGACAGCGATTCAGAGAAATCATCAGAAGCACTAGTCCCTTTAGGAGCAGCAGCACGGGTTACCAGAAATTCCAGAAAAGACAATTTACAAGGTGAGGCGGCCAAAACAAAAGGCAGAGGACGTGTGGGCAGACCTCCCAACAGCAGAAAAACCTAGTGATCAATTTATCGTCCTATGTATTATCAGATACAGAATACAAATTGCTCAATAAACGTGGAACGTTGAAAAACATGCGTTACAGAGAAAAATTAAGTTGAAAGAACATTTTAAGGAGGATAACAGTGCAAGCTGGAATAGCATTCCCAAACAGTTGCGGCAATTCGGCCCCAGATCTTCATATGAACCGATATCTTACAATCCGAGTCTAAAGACGTTTATGAGACTAATGGAGCAAGATGTGGACAGTTATGTGACTACAGATACAAACACGCATCCAAATTTAACACCGGAGGAACGACAAGCTCTAAAAGAATTAGCAAGTAACGACAATGTGATAATACGGCCAGCGGACAAGGGAGGTGCCATTGTCCTACAGGATTTTCGGGACTATAATATTGAAGCAATGCGGCAGTTGGCTGATCCGCTGGTATATAGGAAACTAGATAACAACACCACAACAGGCTATAAAAAACATTTACAACATTTACTTCAATTAGCCTTAGTTTCAAATATAATCACAGATGACATGATTGAATTATTAATACCAGAATTTCCCATTGTACCTATTCTGTATTTGATACCAAAAATACATAAAAACATAGACCCTCCCCCGGGACGCCCCATAGTGTCAGCTAGAGGTTCACTTCTACAGCCTGTAGCCTGTTTACTAGATTCATTATTACAACCTTTAATTAAAGAAGAACCCAGCTATTTGTCAGACACTACATCTCTGCTTAACAATTTAGAGAAAATTGATAGGGTCCCTGTGGGGTGTTGGTTAGTCACCATAGACGTGGTAAGTCTGTATACCTCTATACCCCATGAATTCGGGTTAATAGCAGTCAAGAAATTCCTATTGAGAAAGGGAATATTCAGTCAGGATAAAATCGATGTGATACTGTTGCTATCAGAATTGGTACTTACAGCTAAATTTTTTCTATATAACAAACAATTTTATTTACAGGTTCAGGGGTGTGCGATGGGTTCCTCAGCCGCTCCAGTCTATGCAAATATTGTAATGTTTGCAATCGAAGAAGATCTTTTTTACAAAAACTCTATTTTCAAACAGAACACGCTCTTATTCAATCGTTACATAGATGATTTATTCCTCTTATGGAAGGGCGACGATACTGCTCTGATTCAGTTAATTGAGGACTACAATGCAGCTGAGAGACCCATCAAATTCACCTTTGAGATGAGCCAAACTGAAATCCATTTTTTAGATGTTAAATTGACCATCTTGAATAACATCCTCACAACTACAGTTTTTTCTAAGCCTACGGATAGAAATCAACTTTTACATGCACACAGTTGCCACCCCAAATCTTTGATTAAAGGGTTACCCTATTCACAAATGATAAGAATTAGACGCATAAATAATGACCCGATGGAGGCAAACACTCAGATAGACCAGTTAATAACTAAACTTTTAGATAGAAGTTATTCTAAAAAGGCTCTGCTAGAATCCAAAAAAAGAGTTTTGTCACTTGACAGAAAAACTCTGTTACAACAAAAAATAAACTCAAAAGAACTAACACCACGGCTACCATGGGTTAAAAAATTTAACGTAAAATCATCAGGTATCAATAGTGTAGCAAAAAAACACTGGCCTATTATCAAAACAGATGATCATTTGCACCTTACTAATACTCAATTTATGTCTTGTTATTTCCGTGGCAGAAATATGCATGACCACTTAGCAAAAACAGATATTTCTAAGTTAAAAATTAAACATACTACAAAACGTGATTTCTTTAACCAAGAACCCAAATTGGGATGTTTAAAATGTTCTTGTGTCACTTGTCAGTTCTTGTTGACTGGCAATTCGTTTAATCACCCTCATTCAGGCCAAAAAATCTTTATCAAACATCAATTAACGTGCAATTCGGTGTTTGTCATATACCAAATTGTGTGCCCTTGCGGCCTTAGCTATATAGGAAAGACAGAGAGAAAATTTAAGGAAAGGATGACTGCTCATCGATCAGCCACCTGCAATTCAATTGAATCTGGCCAAAGCGAACAACCGGTCGCAAGACATTTTATGGAAAAGAAACATCCTATTAATAGTATAAGATATAGAATGATAGACCATATACCCCTGGATATTAGAGGAGGTGATAGGTCATCCAAATCACTTCAATGTGAAGCCCGGTGGATAGCCAGACTTAATGTCATTTATCCAAAAGGACTAAATGAATCAATTTCTTACTCTAGCTTCCTTTAGCATCAATACCATTTCCCATTATGCCAGTTGTTATATTTGAACATTCATTACATTTAGTTAGGTACAACAGTCATTAGTGTTTGTATAATAAGTATTGGTTGTTTATAGTGTTATTATTGCTCTTAATAGAGCTAGTGTTTTTTGCAATTAGTATATTGAGCGCTAACGATGTCCTCTCTGCTTTAATTAATCTCCCTATGGCATGAGTGCTTGTTTTCTTCCTCTTACAGCATTGTGATCACGTGGATACATTTTAAACACATTGTATGTATTACTACTACAGGTCCGTGTGGTTGTTTAATGTTGCCATGGTGATGGGTTCTCACTACACAGCGCCAACACAGCACATTGATGTCATGTCCTGAGCCGCACGCCGGGTGAGCAGTCCCGGGGGAGCGGGCGGGAATTTCACTGATGGTGTTACTGTATAAAGGTATGTTCTGTTTTTCATTATGTTTATAAACCTGACGACAGTTGGAGAGACAACTGAAATGTTGTTGGAACTTTACAACATACATTGAGAGTCTTCATTTATGCTATAAGTGCCGCATCCGCTAGTATATATATATATATATATATATATATATGTGTGTGTGTGTATATATATATATATATATATATATATAGAAAACCAATATAAAGGGGCACTCACCAGAGATTTGCATTTAAAAAGCATTGAATTTTAATGCATACTTATCAGAATAATGTTTCAAACAGATAATTCATTTGTTCTTCGACGTTTCGATCCCTCAGGATCATCATCAGGAAATTGCAACAAGCACAGCATACACAGCAGGTTACATCTGTTCATATGCACCAATATCAAGTGATCAATGCCTAGCAGGTCTCCTAAATACCCCCAGCACCTTCAGGACAGGCAGCATGTTCAATTAACTTATTAAATTCATGGAGCCATCCAAACATGGAAAGAGGGCAATTTGTACCAGCAACACAGTGTATCTAATTCCCTCATAGGGACAGAGAAACAAAAAACACCCCTATTCCAATAGCACTTACCAACAGCCAGAATAATCTTTAATCAAGCATAGAGAACAGCTGGGATTATACCAGCGTGCGTTCCATTATATATAACTGGAACGCACTCAGCTTCAGATGCTGTGTGCAGGACCTCCCCTAATCAAACGTGTTCCCCGTACTCCGCCGGCACACATCCAGCACAGAGCGCTCGCGTGCGTTCCACCGAGCCCGGCTGGAACGCACAGCACTTCCGCATTACGTACCCGCGTCACTTCCGGTTGCGGCTATACGGCATCACTGGACACAGAGGATTACCTTAACAACGGTTGCCATGAATACAAAATGGGAGAGTGCTGTGTGTATATTCACAGCCACTTTCCTGAATACTGTGGTAAACAGCGCTTATACCTAGCATCTAATGCTGCTGGAAGCTATTCGCTTGACTGTATAAAATTTTTTTTTTAATTCAATAGCTGATTGTATAATATTCTAGATCTTTAGAAAAAATTACCTTTGTATTTTTACTGCAAACACCGTAAGCCCCACAGAGGTAATAATACTGGTTGGAATATAAAGCATGATCAAAATAAACCATTACAGACCTATAGTGCTAAGGTCAGAGGTGCTGACAGTATTATGAATAAATTTAAAAGAGCGTGTTGGCAAGAATGCTTAGATTTAGAAAAAACCTTATAATTAGAATATCCAGACCAAAACTAGATCAGATCACATTCAGCGCAGAAAAATATTGAAAGAGTTATTTTCATTCAAACCATTCGGAGAGATTGTCCCCAAGCGATAGATCCATCTTGATTCCAGCTTCTTAAGAACAAGGTTCCTATCGCCACCTCGTGATAGG